>NW_028317819.1:2007500-3207500 GCF_062004578.1 Staurois parvus | reverse complement strand
CAACACTGCACTACACTGACTACACTACACTACACTGTCTCCTAACACAAAACTAACTACTTTCACTTAACTCTACCAACACACTACACAAGATTTCTGTGTAAGCAGCCTTATATAATGTGGTGCGTGGACTTAGCCCGTGAGTCATGATTGGCCAAAGTCACCAACGTCCATTTCAGGTCCAGCTTAACTATGCTCTTGTGTACAAAGCCAGATCCATAAACACAGTGCACTAATCTACAGTATATGGGACCCTCCTCCAAATTACTGAGTTCAGATATTTCCAGTGAGGGGTATTGGTAATACCACAGAAAGAAAAGACTTTATAAACAACCATTTTGAGAGCCCTTTTCTGCTGCAGCATAACTGTGCCCTGTATGTAATGTAATGCCAAATACGAGATGGACTTTCTCCTCCAGCTCCAGTACCTGAGCTCACAAATTGCTTTTTGGCTGAATTGGCAAACTCCCACAGACATAAGCCAAACTTTTGTGAAAATTCTTTCCTGAGAAGTGGAGGATCAAGGAGGAGTAAGTTTTTTTTTTTTGTTTTTTTTTGGAAGTGGTGGTCAGGTGTCCACAAACATCTGGTCATATAGTGTAAGTTTTGTTGACAGGCCTTGCTCAGTTGCCCACCCTTAAATCGATTATTGTGAACACTAAGGTTGATTTACTAAAGGCAACTATGATGTTTACTTTGCAAAGAGATTTGCCTCAGAGCTTAGTGAATGTGATGAAGTTTCAGTTTGTAAAGAATACCCAATTACATGCAAGGAAGTTTTAAAAAACAGCATTTTTGCTTGCACATGATTGTGGGGCAAATTCTCTTGCACAGTGCAGCTTCTCCTACAGAGTGAACAGCCTATGTGCCTTTAATAAAGCTGCTCATAGATGGAATTGGCTGATCAAAGAGAAAAAAAAAAGAACCAATTCGTGCATCCAAATATTCGAGGATGGGGAAATCTCCCCCCCGCTGCGCTATCATATTCTGATAGTGGGACTCCTCCGCTGCTTAAATACACTCATCAGCTCTTCAGCCAATGGGCTGCAAATGCTGATCAAGCAAACATTTATTAACAGTCCTGTTGATTAGACAAACTCCTCTTGAATGGGAATGGCCATACATGGATAAAAATGTGTCCAGTTCCTGCAGAACCGGCTGCATTTCAATCCATGTACAGTCAGTTTCATAATATATTTGGACACAGGCACAATTTTAGTTTTTTTCAGGTATTACCAAAACATATTCAAGCTATAGTTAGATAATGGATATGGGCTGAAAGTGCACACTCTCAGGTTTAATTTGAGGGTATGTACATCTAAATTGGAGGAAGGGTTTAGGAATTACAGCTCTTAAGAGTAGCCACCCCCCTTTTTTTCAAGGGACCAAAAGTAATTGGACAATTGAATCAAAAGCTGTTTCATGGCCAGGTGTGGGCTACTCCTTCGTTATTTCTTCATCCGTGCAGCAGATAAAAGGTCTGCAGTTGATTCTAAGTGTGGTATTTGCATTTGGAATCTATTGATGTGAACCTACATCATGCGTTCAAATGAGCTGTGCATGCAAGTGAAACAGGCCATTGTAAGGCTTCAAAAATGAAACAAATCCATCAGACAGCAGCAATATTAGGAGTGGCCAAATCAATTGTTTGGTACATTCTGAGGAAAGAAGAACATACTGGTGAGCTCAGCAACATAAAAAGGCATGGACGCCCATGGGAGATGGTGGATTATCACAGGATCTTCTCTATGGTAAAAAAAAATCCATTCACAACATCCAGACAAGTGAAGGACACTCCAGGAGGTGGGCATATCATTGTCAAAGTCTACAATCAAGAGAAGACTTCACGAGAGCAAATACAGAGGGTTCACCACAAGGTGCAAACCATTCATAAGCCTGAAGAATAGAAAAGTCAGATTAGACTTTGCCAAAAACATCTAAAAAAGCCAGACCAGTTCTGGAAAAGCATTGCTTGGATGGATGAAATGAAGATTAATCTGAATCAGAATGACGGGAAGAAAAAAGTGCAGAGAAGGCTTGGAACAGCTCATGATCCAAGCACACAACGTCATCTGTAAAACATGTTGGAGGCAGTGTGATGGTATGGGCATACATGGCTTTCGGTGGCACTGGGTTATTGATGTTTATTGATGATGTGACAGAAGACAGAAGCAGCCGGGTGAATTCTGCAGTGTTTAGAGATATACTGTCAGGCCAGATTCAGCCAAATACAGCAAAGTTGATTGGATGGTGCTTCACAGTACAGATGGACAATGATCCAAAACATACTGCAAAAGCAACCCAGGAGATTTTGAAGGAAAAGAAGTGGAATATTCTGCAATGGCTGAGTCAATCACCTGATCTCAACTCAATTGAGCATGCATTTCACTTGCTGAAGGCAAAACTAAAGGCAGAAAGACCCACAAAGCAAGAACAACTGAAGACAGCTGCAGTTAGAGCCTGGCAAAGCATCAGAAAGGAGGAAACCCAGTCTTTGGTAATGTCCATGGGTTCCAGACTTCAGGCAGTCAATGCCAGTAAAGGATTCTCAACAAAATATTACAAATGAACATTTTATTTATGATTATATTCAATTGTCCAATTACTTTTGGCCCCTTGAAAAAGGGGGGATGGCTATTCTTAAGAGCTGTAATTCCTAAACCCGTCCTCCAATTTGGATGTACATACCCTGAAATTAAACCTGAGAGTGTGCACTTTCAGCCCATATCCATTATATAACTATAGCTTGAATATGTTTTGGTAAATACCTGAAAAAAACTAAAATTGTGCCTATGTCCAAATATATATGGACCTAACTGTATGGCCAGCTTAAAGGATAAATTCACTTTTGGAACATGTAACATGTTCTCATAGCTGCAGCCGTGCCTACTGCCCCCCCCCTCCCACTGACAGATATTACGGGGAGAAATTCCCTCATACTATCTGTCAGATTTGAAAACGGCACGGCCGTGCGGGGCTCCGCCCACATGACCGCATCATTCATTTATAGACTTCTGTGAATGAACGGCAAGTCCTGACAGCCTTAGCGGCTGTGGACTTGTAGTTGTCACTGTGGAGCGCCATGGTAGTTCATTGAAGCTTCCTGTCAGAATATCTGCTTGACCATACCTCCCGTATGGCAAGCAGATATTCTGACAGGTCTGCAGGAGACCAGCATGGCATCAGCTATCTACTGATCTCTGGTGCAATGCTTCCAGGCTCCTTTGGACAAAAATACCTGCAACAAAATGTGCATTTATTATTTGTGTACAAAAGGTGAACTTATCTTTTAAGCCAGCCTCACTACCTCAACTGCCAACAACTAGAGATGAGCGAATTATTCAAAAATTCGGTTCGGCTGATTCGCCGAATTCGCCGAATAAATTCGCTTCGAGCCGAATATATTCGCTGCGAATTTAACTTATAGAAAGGGTGTTTCTAGGCTTCAGAGAGCCTTTATATTAGTGCAGAACACTGTACCTTTAATTTAAATGCCCTTGGAGTCTGCTGGGGAAGAGAAATAATACTGTCAGTCAGTATGACATGCAGATGAGTGCCGTCGATCTTAGAATCACCGCACACTTCACTCATTTGGGCAGTCACGGGGCCAAAACCAGAGTGTGGAGCCACAGTGTGGCGGTGGAGGCAGCAGCAATGGGAGGCCATACAGCACCCTATGACAAAATGGAACCCACCAGCAGTGTGAGGAGACCTGAAAGTGGCACATGGCAGAGTGTGGCGATGGAGACAGCAGCAATGGGAGGCCGTACAGGGACCCATGACACACTCTGGACCTGGCAGCAGCATGAGGAGGCGGTACAGGGGCCCATGACAGATTACGGGCCTGGCAGCAGCATGAGGAGTCGGTACGGGGGCCCATGGCAGATTACGGGCCTGGCAGCAGCATGAGGAGGCGGTACAGGGGCCCATGGCAGAGTGGTGGAGCGTAAGCAGCTAAAATTGAAGGCCATACAGAGGCCTATGTTAAAAAGTCCCCCCAGCAGCAGCGTGGGGAGACGACTATCAAGAGTCCAATGGCAGAGTGGCGGAGCAGAAGCAGCTTCAATTGAAGGCCATACACAGGCCTAGGTTTAAAAGTCCCTCACAGTTAATTCCAATAACGAACTCTACTCCTCCGTGCAATCTACTTACGAGACCCTGGGCAGGTCTGGGTCCAATTTGTGGTAGAGACTGGTTTTGTTCAGCCATGCTTGAGCGAGTAATAACAGGTCTGTGCTGCCCTTTGGTATCTGGCTTAATGCGCACAACACTGAACGTCCCAGCGTTTGTCAACGATTTGCCGTTAAGTGATGCAAACCCGCTGAACCACGTTCATGAGGAGCCGGTCGGGTAATGGGACTTGGCACGGGGGTGGCGGCTGAGGACACGGCGGAAGAAGAGGTGGTAGAGGCGGACATCTTTGCTGGACCAAGGACGTGCAAACATGGAGGCAAAAGCGGCGTGACCTGTCCAAGTTGCTGGTGCGGCTGTGCCGGCACCACGTTCACCCAGTGGGTCGTAAATGACATGTACTGTCCCTGACCGTAGTTACAGCTCCACACGTCGGCGCTGCCGTGCACTTTGGCAGAGACCGACATGCTCAAAGACTGGCCCACCATCTCTTCTACATGTGAATGCAGGGCTGGCACTGCCTTTTTGGCGAAGAAATGCCGGCTTGGCACTCTCCACCGCGGCTCGGCACAAGCCATCATTTCTCGGAAAGGTGCTGAGTCCACCACTTGGAAAGGGAGGGACTGCAGCACCAGCAACTTGGACAGGAGGACGTTCAGCTTCTGCACCGTCGGGTGCGTGCTCGCAAACTGTTGTCTCTTGGAAACGGATTCCAAGAAAGACTGCTGACGGAATCCGTGAAGAGGAGTAGCAGGAGAAGGAGCATCTGAACGAGCGGAAGATGCCAACGAGCGACAACTCCCCTCAGCAGAGGTGTTGGAGCCTTGACTGGCTGATAGAGGGCGATTGACGTCGGGTGACGGAGCAAGTAACGGAGCGGGGGCTGGGGCAGGCAGAACCGCCGTATCTTTATCACGGTTTTCCCAGGCCACCGAATGGCGACGCTGCATATGCTGACGCAACGCTGTAGTCCCAACATTGGCCCCCTGGCCACGCTTGACTTTCTGGCCACATAGTCGACATACGGCTACGTTTACTTCCTCGGGCGGCTTGACGAAAAATTGCCACACCGCCGAGTAGGAAACTTTGCCCCCGCTACTCCTCACTGGCTGACTGCTACTTCCTCCGTGCACACCGGCACCACTACTGGCCGTGGTGGTAGGCTGCAGTGGAGCTGGTGCTCTACTCCATGGCCGTTTGGCTCCACTGACACTGCTGCGACCCTGCTGCCTCCTGGGCAACCCACCGACTGTTTTGCTCGCTGGCAAGCTGGCACCCTCTTCTCCTGATGATGCGGAAGCAATAGCCTGATGACGACGAGGCTGCCAAGTGCGATCAGCCTCATCATCATCAATTAGGGTCTCCGCGTCACTACTAGCCCCCTCGGCTGCGTGTGGGTCAGGAGACAGACCTGTCTCTAGACCGGCTACCGAGCCACTCTCCTCGCCAGTACTTCTTCGCCTGGCTGCTGAAGAGGCGGATGTCTCCCCCCGTTCCTGACCGCCCTCTGTTAGCTCTTCCTCACTGTACAGTGGGGCTGAGCCCACAGCATGCGATACTTCGCTTGGTGAGGGAACACCAAAGGACAGGGGCAGGTCGAGGACACGTGATTTCAGTGGGCTTGCTCCCGGGCCATGCCAACTAATGGTTGTGTCTGACGTACCCACCGACCGTTGGCTGTAGGTGTCAGAGGTGACCTGGGAAGAGGAAGACGACCGAGTCAACCAATCGATGACGGCAGGGTTGTCGGTGGAGACACGACCGCTGGATGACACCGGGAGCACTGGCCTCTGGCTGCGACTAGTGCTGCCTCGACCCCTTCCTCTGCTGCCACGTCTGCTCGCTCCTGAAACATTGCCTCCTCTGCCACTCCTCTGCGTGTTGTCTGATATACTCTTTAATTCAATAAGCACCCCAAAAATAAAACCGGATTTAACTCTTTGAACGTACAATAGTGGTTGTGAAGCAGAAAGTCAGTTTATTTAGCACAATCGGTCAATTGCAGCTTGCCGTTGGCTGGAAACTGTACGTTTATGTCACTGGAATGCACTAATCACCCAAAAAATATTACCGCCACCCGGCGTGTAAATGGATCTAACTCTTTGAACGTACAATAGTGGTTGTGAAGCAGAAAGTCAGTTTATTTAGCACAATCGGTCAATTGCAGCTTGCCGTTGGCTGGAAACTGTACGTTTATGTCACTGGAATGCACTAATCACCCAAAAAATATTACCGCCACCCGGCGTGTAAATGGATCTAACTCTTTGAACGTACAATAGTGGTTGTGAAGCAGAAAGTCAGTTTATTGTACACAATCGGTCAATTGCAGCTTGCCGTTGGCTGGAAACTGTACGTTTCTGTCACTGGAATGCACTAATCACCCAAAAAATATTACCGCCAGCCGGCGTGTAAATGGATTTAACTCTTTGAACGTACAATAGTGGTTGTGAAGCAGAAAGTCAGTTTATTTTGCACAATCGGCAAACTGCAGCACCAACTGTGCACGACAGCCACCAAAAAAAAAAAGGGTGTATGTCACTTTAAATTTTCGATTCTTTGATAGCTGTGGCCCTAAGTAACGATTCTGTGTCCCTGAGTAACGATTCTGTGTCCCTGAGTAACGATTCTGTGGCCCTAAAGTCTCTGTGGCCCTAACCCTGTCCCTTAATACACACAGGTCTGTCTCTCTTGAATGACCGGAGGCTAATGGAGAATTCTAAGATGGCCGGGATTTATACAGTTGTGTCCAAAATTATTCAACCCCCAATGCTGTAAAGGGGTTTAGGGACTATAGTGTACATTTGGAATTGTATTCAGAATCAAATCCTACAAGGACGTTGTAACTACCCAAATGCAACTAAAATGACATCAATTGTTTATGTAATACAGTAGTAAATGGTTCTTATGTGGTTTCTTCATTGCCACAATTATTCAACCCCTTAAAGACTACCACTCTGAAGAACAGAGGTTCATACAGGTGCTTTCCATCAGGTATTGAAAACACCTGTGGATGTCACCGAGCAGCAATCAAGCATAATAAGCACCAATTAGGCAGCTTTAAAATGACTGTGATACTCAGCTCCTTCTAGACATTTACTGGTGTGGTTACAAACATGGTGAAGGCAAGAGAATGGTCCAGGAAGACAAGAGAAGAGGTGATTTCTCTTCACAGGAAGGGCAATGGCTATAAGAAGATTGCAAAGATGTTAAACATACCAAGAGACACCTTAGGAAGCATCATTCGCAAATTCAAGGCAAAGGGCACTGTTGAAACGCTACCTGGTCGTGGCAGAAAGAAGATGCTGACTTCGACTGCTGTGCGCTACCTGAAGCGTAGAGTGGAGAGAAGTCCCCGTGTGACTGCTGAGGAACTGAGAAAAGATTTGTCAGATGTGGGTACAGAAGTTTCAGCCCAGACAATAAGACGCACACTGCGTAATGAAGGCCTCCGTGCCAGAACTCCCAGGCGTACCCCCTTGCTGTCTCCAAAGAATAAGAAGAGTCGACTGCAGTATGCCAAAAGCCATGTGGACAAACCACAAAAGTTGTGGGATAGTGTTCTGTGGACTGATGAAACAAAATTAGAACTGTTTGGGCCCATGGATCAACGCTATGTTTGGAGGAGGAAGAACAAGGCCTATGATGAAAAGAACACCTTGCCTACTGTGAAGCATGGTGGAGGGTCAATCATGCTTTGGGGCTGTTTTGCTTCTGCAGGTACAGGGAAGCTTCAGCGTGTGCAAGGTACCATGAATTCTCTTCAGTACCAGGAGATATTGGATGGAAACGTGATGCAGTCCGTCACACACCTGAGGCTTGGGAGACGTTGGACCTTTCAACAGGACAATGATCCCAAGCATACCTCCAAGTCCACTAGAGCATGGTTGCAGAGGAAAGGCTGGAACATTTTGGAGTGGCCATCGCAGTCACCAGACTTAAATCCGATTGAGAACCTCTGGTGGGACTTAAAGAAAGCAGTTGCAGTGCGCAAGCCTAAGAATGTGACTGAACTGGAGGCCTTTGCCCATGAAGAATGGGCGAAGATACCCGTAGATCGCTGCAAGACACTTGTGTCAAGCTATGCTTCACGTTTAAAAGCTGTTATAACTGTAAAAGGATGCTGTACTAAGTACTAAGATTGAATGTCACTTGGGGGTTGAATAAAACTGATAATGCTGTGAGCACAGAAAAGACATTTGTGGTTATTTCATTATAACTGTTATGTTATATTTGTCTGACCTACAAGTGCCTCTTTAATGTAAATGTAAGCAAGATGACTGAATGATCAAAAGCAATGTCAAACTGGCCAAAACACTCAATTTCAGTGGGGGTTGAATAATTTTGGACACAACTGTAGCTCCACCATTACACAGTGCTGGCTGGCTGCTGATTGGCTAATGCGATCACATGTCATGAATGCATTATGGGTCAGCGCGCCTTGTCTGCGCACCTTCCCAGAGATCCCCGCCCCACCTTCCAAATCTTCAGAACGAATTCCACTTCGTCATGTTCGATTCGCTCATCTCTACCAACAACCCTTCACCTCAGTTCTAACTCAACTCAACTCTACCTCTAAATGTGACAACTTTCTGAAATTCGTATGTCTTTAGCAACCTTTAAAATGGTGATACTATCCAAACAATCAAGATTGGCATGGGAGTTTTGGAAAACTGGCATATCCAACAAAAGAACACAAGCAAAGATAAGTGAATAGACAGCATCTTGTCCATTTTTAAATATTTTCTATAAACTCTACTGCTTTTGTTTGTGTTTTTTTTTTAAATAATTTTCTACATTTTGACAGCATTGATCTATTTTTATATTTCCTCTGGCTACAATGTATACCGTCCTTGAGGATCAATGAATAAAACAGCAGCTGGCCCATTATCATAGGGATATGTTAACCTGCCATTTAAAATTTGATTATATCCCTTTGGACTTAACTTGCAATGCCAAACTAGGCAGAGTTTTGACCTCATTGTCATGTTAGGGTCCCTGAAAGCGCTATTAATCCTTGTAGTTGCAGAAAATAAATCTACTAATTAATGACACCCCACAGGTATAATTTTGTGAGCAACTGAGTACTTATGATTCTTTTATACTGACAAAAATGTAGTTGTAGCTCCAACTCATGTCACAGCTGAAGAATTGTAACAGTACTTTAAAATACTACCCTTGCATATTAAATTTTAACTGATGCCACGGAGTAGTAACTGCTGCACTGTTGTTTGCATTTGTGAGCAAATTAAGCCGTCCAAACAGTGGCTACATATCAAATAAGCCTCAGAAGTAGATTGCAATATCAACAATTATTGTTGCCTCATGATTGCAACTCACCACAAAACACACATTTGGAAGGCATTTATTTAAAAAAAAAAAGTTTTTTTGTTATGTTTTTCCAGTAAGTACGCAGTCTCATCAAAGCATGTCTACATGGCCTTGGCTTTGTACAAAAGAGTATAGTCATGCTGGAACCCAAAAGAACCTTCCTCAAACTGTTGCCATGAAGAACCTTTGAAGTAAATTTACTTGATTACTGTTATTATACAAATGTTATTTGCTTACCATTTCATATTTTCTTAAATCAGAAGTCCAAGCAGACCTTGGTGTTTATGCAATCAGGATTCAGAAACAAGTCAAATGCAACATGCTTTTAAGGAACAATGCCTTGTTGCTATGTTCCCTTGACTTCTGTAAAGCTTCTGATTCGCTTCTGAGTCACTTCAAGCTGATCCTGAGCTTTAGTTGCTTTTGTTTTTACATGGGATTGTATAGGGAGGCACGTAAAAAAAACAGGTTTATGGGCTAAGACAAACCCGGTGCCATCTCCTTGGCCAATCATTACACTCAAAAGTCAGTAAGGTGCATGAAAATTGTTTGAGGTCGGCGGAAGGGGGGTGGGGGGTTAGGGGGTTGTCATTATTAAAATATGGTAATGCAGGGGGATTTGACAGAGACTTGCTAGCCTGCTGTAATTTAATGATGACACATGGCAGATGACAGACTTAAAGGTGCTTTCCCCCTCTTGCACTTGCACTCTGACCAGGGGCGGACTGACAACTCATGGGGCCCCCGGGCAGTAGGGGATCATGGGGCCCCTGTGTCCTTGCCCAACCTCAAAAAAGCCTATGAAAAAGGTACCAGGGGCATCTCATGGGGCCCCCTACTGACCTCGGGAAGTGCCCGAGTTTCCAAATGGTCAGTCCTTCCCTGACTGACCATGTTTCAGGGGGCAATGTGAAACACAGTCAGAAAGATGGAGTTATCTTAATTTAGAACAATGTTATATCTGCTTTTGTGAGCTCCTTACATAAGGTTCTTTACTGTTAGTGACATGATAATGACAGGATAATGTGAACTTTGCATGTTAAGGTAAACAGTTGGGGCAATATAGAAATAACAACCATAATTCATAAAGAGAACAACAAACAATACTAAAATGTATAACACGCAGTACATTGGGCATGCCAATTATATAGTATTATCTACAGTATTTCTTCATTCATACAGTTGCATGTTTATGGTCGAAAATAACAAAGAGTTGATTTAAAGTGTTACTAAACCCACAACAGTAAAATCACTCTATATGCGGTAAAGCATGCTTGTTATACTCCCTGTGGAACCTAAGGGGTTAATCCTCTGCAATGTGTAAAAAGGATGTTTGATTCTGACTTCTCTGCCCCTCCTCTTGTTTAAATGACCACCTGATACAGACTGAATGTGTAGTCACATGCACATGCTCAGTTTTGTGTGTATTCCTAGAGAGGTTTTTTTTTCTTGGGAGAGTGCATGTTATCAGCACAGCTCCAATCAGTGCTGTCCAGACAGAGGGTCAAGGGTTTCAAATCCTCCTAGAGAAGAAAGAAAACTCCTTCAAGGTTTAACCAGTGCTCTGCTGAAGTCACAAGACTGCTCTAACCTCTGATGAGAAAAGGTATTTAGCAGTTTATATTTACTAAAACAATTGCATTTCCATATTGTGTGTACAGTGGGAGACCAGATATAGTGAGTGCATGGTCCTGGGTTTAGTATCACTTTAAAGCATGGGTAGGCAACCTTTGAGAGGTTTAGATCTACCTAGACAACATGGAGGAAAACAAAGATCCCTGGGTGAAAGGGGTGCTTGGCGGCACACTTGAAACAAATTATGAAAAAACTATCACGCTACCAATGAAAAGACAGTAGTATTCTTTGCCCCACTTCACACTACCCCACCCCCCCCCCACAGTAGTGTCCTCTGCCCCCCTTCACATCACCATCCCACTGAAGTGTTCTCTGCCCCTTCACATCACTCCCCCATTGTAGTGTTCTCTGCCCCTTTCCCCACACAGTAGTGTCCTGTACTCCCCTTTACTGTGTTCTCTGCCCCCTTCACATCACCCCCTCACTGTAGTGTCCTCTGCCCCCTATAGCAGTGTCCTCTGCCCCCCTCTACCCACATTGGTGTCCTGTACCCCCCCCAATGCTGTGTCCTCTGCCCCCTTCACATCTCCCTCCCACTCTAGTGTCCTCTGCCCCATAGCAGTGTCTTCTGCCTCCCTCCCTTCCACCGTAGTGTCTTGTACCCCTCCCACCATCAAAGCAGTGTCCTCTGCCCCTCTATACATCACCCCCCACCATAGTATTCTCTGCCCCCTCCATCCCCCATAGCAGTGTCTTCTGCCCCCACAACGTGTCATCTGCCCCCTGAAAGAAGTGTCTTCTGCCTCCCCAAAGCAGTGTCCTCTCTCAATTTCTTATCAGAATTCCCCCCCCCTGTAGTGTTTTCTGTCCCCCCCCAACAATGTCTCCTGTGTCCCCCTCTAACAATGTCTCCTGTGTCCCCCCCTCCAACAGTGTCCCCTCTGCCCCCTCCAATAGTGTCTCCTGTGTTCCCCCTTCAGCTGTGTCTCCTGTGTCCCCCCTCCAACAGTATCCCCATGTCCCCCCTCCAACTGTGTCCCCTGTGTCCCCCCCCTCCAACTGTGTCCCCCCCTCCAACTGTGTCCCCTGGGCCCCCCCCTTCCAACAGTGTCTCCTGTGTCCCCCTCCAACAGTGTCTCCTGTATCCCCACTCCAACAGGGTCTCCTGTGTCCCCCCTCCGACAACATCTCCTGTGTCCCTCCTCCAGCAGTGTATCCTGTGCCCCCCCAACAGTGTCTCTTGTGACCCCCCTCCAACTGTGCCCCCCCCCAACAATGTCTCCTGTGACCCACCCCCAAAAGTGTCTCCTGTGCCCCCCTCCAACAGTGCCTGCTCTGTCCCCCCTCCAACAGCGTCTCCTCTGTCCCCCGTGCAACGGTGTCCTCTGTGTCTCCCCTCCAACAGTGTCCCCTGTGCCCCCCCTCCAACAGTGTCTCCTGTGTCCCCCCTCCAACAGTGTCTCCTGTGCCCCACCCCCAAAAGTGTCTCCTGTACCCCCCTCCAACAATGTCTCTTCGGTCCCCCCTCCAACAATGTCTCTTCGGTCCCCCCTCCAACAATCTCTCTTCGGTCCCCCCTCCAACAGCGGCTCCTCTGTCCCCCCTCCAACAGCGTCTCCTCTGCCCCCCCTCCAACAGTGTTTCCCATGTACCCGCTCAGACAGTGTCTCCTTTGTCCCCTTCACATCACACACACAGGTAGCACTTCCTACCTGCCAGCATGTGTACATTAGAGCAGAGATCAGAAGACAGCATAGTGCTGGGTGGAAGGTGGGGGTGGGAACGGCCAGAGTTCATAATAACATTGCTATTCTCTGCCCCCCCCATAGCAATGTCCTCTGCCCCCCACAAATTGTCCTTTGCCCCTCTGCCCCCTGAAAGAAGTGTCCTCTGTCTCCCCATTCCCCAAAGCAGTGTTTTCTATCCATATCAGAATCCCCCCCCCACTGTAGTGTTCTCTGACCCCCTCCAACAGTGTCTCCTCTGTCCCCCCTCTAACAATGTCTCCTGTGTCCTCCCTCCAACAATGTCTCCTGTGTCCCCCCTCCAACAGTGTCCCCTCCAACAGTGTCCCCTGTGTCCCCCTACAACAGTTTCTTGTGTCCCCCCTCCAAAAATGTCTCCTGTGCCCCCCTCTCCAACAGCATTTATTCTGCCCCCCCTCCAACAGTGTCCTCTGTGTCCCCTTCCAACAGTGTCTTCTGTGTCCCCCTCCAACAGTGTCTTCTGTGTCCCCCCTCCAAAAATGTCCCCTGTGCCCCCCCTCCAACAGCATCTCTTCTGCCCCCCCTCCAACAGTGTGTCCTCTGTACCTCCTCCAACAGTGTCCTCTGTGTCCCCCCTTTAACAGAGTGGAGATCAGAAGACAGCATAGTGCTGGGTAGAAAGGGGGAGTGGGAGCTGCCAGAGCCAGGACTGTCTAGGAACCAATCACTTAGGCAGCTTCCGCCCTGCTCTCTATCCAGCACTATGCTGCCTCTCGCTTTCTACTCTGCAGTTAACATGAGAGCGGCAGAGGCTGGGAGGAGGCAGAGTCGTGGTCACGATCCACCTGTCAGCTCCCCACGGTCAACCAGTTGATCGCGTTTGACGGCTTGCCGACCCCTGATTTACAGAGATTAAAATCTTCTTTTTTTTTTTTTTTTTTTTTTTACATTTTTGGAGAACTTGCATTGTAATTAAATCAGTGCTGTATGTTTTTAAAATTTGATTGGCCTGGTTTTATAAGTACTCTAATTGGTTTAAGTGCCATTTTTCATTTCTTTTAATTGTATGAACTACCTGATTTATAATGTCTGTGCATAGGTTAGGCAGCAAGAAAATGTGAATTCCTAGCTGCAGGAAGGGTTTTTTTGTAAGAGCTGTGAAATGTGGAATAATATTTTTAAAGGGACTAGCAGAGGCATTAGATTGATTCTACAATTAAAAAAAGCTGTATGTTTTCCTAAACGAAGAATACCCAGAACTGCCATATTGTCAGTTCTGGGTATCTGTCTTAATTGGAATCTAGAATTTACATTACGTTTTTAATTTGGCCTTCAGAGTTTTGTCTTATTATAGATCTAGGAATTGTTCTTTTTCTTTCAAAGTGAGATCTGAGCATATGATATCAGTGTTATTACAGCTGAATGGATCATGGAGCCTTAAACCTATGAAAGGATAATTTCACCTTTGGGAACATGTTACATGTTCCATCCGTTTTTAAGGTGGAACATGTAACATGTTCCGATAGCCGCAGGCGCGCCAGCCGCCCCTCCCTCTAACAGTTATTACGGGGAGAAGTTTCCCCGTACTATCTGTCAGATTTGAAAACAGCGTGGCCTTGCGTGGCTCCACCCACACAATTCATTCATGAGTTCTTTCAATGAGTGCCTACAAGTCCCGGCAGACTTAGCGGCTATGGGCTTGTAGTTTTTAATGAACTACCATGGCACTGTGGAGCGCCGTGGTAGTTCATTGAAGCTTCCTGTCAGAATATCTGCTTGGCCGTACGTCCCTATACGGGAAGTGGATATTCTGACAGGTCTGCAGGAGACCTGCATGGAATCAGCGATCTACTGATTACTGGTGCAATGCTTTCCAGGCTCCTGAAGACAAAAATAATAAACACACATTTTTTTTACCTGCAAAAAAATGTGCATTTATTATTTTTGTCAAAAAGGTGAACTTTTCCTTTTATGGTCTGCTCTGCAAACTAGGGGAACAGCAATAGGATCAACAAGTACCATCTGTGGGCAGTTAGTGCTATGGCTTTGCTTTAACCGCTGTTCGGTATCAGCCCTATTTGTATTTCTGGTAATATCAAATCCCTTTTAGTGGTTCAGCATGCAGTAAGATAAGTAAAAGAATGAGTCATAATTCAATAAAAGTGGACTTCCAGACATCACAAATTTTATTGAATGAATGCAGTAATAAAAGTAGACACATAAAAACACAGTATTCCAATAACGTACTGCAGTCTTTGGAACTGTACATGCTGGTTTCTGTATTTTGAGATTTAATCATTTTCCCTTTGGGATTAATAAAGTAGTGTGATTCTGATACCAATCCAATTCCAATTTCCAAACATATTGGTGTAATTGACTCACAGCTGTCCCTTTGCATTATAATGACTGAATGCTCTTATAATATTTAAACCTTTAAATATTATATATAGCCAAAACTTATTTTTGAGTAGAAAAATGTAGGAGCCTAAGGGTTTTTAAATGTGGATGTCCCATTGAGGAGACATTACCTCTCTGCTGACAACTGTAAAATTCTACTTTTCCCATCAGTTGCAGTGATAAGTCACCAAGACTAGTAAAGGGGATGAATCTCCCTAGTGAAGACACAAATAAAGATTTATTTATTAAAAATAAAAACCAGATAGTTTAATAACTGTTTTTTTTTGTTCACAATTAAAAAATAGCTAGAAATATACAATACTTGGAGGTCTTGTATTAATTTGCTTAGCATGCACGTGTGTTAAACAGGGAATTTTGATAATAAAGTATACTGTAAACTTTTAGACACAAAGACCAGAGAGTGCAGGAAGCAAGCTGCAGCAGTAAATGAAAAAGAAAGTGCTTAGTAGTGGACCTTTCTTTTGATCACAGATACATGAAAGTGAGTCAAAATAACATCCCTATATTTTCCAGCTGAACAACACCAAAGGGTGTGTTGTCAAACTGGAAGCTAATTTAACTAAAGTTCCACCTGAGGTTGCTAGAGGTTCTTTGAGCAGTGAGCAATGATGGGTTGATCTCCCATTTACACTGACAACCAGTAAAAGGGGCAATTTTCCACTAACCACCAACGCAAGGGCTCACTTCTACACTAAAGGTAGAGGGCACCGCCAGTTTTACTTTCTGAAATTATTTTCTATACATATTATTGATTTCAAGAATATTACTGACAACAGTTTTGTAGGGGGTTGGTAACAACATTTGTTGTCCTGGATGTCAGATACGCGAAGTATGCCACATTAATTCCTTTATTTACAGCTTTCTTCAAATAATTGATCATGCTAATTTACCATGAGCAGTAGGTACAATCCTTTTTAGCATGGGCTCCCAGACAACATGAAAATTATTTTAAGGTTCTTCAGGGGTAAAAAGGTTGACAAAGGCTGCACTGGAGATTATGATATGGGAGCGCCGTCCTCTGCAGCATGCACCAGATAATTTCTTATATTGGGGACTTTATTGGTGGGATATCAGCACTTGAGTTCCTGGATCTGCATGCCTGCTGTGGCTGTTTAAACAGGTTTCCATTTTTCTTGTATTTTCAATGCATTTTACAATAAGCAACAAGAGGTATTGGAAAACACAAAGGAAGGTGAGAACACACAAAACTCCCAGGTAGACAGGAATAGTCAAGACTTATGGCAGTCAGACCACACTGTTGGGAACACCCAAGTAACTGGCTTACTCGGCCCACCAGACTGTATCTTCAACCACTTCAGCTCCAAAAAAACAATATTTTTACTTTCTGCTATAAACCATAGCCAATAAAAAAAATTATATTTTTTCATAAATTTTGGCTAAAATGTATTTTGCTACATGTTTTTAATTAAAATAACCCCACAATAAGTGTATATCGATTGGTTTGAGTGAAAGTTGTAGTGCCTACTATCTATGGTGTGTGTGTATGTGTGTATATGTGTGTGTGTATATGTATATATATATATATTTTGGAATTTCTATTTGTTTATATTTTTTTAATATTACTAATGGCGGCGATCAGCGACTTATAATGGGACTGAGATAGTGCGGCTGACACTGGGGGGAACTGACTAACTGCCACTGACATCACCAATGACATCAATTTTGTGAACAGTGATAATACTATACACTGTCACTGTATTGTTGACACTGGCTGGAGTTGACAGCTAGGGTGATCAGGAGGTTTAATATGTGCCTAACTATGTGTAATGTGTGCTGATTTTACTACTAGCTCTCTCCAGTTTCTCATCCTTGCAAAGCAGCAAGATTGCTTGCTCTGTACAGAGCTCTATGTTGTTTACCAACACAGAGCTCTGGGCTGTGATCATACACAGTCGATCAGCAGATCCCGGCCCTGAATCGCTTGCTGACAGGCTCCCTCTGTGTACAGTCACAGCAGGTGCCATCCAATGGGCGCGCATTGGCTGCACCCCAAACCCGGAAGTAGGCAGCGACGTACCACCTGTCCACAGTACGTTTCGGGCGGGCTGTCAGGAACTGGATAACTAAAATATCACTTTGGACTCTCCTTTAAAATCCATTACATCCCTAAACAGAACTATGCAGCCAAAAAAACTATTTGTTTTCCTAATACATGTTGCTTGTTTACTTGATACAATCACCCAAAATCAGTATTATCGAAAGGAATGTTCTATGTCTTCCAAGTAAACATGCTCTTTTGAGATATTCACCACTAAAGAGCACTGAAGAACTATTGATAACTTCCTCTTACAGCAACAAATATGCCATCTGACCACTTATCATTTTCTTGACAATTTTGTATGCTTGTTTTTAACAGAAATGAGGAGCTTCACTGAGTGCACTCCATTCCATCATTTAATGCCAGTATTGGCTATTTAAGAGCTTCTGTACATCCGAACTAGATGGATTTCTTCCATTTCTACCAAAATAAACCAGATGGGACCTTGTTAATGCAGAGGATAACTTGAACCCAATTACACAATGTAATCTCTATGTGTAAACAACTACTGGTTTAATCTGCCTGAATCATATAAGGCCTTTGTACATATACTGTAGCATCTGTTACATGAAAACAACACACAATTCAATGGCGTATGCCAATACATGTTTCTTTTTTTTCTTCAGGTGCACGGCAAGATTTTAAATGTAACCTGCCCCAAGGGATATAAATTCTGCCAGTTTACTGGCTAATTTTCATTTTAGAATTCATCTTGTACAGCAGGCTGTCTTGTAAATCCTCATTGTTGCTGAAATTAATAGCCTCTAAAAAGCCATGAACTGGAGACTACAGAACTTTAAAGCTTTGTGCACACTAGCATGTTTTTTAAACTCCTACAAGCTGTTGTCAGCATTTTTTTCTGTTTCTAGAAGCTAAATAGTGTTACCATATGTGTCCATGCCAGGGGCGGACTGACAACTCATGGGGCCCCCGGGCAATAGGGGATCATGGGTCCCCTGTGTCCTTGCCCAAACTCAAAAAAGCCTATGGAAAAGGTACCAGGGGCATCTCATGGGGCCCCCTACTGACCCCAGGCCCTCGGGCAGTGCCCGAGTTTTCAAATGGTCAGTCCGCCCCTGGTCCATGCACACTATTTTAGGCGAGTAGGGTTTTTCAAGCTTTAGCATTTAGGAGGAGAAAAAAATTGCTTTTGTAGAGTTTTTGGGAGCGTTGGGAAAAAAATGCTGAACGCTTCTAAACACTTCTAAACCCTACTAAAATGCTACTAAAAATGCTATTACTAGCGTTTTTTTATCCAGCATTTTTTCCAGCGTTTTTTGAGCTTACAAAAAAACACTAGTGTGCATGGAGCCTAACACAGTATAGTGTTCACTGGTTCTTTCTGCCTACTGTAGCCTCAATCCACACATTACAGCACAAGAGAAAGGCTGCACAGCACAGAATAATTCTAACCCCTGACTTGATACAACTTACACAAGTGAACTTTCTGATGCTATTTGGGCAGAAGAAGCGATTCACTAACAGAGCTTAAACAAAATGATATGGGTGGACCATGTGGCTTCTTAGCTATATCCGGAGGTTAGATTTGGGTAAGGTGGTCCAAAAGGAACCCAATAGCCCTTAAAAGCACTGAAAAGTACAGTGCACCTTGCAACAGCAGGGGTCAATTTCAACAAAAAGTTGCAAAAATAGTTTTATTGTTGTCAGTCATAAAAATCATTCTTTTATGCCTCTGTGGGAAACCTCTATGAATTTTTGGTCTATCAGAGACCTTGGCAACACTTTAGTTGTCAAGAAGCCAAACCTAGCAGAAAGTGTCTTGCTACCACAAATAGGTGTTCCATAATGTATGTTATGTAAGCAATAACAGTGTAACAAATTAACGTGGAACTTTAAGTTTAAAATTAAAAATGGGCATTAGTGACTTCATCCTCGCCCAGCCAATGACAGTGGCCGGTGTTTTGGACCTGGAAGCCAATCGCCTGAAGATGTCAGCGGCCGGATGGGGAACTCCAGGACTGCGCATAGCTGGATAGGAGGTGAATATAGTTCCACTTTAGTGGCACTGGTGGAGGTACAGCAGGAATATCTGTACATGCCATTAATAATACTTCCACCATATTTATGCTGATGTATGGGTGGTCTTTCCTACCAACAAACAGATTGAAAGAGCAGGTTAATGCAAAATCCAGTTATTGTAAACTTAGACCTAAAATGGTCTTTGATGACCAATTGGCCCTTGTGTGGCCATCTTTACTGATTACAGCAGCCATACTCATGGCTTCTCTATTAAGGGACAACCTATAGCACATTGCACATCATTTTTTATAGTTCAGTTAAGTGTGTATGAAGCCCTGTGGATGTCTAGTTATGTGTTTACTGAACTGATGCAGACTAATGTGCAGACTATCAAGCTGAACGGCTGGTCAGCTTGCTTCGAGAATGTGGCATGGCTGGGAATCCTTTCAGATAATAATCAGCCCATGTAAAGACTTGGGACTTTGCCTTTTGTGGGTTAATGACTTTTGGAAGCATTCCAGGTGCAAGGATTGCATAAGCTTTCTGTGCGCATCCACCCACATCACTGTGTACATGTTAAATATTCACCTTGTACCTGACCATCAGCTGTACTATACATTTGGGTCATTATTAACTCATAAATCAGCAGTACATAGTAAAATACCTGCCACTAATGGGCTCTGCATAAAAACATCAGAATACAGGCATATTACTTTGCACCACAGAAATGTTATATTGTTTTTAACTTAGGGAAGGGGTAGAACCTCTATGATGTTTTTAAGTACTTTGGGATTTATTTACTAAAACTGGAAAGTGCAAAATCTGGTAGCCAATTGGCTTCTAACTTCAGCTTGTTCAATTAAAACGGTAGTAAACTGCAGCAAAAAAAAAAAAAAGCCCCGGGCAGTTCAACACCGCATACTAGCATATTACGACAGACTTACCTGAAAACAAAGCCTTCCAGCAGCTCAGCGCTGTAGGCGCTTCCATCTTCACCTGGTCTTTCTTTATGGGTTTGCAAGCTTTGGCGGTATGAATGGCCAAGCCGTGATTACGTCACTGTTTACGGTACAGGGCTCTGAAATAACTGCACAGGTATGACGTTCCTTCACAGCGCATTCGCCAGTGATGTCACCATAGTAAATACCTCCTAAAGAGTGCATGTTAAGGAGATATTTACTGTACCTATAGGTAAAAGTTATTATAGGCTTACCTATAGGTAAAATTCAACCAAAGAGGTTTACTCCCACTTTGACAATAAAACCTAGAAGCTGATTGGTTTCTGTGCAGAGCTGCATCATATTTTACACTCTCCAGTTTTAGTAAATCTCCCCCATTGTTTCTTTGTGGGGGCATTTTCCCTCACTTTGTCTCAGTGATATTCTGTCGTGTCCAGACAAACAAGATGCCAACATGACAAGAGTTGAGGGTAAATACATAGACAGCAATATAGAACCTGAAATTTGTAACTGTTTAAAGGTGCAGTAGTGTGGCCTTGCAGCACTGAGGTGTGAAGTATAGTTTCCCTAAATCTATGCCGACGACACACAAATTTACGTCTCCGCCCGCATCGCCCACCTCCTGAACGACATATCAGACTAGATGTCGCTCCATTTCCTCAAATTAAACCTGTCCAAAACCGAGCTCCTGGTCTTCCCCCCCTCCCGCGCGCCCCCCCCCCCCATCCTCTCCATCACTACTAACAATGCCACCATCACTCCCACCCCACATGCCACAGTCCTGGGTGTCACCCTGGACTCAAACCTTTCCTTCCTACCTCACGTCCAACTACTATCAAGATCATGCAGGCTCCACCTCTGCAACATCTCCAAGATACGTACGTTCCTCACTCCAGACACCACTAAATAACTCGTTCACTCCCTCATCATCACACTCCTGGACTACTGCAACACCCTCCTCACTGGCCTACCCAAACAACTGCTATGCCCACTCCAGTCGATCCTGAACTCAGCGGCGAGACTCATCCACCTCACCAACTGCTCCACATCTGCCAATCCTTTCACTGGCTCCCGATTGCCCAGCGCATCAAATTCAAACTGCTAACTCTGACCTACAAAGCCATTCACAACACCACCCCAAACTACCTAACCAACCTGATACCCAAATACTACCCTACCCGTACCCTTCGCTCCTCACAGGACCTCCTACTCTCTAGCTCCCTGGTCTCCTCCTCCCACGCCCGATTGCAGGATTTCTCCAGGACTTCCTCCATCCTCTGGAACTCCCTACCCCAATCCATCCGACTGTCACCTACCCTCCTCACCTTCAGGCGCACCCTGAAAACCCACCACTTCAGGGAAGCCTACGCCACCCTCACCTAACAACTGACCTCCTCCATTCCTCCCACCACTCCATCCCCCACAGCCATTTCCTCCCGTACCACTTTCCCCTCCCTCCTAGATTGTAAGCTCGAAAGAGCAGGGCCCTCGAACCCCTCGTGTATTGTATTGTTTCTGTCTTGTCTCATGTTCTGTCCCCCTTGTTATTGTACAGCGCTGAGCAAACCCTTTGGCGCTATATAAATACTGTATAATAATAATAATATAAAAAAAAAAAAATTTTTAAATTATAATTTTTTGTTATAAACTAATTTGGGTTTTTTTTTACTAAAAAGATAACTGAATACATTTTGGCCAAGATTTATGAAGGAAGATTATTTATTTGCAAAACACTTTTTTTCTAAATTTATATAGAAAAAAAAATGTAAATCCCAGTGGTGAATAAATACCACCAAAATAAAGTTTTCTGTCTCAAAAAAATGATAAACAATTCATATGGGTACAGTGTTGCATGACCGTGCAATTGTCATTCAAAGTGTGACAGCGCTGAAACCTGAAAATTGGCCTGGGCAGGAAGGGAGTAAAAGTGTCCGGACTTGAAGTGGTTAAAAGAGTTCTGTATTGTTTTTTTCATTGCTACCTTCGTCATTTTATTACCTACCTGCTGCCTTCCTTGGATGTGGTAGCTGTTTCACAGACTCCCTCTCCAGGATTGAACCCTGATGCTCCATTACCCGTGGTCACCATTGTAGGTACAGAAAGTACTACTAGTATTACTGTGGTTGCTGACACCAGACTTGCCCTCCAATTTCAGAGCCCTGAATGAGACCTGTATTGTTACTTTTATTAGTGTGATGAAAATTAACAACACAAGGTTCTTTCAAGGTCCTGTGATTTGAATAAGTAAGCGTATATTGTTGCTGCATTTATCTATATTTAGTTTATACATCCTTCCATTGTTTGTGTACATCTCATCTAGGTGCTATGTTTTTTTTCCTACAATACAGTCCAAACACATAATGGCAGTTTAACCACTTGCCCTCCTGAGGATTTACCCCCCTTCCTGACCAGGCCATTTTTTGTGTTACGGTGCTGTGTTACTTTAACTGAGAATTGCACGGTCATGCAACTATTTTGCGCTAAGAAAATAAAAGACCGAGAATGTTGAGATAAAAAACTATATTTTTTACTTCTTGCTATTAAATGTGTCCAGTAAAAAATTTTAAAAAATCAAATTTCATCATAAATTTACAACAAAATGTATTCTCCTACATATCTTTGCTAAAAAAAATCCCAATACGTGTAAATTAATTGGTTTACGTGAAAGTTATAGCATTTACAAATGGCGGTATATATATTGGGATTTTTTTCATTTTTACTAGTAATGGCGGTGATCAGCGACTTGGCGGACATTCTGACACTGGGGGAACTGACTTGGTGTCACTGACATCCCCAGTGACACCAATACAGTGATCAGTGCTAAAAAAAAGCACTGACACTGTATTAATGACACTGAGCAGGAAGGGGTTAACATGAGAGGCGACCAAAGGGTTAACTGTGTGCTGGGAGTGTTTTACTAGGGGGCGGGATGTGTGTGATTCACTGTAATGAAGCTGCTGTGGATGGCTGTGCGCCTCCTCCCCATCGAAGATCCTTGGAAATCACTGAGCGCAGGTGAGTAATTACCGGCCAAGGCCCGGTGATGGAGAGCCGTGAATGGCGGCGCAGGTAGGGCGCGTGTGCTCCCCCTACTCGGAAATGCAAAATCGCGTATATATACGTGATTTTGCACACCGCTGCCGCCCTGTAGCAGTATTTCTGCTATGGGGCGGTCGACAAGTGGTTAATTTACTTCTACAAAATAAGATTTACTGTGTGTGTGTGTTTGTGTCTGTGTGTGTCTATCTGTGAGTATGACTGTGGGTAGAACAAGTCAGGATCAAAATACTATTTCCCTATCGCGATTTCCCCTCTCTTCCTGTGCTGTCTCATACCTCTTAAATCGGAATTCCAGCTGAAAAAAAAAAGAAATAAAAGTCAGCAGCTACAAAAACTGTAGCTGCTGACTTTTCCAATACAGACACCTACCTGTCCCTTGGTCCAGCGGTGTCCTCACCACCGCTGGTTCCAGTGGCCGTCTTCTCTAACTGGCACCGGCATCTTCAGTGTGGGCACCCGACTGTGACAGCTTGCGGCTTCACAGCTGGGTGCCCACTGCACATGCGTGAGATGCGCTGCACTTTGTGAATGGCCCCATAGTCTTCTGGGACCTGTCTTGTGTCCCAGAAGACTACAGAGAGGGAGGAGGGGAGGACAACTTCCAAATCCGATCGCCTAGGCGACCGCAGCGGAAGTCAAATTCGGGTACCGGCTCTCCAAAGGTGCCAATCCTTAATGGAGAGTGAGGGACAAGGGTTTAAAGCAGGAATTCCCATTTTGAGTGGAACTCCGCTTTAACAAGACAGACCATAAAAGGACAAAAAAATAATATCCAGAAATTGAGTTTTTACTGCTGTATCAATACTGGAGGGGAACTCTTCTACCCTTCTGTTCTCTCAAATAGACATGCAGATTCTATGAGTCACACAGAAATTCTAATGTATCTTAAAGTTCTAAAGACAGAATGTTCTTTGCCTTCATGAATTCTATTTTACCTTCATGAATTCTATTCATGAAGGTAAAAAGCCTTCTGCAAGCAGCGCCCCCCCCCCCATCCCTTCTGTAAATACTTACCTGAGACTGATCTCGATCCAGCAATCTGCTTGAGAGCAGAGGCTCTCCTGGGTCTCTCCCTTCTCATTGGCTCAGACACAGTAGAAGAAGTCATTGGCTTGCACTGTTGTCAATCACAGCCAGTGGTTTGCACTGTTGTCAGTCACAGCCAGTGAGGATGGAGCGGGGCTGAGCCACACTCTGTATATTTCTTGGACTCGAGAGAAAGCCTGCATGAGTGCCCCCAGAGCAAGCGGCTTGCTATGGGGCACTAGTCAAGGGGGAGGGACTAGGAGCACCAGTGGGGGATCCGAGAAGAGGAAGATCGGAGCTGCTCTATGCAAAACCATTGCACTGAGCCAGTAAGTAAAACATGTTTGTTATTTGAAAAAAAAAAATCTATGTCTTTAAATCACTTTAACCCTTCTCTAATCTATGCAAAAAAGGCAAATTTGATGGACCACTTTGTCTTTTACCAAAAATTTTCTAGGTTTCTACAGTACACAGTTTGTAGAATTTCCTATGATTTTTGCTATCTGTGCCTATAGCCTCATAGCTACAATCTAAGACACTGCTGCCTCTGACTCCTAGTCTTTGTAGTGAGATTTGTTGATGTAACTACTGTTCTGGTCACTGTTCTCCTTGCTGGAGGCTCTGAAAAAAGTAAGCAAAGACTTGCTTCTACCAAGATTGCTGCTTCCACACAGACACAGTGCAGAACAAGACATGTCAGTGATGGTGGAAAAGTAATCTGCAAGGAGATTACAGACAATATTGATAACTAGTCCTTTGTCTTTTGCCTGTCTCTTTTTTAACACAGCTTTAAGAGTTAATTTCCTGTTTAACCAGTTCCTGCCCAGCCAATAGGAAAATGAAGGCCAAGCGTGACTCCCATCAATCCGGGTGGGCGTCATATGACGTCCTTTCAGATCGCGCCATGCTGTGGTGAGATCTGGCACCAGCTGTGTCCGATGACAGATCTGTGTACTGGCCCATTGCCAGTACCATTTGACTGCTGTGACCAATCACAACAGGTCACATGACGATTGTAAACAATGGTTGGCTTTCTTTCATGCCATCCATTGTATATAATTGTGTCATCAGCTGTGATTGGTCACAGTAATCATATGGTACAGACAATCACAGCACATCTGTGTCATGTGATTAGCTGTGGCCAATGACAGCTAACCACAACAAAAACCTGAATTAATCTGTTTCATTCAGTTAAATGCTTGCTTATAGCAATTACATTCTGTAAAAAAACAAAAAAAAAAGATATTGATCACTTCCCCAGAGTAGTACAATGTTACTATGGTAACATTTTACTGCTTTGGTCACAGAGTGTTATGAAGAACAAACTGAAAAAAATGTAATAAAAAATAATTAAAAAATTTAAATTTGTAATTTTTTTGTGCTGTCACCAGTTAGTGTCCCTGATCACCGCCACACCAGTTATATGATGATGCTGTAGAAAGCATATTTAAAAAAAAACATTGTCAAAAATGTTTTAATTTCTTCATTTTCCACAAATTTATGACAAAAAATTACAGCTTCAAAAAACTCACCATGCCTCTTACTAAATACCTCACACTGTCTACTTTGCAAAAAAGGGTCATCTGTACTGTCCTGACATTTTTGGGCCTCAAGACGTTAGATTGGCCGTCAGTAATTCAGGATTGATCAATTTTCAGATATATATACCAAAGTTTGTGGACTCTATAACTTTCCTATAGACTAAATAAATACTGATGTATGTTATTTTCACCAAAGAAATGTAGCAGAATATATCTTGGCCTAAATTTAGGAAGAACAATTATTTATTTGCAAAATTTTTCAAAATTTTTTGTTAATTTAGCAAAAAATAAAAAACCCAGTGGCGGTTAAATACCACCAAAAGAAAACTCTAGTTGTGTGAACAAAAGGAGAAAAATTTAGTTTTGGTACAGTGTTGCATGACAGCGCAATTGTCATTTAAAGTCTGAGAGCGCTGAAAGCTGAAAATTGGCCTGGGCAGGAAAGGGGTAAAAGTGCTCGGTATTGAAGTGGTTAAGGTGCAGTAAGTAAATTGATAGGCAAGTTAAATTATATGTGAATGCTAACCTTGTAAAACAACCAATTTCGTTTGAAATAGAAATGAAAGACAAAACACGTGTGTATAGATCTAAAAAAGCATTATAAATATTTGTTTTCCCTCTGTTTTCTAAGTGATCACATACCCTCTAAGCTCCTTATGCAGCTGAGAATAGAGAACTGGGGGAGGAGAAACTGTAGCATGCTGAACTTCCCAGTGAATGGCTGTACGGGGGGGGGGGGGCAGAAGTCTGATGATGACTGGAGGAGAGCACACTGAGTTCCCAGCACAGCTGGAGAACTGACCGTGTTCTCATGCCTAGGAAAGCAGTGGGACTGGCAGGAACACCAGGGGTTTTGCACAAAGGAAGCAACACAATGAACAAGATACTTTTTCATACAAGTACATCAGGCACATATCAGGAATATGAAATGTTGGGTTTACACATTCTTTAAGATGTTACTAAACCCAAGACCCTGCATTCAATATATCTGGTCTCCCACAATACACCGAACATGGAAATGCAATTATTTTGGTAAATATAGACTGCTAAATAACTTTTTATTAGCATCAGTTGGAGCAGTCTTGTGCCTTCTATCAGTTTCCAGACCAGCACATGTTAAAGCTTGTAAGAGGAGTTTTCATTCTGCTCTAGGAAGATGCAGGACCCCTGACCTCTGTCTGGGCAGTGCTGATTGGCCCTGTGCTGATCACGTGCACACTCCTAAGGAAAAAAAAAAACTCTCTAGCAATACACACCAAACTGAGCATGTGCAGAGTGTCTCCACACTAGTACCCCTAGTACCCCCCACCTTTCCCCCAGGGATCTTTGCTTTCCTCCATGTTGTCTAGGTAGATCTCAACCTCTCAAAGGTTGCCTACCCATGCTTTAAAGTGACACTAAACCCAGGACCATGCAGTCACTATATCTGGTCTCCCACGGTACACACAACATGAAAATGTAATTGTTTTAGTAAATATAAACTGCTAAATACCTTTTCTCATCAGCATTTAGAGCAGTCTTGTGACTTCAGCAGAGCACTGGTTAAACCTTGAAGAAGGAGTTTTCTTCTTCTCTAGGAGGATTTGAAACCCTTGACCTTCTGTCTGGACAGTGCTGATTGGCCCTATGTACTCTCCAAAGAAAAAAAAAAAACACTAGCAATACACACCAAACTGAGCATGTGCAGAGTGACTCCACATGATATGTCTTATCAGGAGATAAGAGGGGGCACTGGAAAAAGGGGAGGATCAGAGAAGACTGGATCAAAGCGTTTTTACACATTGTGGAGGATAAACCTCTTCAGTCTATCATGAAAGCTGCTGCCAGACCCATCCACCTTACTAACTGTTCCATATCTGCCATCCCTCTCTGCCAATCCCTCCACTGGCTTCCCATTTCCCAACAAATACAATTAAAAACATTAACAATAACCTATAAAACCATTTTTAACTCTGCTCCCAATTACATCACCAATCTTGTCTCCAGATATATCCCAAACCGTCCTCCCACGACCTCCTGCTCTCTAGCTTCCTTGTCTCCTCCTCCCATGCTCATCTCCAGGACTTCTCCAGAGCCTCCCCTATCCTCTGGAATTCTGTAACTCAATCTATCAGACTATCGCCTACTCTGCTCACTTTTAGGCGATATCTGAAAATCTCTTCAGGGAACCCTATCCCGTCCAAGGAATAAGAACTGTGGAACTAGTTTACAACTGTTGCAATTCATGATCACGAACAGAAAAGAGCACCTGCAATGCTATGTCTACTAATGATGCTGTCTGCCAGTTCTCAACTACAACAGGTGCAGAAATGTGTACAAACAGCAGGAGGTACCAAGAGGAAAACCCGCAATTCACTCCATGTCCCTTGTCCTTTTTCTCTGTAAGGAATAGGTGAAAGGTGGTAAAAGGACTACCGTCATTTATCTATAACAGAAGCTTGAATTTTATCTGTCCACATGGCAGGAACATCAAGAGTGCTATGTAGCTCTAAATGGCTGTCAACGAAAGGGCAGTGTGGGCTTGATCTGAAGCACATAATGAGATCTGCTCATGAAGATTCTCTGAAACCACTCTAGCTTTCCAAGTAACGAGGAAAGATGCTTTTGGAAGGGTGTTGTCTAGGACTTCCAGTGGGCTACCCTTATGCAGGCCATAGATGGATCGAAAATTGGCCAATTTTTCGGCCGAAAAAAAAATCAGCTGATTTTCGCACCGTTAATGGGTTAATTGCTCGGCCGGTTTTCAGGGTTTTGGCACATTTTTTTTTATCGGTGAAGTTGGAAAAAAATCGTCCGACTTTGCCGATTGGCCGATTTTCCCGGCAATGATGGGCAAATTGGCCGATCTTTTTACTGATAAAAAATTTGCACGTGAGCCGTGGCCTGCAAGAAGAAGAAAAAGAAGAAGAAAAAGAAGAGAAAGAAGAAGAAGAATTCCAGTCTGCTATTATATTTGACATGAAAAAGTCTTGCGGTTGCAACAATGCATCTATTTGTATCCGAATAAAAACATCTGTATCCGACATGGATACATGCCGGCCATAGACGGGACGAAAATCGGCCGATTTTTTTTTTTTTTTTTTTTTTATTTTTTTTTTTACCTTTGGTGGTAACATCGGCCTATTGAACCACCGATTTTTCTTTTTTTTTTTTAAAAAACGGCCAGTTTTCGACCCCTCTATAGTCTGCATTACCCTTAGGTCTAGTTGACCTCTCTGCATTGCAGGTGTGGTGAGGCACTGTAAAAAAGTCTATCCGTTCTTAGGCTGGCCATACACTATAGAATGTTCTGTTCAATTTCTGCCCAATTTCCTTTAGATTTACCTTCAACTACGTAGTGCAAGGGCCTGCCTAATTGGATACAGTTGAAAGTGTTGTTTAGGTTTGACCTCACAATATAAGGTTTTTGGTAAAGCTAAAGCAATTTTCTAAAAAAAAATTGTATAATGTATACATTATACACATTTCCTGAGATTTTTGCCTTAGATTTACCAAAAACAATATAATATTTAGGTTTGACCTCATATTATATGGTTTTTGATAAATCTAAAGCAATTTTCTAAAGAAAATTGTATAATGTATGGCCAGCCTAATGCAGGCCATAGATGGGTCAAAAACCGGCCGTTTTTTAAGAAAAAAAATGAAAAATCGGTCATTCAATAGACCGACATTACCACCAACGGTAAAAAAAAAATCGGTCGATTTTGTCCCGTCTACGGCCGGCATTTAATTATTTCTGTCTCTGCAGAGAGCTCCACTATTATATTTGACATTAAAAAGTCTTGTGGTTGCAACATTGTATCTATTTGTATCCATTTCAGATACAGATGTTTTTATTCGGATACAAATAGATACATTGTTGCAACTGCAAGACTTTTTCATGTCAAATGTAATAGTGGACTGGAATTCTTCTTTTTCTTCGTCTTTTTCTTGCAGGTCCCGGCTCATGCTCAAATTTTTTTATCTGTAAAAAGATCGGCCAATTCGCCCATTATTGCTGCGAAAATCGTCCGATCGGCAAAATCTGCCAATTTTTTTCCAACTTTACCGATAAAAAAAATGTGCCAAAATCCAGAAAAATGGCCGACCAATTAACCCTTTAACGGTGCAAAAATTGGCCGATTTTCAACCCGTCTATGGCCTGCATAAGGCTGTATCCAATTAAGCAGGCCCTTGCACTACATAGCTGAAGGTAAATCTAAAGGAAATTGTGCAGTAATTGGGCAGAAAACTGTAAGAAAATTGTATAGTGTATGGCCAGCCTAAGGCACATTACAAGTGCAACGCTTCTAAAGCACACATAAAGGGCATGCAAAAGTGCAACACGCATACAACGCATTGTGTCAACGTGAAGCAGACCTTAAACTTTATCAAAGGCTGGCCATACACTATACAATTTTCTGTCTAATTTCTGTCCAATTTCCTTTAGATTTACCTTCAACTATGTAGTGCAAGAGCCTGCCTAATTGGATACAATTGAAAGTTTTGTTAGGTTTGACCTCATATTATATGGTTTTTGATAAATCTAAAGCAAACCTCTCAAGAAAATTGTATAATGTATGGCCAGCCTAAGTGTACACCTTCATTCAGTTTTCCACAGGTATATTATGCTGAAAGTGAAAATGTTGGGATTTTTAAATTATTTTATTATCAGACAAAATGAACACACACAGAATGCAAAATAACATAATCAAAAATGATTGTCCTAAAACCTCCTTGCAACGTTAACAAGCCTTTTTTACACGTTTGTTGTTGGTGTAGTCTAAGAATCTGGTAGCTGGTGTTGTACGTGTTTGTACAAAAGTCATCCAGGGAATCCTATCAGGACAAGGTCACCAGAGAAATTACATTTTAAACACTCTTGGCTCCATTCCTAAGTGATGCTGTGAACACATCATTTACTGATGAACCATCATAAAAAAAGTGTCATGTGACCCTCGCAGAGCCCATAGGGTGACAATGATACAAAGCAGTAGTCACCTGTTACCTCTGGAGAAATAGCCCTTGTGGCTGGTAAATCTCTGCTTTAATTTGAGACTTGCAGGCCTATTATTTTTTACAAAGTAAATATCGAAAATGTAGCCATCAGCTACAGTACAATTCAGAATATCTCCTGAAATATTACAGCTGCAAAACAAGTTCTATTGTGCCATGTGCTTTGCATAATTCTGTTGTTTATACATACGTCCCAACATCAGAAGTTGATAAAAAGGTACAACCCCGAAAGGAAGAAATGTGACTTACTCTATGCACAGTAGTGAAAATGTAGTATAGCTGCATTACGCTGAATATTGGGCATGGTCTAAAGCAGGGGTGTCAAACTGGTAGCCCTCCAGCTGTTTTGAAAGTCCCATCAGCCTTTGGGAGTCATGCTTGTAACTGTCAATCTTGCAATGCCTCATGGGACTTGTAGTTTGGCAACAGCTGGAGGGCCACCAGTTTGACACCCGTGGTCTAAAGAGTCATAATTTATATACAATCTGTGCCTAATCAGAGTACACATTGCACACATATGCTACAGTCCGTGTGCCCACAGAATACCCCTTATCTACTGTACCACAAATGAGAATTTCATGAACACACAAACCTAAAGGATCAACTTTAAACAAATAGAACAGAACATAGACGAAGAGCTAACATTTGTCTGACCCTACTTTCAAGAAGAACTTCTTTTAACCACTTGCCTACAGGGCACTTATACCCCCCTCCTGCCCAGGCCAATTTCCAGCTTTCTGCGCTGTCACACTTTGAATGACAATTGTGCGGTCATGCAACAATGTACCCATATTAAATTGTTATCATTTTTTTTGTGACAGATAGAGCTTTCTTTTGGTGGTATTTAATCACCTCTGGGTTTTTAATTTTTTGCTAAAGAAACCAAAAACAACTGAAAATTTAAAAAAAAAGTTTTTTCTTAGTTTTTGTTAAAATATTTTCTAAATAAGCAATTTTTCTCATTCACTGATGTGCACTAATGAGGCTGAAGTGATAGACACTGATAGGCTGCACTGATGGGCATTGACAGGTATCACTCATATATGGCACTGATAGGCGACATTGATAGGCGGCACTGACTGGTACTGTTAGGTGGAACTGACTGGCACTGTTAGGCGGCACTGTTAGGCAGCACTGACAGGCACTGATAGGTGGCACTGACTGGCACTGTTAGGCGGCACTGATAGGCAGCACTGACAGGCACTGATAGGCGGCACTGATGCGCACTGATAGGCGGCACTTACTGGCACTGAAGGCTACACTGACTGGCACTGATAGGTGGCACTGATTGGCAGCACTGATAGGTGGCACTGACTGGCATTGATAGGTGGCACTGACTGGCACTGATAGGTGACACTGAAAGGCAGCTCAGATGGGCACTGATATGTGGTATTGATGTGCACTGGTAGGAACTGATATGTGGCATTGATGTGGCACTGGCAGGTGGCATTGATGAGCACTGACAGCTGGCATTGATGGACATTGACAGCTGGCATTGATGGACACTGACAGGTAGCACTGCTAGGGCTACACTGATCATCAGTGCCCTGATGATCAGTGTACATGTCCCCTCTGAGGAATGCCGATTACCAGCTCTCCTCTCCTCTCGAGCTGTCAGCGTGACAGCTCGTGAGGAGAGAAATGCCGATAACTGGCATTTCCCTATTTACATGCGATCAGCTGTGATTGGACACAGCTGATCACATGACCTAGCCGAGAACTTCAGCTCTTTCGTTGATCGATGATTCGTTGTGTCCAAGTGACACAGCACACCACCGATCGCCGCGCTGCGCACCCCCAGAGCCGCGCACGCGCGGTTAGAGTGGGAGGATGTCATATGACGTCCTGCCAGAACAAGAGAAACGCCTTACGCCCGTCATTTCCTTATATGGCGGGCGGGAGGCAGTTAAATATTTAATACTTAGCAGCTGAAAACTTTTGAGGCAATGAACATTTTGGTCAGGAATATGTAATGTACAGTGGTTTAGCAGTATATGTCTTAGTGTCCTTTATATTGCTGGTCAGCAGAAAGGAAAATGGTTGATGTCTGTGGCCAGGTGGAGGAAAAATGGCCGACATCAATGGTCAGTAAGAGAAAAAAGTGGTGAGGTTGGAATAAATGCCCTGCATTGGTGGTCAGCAGGAGCAAAGATGTTCCACTGGTTGGGGGAGGAGGGGAGGGAAGCATTGGTGCTCAGTGCGGTAAGGAGGGGCATTTGGTGCCCCATGAGGGGAAAGGGGGCAAGGAGGTCATTGGTGTCAGTTAATTATCTACTTATCCACAAATCCATAGTGCTCCTGCCGGACAGGAGAATACTATGCCCAACAAAGCAGCAAATGAGCTGAAGCCAGCGCTGAACATTCCAACGCTGGTCTGGCAGTGGGACACAACCCAAATCTATGGGATGCTGGGTCTGTGTTAGAGTCTGGGACCTGGAACTCTTGGGAGGCATGGCTTATCCACTAGCAAATATTCTGGCTTCTCTGTGGTGCCTGCTGAAACTTTCAGCTTACTCAATTTGGTTAAAATATGCAATGCAAGGCAAAGTAGCAGGTTTGTTTTAATGCCTCTTTCTCTCCCAGAATGGACATTCTCCTATTTCTCTCACTCCCCCATCTCTCTGTTCAGCTCCTGGCAATAAGGCAAATTCCCAGTACTTTCAGGTATGGAGGAGTATGCAAAGGCCCTTCTTTTTTACTCTTTAACTCTATCTGGTTACCTACATGGTTACATTGTCATCATTGTCATCAATGGTTGCCTCATCCTTATTGAATCACTTCATTGGACTTTGCAACTCCCCCCCCCCCCCCCCCACACACACACACCATACGAGCTATTCCACATAACCATGAGAAAAGAATCACAAAGTTCATACAGTGAGCACAACCAGAAACATGTCCACAGAGGTGGAATCAGTACTGTACTGGCACGGACAGAAATACATTCACATATACAGAACCAGTACTGTACTGACACAGCCACATGCACAGACAGATAGAACCAGTATCATATGGATATGGCCAGAAGCATGGCCGCATAGTCTAAACAAGCTTACACAGCACTTTTTTTTCTCAGAGAAAATGTGCAGGTCTCACCCCCCTACTATAGGTCATGCTTTTCTCCGCCCCTTTGATCTGCCCCCTTTGGAGAACAGGAAAGTATAATTGGGGTTTCCATGAGCCTTTATAGTTTGTTATTGCAGTAAAAGCAATAATAGACACACTACAGCAAGAATATATCCCTCCAACAACAATAGACAGCCCCCCATATATACAGCAAAGAAACAGCCTCCCATATATCCAGCAAAGAGACATCCCAATATATTCAAAGAGACAGCCCAATCCAGCAAAGAGACATTCTAAAATATTCAGCAAAGAGATATCCCAATATAATCAGCAAAGAGTCATCCCCATATATTCAGCAAAGAAACAGTCCCATATATTAAGCAAAGAGATGGCCCAATGCAGCAAGGAGATATCCCCAGATATTCAGCAACGAGACAGCCCAATCCAGCAAAAAGACATTCCAATATATTCTGCAACTAGACAGCCCAATCCAGCAAAAAGTTATCCCTATATATTCAGCAAAGAGACAACAGCAAAGTGACATCCCCATATATTCAGCAAAGAGACATCTCCATATATTAAGTAAGGAGATGGACCAATCTAGCAAAGAGACAGCCCCAAATATCCAGCAAGGGGACATCCCCATATATCCAGCAGACATCCCCATATGTTCATCAAAGAGATGGTCCAAATATTCAGCAAAGAGACAGCCCAATCCAGCAAAGAGACATCCCCATCTAGCAAAATGGTGTCTCCAAATATTCAGCAAAGAGCCCAATCCAGCAAAAAGACACCCCAGCCCAGCAAAGAGAAGTCCCCATCCAGTACAGAGACAGCCAAATCTAGCAAAGAGACATCCCTAACCAGCAAAGAGACATCCCTAAATATTCAGCAAAGAGAAATCCTAAACCAGATAAGAGACATCCCTAAATATTCAGCAAAGAGAAAGCCCAATGCAGCAAAGAGACAGCCCAGTCCATCAAAGAGACATTCCCATCCAGCAAATAGACTTCCCAATCCAGAAAAAAGACAGCCCAGCCCAGCAAAGAGACAGCTCAATCCAGCAAAGAGACATTTCCATCCAGCAAAGAGATATCCCAATCCAGCAAAGAGACAGTCACAGGCACAGCACAGCCCCAATCAGCAGCATGGTAAATTATTTGTCTAAAGATTTGTCCCCACAGACCGCAGTGAACACTAGCACTGCAGTAAGTGCAGTCATCAGTCAGTCAGGAGGACAGGCTAGCTACCCACATGATCAACCTTCAAATCTGACACACAGGTGAATTGACTGCCACCGAAACGAACAAGTCTGCAGGGGGAGGCAGACCAGAGTGCAGATCACTCTGCCTTCTGCTCTCTCAGGCTGCAGCCGGAGTTGAGGGGTATCATTCTGTGGTTGCCTTGCTTTGTCACAGAGTGTACACAGTGACTCAGAGTGCTTTGCTCCCATTGTTTCCCACACTGGCTCTGGCCTGCCGTTCTGGCATGTTCCATCAGAAAAAAAGCCCTGAGCTTACATAATTGCATAGACAATACAAGAGAGCAGGCGAGAGACTGGGACAGAGCATTGTCACCATGCCTGGACAAGGACTTTTATGGCAGGATCGCCAGGTATTATTTTAATGAATGCTGCATATTTAAAAACTCAATAATAAAAGGAATGCGCTAATCATAAATAAAGTGTCAAATAATTCCAAACAAAAAATATAAAATATACTAAATAATAATCCAAAGATAAATAATGTCCACAAATCTTGTATAAACATCCATAAAGTGATAAACAATGTTGCAATCTTGTATAAACAATAAACACTGTGAAGAAAATCCACCACCGAATGAATTAAATAAACTCACCAGAGCGATATGCTGATCAAATTATAAATCAGCATAATCGCTAATGGGAGTGATGATCTGTTTGAGGTATCCAAAAGTATGGGAGCAATACTCTGCAATCAGCCAACACACATGGATGAAGAAACGTTGATATCAAATGGACCTCCTCTCTCTCTCCATACTAAGGCAATGCTCGGGGAATTGAAAAGAAATATATTAATGCAGTACATTCTTTAAAACATAAGCTTTATTAAATGCCAAATATAAACTCACAAAAGAAGTGTCTAAGCCGACATCAGCAATAACCGCCTCTGTCAATACTAAGGACGAGCCTTGCTCACCGCGGTAGCCCAGCCGACAGTCTCGAGGAACGTCCTGACGTCACATCCATTAAGCCCTGCCCTACACGTTTCGTCATTTGACGTCCTCACAGAGCGGAAAGTGAGGACGTCTAATGATGAAAAGCGTAGGGCGGGGCTTAATGGATGTGACGTCAGGACGTTCCACGAGACTGTCTGCTGGGCTACCGCGGTGAGTGAGGCTTGTTCGTGGTACATTTTTAAATTAGCGTTTTGCCGCGTCTAGCGGCGTTCTTCCGCATTTGCATTTTTTAGCGGTTTTAGCAGGTTTTTTTTACCCCCCAAAAAATCAAAAAATGCCAGTTTGCTGCATTTTTCAGCGTTAGAACGTTTTTACAGCTAAAAAACTCCTCTAGAAACGCACTAGTCCTGGGGGGGGGGGGTTTCGGCCAAAAAACATTGATTACAGTCTATGTGTGCATGGACACAGAGGATAACATGCTGGGGGGGGTTTACTGGCTGTAGAAAAAAAACATTAAAAGTCAAAAACAGCAGCTGGAAAGGACATGAGGACTCAAGCATATTAGGACAGAGCCCAAGCATGAGGAGACAATTTTTGTTTTTATTTTCTGGAATTGTGACAGATGAAAAACCTAATTCTTAAACACAAGGCATATGTAAAACTGCAATTTATGTGAAGTTAATGTGTGCTTCCAAACTCAGTAAGTGTTTAATAAGTAATGCTTGAGTTACCCTGTCACTAACCTATTAACTAAACTTCATCTAATCACTTTGTGAAAGAGACTCCTATTATCTGGATTACAAAGAAACTGCTGCTTAGTATCAAAATAATACCAAAAACAATATACTTTGCAGCATGACTCCAAACCCACAGCAGCATATATTACAACCACGTATCACAGAAAAAATGTCCAATACCCAGGTTTGAAATGTGAAATGATTTGAAAAGGTTTAATTCATACTGTGGATTTACTTGTGTGTAGGTGCATTCATTTACTGCATCCAGGAGCAGATTAGATACTCTGAACACAACTAAATGTGTGTAAATACAAACATACAAGTACATCTAGGCTCTGTGCACACTAGCGTTTTTTTAAGAAGCTGTTATCAGCATATTTTTCTGCTCCTAGAAGATAAATAGTGTTATCCAATGTGTCCATGCACACTACTTTAGGCTATTGGCATTTTTTGAGATTCAGCTTTTTTCTAGCTTTTTTTTTCCTCTACATGTACTGTAAAAATGCTAATAAAACACTAACGCTCTTAAATGCTTCTGAACAGTACTAAAATGACACTTAAAACACTATTACCAGCATTTTCTGTCTAGTGTTTTTTGGGCTTAAAAAAATGCTAGTGTGCATTGAGCCTAAAACGCAGGACAATTTGATCTGGGATGTATAAAGTTTGTTTATAACTCCGGAATAATGTCTTCTGCCTGTAGGTTTGGTTCACACTCTAGAAACGCAGTCCAGATGGATTCTGGATGCGTTTCTGCATGTGCGCTTTAGATGCATTTGTGGTGCGTTCCAGTGCGGTTTTGATGCTCTTTTGACAGGTTCGGGTGTGTTTTTGATGCGTTCCAATTAATTTTTCCCCCTTTGTTTCTTCAATTTAAATAGGGACACGTGCGTTCCAGTGCAATTTTGGTTTGTTCCGGTGCGTTTTTCATGCATTTTACTGCGTTCCAGTACAGTTCTGTGCAGGAAAAATGCAGCCTGTTCTGCTTTTTTTCTGCATCTGAAATGCACTGGAACTGCAAGCAGTGATGTGAACTATGACATTGACAACCATATAACTCTCCTAGATTGTAAGCTCCAAAGAGCAGGGTCCTCCTATCCCTCTTGTATTGAACTGTATTGTTGCTGTATTGTCTCCCATTATATTGTAAAGCGCTGAGCAAACTGTTGGCGCTATATAAATCCTGTATAATAATATAACCTACTTTCTGTGCGTTTTGGATGCAGAAAAAAAGCACACTGAAACGCATGCAGTGTGAACTGGTCCTTAGGCTAGGGTCACATTACTGCATGTTGGAAACGTGAACAGAATTCTTAATGGAACCCCCACGCATCAAAAATTGCTCACACTTTTTCATCCACAAAATCACATGGTGCCATGCAGTTTGGTGTGACACAATTTTAAACAGAGAGTCATGGACTTCTTTCCCCACATTTCTGTGGGTAGGGCAGCCCATTGAAATGAATGGATTGCCATATGTGCAGCACACAGCCGCATAGGTATGAACCAAGCATTAAGTAAACCAGACACAGCAGGCTCATTTACACCCGTGAATAGGGACACCAGTGGATTCCTGCAACAAAAATCTGCCGATTTTTTGTGGCTGAAATCAGAGATGTAGGCAAACACCTGCAACCAGAAAGCCTGTACAAAGCAAGGACAGGTTGTCAGAAGCCGCGTACGTCTGCATGTATCCACACAGCCATCTGTTAGCTGTGGTTAGGGACAGATGACCGGCCCTGGATGCTGTCTGTCTGCGGTGGGCAGCTTCTGTAAGCCTGTCATTGCTTTGTACCACATTCCCACCCATAGCTGCAAGCCACCTGTGATTCCAGCCACAGATATTCGCTGTCTGGTCCTAGTCGCAGGTGTGTACAAGCCCTAAGGCTACCAGAATGCTGGCCATATGATGTCATTCCTAATAATAACATTGGTGAATGTCCATTTACATCACGATTCTGCTTGGGATCCCAAATTGCGTAGCAATCTCTGCGCAATGTGCACATGGGTGCCTTTATCCCTTAATGGTACTCAAAATGTGATGCGATTCTGCCCCCATTGTCACCCTGCAATCACAAAAAACCACACCGTTCAAAATGGCGTGAAGCTTGTTTCTCAAAAAGGAGCAGGAGCTTATTTTTCGACAAATGCACATAGGGTAGCCTATTCAAGTAAATGGGCTGCCCTATGCGACATGCAAAATCACGTCACAATTGCCTGTCAGAATCGCGTAGTGGGAACAAGCGTGAATGCAGCCTAAAGTATAACAAATGCAAACCTTTTTTTTTTTTTTTTAGATGATGTAAACATGGATTTCATGGCTGTCAGGCCTCAGTAAGGGAAATTCACCTTTTTTGTCCTGTTTACCAGTATCACAGATTGTTGCCGTATTGTCTCTCATTATAGTCTAAAGCACTGCGCAAACTGTTGGCATTATATAAATCCTGTATAATAATAATAATAATAAGTGAATGAAAATCCTAAATTTTGGGCTTTCACCAGAACAGGAATAGAATAGAATAATCTTTTATTATCTCATGCGATAACTTATGCAAATGAGTCACGTGACCGTGTTATTGCATGCAGTAACCTTTAGAGTTCGTTTACACTTGACTTTATTTCTAACTTTTGCCAAACGCCCTAATAGCATTAGACAGGCGTTTGGGAAGCATTTTTAACGCCCCTCAAATGCCCTATGTGCGGTTTTGAGGCGTCTGATGGGTGTTTGTCAAGCGTTAAAACCGCACCACAAACGCCTATAATGAAGTTAAATGGTATTAACGCTCCACAAACACCTCGCAACCCCATCGCAAACGCCTGCCAGGCGTTTGAGGAGCAGCACCATAGACTTGAATGGGAGGCTTCAACTCATCCTGACTCCACATGACACGTCGGTTTTGCCACGACGCAACACTATGGCTTCAGTGTGAACAGCACTGTGTGCTGCCATGTGCAGAATTTTCATAGGCGTTTGAGAAGAGTTAAAAATGCTTCCCAAACACCTGCTGACAAAGTTAGTGTCAACGGAGCCTTAGTGAATTGTTATTGCTAACATTGGTTCCAGGCAAGCTACACAATAACGGTCCCCTCTCACTGAATGTTCACTATAGTGTGCCTTAATCATGAAACTGTTCACATTTCTAGGAGAAAACCAATAAAAATGAGGAGCAGGAAATCATAAAGCGCAGACACACTGACTATTCAGTGTTTTTTTTACATGTTTATAGTAAGAAAATACATCCGTTACCGTGTTTGCCAGTTTTAAAGATGGCTGCTCTCAATCAAAGGTACCATGTAGCAGGGCAGCAAATCACAAGCTTCATAAAAGTCACGTGGTGGCAATGACGTGCGGTGTGCGCCGGGCATGGAGTGAGCCGCATTGTACCTGGTGTAGTGGTTGTTGTGCCATGTCTGAGGCTGAAGTGTCGCCTTGTGCTGCCATGGCACAGCCGGGGAGGGCAGTGTCCCTCCCTCAGAAGCGCTATTACAGGCAGAGAGCTCATTCTAACCCCATGGCCGATCACACCTTCCAGTAGTGAGTGGCACTTGGCACCTTTCCTTTACCACGATAGCAGGGCAAGGAGATCCCTTAGATCGGTTCTGCTGCAGAAAGACTAGGATGCCTGGAAAGGCAGGGAGAGGAGAGGACGTGCTGGAACCTGTAGTGCACCAGTCATTGTAATGGGCACCTTAGGCCAAATAAGGAGTTTATTTCTCATTCTGTGCCTAATACTATGGGGGTGGGGGCAACCTGATCAAGGTCCTGATTTTTCTATTTTTTCAGCATAATCTTTTATGCAGTTTAATGAGCTCAGATCAAGTCCTCCAGAGAGTAGACAGGATGACATTGCCATTTTATCCTGCATTCATCAACTAACCAATGAACATGGTCACTGGTGGTGGATCGGGCACTGTCAAGGGATGTTTGGTGAATGTCACATTTATTTGGTTTGTAAATAGGAACCTCAAAACCATGCTTTGCTTGTGTTTTTTGCAGCCCAGTGAAACCTGAGCAGATGGACTGGTCAGAATATTACCCTGAATATTTTAAGTCTTTATCATCTGATACCCGGCACGATGATGTAAAGGACATGGCAGAGAGGAAGGAAGAGCTTCAGGTGGAGTTTGCGGATGTTGGCTGTGGATATGGTGGATTATTAGGTATAGTGATACAGTTATACAAGCACATGGGTGTTATATGATATTCTGTGTATATGATTTATCACAGGGCTGAAAATTTCGAGTCTAGAACTGCTAGCCAGGTACAACCCTTACTTTTCACCAGTTGCCCCACCCAACCTTGCCCAGGTCCGCCTCCAACCCCACCCCTGGCCTGTCCCCCAACTTTGCCCCCAACCACGCGCCCTTAAAGCTTATGAAATTACACTTTTCTTTAGAATAAAGAGTCCAAAATATAAAAAACTGCAATTATAACATAGCTTTATTATGTCAATTTAAACATAACAGCAACAGCTTAATAGCAATAGGGTGCAATCAAAATATCAAGTTTTACAGCTTTAAACCTGTAGTAAACATTTTGTATTTTTTTTGTTTATCTCCTGTATCTTTAAAAAGAGACTTTAGTAACTAAAGTCTTTTAAAAGATGTAAGTTTAGTTTACAGAATTATATATAATATATAACATGTTTCTTTTATATCCTTGTATATAACTATATATTAGGTATGATATTATGTCTCTTTTATATATAATATTTTTCTTTTATATCCTTCTATATAATTAGATATTAGGTATATTATTATGGTTCTTTTTATATATAATTATATATAAAAGAGACATAATAATATGTCTCATGTCCCCCGCAGCGGGGAGAGCAGACCTCTCCGAAAGTCCCCCCCTCTGCGGTGGAGAGTGGGTATCTCCTCTCAGCGGAGGAGAGCGGACCTCTCCTGCACCTGTCCCCTCAGCGGCGCTGCCAGTGTAATGGCAGTGCCAAAGAAGAAGTCAGAAACTGGAACTCGGCTTCACAATGGAGCTTGGAGTGCAGCTGGAGCCGCTTCATCTGTGCTCGCCACACAAGGATTTCCCCTCCAATTTGGCCCTGATTTATCATATGCTAAAAAAAAATAATTCATTCCAATGTATAAAGCCTATGTGTGCGCAAGGTAACACTTCCAAGGAACAAATTACCGTATATACTCGCGTATAAGCCAAGTTTTTCAGCACATTTTTTGTGCTGAAAAACGGCCCCCTCGGCTTATACTCGAGTCAACGTCAAGAGGGGCGTGTACAGGGGTGGGCAGAGGGCTGCTGTCTCTTACCTGGCTCCCACGATGATCCATCCAGGAAGCGCTGCTCCTTCCATCACTCCGGCCACTCCCTCACTCCTGCCGCTTGGCTCCGCCTCCTCACCGGTGATTGGCCGCCAGAACTGTACACAGGCGGCCAATCACGGGCGAGGAGGCGGAGCCTATCGGACCCGCGAAAATCGAGTGAGGGAAAAGCCGGTAAGTGTGCAGTGCAGAGGTGCTGCTGCAACCACATATGCTGGCTGCAGCAGCACCATACTGCAACAGGGGTCAGCAAGTGTCATTGGTGTCAGTGGGAGGAATAGTGCCGCATCATTGGTGTCACTGATACTAATGATGGGGCATTATTCCTCCCACTGACACCAACGATGGGGCACTATTCCTCCCAGTGATACCAATGATGGGGCACTATTCCTCCCACTGACACCAATGATGGGGCACTATTCCTCCCACTGACACCAATGATGGGGCACTATTCCTCCCACTGACACCAATGATGGGGCACTATTCCTCCCACTGACACCAATGATGGGGCATTATTCCTCCCACTGACACCAATGATGGGGCACTATTCCTCCCACTGACACCAATGATGGGGCACTATTCCTCCCACTGACACCAATGATGGGGCACTATTCCTCCCACTGACACCAATGATGGGGCACTATTCCTCCCACTGACACCAATGATGGGGCACTATTCCTCCCACTGACACCAATGATGGGGCACTATTCCTCCCACTGACACCAATGATGGGGCACTATTCCTCCCACTGATACTAATGATGGGGCTTATACTCGAGTGAAAAGGACAGTTGAAAGATTATAAAACAAACCTTGAAAAGTGTTCATGCACACAGGACGTTAAAAAAACTCCCCTAGAAGTTGTCCTCTGGCAGCAGCGTTTTTGCAGAAAATACCTCTGATGCTGGTAACAGTATCTAACGCTTTTACAAGTGTTTAGGCACGTTTACAATTGTCAGGCGCTTGGGCGTTAATTCATTTAATTGGCCAGAATGATAATTTATTCTAGCCATTGAAATGAATTAGTGCTCGAGCGCTAACCGCAACTAACGTTTAGGCTCGTTTAGCCGCATCAAGAGTTTTTTTTTTTCCCTGCCAAAATGCTGCTGCTCATGGACGCAGCGGTCCTAGGTTTTTTTTCCTGTTGTTAAATGCTACTGTTACTAAAAGTCTATGTGTGCATGGACACATAGGATAACATAGATGGCTGTTTAGAAGCAGTAAAAAATAATTAAAAACCACCCGATGCCCCTAAAAGTGGCTGCAAAAATGCCCTGTGTGCGCATGAGGCATAAATGTGAGGTCTGCATGTTTAATAGCCTTCTATCTTGAATAAGAAAACATTTAGTTATGCCACTCTTGCCTAGGTGAGGATGTCACTGGACCTTCTTTCAGGATCCAGGGAGAGCTGAAGATCCAAATCCCCCATGATTGTGCTTCATCATAGTGCTGAAGTATCGTCTGGTGAGATTTGGGGTTTTTAGCCCAAAAATTTAGGGAATATGGTAAATATTTTTAAAAATTTTCTTCAATTTGTTTTAGGAGGTGGGGGCACTAACAAATAAGTGGACTGCCATTTTATTTACCTGGTATATCTCTGGGATAATCTCTTAGTGACTTGAAGCTGAGTTCCAGCTGCCCCACCAAAAAAATTAAAAGTCAGCAGCTACAAATACTGTAGCTGCTTATTTTTAATATTAGATCACTTGCCAGTCCAGGGATCCAGCGATGCCCTCACCCTGAGCCGATTCTTGGGTGCCTTGTGGCTTCACAACCGGTCTCCTACTGTTCATGCGTATACTGCACTTTGTGAATGGGCCACAGTCCTCTGGGACCTATGAATTGGCCCAGAGGGCTGGGGGGGGCGGTGTGAACTGCTAGCTCAGTTTGCTGCGGAAGTGGAAGCTTTTCAAAACCAGGCATTCGCTCCCCCCAAAAGGTGCCAAATGCAGCAGAGTGAGGGGGTGAGGAGGTAGATAAGTGGAGCTTCCACTTTTGGGTGGAACCCCACTTTACCTAAAAAGTTTCATCATGCAGTAATATGTGTAGCCTGTCCTATGTCCCAGATACACCAGACAGGAAGATTTCTGTGAAACATGCATCACTTTTTCCTTTACCAGAGAAGAGCTTTGAAGATGTAACCTGAACAACCAGACTGAAATCTTGTTTCATGATTTAAAGGTGAAGTTCATACATATATATAAAAAAAAATATTTTTTTAATATTTTTTTTTTGCACAGGAGCCTGCAAAGCATTCCACTCATTAGTGGAATGCAGGTACAATGTCAGGATCCAGCAAACTTCCTCCAGCTCTCTGCCTTTACCTCTGTATGCTGTATGAGCTGTTAGTTGGAAAGCTGGAGGAAGTGTCAATAGATTGAGTGTGCCGATTAGCACACCTGTATTTCATTGAGAACTACAAATCTGTCTGCTGTGGTGGCCCCGCACAGCCATGCTGGTTTTAGATTTGACAGCTGTGGTGGAGGGTTTCTTAGCAAAAAGTTATGCAGGCCATAGATGGGTCGAAAACCGGCCGTTTTTTTAACAAAAAAACGAAAAATCGGTCATTCAATAGGCCGATGTTACCACCAACAGTAAAAAAAATCGGCCGATTTTCGGCCGTCTACGGTCGGCATTTAATTACTTCGGTGCCCTGCAGAGAGCTCCGCTCTTATATTTGACATTATAGCGGTTACAACATTGTATCTATTTGTATCCATTTCGGATACAGATGTTTTTATTCGGATACAAATAGATACATTGCTGCAACCGCAATACTTTTTCATGTCAAATATAATAGCGGACTGGAATTCTTCTTCTTTTTGTTCTTTTTCTTGCAGGTCACGGCTCATGCGCAGACTTTTTATCGGTAAAAAGATCGGCCGATTTGCCCATCACTGCTGCGAAAATCGGCCAATCGGCAAAATCGGCCAATTTTTTTCCAACTTTACCGATCAAAAAATGTGCCAAAATCCAGAAAAACGGCCGACCAATTAACCCATTAACAGTGAGAAAATCGGCCGATTTTTTTTTTTTTTTTTTTGGCTGAAAAATCTGCTGATTTTTGACCCATCCATGGCCTGCAGGTGGAGTTATGCAGCCCATAGAGAGCTCCGCTATTATATTTGACATTAAAAAGTATAGCGGTTGCAACATTGTTCCTCCTCCTCCTCCCCCCCCCCTTGTGATAACAATAAAAGTGATTAAAAAAATTAAAGGGACAGTGTAAAAATTTAAAAAGTAGTAAAATAAAACATTTTTTTTAAAGCGCAAATTACCCCCCCACCTCTCCTCCATCCATGCTTGCATGCAAAGGTGAACACATGTAGGTTGCACGTGCATATATAAGTGGTGTTCACACCACACATGTGAGATATTGTGGCGAACATTATAGCGAGAACAATAATTCTAGCACCAGACCTCCTGTGTAACGCTAAACTGGTAACATGTAAAGGCTTTTAAAGTGTCTCCTATGGAGATTTTTAAGTAAGTTTGTTGCCATTCTGCAAGTGTGCACTGTTTTAAAATGTGACATGTTGGGTATCTACTGGGTATAACATCATCTCTTATTTTTTTACCAAACAATTGGGTATTATATTGTGCTTTTGTGCATTAAATTTAAATGCATTAAAAAAAAATAATAATAATTACATAACATAAAAAACTGCAACAACCACCAGTTTATTCTCAAGGACCTTTGCTTAAAAAATATATAATGTTTGAGGGTTCAGATTTTTAATTATAAACAAAGTGTCAGAATTTGCCTGGTCTTAAAGATTAAATTAAATGTGTCCATAAATCATCCTTCTATATTCTTCAACCTCCTGAAAATGTGCCAAACTTCAACGTCATGTATGTCCACCACCTGAGTATAATTCAGTCACCAGAAGTATGTGATCTTACTACTGTTTCAGGTCTCTTGTGCCTTTAGTGGGGTATCAACCCACAATTAGTTTGGTTCTTCCCCTGATTTACTGCTGTAACATCAATATCACATTGTACCCAGACAGCATGTAAAAAAAAAAAAAAAAAAGATATGCAGTGTTCCAAATAGTGTTATACCATTAAAAACATATTTTATATAAAATCATAAACAAAAACACCACTAAATTCACTCACATGTAATGGTGCAGCGGTCTGCATCGGTATGACAAGTGTGATTTGATTCAGCCACTGTGCTGTTGCAAACAAATGTATCACAGTTGAATCAATCGTCTCTCCACCCACCCAGTACCTGTCAGAATGGCAAGAGTAATAACAAAGGCATGCATGTATATTTGCAGCCAAAAAGTGCATTTATTATTATAATATATATAATATATACAGTATCTCACAGAAGTGAGTACACCCCTCACATTTTTGTAAATATTTTATTATATCTTTTCATGTGACAACACTGAAGAAATGACACTTTGCTACAATGTAAAGTAGTGAGCGTACAGCTTGTATAACAGTGTAAATTTGCTGTCCCCTCAAAATAACTCAACACACAGCCATTAATGTCTAAACTGCTGGCAACAAAAGTGAGTACACCCCTAAGTGAAGATGTCCAAATTGGGCCCAATTAGCCATTTTCCCTCCCCGGTGTCATGTGACTCTTTAGTGTTACAAGGTCTCAGGTGTGAATGGGAAGCAGGTGTGTTAAATTCGGTGTTATCACTCTCTCTCACGTTCTCATACTGGTCACTGGACTTTCAACATGACCCCTCATGGCAAAGAACTCTCTGAGGATCTGAAAAAAAGAATTGTTGCTCTACATAAAGATGGTCTAGGCTATAAGAAGATTGCCAAGACCCTGAAACTGAGCTGCAGCATGGTGGCCAAGACCATACAGTGGTTTAACAGGACAGGTTCTACTCAGAACAGGCCTTGCCATGGTCAACCAAAGAAGTTGAGTGCATGTGCTCAGCATCATATCCAGAGGTTGTTTTTGGGAAATAGACATATGAGTGCTGCCAGCATTGCTGCAGAGGTTCGAGGTGTGGGGGGTCAGCCTGTCAGTTCCCAGACCATACTCCGCACACTGCATCAAATTGGTCTGCATGGCTGTTGTCCCAGAAGGAAACCTCTCTAAAGATGATGCACCAGAAAGCCGGAAACAGTTTGCTGAAGACAAGCAGTCTAAGGACATGGATTACTGGAACCATATCCTGTGGTCTGATGAGACCAAGATAAACTTATTTGGTACAGATGGTGTCAAGCGTGTGTGGCAGCAACCAGGTGAAGGGTACAAAGATAAGTATGTCTTGCCTACAGTCAAGCATGGTGATGGGAGTGTCATGGTCTGGGGCTGCATGAGTGCTGCTGGCACTGGGGAGCTACAGTTCATTGAGGGAACCATGAATGCCAACATGTACTGTGACATACTGAAGCAGAGCATAATCCCCTCCCTTTGGAGACTGAGCCGCAGGGCAGTGTTACAACATAATGACCCCAAACACACCTCCAAGATGACCACTGCCTTGCTAAAGAAGCTGAGGGTAAAGGTGATGGACTGGCCAAGCATGTCTCCAGACATAAACCCTATTGAGCATCTGTGGGGCATCCTCAACAGAAGGTGGAGGAGCGCAAGGTCTCTAACATCCACCAGCTCCGTGATGTCGTCATGGAGGAGTGGAAGAGGACTGCAGTGGCAACCTGTGAAGCTCTGGTGAACTCCATGCCCAAGAGGGTTAAGGCAGTGCTGGAAAATAATGGTGGCCACACAAAATATTGACACTTTGGGCCCAATTTGGAAATTTTCACTTAGGGGTGTACTTACTTTTGTTGCCAGCAGTTTAGACATTAATGGCTGTGTGTTGAGTTATTTTGAGGGGACAACAAATTTACACTGTTATACAAGCTGTACACTCACTACTTTTGTAGCAAAGTGTCATTACTTCAGTGTTGTCACACCACATGAAAATATATAATATATTACAAAATAATATTTACAAAAATGTGAGGGGTGTACTCACTTCTGTGAGATACTGTGTGTAATATAAATATATATATATATATATATATATATATATATATATATATATATATATATATATATATATTTTTTTTTTTTTTTTTTTTTTTTTCTATAAACATATGAAACTGCAAAGTATTGCAGCCACAATCAGTAGATTGAGAGTGCATTGCTAGGCTTCAGCAGACTCTTCCTCCGGTTCTTTGTCTGTACCAAGGTGCATACAGTGTTACAGAACTGAAGGAAGTGCCCGTGGACTATGAGTGCACTGATTCCTTCACCCGTGTTCCATTGAGAAGACCATCTGCTGCGGTGGCAGACAGGACTTTGTTCTTTCAGAGATCTCTGCAAAAGAATGATGTGAGTTTGCAGGCTGAGGGCAGCATTTGGTTATGGGGTCCCGTTTGCACTATGTATGGGTGTAACATGGTCCAAAAGGTTGAGTCTGCTTTTAAGCCTACTGCATTTCATGCTCATAGAAAGTTTGCAGTGTTGATATTAGGAGAATGCTGGGGCATCTTAGGTGATTATAGTAGAGAACTAGCAAAAACAAGTAATCTGTGTTTTGCAGACCTTGTGCAGCCTGACCTGTCTTCTCCCTATGACGATGGCATGCAGTTTTTAGCACATTGCCATGCAGTGTCTTTGGGCACAGTACGACCCTTTTATTTATGGTCAACTTGCGTTTGTGGTTGTACCCGTCTGAGGAGTCTGCATTTTTATATTTTTCCTCCCTTTAACATATGTTTAATAAACGAGTTTCTATTTTGGTAGTCCTTGTACTAATATATTAATTTTGATACCAGAAAGGTCTCCAGTATGTACTAATGGTTTATGGATTATTAGTTGGAATGTGGGTCAGGATATTTGGACCATCACCAACACTGTTCACAATCTATAAGAAAGAAAGGTTATTTTAATAATTGTATGTTTCCGTGTAGTGCATTTACTAATAAATATGTGTAATTGCACTTGTAGTGGAACTGTCTCCGTTATTTCCAAATAAACTCATGCTTGGACTGGAGATACGTGTCAAGGTGTCCGACTATGTGCAAGACAGAATCAAGTCACTGAGAGCAAGTAATCCGGGTCACTACCAGAATATTGCCTGCATCAGAAGCAATGCTATGAAATACCTACCTAACTTCTTCAAAAAAGGACAGGTATCTAATATACAACATGAGCCTTTGGTGTTTTTTTTTTTTTTTTTTTAAAGTTTAATTCTTGGCCACATGAGTGCTATATAATCCATAGAAAGACATATTAACCTTAAAGTGAGTCTGTACTGTCAGACACAGAAAGTTTGATACTTGGAGAGTTTTAGCAATCTGGAATTAGTTTGCTGACTTTATGTAGAAAAGCACCCAGCTTGTTCACCCATGGTCTCCAACATGTATCAGCCAACCTGCAGTAGGTGACAGACCTGTCTTCATCCATCTGCTAATCTCTGGGTAGCTTGGGTCTGGCATAAAGTAAACTCGTGAGAATGAAATCTCTAACGTTATAAAATGATAATATAAAGAGAAATAGAACTCTGCAACATGTGTCCCAAGAAAACAGCCAAAGGACTAGTTACCAGTATTGCTTTTGGTCTCCCTGCAGCTGATCTTTCCTCTTTTTGATTTATGCCTTGTTCTGCTCTGTCTGTATGTGGCAGGGTTTTATCTTCATCGTTTGAGAGCCTCTAGGAAGAGAAAAGTGAGCAGCACAGCAGTGACAACTCTAAATTTCCTGAGACTAGCAGTCAGAGACAGCAGACAAATGGTACAATTATGGGGTTCTACTTTGTTCTATACAACATAGCAAATCTTCACGGTTTGAGTTCAGTTCCACTTTTTTTAGATATGCTCTTGGGACTGAGAGCTCCAAAGTCGTGGAGAAGCTGTATTATGCAAATCTTGACTTTAGCAAAGAAAGTCATGCTTAAGCCTACACCTCATTGTTGGGCAGCAAAGCCACCAATCACTCTTGAGGACTAACAGCCAGGTGTGGGAGGGTGTGGAATAGAGCTAGACTCTCTTATATTATCTAAAGATATGGAGAGGCACCCGTAGGGGGTCTGTATTAAGTCATTTTAACAGCTTTTTTTATGATAACATTTAATTTATTTAAACATGTCATTTGTACCTTTACTGTCTGGAAGCAAGCTTCCAAGACCCAGGGAATTACATTTTTGGTGCATCCTTTTTTTTTTTAACTTGTTTATATGGCTATAATGTATGTAAATATTTTCTTTTGTTGTAGCTGAGTAAGATGTTCTTCCTGTTTCCTGATCCTCACTTTAAGAAGACAAAGCATAAATGGAGGATTATTAGCTCCACGCTGCTAGCAGAATACGCATATATACTGCGAGTTGGGGTGAGTGAATTTGCATACGGCAGCATGTTTAAAGACTAGGTTTTTAGTCGTCTTTGTTACCTTCATCGGAGTCAATCTTGCCCAAAGGAACGGTTTCCTTTACAAAGGGATGTGGCTGCTGTAATTCATATGGCAGTGTCTGCTGCCAGAAAAAAATTGAGTTGGGCTGAATGCTTACCACCCACTTAGTCTTATAATGTTTTTTTTTTTTTTTTTAAAGAAAAACATACAGGTGGTGTAATCTCAAAAAGTGGGTACAAAGCCAACAGTGCAAGAATAACCTTTACATACAATCATATCATGCCCTGCATTAGAATCTGCTCCAATCATATTTATCGTAATAAACGTTATGGCATACAGAGAGATATTCAAATAAAGGGCAGATAAAAGGGAGCATTCACTAGACCCACAAAACTAAATGAGACCACCCCAGACATACTAAATAATAATCGGAGTAGTTTTGCCCAAAATGGGGCTATCTCCCCAAAAAAATATAGGTGAGGACAAAAAAGAGGGAAGAGAGAAAAAAAGGGGGGAAAGACACAACCCAAAATAAAAAGGGAAAGAGAAATGCACAGGAAGAGAAAGTAGCAAGGGAAAATGCGGAAGAATGAAGGGAACTGTGTTATATCTGAGTGACAGTGTGATAGAGGTCTAGTCTCAAATATCCACAGTGGGCCAGTGGGTTAAAGTGGAGCAGAATGGTTAGTGACCTTAGGCGTCCATGAGGTCTCTACACTTGAGGGAACATTAAATTCAAGGCTTCCTCTTATTGGTTGGGGTGGAGATTGTGACATTATTCATTTGCCTCTCCACCTCTGCTAATCAGAGGATGCCCTGTATTCATTGCTAAAAATATAAGGCTTTCTCCGAATGGCTGAGAAGCATTCAGCCCAACTTGCATTTGTTCCAGCAGCAGAAAGGAAGTCTCTCAAGATGCTACTGGAGCACAATAATGCATACTGTATGTAGCTGATGCTGTCCTGGAAGATGAGTTGGGAAAACAGTTACCTGGTAACTCAGTTTCCAGGAATTTTTTAGGACAGCAGGGATTCCTTCCTTATATATTGTTTTTTATTGTGTCATTATGTTGTTCCATCAGTTACTTTTGGTTCTTGCTTAATACTGAAGAGACTAGGTGACTATGTACTTTTTTTTTGATTGTGGATATGTTTCCTGTTGGTGGTTAGCTGAGCCTCTCCTTCTCATGTGCTGTCTTTTTTTTTTTTTGTAAATAACTCACAAATGGACACAAATTTGAAAAAAAAAATAGCATTTTGGTTATTTTATACTTCTGATAACTCCTGATACTTCTGAAAACTATAAGATTAAAAATATATATATTTGTTTAATATTTTAATTTTTGTGATGCTTTGATTCTTTGTCTGTGCATCCATTGTTATTTTGCAGGCTGGAGAAGTATGTTTATTAACAAACTTCTCCAGCCTGCGTGTGAATACCATGTTTGGTTGTTATGGATCATATGATCAAGAGCCATGCTGACCGGTTCTTGTCAGTGACAGGGTAGTTTAAAAACTAGGAGTGTGCAAAAGTGTATGCTCATAGTTCAGTTTTGCAATGTAAATCAATGTTCTTATGTCACAGGAAACTGTGTCTAAGAATGTTGATTTATAGATTTTGGGAGTCTGGACTTCAAGGTAAATCATCAGACCATTGACAGTAGAGTTTATTAACGCCAAAATCATCGGGACTACGATGACAGCTATTTCCAGCACAACCCCATTGAACAGACATGGCGCAATCATATGTTTACTATGCTGTCAGTTCACACCACAGTGTTGCTGTGGTGTGTGCTGAAAAAAGTACCACATGCAATACTTTTTTCAGTGCAAGTGGTTGCAATGCGAACCTCCGCAACTACAATGCAGCTGAACTTGAACTAGACTAGAACTTGAGACATTTCAGTAAAGTTTTGTGAGGAGTAAACAGTGTGATGCACTGGGATTATTACACCAGTGTCTGTGTATTCAGCACAGCTCACTGGTGAGAACAAGTCCTTAAAAGAAGATTTATTTCCTAAAACAAGACACCGTAATGTGCCTGCTACTATATTAGTCAGAAAAACTCTGCTTTAGATTTTTTACTGTTTTTTACACTTTACTGTTGGGGTCTAACTTCTGGGCTAAGCCCTATCTTACAACAATCCTCTACCAGTAATAGCATGTTGGTAATCATTTGGACAGTGTGAGCGTTTAACTCATTAGGAAAATGAAGCAATGAATCTTCTGTTTATCTTTCAAAGCTTTGGTAATATTGTGCCATAGTGTAATAATAGTGACAAATATACTTTGCAGGGGTTGGTATATACAATCACAGATGTAGAAGAAGTTCATGAATGGATGGTGAAACACTTCACAGAGCATCCACTGTTTGAGCGGGTCTCAAAAGAACAATTGGTAAGATGTTTAACTTTGACCTGAAAATAGACTATTTTATTGGATGTTTGCTTTTTTAACTCTGAGCCTCAAATGTTGTGTCCATAGGCAGACGACATCATCATAGACAAATTGGGTACATCTACAGAAGAAGGAAAGAAAGTTCAGCGTAATAAAGGACAAAACTTCCTGGCTGTATTTCAGCGGGTAGAAAACAGGACATTCAGAAATAAAGAAATGTAATTTTTACATGCGTTAGCTGGATATGTGTCAAAACATCAATCTGCAATTATTTGGCAGCATTCGATAAGAAGGCAGATCTCTAAAGACATTCTAAAGTGAAGAGTCTGGGATTTGGCATCAATGTTAGGCATTATTCATCTTCTGGGAACCGAGTTGTTGTACATCATTCTCTCTAAAGCTGTGAAGCATTCGTTTTTGTTCTTGAGCAGCTAAGGTCTGTTTAATGATTAAGTGGTAGGAATAAGGCAAAATGAGAAGTTCCAGAAAAGGAATTATGAAATGCTACTGGGCAGAATGGCTTTTGTGTACGAGAGTATGATTTATCTGGTTGTTTCTTTTTATGTTTTACTATACAGTGTTCTAGATATACTTGACAGGAGAATCCAAGCTTACCAGACTTAAGCTTTTTTTTTTTTTTTTTTATACTGTTTTTAACTTTTGGTAGGTTTGTTAAGTTAGATATTGGCAGGGAAGATTTTCTCTAAGGTAGAGTCCCACTGACACCCAGAATATTTTAATTTTAATATAATATTTTGAGCCAAACATCACTTCTGGAAAGCTGAACTCCAGTTAAATATGGAAAATGTACAATGCATGTAGTTTGTTTATTAGAAAGTTATTAAATGTTTTTTAACCACTTGCCCTCCAGAGGAATTACCCTCCTTCCTGACCAGGCCATTTTTATGCGTTACGGCTCTGCGTTACTTTAACTGACAATTGCGTGGTCGTGCAACACTGCACCCAAATTAAAATTACATCCTTTTTTTCCCCACGAATAGAGCTTTCTTTTGGTGGTATTTGATTGCAATTTTGAGAAAGAAAAACAATATTTTTGACGTTTTGCTATTAAACATGTCCAGTAAAAAAATTTTTTTCATAAATTTAGGCCAAAATGTATTATGCGACATGTCCTTGCTAAAAAAAAAATCCCAATCCCAAAATTGATTGGTTTGCGTAAAAGTTATAGCATTTACAAATGGTGCTATATATACTGGCATTTTTTTTTTCATTTTTACTAGTAATGGCGGCGATCAGCGAATTATAGTGGGACTGTGTCGGACATTCTGACACTGGGGGGGAACTGACTTGATGTCATTGACATTCCAGTGCTAGCACTTACACTGTACTAATGGCACTGGGCAGAAAGAGGTTAATGTGTGGGGCGATCAAAGGATTAATTGTGTGCTGTGTTAGTGTTTTCAACTGTAAGCACACTGCTTTGTATGGCTCTGCTATGCTATGCAGATGCTCAGCAGCAGGCGGCTTCCAGGGAGGTAGGGGACTTGCGGACGCTCAGCAGCAGGCAGCTTCCAGGGACAAAGCGGTCAGCAGGCAGGATGGCTTCCCAGGGACCCAGCAATCAGCAGACAGGGCGGCTTCCCAGGGCCCCCCAGCGATCGGCAGACAGGACGGCTTCCCAGGGGCCAACGATCAGCAGACAAGACGGCTTCCCAGGGGCCCAATGATCAGCAGACAGGGCGGCTACCCAGGGACGATCAGCCGATAGCGACACAGCGGGCTTCTGCAGGTAGGGACACGGCAGGGGCTCGGCAGAGTCTTGGTGGTGTGGGGTCTGTGCTTGGGATGGTTCTGACATTTGGGGAAGGCTCATGCAGAGCGCTCAGCGGGGATGGCTGCGGAGGCCCGGTGCCCACCCGGACCTCCCCTGACAGCGAGGGCCCCAGGGACAGTAGCGGGAGGAAGAGCTGTGGGGTCTGACCTTTGAGGAGGGGGGCTCACGCAGAGCGCCCAGCGGGCATGGCTGGGGAGGCCCGGACCTCCCACAACAGCAGTGGCGGTGGGCCGAACGAGAGTGGCCAGACAGCGCAGGAGGAAGAGATCGACCGGCTCTCGCGCCGGCCTTTTAAAGCTTCCCGGATGCTTCCTGGTTGCAACGGTCGGCGCAGAGCTGCGTTGCCGGGGCAACGAAGCACGCCCCCTTGACTCGGGCCGCGCTGAGGGAGCGCGGCCTTTGTCTCCGGTGGGCGCAGAGCGCGGGCACAAGGCCGTGCCTGCCGGGGGCGCGGAGACACCTTGGAGGCCTGCCGCTCGGGTCTCTTTGCGGGGGGTCCCCTCCCCCATCCTGCACAGCCTAGCTTCTGAGGCTGTGTAGGATGAGGACGTGGCAAGGGGGGAGAGGGTGAAGGCACACCGTGACAGTTATGTATTTGGCTAGAGTTCTGCTTTAACCACAAGCCTACAGGGCACTTATACCCCCTTCCTGCCCAGGCCAATTTCCAGCTTTCAGTGCTGTCACACTTTGAATGACAATTGCGCGGTCATGCAACACTGTACCCATATGAAATTTTTAGCATTTATTTGAGACAGATAGAGCTTTCTTTTGGTGGTATTTAATCACCTCTGGGATTTTTATTTTGAAAAAAAAAAGTTTTTTCTTAGTTTCTGTTATACAATTTTGTAAATAAGTGATTTTTCTCCTTCACTGATGTGCGCTAATGAGGCTGCAGTGATGGGCACTGATAGGCTGCACTGATGAGGAGGCACTGGTAGGTTGCACTGATGGGCATTGACAAGCATCACTGATGGGCACTGAAAGGCAGCACTGATACATGACACTGATACGTGGCACTGATGGGCGGCTCTGACTGGCACTAATGCGCACTGATAGGCGACACTGGCACTGATAGGTGGCACTGATTGGCATTGATAGGTGGCACTGGTGGGTGACATTGAAAGGCAGCTCAGATGGGCACTGATATGTGGCATTGATGTGCACTGGTATGCACTGATATGTGGCACTGATGGGCACTAGCACGTGGCACTGATGGGCACTGGCACGTGGCACTGATAAGCACTGACAGGTGGCACTTCAAGGTCCTGGAGTGGCCTAGCCAGTCTCCAGATCTCAACCCCATAGAGGAAGTTGAAAGTCTGTGTTGCCCAGCGATAGCCCCAAAACATCACTGCAATAGAGGAGATCTGCATGGAGGAATGGGCCAACATACCAGCAACAGTGTGTGCCAACCTTGTGAAGACTTACAGGAAACGTTTCACCTCTGTCATTGCCAACAAAGGATATATAACAAAGTATTGAGATGAACTTTTGATATTGACCAAATACTTATTTTCCACCATAATTTACAAATAAATTCTTTCCAAATCAGCCAATGTGATTGTCTGGATTTTTTTTCTCATTTTGTCTCTCATAGTTGAGGTCTACCTATGATGCCAATTACAGGCCTCTCTCATCTTTTTAAGTGGGAGAACTTGCACAATTGGTGACTGACTAAATACTTTTTTGCCCCACTGTAGCTTGCACTTGGCATTCCAGTTTATCCCAGAATTGTTTAATAGGGTTAAAGTCAATGCTGTGCAGGACATTGCAGTTTGTCCACATCAAACTCATGAAGGCATGTCTGTGTCCTGTGTATTTCAGAGGAGCAGTCATGCTGGAACAGAAAAGAGCTTGTCTCAACTGTTGACACAAAGCTGGAAACTCACAGTTGTATAAAATGTCTTTTTTTTTCTGTGCTGTAGCAGTATAGCAGAACTGAGTTCACAAAGTGATGGTTTGCTGTGTATGGGGGGGGCGGATTTTGAAATTGTAATTGTACCCTGAAAAATGTACCTTGTTTAGAATTTCTCCTGGAAAATAGCAGTGCACTTTCTGGTATGTTATGGTACCTAGGCATTGTTGTGCCTACAGCCCGATAGCGGTTTGTCTTGCATTGTGAGATCTAAGGCAATGCTGCCTCTGACTGCTAGTCTTGGGATTTGGGGTAAAATGTGGTGATGTCGCTATTGTGCGTCTCACTCTTCTTCTTGCTGGAGGCTCTGAAAGGAGGAAGCAAAAGCTCTGCAGAACAAGGCTTGGTAAGTCGGTAATGGGGTGGGATCAGTTGCAGGGAGCCAACAGGCAACACTGGTGATTAGTCCTTTGCTTGCCTTTTTTGGGCACAGCTTACATAGTTCAGTGCCATTTTTAATAGTGGCCATCACAGGAAATTTCGGAACTCATTTGGAGGGGTGTCTACATACGTTCGGCCACATAGTGTAGGTGTGATGGTGTATTCTGACACATGTCTTTGCTAAACAAAATCCCAATAAGTGTATATTAATTGTACTGATGGGCTGCATGTTTGAATCAAACATGGGCCGTTCGTGTGTTTGTTCTTTTTTCAAGGCACTGTATGTCCACGGTATTGACTACTTAGTGTATTTGTCTAGAGTGCAGCTATAACTCTAAATCAAAACTTTATACCCGTACCCCTACCCAAGTTATCACACTATTATATGCTCGCTCAAAGAAAACTATTATATCTGAATGACCTGGCATTGCTTTCTTTTTTTTTTTCTTTCTCTCTTGCTTTGCCAACTCTTGGTCTTTCTAAAATGGAGCATGGCAGGGCTGCGTCTGTTGCCGTAGGTGGGGAGTTTTAAACAGTGATAATTTTTACTCAGTATGAGAAATCTCTCATTACTGGTATATGAAACATTTGAACAAAATTAACACTTTTTAGCATTTTAGTTCCAGGGTACTATAGCCTAGCATGCTGTTCAGAAGTCCAAGAATGGAATCTTGCATCTGCGGTACAGTGATTCCAAAGACCACCTATGGGGTTACTTTTCTTTCTATTATCCTCTAACAGGTTTGCTTATGGAATATACAAAAGTATTAGAGTTAATGTTTTCCTATATACTGTAGTTTGACTATAAATAACCAGAAAATCAGTTGGCATATATTGTAACTTGAATTTATGTATAAAGTCTGTCACTTTTATATTTTTCTCTTCTTTTTTTTTTTTTTTTTTTTTTTTTTTATATCTCATTTTTAATATGAGCATTTCAAGATATGGTTTGTTAGATTCATTTTGAGTTATGAATTATAAGTAATTATTTTTATCAGTTGTATTTTGTTATTTTACTGTGTGTGTGTATTATATTGTAAAATATATTATACCCCACACAATAAAATGTTTCAAATTACTTAAATATTGACAGTAGAGATATTTATATTTTTAAAATAATTCTTCAGCTGAAGAGTCCATTCACACTTGTGCAACTTGCCATGCAACCTTGGGGTCCAAACTTACATGACAAGTCCCACCCCATGTTTCCCAATGAGTATCATTCAAATCTGTGATTTCAAGTCGCAGCGACTTGAAAGTAGTTTACCTTGGTACAACGTTTTATGCGACTTTAGCCCAGTGAAAGTAAAGTCGGATCAAAGTTTCACCACAGGTGTGAATGGAGCCAGAATAAAATATCAGATTTGCCAAGCCAGCAAATGTATTTCAATCTTTTCTTTTAGTCGTATGAAAAAAATGAAATAGGAATTTAGGTTCTGATGGATAATGTAAACTCTTCCTTAATCATTTATCAAAGGACACAGATTTGACATTCATGACTGCTTAAGTTATGTGGCCACCTTCAGGTAAATATATGCTGGCTAAAAAAAGGCAGCAATCCCTGTCCAGGCATAAGCCATCACAGTTTAGCTAAGCTGAATGTTCTTTCATGATGAATGTGCCTACAGATGTCTTTCCAAAGATTTTTTTTTAAGAGTTAGTCCCCAATTTCCTGGTCTGTTCCTAACACCCCTGATGGGGTGGAGGAGAGGGTCAACTAGATTGGTCACTGCAGCCTAATGACCAAGAGGGACTATGCCTGGACCCTGCACACAAGAGTGGCAAAAGGACAATGGGCTGGGCTCCCAAATCCCTCTGAGGTAGACAGAACCCCTGCAGTGGCTTCCTAAAGGGTCAAATTAGTTCTGAATCCCTGCTTGATATTTCCACTTTTTAAAGGGTACAATCCTCCACTTTTATGTCAAGGGAGGAATTTTCTGCAGCTATGTCTTGGTTGTGTGAATAGTTTTCAGGGGTTCTCTCTGGTTTGGAATGCCTTGGATGCAAATGTGAACATTCTATTTTCCTTACCTTTGATGGTGGATGAAGCATTGGAGGAAACTTATTGTGATGAGGAAAATGGAGGAAGCTGTTGAGGATCAGGAATCCTCTATGGATGAGTCCTCCCAGGGAGGCATCTTTGGGTCCTGGGCTAGTTCAGACACACAGGATGACAGTGGACTATTTTTAATCCTTGTGCTGCTAGCATTAGTAAATGGATAGGAATGTATATCATATTTACTTGTTTTAAACTTTTTCTTTTAGCATTTTTCCAGTTACTTACTGGTTTCCATGCCTAGGAAAATTGTCATACATCCCAGCAATCTTCAGGGGGGAGGGAGGGTTCTCAGCTTAGCCAATGCCTGAGCTAAGTGTAAATGGATTCCAGGAAGTAAATGCTACATGAATCATCTGCCCTTACTCAAGATGGCCACTGCCAGAAGTGCCAGGGGGTGTTTTTCAAGATAATTTCTCAGCAAAATAAAGCATGGAAACATGGATGGATGGGTGTGTATGCTTTGAATATTAACAATGAATTAAATAGTATTTTTGGTTTGTGGTGCTCAGATGCAGCACAGTTCCACTTTAAAGTCTCAGTTCTAGGGTATCAGACCCAGAAGTTTCTGCTGTTTTGTCAACTCCTAGAAGATTTTCCAAGGGTCTTGAGTTTTTCAGATGCCTCGGAAAATTCCATATGGCATCTTTCAAGTGTGGGCACTATGTCTGTCCACACGGGAAGGAACATATCGCTCAAGTGTTGGTAGGCCAAACCTCTCTGTAAGAAGTAAATGAAAGGCTGCCCCATCACGGCGAACAACTGTGGACCATTCTTGCAAACCTTATCCTGGATGAAACTGTGGATAAATGCACACTAAGCAAAAGCCTACATCCCATATCCATAAAGAACTGGACCTGCAAGTCCCTTCACAGTAAAGGGACACCCTCACTCGTTCTGGTGGTCTTGCAACAACCTGGGTTCAGGAAGTTACAGACTGCTAAAGCTGCAGTTTTGCTGCTTTCCCCATCCATGTTTTATGCATTCAAAGGATATCTACAGGTCCACAAAAATGGGATTTTCTTTGCATCCCACATTTGAAAGGTGAACTTACTCTTTAATTGGATTTTGTGAACATGTCGATATGTTGAATTTAAGTGGTTACATGGACTCTACATGGTGCTTTGCTCATAGACATATTCGACTTTAAAAGTGAAAAAGTCAGGTTGACTCAAGACTGTGCCCTATCATTTTGAAACCGCTATATTTCCTTACAAAATGTATGCATGCCTTTTTTTCCCCCTAGGATTTTTTTTGCTGGTCCAGAGACATCATCTGTCCTTTCTTGTTTCCAGCAGCACCTTTTTACAGTGCATAACGGGTCTCGCACACGAAAGCAGTTTCTGTGCAGCAGTACTGTGGTACTAAGCTGGTGGGATGATTTACCTCTAGAGCAGTCTTTCTCAACCAAGGTTCCTCCAGAGGTTGCTAGAGTTTCCTTGAGCAATGAGAAATATCTACATCTCAAATAGGTAGCTAAAAATATCACTGTTGTCCATAGTTATCTACAAGGGGGAGGATCTTCCCAATCATCACAAATATAAGGAACATTCTTTTCAGTGACTGTCCTACTAATGTACCATGAACTTTAGAAATGGTAAGTATCATCAGGGGTTCCCTTAGACCGGAAAAAAATTTCAAGGAATCCTCCATGTTTAACCAGCTCCTGCCCAGTCTATAGCACAATTACGTCCAGGCGGGACTTTTGTTGATCCCGGTGGATGTCATATTATGTCCCCCCGGATCGCAGCTCAGGCAGGCTGCGGCATGATCTGTCACCAACTGTGTCCATTGGACACAGCTGATGACTGATCAGTGTCCCGTTCTGCTACCAGTACCATATGACCAATGTCCCATGACAAAGGTAAACAATGGATGCCTTCCTTGCCATGCCATCCATTGTGTACAATTCTGTTGCTAGCTGTGATTGGTCACAGTGATCACATGATACAGACTGGGCAAATCACAGCCCATCTGTGTCATGTGATTAGCTATGGCCAATCACAACAAAAACAAGCCGAATCAATTTCATTCTGTAAAAAGCTTGCTTATAGCAATGAAACACATTGCTATAAGCAATCATAATGTGTTAAAAAAAAAAAAAATTACTGATCACTTCTCCAGAGTAGTACAATTTTACTATGATAACATTTATATTGCTCTGGCCACAGTGTGTGGGGAAAAAATGTGGAAAAAAATGTAATAAAAAATTGAAATAAAATCATTACGTACTGTCATCAGTCAGTGTCCCTGATCACCACCAAACCAGTTATACGATGACGCTGTACTAAACTGGTGTCGGTGTGAAAAAAAAAAAAATTGTGAAACCTTTTTTCATTTCTTCATTTTCCAAACAATTATGACACAAAAATTACAGCTTCAAAAAACTTGCCATGGTTCTCATTAACTATCTTGGACAGTCTACTTTCCAATAAGGGGTAATTTTGGGGATATCTGTACTGTCCTGACATTTTTGGGCCGCAAAAATTAGATAGGCCAGCAGTACATCCAGGATTAATTGCTTTTTCAGATGTATATTACGATAGTTTGTGGACTCTATAATTTTCCTATAGATTAATATACACTGCTTTGGGTTATTTTCACCAATGAAATATAACTGAATACATTTTGGCCTAAATTTAAGAACAATTATGTATTTGCTAAATTTTATAGCAGATACAAGAAAAATATGGGGTTTTTTTTCAAAATGTTTGATCTTTTTTATTTGGCAAAAAAATGAAACACCCTAGTGGTGAATAAATGCAAAATGGGTATGACTTTTTACTATGTGCTAAAATAAACATTAAACAAATTTTACTGTTTGAAACATAGCCTTCATTGTGAAAGCATACAAGCTCTTATTTTAAGGGTCAGATATCATATCAGACAGATCTATTATGAAAAACATATAACTGCTTTCATTGCACATTTTGGGAGTTCCCACTGAAATCCCACTTTTTTTCAATTCTGGCAGATTGATACATTTAATGGTTCTACTGGTAAAGCAAATAGAAGTGGTCACATCAGGCAGGCGTATTTTGGTGTCATTAGAGTTAATGAAAGGAATTTCTTCTCCATATGGGATCTTTAGAATGGCCCTTGAGGAAGAATAAAGTAATCTAAAAGGTTGCAGGAAAGGGCCTATCAATCCCATTACCCATACAGTGGGATATATCAAAGTCCTCCTCAGCATCAGGGCTGAGAAGAGCTGATGAGATTTTATTATAGTTTGCCCTAGCTATCAAAAAAAGCTCATCTGGCATTATTACCAGCATATCTCTTCAGATTTTAACTTGCTCTAGGTAAGAATAATTGAATATAGGTAACACAAGATCAAGAGGCACTGAAAAGAGTTTTGTGAACATTTTATAAATGTATGTATTATGTGGTCCTTATTGTAGCTTTCGTAAGAGTTTGGTTGTCTAAATCGATGGAAACCTTTACACCTGTGGCCCCCTTCAGACACTGTTTTCTTCTGTGGACTCCCTATCCAGTTTCCCTAATTGGTGAAAAAGAATACACATCTGGCATTTAGTTAGAATATATGTTTTTTTTAAAATCTAGTAATCTAGAGTTCAGTATGCAATTACATAAAGCATTTTACTCTAATTGAGCACTCACACCCACACGGGTTGAACTGGATGGACTGATGTCTTTATTCAACCTTACCAACTATAATTTATTGCTCAATTAATGTGACCCTTAAAATGTATGTAAACCCCAACAGTGAACTTATTTGTTCGTTTTTAACTTTTTAAGTGTTCTTGCATAGCAAGGAACACTTATTGTTATCTCACATATATATTCTTATTCTTATTATAGCCATATTTGCCATGCTAACTCCTCCCACAGTTTTTACACTACAAAGACAAGTAATATATCAAAACGTGCGGATTGTTCCCGATCGGATTGCTATTACTTTGTGGAACGTTTCGCCGAATCGTTCACGAAATATCGCGGTTTTTGTGGCAAAATTTTCCCATAGGAATGCATTGAGCAACTAGAGTGAGAAATGACAAAGCTACAGGGTGGAAGGAAAAATCAGAACATGATTTGTAAACTGCCATCACTCTGTCATTTTCAAGCCCACCTACACATATCTTATATCAAAACGTTCAGCTAACCCTGCTGTCACTAAAAATGTTCACGGCTAGGACATACTCCTGATAGTTTTCACAATATGACCATTTGTTTGCACCTCACCCCTCCCATTGACTTTCATTGAAACTTCACTCACAGAGACCTGAAATGTTAAGGGACGTTTTTAAACTGCGACTGTGCCTTCATTTTTAATATTGCAGAGACATACTATATATCAAAATTTAGGTCTGTTTCTTGTGATTGTCACAATATAAACCTTTTCACGGTAGCATTTATACTTTTAAAACTACAAGCGTTTGAAGATGGCAATCGCCAGTGAATTTGGCAAGTTTCAGCAGTGTGGTTAGAACAGAGCTTCTCACACACCTGTGACTGACTGAGTCACAGGTGCAAGCAAAGGTCACTCAGGGGGCAGCTGAGTCACATTAGAGTGAGAAGTGAGAAAGCTACAGTGTGGAAGGAAAAATCAGAACATGATTTGTAAACTGCCATCACTCTGTCATTTTCAAGCCCACCTACACATATCTTATATCAAAACGTTCAGCTAACCCTGCTGTCACTAAAAATGTTCACGGCTAGGACATACTCCTGATAGGTTTCACAATATGACCATTTGTTTGCACCTCACCCCTCCCATTGACTTTCATTGAAACTTCACTCACAGCCACCTGAAATTTGAAGGGACATTTTTAAACTGCGACTGTGCCTTCATTGTTTATCTTTCAGAGACATACTATACATCAAAATTTAGGTCTGGTTCTTGTGATTGTCAAAATATAAACCTTTTCACAGTAGCATTTATACTTTTAAAACTACAAGTGTTTGAAGATGACAATCGCCACTGAAGTTGGCAAGTTGGAGCAGTGTGCATATATAAATTCCTCTCAGAGTGAGTTACCATAGCAACCCAGCTGTGTCAGAGTGAGCAAGCCTACTCCGCCCAGTCCAGGTGCAGACTACTGATGCATGCAATACCTCAGTGAGAAATGACAAAGCTACACTGTGGAAGGAAAAATCACAACATGATTTGTAAACTGCCATCACTCTGTCATTTTCAAGCCCACCTACACATATCTTATATCAAAACGTTCAGCTAACCCTGCTGTCACTAAAAATGTCCACGGCTAAGCCATAGTCCTGATAGTTTTCACAATATGACCATTTGTTTGCAACTCACCCCTCCCATTGACTTTCATTGAAACTTCACTCACAGCCACCTGACATTTTAAGGGACTTTTTTAAACTGCGACTGTGCCTTCATTTTTAATATTTCAGAGACATACTATACATATAAACATTTTCACGGTAGCATTTATACTTTTAAAACTACAAGCGTTTGAAGATGGCAATCGCCAGTGAATTTGGCAAGTTTCAGCAGTGTGGTTAGAACAGAGCTTCTCACACACCTGTGACTGACTGAGTCACAGGTGCAAGCAAAGGTCACTCAGGGGGCAGCTGAGTCACATTAGAGTGAGAAGTGAGAAAGCTACAGTGTGGAAGGAAAAATCAGAACATGATTTGTAAACTGCCATCACTCTGTCATTTTCAAGCCCACCTACACATATCTTATATCAAAACGTTCAGCTAACCCTGCTGTCACTAAATATGTTCAAGGTAAGGACATAATCCTGATAGTTTTCACAATATGACCATTTGTTTGCACCTCACCCCTCCCATTGACTTTCATTGAAACTCCACTCTAGATACCTGAAATTTTAAGGGACGTTTTTACACTGCGACTGTGCCTTCATTTTTTATCTTTCAGAGACATACTATACATCAAAAGTTAGCCCTGCTCTTTGCTGTAGCATTTATACTTTTAAAACTACAAGTGTTTGAAGATGGCAATCGCCAGTGAATTGGCAAGTTTAAACACTGCTTAGAACAGACATGCTGACATTCCTGAGTGAGTGAGTTGCTACAGCAACCAAACATGACTCACACGCAGCTGTGTCATTAAGGCTAACTGTGAACTCCAAAATACAAGCTGAAATCCATTTCTCCCTCTGTCAGGCTTGCTATGTGCACTGCTTACATTTCATCAATCATTTGGTAAAGGTTGCGGCAAGAACACTTTACACAATTTCCCCAGAAATTGTAGATTTTCTAATTATTATTATTATTACACAGTATTTATATAGTGCCAACAGTTTGCTCAGCGCTGTACATTACAATGGGAGACAATACATGAAACAGTACAGTAACATTACAATAAAATACACGAGGGGTTCGAGGGCCCTGCTCCTTGGAGCTTACAACCTAGGAGGGAGGGGAGAGTGGTACAGGAGGAAATAGCTGTGGGGGATGGAGTGGTGGGGAGAGCGGAGGAGATCAGCAGTTAGGTGACATCATAAATACCATTTGAAAGCCTTTTGTCATATATGTTTAAGCACTAAAAAATACCTATTGATTCTGCCAGAAATCCTGTTGACTTTTTTTGCTCTCTGCCTGCACTGCAACATTATTTGCAGCTATCTCTATGGACTACAGAACCCCCTTCCCACACTAAGGTATGGAGAAGTTGTGAAGGGAAAGTAGTCCTGCTTCTGTTATTCTGATACAGTAAGGGTAGGGAGTGTTGTCACCCTAGAATGGGAGAGGTATGTTAATGGTAGAATCACTAGGTGAAAATAAAGTGAAAAAGCAAAAATATTGCAGCTACCACATCTAAGGATGGGTAAGCTGTAATATATAAAAAAATTTTTTTTTTTTTGTTCGGTTAAGATACACTTTAAATACCCTCCTCCTTCTCCCTACCCATTCTCCTGATCTGTTATGCTGTGTCCTCTTGAATGTACGTAGTTGCTTACCCAGCTAGTCCAGCATCATCCGATTTTGGTGATTTATTTATGTTAAGTTTTTCAATTCTATTACGGGTTCTGTGACATGTTACTATACCCCTTCTTTTCCTTTGTAAAAACTGAGAAGAATGCATTTTTGTCATTTGTAACCAGCTTCCCCTGCTCATCTTTTATGGGGGCCAATATGCTCTGATCTCACTTTCTTACTTTTAATATTTTTTAAAAAATGTATTGGGATTTCTTTTACTCTCCTCCACTTTGTGTCTCTCGTGGTCTGTTTAGCCACCCTAATTGCATTCTTACAACTTATTGCATTCCTTATAGTGGTGGAATGCCGACAATGACCCCTCAGCCTTTTTTTTTTTTTTTTCGTTTATAAACTTTGTCACGTTAGCGTTTAGCAATCCAGGCTTACCCTTAGCTCTTTTATACAGTATGTGTTGACCATTAGAATACACTGGATGATGCCTTTTATTAGGCATTCTATATGTTCCTAAAGCATTCACATTTTTCCTCCGTGTTCAATGTGACGCGTTACGTCACATTACTCCTGATGAAGTCACATGATGTAACGTAACGCGTAGGGTACGCCGATGACGTTAAGCTGTAAACTGGAAGTCTATGTGCTGCCATTTTGAAAGAGGGATTGCAGCATATGTACAACTTGGAGCACTATATAGTGAGTTTTTAACCCTGTGGTGTCCCAGGACAATTTAATGTGAGTGAATATATATTGTTTTAACGAAAGGCTATTTTTGGTATATATACTACACTATCTTCAGCTTTTTTTTACTTGAATGGGAAGTGGATTGCTTAGCAATCATGCACACAGAGATGGACGCGGTCCTCCATCTTGTTAAGGGTCTTCCATCTTCTATCATGTCCTACTCCCAAATCCGCTTTCCTCATTCCCCCTCCCTCTCTGTTGAGTGACATGTGGTTTGTTTGATGCAGATCACAGGCAGAAAACTCATTGGGAGGGCGTCATGGTTATAAATCACACACTATCTGGTGCCCCTCTGTCTAGGAAACTCTTGCTAGCGAAGGGCTCATCAAGCCATAAACCAAGTCCTTCACTGAGCTCAAAGGCATTCCAGGAAGTCGTAAAAACAGACTTACATTTAAAAACTCACTTTTTCATATAAGTTTATATCTTCAGATAGGACATAATTACATAAACGTAGAGCCCATATTCGGACGGCTCACTTTGGGACCGGTCTCCTGGTATTACACCCCCTATCTGACATATACAGGAGAGCAGAAAATTATATATCCTGAACCATTCAAACAGATATGTCATATTTCATATCTAACCATTCAGCAGATGCGTCTGCATGTTAATCTACTAGTGGCAAGGCTGCTAAATGCACCGAGAATAATTTATGAACCATAATATGAGCTATAAGAGTTTTTGGTCATAGCTTGGATCTCCACCTACAACTCCCTCCCTAAATGAGGCGATTGATTTACTGCTCCAAGGAGACACCCTGTGGAGTTGCTAGAAAAAGCTAAGCTGAGTTGTGAGAAGTTGAAGAATCTCCCTTTTTAACATCAGAACAGTGGGAGATAAAGGCATCCTTTTGGTTCTGAAACTTGGAAGCTGCTTAAACCAAGGCTGACTGGCAAGTACTTTATCCATCTAAATTCCTTTCTGTTATCTCTTTGCTGTGCTATTGCTTTCTGTATATTTATATATATATTGGCTACATCTTTTTCTGTAAATATTTTATTGCACCCTTTTGACCTTTTTTAGTAATAAATCTTACTTTTTGAAAGTGTTGAACTGTCTCTACGGCTCTTTAATGCAAACTAAAGCACCTCTGTCTCCGAAGATTGCTACTGTGTGTTTTAAACGTCTGCATACATCTGTCTGCGGTGACATTGTGTATACAAACGATTATTCAAACATCATAGTGTTATTGCTGATATTGCTGAGTTTCCTCTTTCTCTGTACAAAAAGGAGGTGGTGGCAGTGTGAAGGGTTAATTGCGTAATTAACCTGACCCAGTAACAATCGCTCTCAGCCTGCAGATACACAGATTGTGGTCCATTAGCTGGAAAATCTGTGTGCAGGGTGCAGCTGGGCATGGCATTGTTACGCACGTGACAGCGCGGTTTTAGATTGGCTAGTCCTTTGGTCACGAGTTTGGTGAGAAGAGCTGGGGTCTGACGCCGCAATCGTCAGCTTGGATCTACATAAAAGTGCTGGCAAACAGTGGTGAAGATCTGTGTACCATTACACCTACCCGGGCTAAAAGGGAAAAGTTCAGTTTGACCTGTCATTATGGGTCAAACTTTGAGTTGAGCGCATAAGTGTGATGGAGGTGGAAGAGCACTAAGGTATGATACAGGAGCACTGTACACTTGTATACAGTAGTGTGACAACACTGGTCCACATGAAGTTACTGCAGATTTAAAGGGACAGTTCACTACAATTGACATTTTATTACGTTGCATGATTTATGTTGTGTTTATATCACAAAACACTGTTTATGTTATAGAATTTATGTGGGTCTACATGTACTTCTCGGAATATATGATTAGTAACATATATTGATCATCACAAGCACGGAAGAGTGTTATTGATTGTCACTATTTATAATACGCATCTAGGAGGTTGCAGTTAACACAATAAGCACCATATATTTATTGAATTGTTGTGCTGCATTTTTTCACTATTTTACTTTGTTATATGTGGGAACACATCACATGCTAGCTGCACATTTATTAGGAGACATTTATTGCGCTGAAGGTTTTTCTATACATATTCTGCTACATGTCTTTTGCTAAAAAAAAAAAAATCCCAATACATGTAAATTAATTGGTTTATGTGAACGTTATAGTGTTTACAAACGGCGGTATAGATACTGGAGTTTTTTGTTAATTTTTACTAGTAATGGCGGTGATCAGCGACTTATAGCGGGACTGCGGTGGGCATTCTGACACTGGGGGGAGCTGACATGGTGTCACTGACATCCCCAGTGACACCAATACAGTGATCGGTACTAAAAAAAAAAAAAGCACTGAAACTATACTAATGGCACTGGGCAGTAAGGGGTTAACATGAGGGGCGATCAAAGGGTTAACTGTGTGCTGTTTTACATTGGGCTGTGTTCGTGTGCTTCACTGTAAGTACACTTCTTTGCATGGCTGTGCTGTGCACAGCCATCCAAAGCAGCGTGGAGGAGCTGACAGGGAGGAGAACTGTTTTGTTTACAAACAGTTCTCCTCCCCATCGGAGATGCTCGGTAATCCTTGGGCGCCAGTGAATAATCACTGGTTGGGACCTGGTGATTGACAGCCACAGCTGCGAATGGTGGCGTGGGTAGGGCATGTGCACCCCTACCCGGAAATGCAAAATCACGTGTGATATGTGATTTTGCGCACCCATGCCCCCCTGTAGCAGTATATCTGCTGTAGGGTGGTCAGGAAGCCGTTAAACTTCTATATATGCAAAAATGTGAATCAGACTGTAGCCTAACTCTATAGGTGATCGGAAAGAATGCATTGTGATCCTTCGTAAATGCACTAGATCACTTGCAATTTGTGAAACTGCTGTTAAACTCTCTACCAGATGGTATTTTACACCTGTAAAATGGCATTCTATTTTTCTATCAGTTTCTCCTGATTGTTTTAGAGGGTGTCTATCCCCAGGTCCATTCACCCATATCTCTTGGGAGTGTGAGAGAATTGCCCCCATCTGCCGTAAACTTTAAACTTTCTCTACCGCTGTATCTGGCACTCCTCACATTACCTTAGCCAATTGTTTACTTTTCACTACTATCCCAGGGCTTTCTATCCTCCAGAGACTCGCCCCTACTATTTGTGTTTCTATACACTGGCTTATAGCTAGACACTGATAGTCTCCCTCAGTTGCCATTCCACAATTAAAAATGAGAGTAGACTCGATTTGTCATATGGAAAAAATATTTTACACATTACATAACTCTGACTTTTTACAACACTAAATGGGATCCCTGGTTGGAGCATTCAGATCTCTTTTTATAAATTACTGAATGTTAATTGACCCATTTTTATCCATTATTACTAAATGCATCACTTGTTTATCACACATATTCGCCTTGTCTGCTTATATCCTGGTATTGTCTTGTTTTATCTTTTTTTTTTTTTTTTATCCTGGTTTTATACATTCACCTGCAATAACTTTTTCTTTTTTTTTGAATACCCTATTTTGTATATTTTGTACAACCGTGCTTTTTTATTTTTTTGAACCACCAATTGATATCTAATAAAAGTTTAACAAAAAAAAAAAAGTCTCTATAACTTTTTGGCCATTTTCTCCCCCAACAGATCGGCACCCTCACCATTTAGGTACAGTCTGTCCCTGATATAGAGGTGGTAACTGACTGAAAAGTCAGCCCAGTTCTCCAGGAAACCAAACCCTTTTTCCTGCACCAATTCATCAGCCACTTGTTAACTTTTCTAATTTCCTTCTGCCTCTCTGGTGTGGCTCTAGGTACAGGCAGTATTTCCGAAAGTACCACCCTGGACGTCCTTCTCTTCAATACAGCTCCTTAGTCCTTGAAATAATTTTTTAGGACGCTCCACCTTCCTCTGACTTTGTCATTGGTACCAATGTGTACCATGACAGCTGGGTCCTCCCCAGCCCCACCCAACAATCTATCCATCCGATCTGCAATATGCCGAACACGAGCACGCAGTAAACAGCATACTGTTTGTCACAAAGACCGCGAATGCCAGATTGTCCTGTCTGTTTTCCTGATAATTGAATCCCCTACCACCAGACTCTGTCCTTACCCCCATCCTCACTGGAGGAGTTGTTCCCCTGGCAGCTAGGGGAGTCACCCTGCTTCAGCAATCCCTCTCTTCCCCAACATTACACAAGAAGGTGTACCTATTGGATTGTGACTGCTCAGGACTGGCCTTCCCAATGCTTTTCCCTCTACCCCTCTAACTGTAACCCAACATCTGCGCTCCAGCGCTTGCACCACCGAATCTCCACCCACCTCTGTACTGGTCCCTGCCAGCACCTGACGGATACAGTCCAAACTTGCTTTCAGGATGTCAAGGCTACACAGTGTTACCAGCTGTTTTCCTAGATTCTGAACTTGGGATTCCAAGGAAACAACCTCCACACATTTAGTGCAACCGTATTCACCTTCAAAAAACTGCTTAAGGAACATATACATGTCATATGATGTGCACCGAGTCGCACTACCATACCCATTGGACATCGTACCTTCCAATGTAATAGGGATACTCCTAGAAGAGTAGGAAGTTTACTCTGCCCAATTTAGTGATAATCTCACTTCCTGACTAATTTGTTTCAATTCCCGATCCCACAGCATTCTCTCTACCTGTATCCTGGTCACATGGCCACCGTTGTCCTTTCTCTCTAATCAAGCGGCCCTCCGCCGATCTCTCCTGCTGTTTCCTGATCAGATGCCTTCGACATCCTTCTCCTCATGCTTCCTGAACATTGACCCCTGACATCTTCTCCTATTGCCAATACTTCGAAACCCTAAATGTAAACCAGCCCTCTTAATATACAGCACACAGTACTCGGCCCACAGTACACAATACTCAGCACACAGCGCTCCCAATACTCAGTGCACAAAGTTCAGCACACAACACTCCCAATACACTGAACTCAGCATTAAATAAACAGCACTCTGTGCTCAGCCCACTACGCTTGATACTCGGCACACAACGTTGAGCACTAAATACGCACCAAACCGCATTCAGCACACAGTGTTCAACACTCCGTACTCAGCACACCATGCTCACCATCCAACACAACGCTCAGCACACTACGCTCAGAACACAACACAGCACACAATGCTCAGCATGCAATGCTCAACATACAGTACACAATGCTCCGCACACAGCTCGCAATGTTCAGCACATAGCATACAACGCTCAACACACAGCGCCCAATGCTCAGCACACAACACTCAGCGTACAACACAAATTGTTGGTTCGAATCCCAACCATGACACTGCCTGGAGTTTGCATGTTCTCCCTGTGCCTGCATAGGTTTTCTTCAGGTACTCCGGTTTCCTCTCACATTCTAAAGACATGCTGGTAGGTTAATTAGCTCCTGTCTAAATTGACCCTAGTATGTATATGTATCAATGAGAGCAAGGGACTTTAGATTGTAAGCTCCTTGAGGGGAGGGACTGATGTAAATGTACAATAGAGCGAGTAAAATAAGCATTGAACACGTCACCATTTTTCTCAGTAAATCTATATCTGAAGGTGCTATTGACATGAAATTTCACCACATGTCGGTAACAACCCATACAACTTTGCCGGTAACTTACCAGCAGGTACATATAGACATGTTTGTTGTTTAAAAAAAAAAAAGCCTTTGGAATCACTTTAATGTTCTGTAAGCACTTGCTGAATACACACTAATGATTGCATAACTTATTTCTGTAGCACATTTGATTTCCAAAAAATCTGACAAACACATTACAATACAATGAAGGCTCATCTCTTCCAGCACAAATTGCACATCATAGTTTTAAAGAAAACCTTGCAGGGGCATTCTCTGACACATTCATGGTCTGGAAATGGAATCATGCAGTATGAGGCATTAGATAATCTATTTTATCCGTATGTCTGCCTTGGTATGTGATAATTTTTTAAGTTTTTTGTGATGTACAGTATGTAATTGAAACAACTCATTTAGATTGGAACCCAAATAAGGAAATAGATTTGCAAGAATGCAAATTTAGAATGGATCTAACCGATCTTAATTCCTCAGGAATTTCCAGGCAATCTAACTAATCTTCAGCCTAAATTGCAGATCACATTCATAGTTTCAAAATTAACTTTATTTTTTCTTTCTTCTAAAATGCTCTTCATTAAACAGTTCTTTTCCTTTCAGTTGACAGGTAGCAGGGAGCCTGGTTCATACAAATATAGATTAACACTAGCTGCTATAAGAAGGAAGCAAATTAGACCTTTCTTGGCATTTGGTATATCCCTGGAGCACAGAGAAGAGGGCAATTTAAGGTGTTCCTGTGATGGTAAACCTTGTTACTTGTTCATATATTATGAATCTCCATCGAAGAGAGCGAAAGCAAGGGGCAGGACCACCAGATATGTGACATAGTAGCTTTCTCTGCCATGCAATGCCAACAACACTCCAGCACTGAGCTGAATATTTTGTATAGAAGGATACATTTATTTCTGTGTATTTAGGTTTTGTGCTGCCCTAGGCAACATGAAAATTGGCCCCCATCACCACCCGCTGTTCCCCTGAAAAATGCCGCCCAAGGCAAACGCCTTTTTTTGGATCATGCTAAATACTCCCCTGCTTTCCACCAAGTATAGACCCCCCCCCCCAATACAGACCACCCTCCCTCAGTACAGACTTACCTCTCCACCAAGTATAGACCCTCCACAATATAAAGCCCCCCGTCAGTAAAGAACCCCCATCCTCAGTACAGACCTCCTCCACAATGTATAGACCCCTCTCCACCAGTATAGGCCCCCCTCCCTCAATACAGACACCCCTCCATCAAGTATAGTCCCCCCTCAGAACAGACTCCCCCCACTAAGTACAGACCTTCACTTGTGCTAGTAGGGAGTGGGGAGGGTCGGATATGTGCTGAGGGCGCTTTGGGAGGGAAGAGGGCATGTGTTCTTGCGGGGGCTTGAATTTCAAATCCAACACCACCTTCTAGCATAGGTCCTCTCCTGCCAAAGTGCCCACCCAGCACATATCCTTTTAACCCCCCCCACACACACAGTCACTCTGCACAGGAACAATATAAGAAACTTGGTATAGACCTCAGATCAGCGCAGACATGCACAGTGGTGTCCCTTCTCCCTCTGTGTATATGTAACCAGCCTAGGAGAGGGAGGCGGCTTTGGTGAGTCCGGGTGGCAGCTAACCAGGGACAAAGATGCAGATCAGTGTCACTGGTGCCCCTGCTGGTGGGTTTCACCCAGGTGTGGTCCACACCCCCATAGTGACGCCAGTGCCCGCAATAGGCAAAGTCAAGCTCCGGCCAGTCCCAGTACTTAGATCACTGCAATCAGTGAAGACTTCTTCCATGTCCGGCTGCTCAACCCCCCTCTCCACTGGCTCCAGCCTGGCTGTGTGTGCTCTGCAGATAACGGCTCCTGTGTGTACTGCCAAGTCCTGTGTCACTTCTGCCAGATGGCAGAGGCATCCCACTGAAAAATGTCACCCAAGGCAAACGCCTTGTTTGCCTCATGGTAAATACACCCCTGGATCATTTTATCATTTTTTTCCTTTACTCTAGGCACAATACTAAATTTATGTATCAGAGTGAAAAATTTTTTGGAGGTCCTCATCAGTGAAATGATGATTCCCTTTTCCTTGGCGGAGATGTAATAGGGAGGGGATAAGTAGTCCTGAGTATTAGAGATGTGCACAATGGAAAAATTTGTTTTGTTTAATGTTGGTTGCTTTCGTTAAGTAAATCATTTCATTTCATCATAATCGTTATGTTAAAATGATTTGTTTGTGGAAAGATTCATTATTTCGTGAGAGTATATATTCATTATTCCAAATCAATTCATATTTTTTAAGAAGTACTGCTATTCTGTTGTTATTTCAGGAGATTGGATATATTCCAAACTGACTTTGTTGGATCACACACATACAAATGGTCTCTCAAGCTCAACCCAATAAAAAAAAGAATCTTATTAGAATACTCATGCTGCGCTAACTAGAATAAAAATTAAAGGATGCTAAATTTGGATCATTTATGTTGTTACGTTATTTTGGATGCTTTAACAGAAGGCCTAAATTATCGTATCATGCCAAATGAAACAAGTGAATACAAATTAATTGTTTTTGTTATTATTTTGGATTAGTTGAAATTCATTACTATTGTGATGTGGAGATTTGAATACATCGGAGTCCTGAATCTTGAAAATTTCATCCAAATTTCAATTTGTGACAAAAGGAATCACACGTGTCTACTGAGTAGGGCATGAGGTTGGGGAATAAGGTAGGTAGGACTCTGGGACTGCAGGCAGAGAGCTTCAAAAGTAATTGGATCTCTACGGGTGGCAGATAACGGAGCAGGGTGTGGAGGGGGTGGCTGATCCACAACTAGAGCGCCAAAGGATTCCAGCTTATATTGCTATGCAGACAGCAAAAGGGTTCCCTTGCAGCCACTGTAAGAAGGAGATTGCATCAAGACCTGGAGGAAATGTTGTGCTTCCTAGGATGGGCATCATGGGACCTGTATAAAAAGAAAATTAAGACCTTTTAAGCAGTGTGTCCTACACATGTAATAGGGGGCATTCAGATTTGAAGAGTAGCAGGGTTGGGGTGTGTGGGGGGGATTAATCAGGGTGGACGCTGTTATCCCTCAGCTTATCTTTGCCATGGAATATTTATTTATTATAGGTAATTATATAGTGCTGCCACTTTTACACAGCGCTTTACATATATATTGTACATTCACATCAGTCCCTAACCCTCAAGGGGAATACAACCTAAGGTCCCTAACTTACATTCATGTATATATACACAGGCCAATTTAGACAGGATCCTACCAGCATGTCTTTGGAGTGTGGGAGGAGACCAGAATACCCAGAGGAAACCCATGCAGGCACAGGGAGAACATGCAAACTCCAGGCAGGTGGTTCCATGGTTGGGATTCAAAACAACGACACTCGTACTGCTACGTGGAAGTGTTAACCATTTAGCCACTGTGCTGCCAATCGCACATGTGTGCCAATATTGTAGCTTTATACTGTATAACTTTTCCAAATGAGGGAGACCTAGGCTCCCTGTTTGCTGCAAACTAAGATGTCAAAACCAGTGTTGGGTTTAGTTGTTCATTATTTAAAAACGCTGTGATAGGGAAAATATGAAAAATGTAGGCTACACAAGGTTCCAGAGCTTACAAAGTTACTATAAGGACAGTCCAGTTGTTTTCAGGAGTACATATAAGACTTTTTTAGGGCATGTTGTATGAGAATTATGAATTACCCCTGGTTCACATATATGCGGCCGTGCGGGCTGCACGGATTTTCATGCGGATCCGCAGCGGCACCACCCGCACATATGTGAACCAAGCCTCATAACATTTTCTGAACTACACAGATATGGAATTTCTTTTGTGGATTATTTATTTATTTATTAAGTATGACAAACACCAACTATCGTGCTTCCGGATGAAAATTGATCTTTCATGTTGGAAACTTGTCACTCTCTAGTAACCACATCAGGCATAAAGATGACTTACATAATGCCAGATTTTATGCTTTTCATACATTTTTGAAAATTGTATTTTGCAAAGTGCCTGTACATACGGTTAAGAAATTCCCATCAAGTCCAAAGATCTTGTGTATGAAAACTTCACATTACAGCTATAGGCACAATACCTTGAGTAATTATATACTTTCCCAATGAGTAAATCTAAAACCAAAAAGATCATAGCTTTTCATTAAGCACATTTTGTCTGTTTTTTGTATTTTGTTGGGAGTTTTGATGTTTTACAATATTACAACAGTTCCATTTATTGTAATTCTTGCATTTTTTTTTTTTTTTGTGATTCATCAATCTGGTATGTTTATAATGTGTAATAGATATAGTCTTTAACTCCTGTTAAAAATGTTAAATATATCTGCCACAGTCACTTGAATAATCAGAAACTGAGATCAGATGGTTTTCCAATGCAAAGCACAATATAAGGGAAAAAAATCTCTCACAACGCTCACAATACCTACTGGTGTGGGATGCATATTCAAGATAATTTAAAACAAGTGAATTATATCAAAATATATAATAAAATATTCTCTCCAGTTCATAACAAATGAATTCACTGTTGGTAGGTCTTGCAGCATTTGTAAAAGTAGAAATAACCAAAGAGCAGTGCTAAAAAAAGAGATGCATAGACCTGTTATATGTTTACATATTTTTCCTTTTTTTTTTTTTAGCTGGTTTTCTTACACAAGGCTGCTGTTAAGGATCCGGATATGACCAGAGATGTGTGGACTGAGACAGGGAATAGCAGGCTTCGGGAGTAATGTAATAATATAATTTATTTGTGGGACACACCAATATACAAACGCACTGTGCAAGTAAAAACCAAATAATGAAAACATCCACCAAATATATACAGTTGTGTTCAAAATAATAGCAGTGTGTTGAAAAAATTGAAGAAAGCTCAAAATCCTTCTAACAGCTTTTATTTCCATACACACAAATGCATTGGGAACACTACACATTCTATTCCAAATAAAAACATGAAGAAAAATATATCAAATTTGTGTTGTTCCTCTAAAAAAATTGAAGAAAAGTGAATATTAGACTGTTCAAAAAAATAGCAGTGTTTGTATTCTTCTTTACAAACTTAAACATTCACTATATAAACTGAAAAATGTTTGAAGATTTTGCTTTCCATTGATTCACTTAATTAATATTTAGTTGTATAAGCACTGTTTCTGAGAACTGCTGTACATCTGTGCTGCATGGAGTCAACCAACTTCTGTGAACAGGTATTCCAGCCAAGGATGATTGGACTACATTCCACAGTTCTACTCTATTTCTTGGTTTTGCTTCAGAAACTGCATTTTTGATGTCACCCCACAAGTTTTCTATTGGATTAAGATCCGGGGATTGGGCTGGCCACTCCATAACGTCAATCTTGTTGGTCTGGAACCAAGATGTTGCACGTTTACTGGTGTGTTTGGGGTTGTTGTCTTGTTGGAACACCCATTTCAAGGGCATTTCCTCTTCAGCATAAGGCAGCATGACCTCTTCAAGTATTCTGATGTATTCAAACTGATCCATGATCCCTGGTATGCGATAAATAGGCCCAACACCGTAGTATGAGAAACATCCCCATATCATGATGCTTGCGCAACCATGCTTCATTGTCTTCACAGTGTACTGTGGCTTGAATTCAGTGTTTGGGGGTCGTCTGACAAACTGTCTCCAGCCACTAGACCCAAAAAGAACAATCTTATTTTCATCAGACCATCAAATGTTGCACCATTTCTCTTTAGGCCAGTCAATGTGCTCTTTGGCAAATTGTAACCTCTTCAGCACGTCTTTTTTTCAACAGTGGGACTTTTTGGGGGCTTCTTGCAGATAGCTTGGCTTCACATAGGCGTCTTCTAATTGTAACAGTACTCACAGGTAACTTTAGACCACCTTTGATCTTCCCGGAGCTGATTGTTGGCTGAGTCCTTGCCATATTGGCTATTCTTCTATCCATTCGAATGGTAGTTTTTCGCTTTCTTCCACATCTTTCAGGTTTTGGTTGCCATTTTAAAGCATTTGCGATCATTTTAGCTGAGCAGCCTATCATTTTCTGCACTTCTTTATATGTTTTCCCTTCTCCAATCAACTTTTTAATCAAGGTACGCTGTTCTTCTGAACAATGTCTGGAACGGCCCATTTTCCTCAGAATTTCAGAGAAAAATGCACTGTAATATAAGGGCAATAATTGCCACCTGTTTTTCAAAGAATGAATGACCTCACTAATAGAACTCCACACTATTATTTTGAACATGCCCCTTTCAATTAGTGATTCAATTACACAGAATCAGCAGCATGCATGTCATGACAGTTGGGTCTGTTGGATTTCTATTACTCTACTACACCTGCTAGTAAATTATTTGCCATGTAGAAATATCATTTCTACTAAAAACAGTGATTGATCAGGTTAGTGATGTCTGACTGCGATTATTTTGAACACAACTGTACATAGGCAGAATAAAGTGTAGTCAAGGCTGGAGAGGTAGAATAGTCAGGCAGGCCGGGTCAGGATCAATTGGGTGGATCAGGTACACAGGAGTAGGCAAGCGGATAGTCAAAAGTGAGAGCTGGGCCGGTGCAGGCGGAGTTCAGTCATAGTCAGAGTCAAGCAGGTAGATCACAGCAGTCAGGATACAGGTACAGGACAACAAGGGCTCATGGGAAACAAAACACCAAAGCACTGGTTACAGGCATGATTGCTGCTTAAATACATCTCCTGCAATCAGCCTCAGGTGATGGCTTGTTTGCAGGAGGTGAGATCCTGGCTGCTGAAAGGCACCTGCTGGTAAGTCCCGGTACTGCAGCCCATAGAGCAGGTGAGCCCTTTCCTAACAGCTGCTCTGCACAGCATCTTCTTAGACATTGGGGTAGATTTACTAAAACTATAGAGTGCAAAATCTGGTGCAGCTCTGCATAGACACCAATCAGCTTCCAGGTTTTATTGTCAAAGCTTAATTGAACAAGTTAGAGCTAGAAGCGCATTGGCTACCATGTACAGCTGCACCAGATTTTGCACTGTACAGTTTTAGCAAATCAACACCACTGAGTAAGCAAAGAATCATTATTTTAACTATCAATTGTATTATTAGTTTTAAAATGATATTGAATAACCTGTTTTAAGTTAGTGGAAGATGCATGCTGTGTTTCGAAAGGAAAAGCCTCTGCCTCCAAACCCTGACATCTTGAACACTTTACTTTTTCTGTGAATAAGAGACAACAATAGGGGAATACTTTTCTCTACATTACAGTTAAGGAAAAGGTGTTTCTAGATTGCCATCTTTCTGACAAAACCTAGTGAGTTGGTCTGGTGCACTACAGCTATGCAGGAATAAAATGGGAAGCCCTGATATTGTAAGCAGTGCCTTCATGTACGCAGGTCAGCTTTCTTGTCGGTTTTGTCTGAGATGTCTGTTTGTTTCATATGACAAAATCTATGATTAGGATTTAAGTGTCTTGTTTTCTATTATGCTACTTCTATTTTGTGTCTTGAGGTGATGCACATACTCAACCACAACTGAAAAACCCCCATGAGCAGGATTTTTTCACAAGAAATATTTCCATAATTACAACAGCTGGGAACATCACTTCACTGAGGATCCTTTTATGATTACTTTTCCTGGAACTGTTAAGGCATATTTTGAGGTTTGGTAATTCCAAAAACAATAGCAAACAATGCTTGCCAACTTCTTATTGTTACAGCATGTGACATGTACTCAACTTTTCACAACAAAGAGTGAGTATAAATGTTTATCGGATGCCTGGTGCACGGTACCTGGATTTCTGTCAGGTTCTGATGACAGCTAAAAAGTCTTTGGTGTGTAGAAAGATAAAGCCTGTGGCACCACTGTCTAATAAAAGGACTGTTCTCTCAATTAGCAATAGAGAGGCTCTCTTATGGCAGGCTGACAACAACTATGCTCTTCAAGAACAGGCAAAAAATAAAGTAGTGTCAGCACACTGCAGTCCTTCTCAGGATGAAACCGTAAATCTTCATTATTATATATAATTTTTTTGCACCTCCACTGCACCAGAATACCTCTCTTGGAGACACTTGCTACCTCTACATCTTCCAAAGATTTAATCTCCTTACTCTATAACACACTACACCATAAATCATCTATCCATTGCCCTATTATTATCAAGTCCAAATGAGAGAAAGATCTGGATCCCATTGAAGACCAGAAGTAGGTGGAGATATCGGAGGCAGTTTCCACAGCTTCACAAGCCTTGCGGACCTTGATCCCAGAACTGCAACATAAATGGGCAATGTGCTTTAAAATCCAAAACAGGTATAGAGCTACTCACAGGTCCTACAGTAGAGATAAATCAAAGCAATAGACTTTCCCGTCCCTACCCGCATGTCAAGAATAGCTTCATACAGTTTAAACACATGTTGAGGCTGGAGCAGCTGACATAAACTCTGTGAATCTACATGCAAATCAAAGGTTTGCCAGTTCAAATATGTTGGACAAAGTCAATGCTTTCCATGTGGTTTACTTAAACCCTATTTTGCATCTTTTGTTACTTTAATGTGAGAGTCTAGTTTTATTAACAAGAAAAAATGAATTTCAGGTCAATTAAATACGATTTACATATTGCAAGGGTTTGAGAAAATTTGTTGTTGGAATCCTTACTTGTACTACTACTGTCCTTGCCTGAATCTTTAAACCTGACTACTAAGTAGGGATGAGTAAATCTGCCCAGATTCAATTGTATGTGGCCTCTGTGACCAAGCCCTGGTGGGTGGGGTGAAATGCACCAGAGGCATGGCTGGAGCGACGGCTGAGGCTAACACTGACACCAACTTCATTGGACTGGTTTGAGTGGTTTCTGTCCTTTGCAATTCTGTGAAACCTGTTTGAAATTTTTGAAACCTGAACTGAGAGGCAAATCCTATTGCGCTCTATAAAGTCAAAACTTGTTAGTAAGTTCTGGCCATTTTTAGGGTTATTGGGCTAACTAGTGAAAAAAAGGCATGGGAAGCTAGGCACTACCATAGGGACATGTACCAATGCAAAAGAAGTTTTACAAAATATCATATAGTGAGGATAGGGTTGTTTCATGGGGCTTTAGAGCGGAGCTCCAGTCCCCAGAAATGTTTTTAAAAGCAGACCCAGGATTGCCTTTCCATTAACATTAACAATTTGATTTAGTTATTAGTTATAGCCTTGTAATTACTTTTAAATATGTTAAACTTTACCTAGATCTCGGAAGCAGGCACCATGATGGCTGTGGGCATCTGAAGCCCGTAAGTCTTTACTTCCTGGAGTTGGTGCTGCTATTCACAGACTCTGTATATCCAGCTAACATAGAACAGTGCAGTCCGCAGCACACAACTTACACTTCTTCCTCACACAGGACTCCTGTAAAATGATGCCAAACTCTTCCCATTCGCATCATTTCCTGTTTCGCAGTACCGCGATAGTCAGTCACTAGGAACCCAAAGGACTCCTGGGATACAGGACCCGGCATCCCAGGAGACTTTGCGATTTGGCTTAACACGTCATCGCCTAGGCGGCCGGGACTGCAGTCCTGAAACTTGAATTAAAGCTATTTATAATACGAAAAAAAAAGATTATTCAAATCATGCTTTACAACACAGGTACAGTGTAAATAGAGACACTTTAAAAAATGGGTGGAACTTCGCTTTAAGGGCAACCTGGAAAATACATAAATCCTTTAAGTAACCTGCTTAGTGGATGCCTTAAGGTTTAGTGCCTTAATGGAACAGTATGATTTTCATGGACAGTCTCAGCACCAGTACACATTTCTTTTACAAATAATTTTAAATAAAAATAACTTTTACACACCAAGAAAAACCTTTTAATCAGATAAAACACAAACACATACTTACCGGCTTTATAAATAATGTTTATTAATGTCCTCTAAATAAATCCACATCCATCATGGAGTCCAGCGATGTAATAATCATGATGACCTGCCACTGATCTATATACAACACACTTCTATTGTTAAAGTGTTACTAAACCCAGGACCCTGCATTCACTATATCTGGTCTCCCACAGTACGTACAACATGGAAATGCAAATACTTTAGTAAATATAAACTGCTAAATACCTTTTCTCATCAGCAGCCAAAGCAGTCTTGTGACTTCTATCAGTGTCCAGCAGAGCACTGGTTAAAGCTTGTAGGAGGAGTTTTCTTTCTGCTCTAAGAGGATGCATAACCCCTGACCATTGTCTGGACAGTGCTGATTGGCCCTGTGCTGATTACATGCACTCTCTCAAGAAAAAAAAAAACCTCTCTAGCAATACACACTGAATTGAGCATGTGCAGAGTGACTCCCCACGATATGTCTTATCAGGAGATACGAGGGAGACACTGGAAGAAGGGGAGGGTCAGAGAAGTCAGGATCAAACAGCAATGCAGAGGATTAACCCCTTAGGTTCCACAGTGAGTATAACAAGCATGCTTTACTGCATGTACAGACTGATTTTACTGTTGTGGGTTTAGCAACACTTTAAATTACAGATTACCAGCTGAGGTCATCTAAATTGACAGCCAGGAATCCAGTGGGATTTAACGTGGCTTACCTCACTGGACTCTGTAACTGACAAGGTTTTTACTTTGGAGGACTTTAACAAACTTTATTTTCAAATCCAGTAAGTATGTGTTTGTATGTTATTTGATTAGAGGACCTTTTTACTGTGTGTATTTACTTTTAGCTTCTAGATTCCAAAATAAATCCCCCCATTATACCCACACCTCATTAGTACGAAGGTGGGAAAAAAAAAGTTCCTCAACATTGGGATAAGGGTTTTTTGAGGTGGAGAAGCAGTGTGGCCTGGTAATGTTGAAAGGCATGTGGCCTGGTATTGTACTGGAAGGGGGAGTTAAACACTCACTGTTCTCTGTGTCCTGGCAAGCCAGGCTGCATGCCTGGGTAAGGGTCTGGTTAGAATATTAGGGGGAGCCCCACATTGTCCACCTTTTTTTTAAATATAAGTTTAATGTGACTGAAATTGTAAACATTTCTGATGGAGATTAAATTTTATATTTTTACACTATTTATGTGTACCATTTGAGGAATAAAAGGAGTTTCTATCAAACTTTTTTTTAATGAGGGAGAATTGGCTGAAATATACTAGAGACAAAGGGGTTATAGACTGTTCACTTTGCAAGGGACGTTGCACTTTGTAAGAGTATTTTTCCAGAGCTTACTGAATGAACTGAAGCTCTGCTGGCTTCCATCATCTAATCATGTCCAAGAAATGCTGTTTTTTTTATTTTCCTTGCACATGATGAAGTATTCTTGGCAAAGTGAAATATCACTGCATTCACTAAACTGTGGTGAAAATTCCCTTGCAAAATACAGCTTCCCTTGCAAATTGAACAGACTATATTTATTAAATCAGCTCCAAAGTATACAGGCAGGTTTTACTACAAGAATTAAGAGACTGCCGATGACATGGAGGTGTAAAATGGACCAGAGGATTTTATTGTAAATAGCAAAGCCAGGCCCCAATTTACTGGAGACAAATATCACAGGCAGAGGTTTTACTGCAAAAATTAAGATACTGCAGAGGATACAGCAAGTGTAGCAGTGGCCAGCAGCAGGACAGTTTAATCAGAAATAATAGGTCTAACTGATACATGCTTAACGTTTGTTTTATCTATGGTGGTAGAGGAGTGTGTTGAATTTGAATGATATAATGTTAGGTGATTTAGGTGCACACTGTTCTTGCACGTTTTAACTTCTAAACAAAGCAATGGTGTGCTGCAAACAAAAATCTCAAACTTGAGTGAAGCACTTCTAAACCATGGTAGCACCGATCCTGTGCCTTTCAGGGAAGGGTCTGCTTTTCCTGTCGTCCCTTGATCAGCTCTAGTGTTTATAAAAAAAAAAAGAAATGCTACATCTATGTTGTTTCTTATACATACAATTTGGTCTAAGTCCTCATGCACAGTGGACGTTTTTACAGCTGCTGTTTTTGGCTTTTGAAGTTTTTTTCTACAGCCCGTAAACTCCCCAGCATGTTATCCTATGTGTCCATGCACACATAGACTGTAATCAAAGTTTTTTTGGCAGGGACATTTTTTGGCTGGAAAAAAACCCAGGATTAGTGGGTTTCTAGAGTTTTCTCCAAAAACTCGGCAAAATGCAGTAAAACGCCGCAAACCGGCATTTTTGGACTTTTTTTGACCCTGAAAAAACCCACTAAAAACTGCAAATGCGGAAAAACGCAGGAAAACAGCCTAATGCGGCAAAATTCCGCTAAACGCTAATGCAAAAACGCTAAAAAAACTGAAACACGTTTTAATGTGACTTTACACTGCTAACGTTACCAGCGTTATTAAACCACCCAGTGTGCATGGAGCCTTATGCTGTGTGCAGACTGACTTCTAGGAGAAGCAGATAGCCCAATACAGGTAGCAAAGATCCTGAGCAATCTACAGTCTCAGCACTGTTATCGTGGTTGTACGGTGGAGAGACCTTATTTTTGTGATATTAAAGAAATCACGCCTGGATGTGTATTGAAATGTAAATGTCACATGTACATAAAATTAGAAGATTGCTCATATCTCAGTTATATAGGTTGCATCAGTTTGCTTTTTGAAATGTGAGCTTTCTTTAAAGTTGATCTTATGAAGTGTTCTATGCATGGGGTTAGTGCTCTGAAAAATGTATGCTGTAAAGTTCCTACATTGTTGCATCAGATCTTGTTTGAACATATGGCGTGCAGAGGAGCAGCATTCCTCTCATCTCGTGACCAGAGAGATTTAAAGACACAAGAAGTAAGCTTTTGGTGTATTAAATGTCCATCTTGCATAAGAATGAACACCTCTTCTACCATAACTATCCTATGGGATGTGTTGATTGATGCAATAATAATAATAATGATGATGATGATAATAAAAATAAATAGCCAAGATGGTCTATTACTAACGCTGGTGGGTCATGTTTATAAAAAGCACCCAGGTGCCCTCCTCTGCCTGGCCTTGTCCATATTCACTGGCATTCATCCCTGTTATGGGAGCTATAAAATGTACTGGGTGCAAGAAGGGATTATTTGCCTGCTTATGCAAATAAAGACTTTAGACTGTGCATTATTAAATGCTGCATGGAATGATTAGTAAAAATAATTATTTTGCTAAAATCAGAATATGTTTAACCACTTCCAGTCTTGGCCAATTCCAGGGCAGAGACCCTAGAGAATAAAATTGTGGGTGTTGCATATTTTTATGTCACACAATATTTGTGCAGCGGTTTTTCAAACACAATTTTTTTGGAAAAAAATACACTTTAATGAATCTAAATGCACAACATAATATCCAATTGTTTGGTAAAATAGAAAAGATTTTTCCAATGCGTTTTTATTTTTCATTTACAGATTTCAGAGTTTGCAAAAGGCCCCCCAAACCATACATTTTCTGAAAGCACATGACCAGTAGAATAAAAAAAGGTGTTACTGATTTTTAAGACCTCGTGATATTTGCACAAGTGTTTATCAAAATAATATTTTCATATAAAATCATTATTCGTAGATAAAAACACAGCAAATGTTACATAATTCCTAATATATTCCAACTAAATATAAAAGCTTAACCTGTATTGAGTTGATATATGACAAATATTTGTACATTTTTAATTGCACCTTTTTATGAAATGGTGAAAATTAAACGTACGCAAAGCTGTAAATAACTAAATTTCTCTAAAAATCAGGAGGTTTTCATTTTTCCCTTACAGCTTTCAGAGTTTCTAAATGACTCCCCAAACCATATATTTTCTGAAAGCACATGACCAGTAGAACAAAAAGGTGGTACCGATTTTTAAGGTCCCACAATATTTTGTTTATCAAACCATATTTTCACAAAAAATACACTAAAAGCATTATGAACAGATGCAAACATAGCAAATGTTACAATCTTCCCGCTAAATTTATACTAGGTACAGTTGTGCTCAAAAGTTTACACACCTTGGCAGAAATTGTGAAATTTTGGCATTGATATTGAAAATATGACTGATCATGCTAAAAAATGCTCTTTTATTGAAGGATGATGATCATATGAAGCCATTTATTATCAAATAGTTGTTTGGCTCCTTTTTAAATCATAATAACAGAAATCACCCAAATGGCCATGATCAAAAGTTTACATACCCTGGAATGTTTGGCCTTGGTACAGACACACAAGGTGACACACACGGGTTAAAATGCCAATTAGAGGTTAATATCCCACATCTGTGGCTTTTTGAATTGCGATTAGTGTCAGTGTATAAATAGTCAATGAGTTTGTTAGCTTTTACGTGGAAGCACTGACTAGGCTAGATATTGAGCCATGGGGATCAGAAAAGAACTGTCAAAAGTCCTGCGTAATAAGGTAATGGAACTTTATAAAGATGGAAAAGGATATAAAAAGATGTCCAAAGCCTTGAATATGCCAGTCATCACTTCCACTAAGAAGTAGAAAATTCAGGGACCTCTTGATACCAAGCCAAGTGCAGGTAGACCAAGAAAGATTGCAGCCACAACTGCTGGAAGAATTGTTCGGGATACAAATAGAAACCCATAGGTAACCACAAGAAAAATACAGGCTGTTCTGGAAAAAGACAGTGTGGTTGTTTTGAAGGAGCACAATATGATGACACTTGAACAAAAATGAGCTGCATGGTCGAGGTGCCAGAAAGAAGCCTTTACTGAATCAATGACACAATAAGGCCCCTTTAGGCATGTCAAGGTGTTGTCAGGCATATTGTAACCGGGTTTTTTTGTGTCATTGGTGTAGTAAAAGCTTCTTTTTAGCACCTCAACCAAACAGCTCACTTTTGTGCAAGTATAACTATATTGTACTCCTTAAAAACAACCACACCATCTTTTTCCAGAGCAGCCTGTATTTCTTTTGAGGTTGCCTGTGGGTTTTTCTTTGAATCCCGGACAATTCTTCTGTCATTTGTGGCTGCAATCTTTCTTGGTCTACCTGACCTTGGCTTGGTATCAAGAGATCCCCGAACTTTCCACTTCTTAATAGGTGATTTAACAGTACTGATTGGCATATTCAAGGCTTTGGACATCTTTTTATGTCCTGTTCCATCTTTATAAAGTTCCAGTACCTTGTTACGCAGGACTTTTAACAGTTCTTTTCTGATCCCCATGGCTCAGTATCTAGCCTAGTCAGTACTTCCACGTAAGAGCTAACAAACTCATTGACTATTTATACACTGACACTAACTGCAATTTAAAAAGCCACAGATGTGGAACATTAACCTCTTATTGGCATTTTAACCCATGTGTGTCACCTTGTGTGTCTGTACCAAGGCCAAACATTCCAGGGTATGTAAACTTTTGATCATGACCATTTGGGTGATTTCTGTTATCATTATGGTTTAAAAAGGAGCCAAACAACTATTTGATAATAAATGGCTTCATATGATCATCATCCTTCAATAAAAGACCATTTGTTGGCATGATCAGTTATATTTTCAATATCAATGCCAAAATTTCACAATTTCTGCCAGGGTATGCAAACCTTTGAGCACAACTGTATAAAAAAATATAACATGTATTGAGTTAATAAATAACAAATAGTTATACATTTTAAATTGCACCTTTTTGCGAAATGGTGAAAACCGATCGTAAGCAACACTGTAAATAATCAAATTTCTCTAAAATCCAGAGGTTTTTATTTTTCACTTTTGTAAAAGACTCCCCAAACCAAATATTTTCTCAAAGCACATGATTGGTAGAGTAAAAAGAAAGTGCTACTGATTTTTAAGGCCCTGTGATATTTGCCAAATCGCTATTTTACTAAAATTCTTATTTGCACACATAAACACAACATAACTAAATTCCTACTAAGGCTTCATTCACATGGGGTGTACTAAAGCATATGCCCATGGAGAGCTGTGTTTACCCACATGGGGATGCATAGGTGTTCTGTGCACCCCTTTGCAGGCAGTCCCATTCATGTCAATTGGGATGCAATGGCTGCAGGGTGTAGGTGCAAACGCAGACAGTGTAAGTTCAGGGACATACATCCACATGGATGTCAAGTTGGGAGCAGTGGTTGTGTCCCTGCAGCCGCTGCATCCCAATTGGTATGGATGGGACTGCCTGCATAGGAATGCATGGAACACCTGTGCATTGCTGAGCTGCTGCTGTGTCCTATTAGACATCAGTGGGATGGCCTGCATGAGGATACACGGAACACCTGTGCATTCCTGTGCAGTTAACATGGCCTCACTGTAGTATGCATAGTTGCCAACAGTCCTGAAATGCCCGGAACAGTCACAAATATTTGACAATTGTTACGGGCAGACCTCGTCCCGGGCTGAGTCCCAGAAATCAGAACGTCTGACAGCTGAGCTGCTGGCTGCCTGTTAAACTTTAGTTCAGATGGCAAAACACAGTAACTCGGCGGGGGGCGGTAACAGAATAACATCACAGACATACTGTCTGACATTAATTTATGCCAGGAAGGAAGTCAGGTGGTGCCTGCCTCTTCCTGTAATTGGTCCGCACTAGGGAGGGGGCATGGCAATAAGTGATCCATTGTTCCTGCTATGAGCCTTCTCAGTTTCAGGAGGAGCGGGTGTGAGGCAGAGGAACCTGCTGCAGCACAGTGCATAGCGGACCAGGCCGGCCACAGTGGTTCAGCAACACAGGAAACTGTGAGAGCAGCTGAGGACGCAACTAGAGAGGAATGCAGGGACACAAAGAGTGGAGACCCAACCAGAGGACTCAGGAGATGCAGCCGGGGCAGCCTGAGAACAGACAACCCCACCAGAGGACTCAGGTAATTTCTGATTGGCTGCTCATTGCTTCATGTTATGGTATCCATGATAGTGCGCAAAAGAAAAAAAGTCTTTGTAATTGCCAGTCATTTTTTTTTTATCCAGCAGTCACTGGACTGTAGGAAACTGATTTTAAAACTGCACTACCCAATTTCTCACAGTCAGGACAGTTCTACATGTCGGCTAACGGCACTCCTTTACTTCTATCTTTTAGACTTTTAGATAGAAGTAAAATAATGCTGTTAGCTGACAAAAAGTATGCTCTGCATAGTACTGACCCCTGTACACTGCTCTACATACTACTGACCCCTGTACACTGCTCTGCATACTACTGACCTCTGTACACTGCTCTGCATACTACTGACCTCTGTACACTGTCCTACATACTACTGACCCCTGTACACTGCTCTACATACTACTGACCCCTGTACACTGCTCTGCATACTACTGACCTCTGTACACTGTCCTACATACTACTGACCCCTGTACACTGCTCTACATACTACTGACCTCTGTACACTGCTCTGCATACTACTGACCTCTGTACACTGTCCTACATACTACTGACCCCTGTACACTGCTCTACATACTACTGACCTCTGTACACTGCCCTACATACTACTGACCCCTGTACACTGCTCTACATACTACTGACCTCTGTACACTGCCCTACATACTACTGACCTCTGTACACTGCCCTACATACTACTGACCCCTGTACACTGCTCTACATACTACTGACCTCTGTACACTGCCCTACATACTACTGACCCCTGTACACTGCTCTACATACTACTGACCCCTGTACACTGCTCTACATACTACTGACCCCTGTACACTGCTCTGCATACTACTGACCTCTGTACACTGTCCTACATACTACTGACCCCTGTACACTGCTCTACATACTACTGACCTCTGTACACTGCCCTACATACTACTGACCCCTGTACACTGCCCTACATACTACTGACCCCTGTACACTGCCCTACATACTACTGACCCCTGTACACTGCCCTACCTGCTACTGACCTCTGTACACTGCCCTACATGCTACTGACCCCTGTACACTGCCCTACATGCTACTGACCTCTGTACAATGCCCTACATGCTACTGACCTCTGTACAATGCCCTATATGCTACTGTCCTCTGTACAATGCCCTACATGCTACTGACCTCTGTACACTGCCCTACATACTACTGACCTCTGTACACTACTCTACATACTACTGACCTCTGTACACTGTCCTACATACTACTGACACCTGTACACTGCTCTACATACTACTGACCTCTGTACACTGTCCTACATGCTACTGACCTCTGTACAATGCCCTACATGCTACTGACCCCTATACACTGCCCTACATACTACTGACCTCTGTACACAGCTCTACATACTACTGACCTCTGTACACTGTCCTACATACTACTGACACCTGTACACTGCTCTACATACTACTGACCTCTGTACACTGTCCTACACACTACTGAACCTTGTACACTGCTCTACATACTACTGACCTCTGTACACTGCCCTACACACTACTGAACCTTGTACACTGCCCTACACACTACTGACCTCTGTACAATGCCCTACATACTACTGACCTCTGTACACTGCCCTACATACTACTGACCTCTGTACACTGCTCTCCATACTACTGACCTCTGTACACTGCTCTGAAAACTACTGACCTCTGTACACTGCTCTGCATACTACTGACCTCTGTACACTGCCCTACATACTACTGACTGGCTTTCTGGACATACAAAAAAAAAGTGGTCCTAAAAAGTTTTTTTAAATGTTGGCAACTATGTAGTAAGACCCACATGAAAAAAGCCTTAGGCCTTGTTTACACTTTCGGTTGGGGGGCAGCAAAAATGCACAGTTGAGCTGCGTTTCTGCCACTCACCAACCACCCCCATAAGCTGCAATAGGCAGCGGAGTGGTTTGTTTACATACTGTGGCCATGATGCTTTACTTTGTGTCCGTGGTAAAGTTTACCCAACTTGTAGTGATGCTGCCTTCTGAACGCTACACATTCATATCAACAGGAAAGCTCCGCAAAGGCCCCGCAACTGCGTGCAAAAATGGTGTTGAACCAGAAGTGAGGAGGTGCTGAATCGCTTCCTCATCACCTGTCAGAAGCCTCTGGAGTGTGATCCGTACTAGGATCGGGCTACAGCGGCAAGGGAGATTTAGACACATGTCTAAATCTACCCTTACTATGTTTTTTATTTTTACTATTTTTTAAGATTTTATTTTATATATATATTTTTTATAATATTTTTTACATATTTTGTGTGTGTGTGTGGGGGGGGCTTTGGAGAGACATCATGGGTCTAAACAGACCCCTAATGTCTCTTTTTTGGGACAGAGAATGGGATTGAAGACAGTCTCTTGCTCTGCAACCTGGGCTGCACTGTAATAAATGAGATAGGAGTCTTATAGAGACTCCTATTCATTCACAAACTGGCACACAGTAAACACAGTTTACTATGTGTCAGTGATGAATGAGCACAATGATCGCCACCGATCACTTTGTTCATTCAGGAAAGAAGAGGGGCTGGTAAACACGTGTAAACATGTACATGTAAACACCCCCTGCTCTCCATTTTGACACTCCGCTCACCAATCTCCCGGGCAGTAGCTGCAGCTGGCAGGATTGGAGGAGGGAAAGTCACTAATCAAAGCTATTTCTACTGTAGGTCTGTACACCGTAATGATCTGGAAGTAAAAGGGTTAATACACAGAAATATCAACTTATTCCCTTAACTTGCAGAGATTTCCTCTCACTTCGTGTTTTGGCTATGGGACAGTAAGTGAAGGGAAATCTCCCCAATGTCACACAGATGACAAAAAAAGACTGACATGGGTTATAACCCTCCCTGACTCTGTCCAAAATGAAAAAACAAGTTTTGCCTATAGTTGTACTTTAAGACGACCTTGTTGCCAGACCATCAGCTTTAATGAAAAACGTCCTTTAAGATTATATTTACATTAGAATCTTTTGAATATAGCTTATTGGTAGAAGCCTCACTTGCGTAGACATCCAAAAGTCATGAGACTGCCGTTGAGAACCACCATCTTGGATGTGATGTCAGCAGCCCCAGCAGACTCATAGCTGTCACTCAAGTGATACTTTATGGTTTACTAACAAGGTGTTTTATTTTACAGCTTTTTTCCAAAAATGGCATTGGGTTGTATATGTGGTTAGTTTAACCGCCTCCCGCCCACCATATAGTAAAATGATGGGCACAAGGCGGTTCTCTCGTTCTGGGAGGACATCATATGACGTCCTCCCATTCTAATCGCGCAAACGCAGCCCTCGGATACAGCGGATCACCGATCAACGGAAAGAGCCGAAGATGTCAGCTGGGTCATGTGATCAGCTGTGTCCAATCACAACTGAACGCATGTAAATAGGGAAATGCCGGTTATCGGCATTTCTCTCCTCACGAGCTGTCACGCTGACAGCTCGAGAGGAGAGACAGTAATCAGCATTCCTCGGAGGGGACATGTACACTGATCATCAGAGCACTGATGATCAGTGTGCCCTGATGATCGGTGCAGCCCCAGCAGTGCCACCTGTCAGAGTCCATCAGTGCCAACTCTCAGTGCTCATCCATGCCACCCTCCAGTTCCCATCAGTGCCACATTTCAGCGCCACATATCAGTGCCCATCTGAGCTGCCTTTCAGTGTCACCCATCAGTGCCAGTCAGTGCCACCTATCAGTGCTGCCAATCAGTGCCACCTATCAGTGCCAGTCAGTGCCGCCTATCAGTGTGCATCAGTGCCGCCTAACAGTGCCAGTCAGTGCCACCTATCAGTGCTGCTTATCATATCAGTGCCATATATGAGTGCTGCCTTTCAGTGCCCATCAGTGATGCCTGTCAATGCCCATCAGTGCCACCTACCAGTGCCTCCTCATCAGTGCCACCTATCAGTGTCCATCAGTGCAGCCTATCAGTTCCCATCACTGCAGCCTCATTAGCACACATCAGTGAAGGAGAAAAATCATTTATTTACAAACTTTTATAACAAAAACTAAGAAATTTTTTTTTTTTCAAAATTTTCAGTGGTTTTTGGTTTGTTTAAGAAAAAATAAAAAACCCAGAGTTGATTAAATACCACCAAAATAAATCTCTATCTGTCACAAAAAAACCATACAAATTTCATATGGGTATAGTGTAGCATGACCGCGAAAGTGTCATTCAAAGTGTGAGAGTGCTGAAAGCTGGAAATTGGCCTGGGCAGGAAGGGGGTATAAGTGCCCTGTAGGCTAGTGGTTAAAAGTAGAATGGGGTTTTCTTAAAAGACTAAATGATAACATATAAAATGAAAAGTGGATGAAGCACAATTTTAAAGCGATTCTAAAGGTTTGCTTTTTTTTTTTTTGTAAAAAAACAAAAATGTCTATACTTACCTGCTGTGTGCAGTGGTTTTGCACAGAGCAGCCCTGATCCTCCTCTTCTCGGGTCCCCCGCCGGCGCTCCTGGATCCTCCTTTCTGTGGGGTGCCACCATAGCAAGCTGCTTGCTATGGGGGCACCAGAGCAGGTTTTGCCCAAGCTACTGCTCTGTGTCCATTCAGACACAGAGCTGTGTCTTGGCCCCACCCCTCTTTCTCCTCATTGGCTAACTGGCTGTGATTGACTTGCTGTCTCAGCCAATGAGGTGGCAGAGACCCGGGACAGCTGAAGCTGTTCTACATCGATGGATTGCGATGGGGCTCAGGTAAGTAATGAGAGGACTGTGGGCACTGCTGCACACACAAGGTTTTTTTTACCTTCATATATACAATGCATGAAGGTAAAAAACTTTGAGTTTTTACAACCACTTTAAGGTACAGAGTCATAGCATTGAGTCATTATTTGAATGTGTGGATTTTAATTAAATAAAAGTCTAATAAAATGTATCCATGGTGTTAGAAAAATCGCTACTTTTGAGTAAAGCATGCAAAATGAGTGTTATAGATGGAAGTAGTTACAGCATTTGGAGTGCAGAGAGATGTAGAGTCCTGTCAAGTTTTGAGTTATTTGAAAACAAAATGGTCTACATGGATAATAAGATAAGAAAATGTATTATTTTTGTCAGACTTAAAGTGTTACTAAACCCACAACAGTAAAATCAGTCTGTATATGCCGTAAAGCATGCATGCTGTTTGATCCTGTCTTCCCTGATCCTCCCCTTCTTCCGGTGCCCCCCTCCTATCTCCTGATAAGACATATCGTGTGGAGACACTATGCACATGCTCAGTTTGGTGGGTATTGCTAGAGAGGTTTTTTTCTTGGGAGAGTGCATGTGATCAGCACAGGACCAATCAGCTCTGTCCAGACAGAGGTCAGGGGTTCTGCATCCTCCTAGACCAGAAAGAAAACTCCTCCTACAAGCTTTAACCAGTGCTCTGCTGGACACTGATAGAAGTCACAAAACTGGTCCAACTGATGATGGGAAAAGGTATTTAGCAGTTTATATTTACTTAAATAATTGCATTTCCATGTTGTGTGTACTGTGGGAGACCAGATATAGTGAATGCAGGGTCCTGGGTTTAGTAACAATTTAAGAACAAGGAATATGATTGTCTTTAGCATCCAGCTAGTTAAAAAAAAAAGTATTTTACTGCATCAATTGAGTTTTTGCAAAGAAACAGACTGGATAAGGTACTAATAATGCAAGAGATTGAGGCAAATAAGGAATATGAGTATGAGAGCTGTGAATTTCAGTTCAACTTGAATATACTGTAGTAGCTGAACTTCACAGCTCTCAACTAACTTTGACCCACTTTCACTGAGTCGTGACCTTTCCATATTTGCTACTAGCATAATTCTTCCATGATGACAGGTGCTACTATCAGCTCCCTTTCTACTTAATGTGTAACTGAAGGCAAAACGATTTTTAGTTTTGGATGTGGTGGAGAGGGATTAGAAGACCTGTCAGTTTTTATAGACGTCTGTGCCCCCGTTACGGAGACCCACCCTCTTTATTTTTCCTGTTTACCATAATCATTGAAAGTGAAATTAAATGAAAATCCCAAATTTTGGGTTGTCACCAGAAAAGTAATAGAAGGGAAATCTTCCAATGGGGACACTGGGGTTTTTTTTAATTAAACTGCATGGTGGAAAATCTGGTGCAGGTCTGCATAGAAACTAATCAGCTTCCAGGTTTTATTGTCAAAGAATAACTGAACAAGCTGAAGTTAGAAGCTGATTTGCTACTATGTACAACTGCACCAAGTTCTAAGTGCTCCAGGAGGAGTACATTTCCTCCACTAGTTCTGGTGATCTGGGGGGTCCAAGGGATTATCTTAATTTTCAAGGATTTCTTCTCACTTCCTGATTTGGCTTTGGGACAGGAAATGAAGGGAAATCTTCCCAATGGGACACAGATATCATACTTTAACTTGTCACATATCTTTACTTTTTGTCATCTTTTTTCTTTATACATTAAGATTTATAAATGCTATTAGAACTGAGATAACATTTTAACCACTTCCTGACCACCCTATAGCACTACAGCACAACTATTGCTACAGGGCAGCAGGGCTGCAGAAAATCACATATATATATATATATATATATATATATGGGATTTTGTATTTCCGGGCAGACCTACCCACGCCGCCATCGGCGGCTACAGCTGTCGATCACTGGGTCCCGGTCGGGGATTCCCAGCCGGCACCCAGCGATTGCCGAGGAACACTGACAGGGGAGAGGTCTGTATGTAAACAATACAGATCTCTTTCCTGTCAGCACAAGCATGCTGCTTTGTATTGCTCTGCATAGCAGAGCAATACAGAGCAGCATGCGCACACAGAAAAACAGCACACAGTTAACTCTTTGATCGCCCCAGATGTTGACCCTTTCCTGCCCAGTGTCATTAGAGCAGTGTCAGTGCTTTTAATTAGCACTGATCACTGTTCCCACCTAGTGTCAGAATTAGAGATGAGCGAATTATTCAAAAATTCGGTTCGGCTGATTCGCCGAATAAATTCGCTTCGAGCCGAATATATTCGCTGCGAATTTAACTTATAAAAAGGGTGTTTCTAGGCTTCAGAGAGCCTTTATATTAGTGCAGAACACTGTACCTTTAATTTAAATGCCCTTGGAGTCTGCTGGGGAAGAGAAATAATACTGTCAGTCAGTATGACATGCAGATGAGTGCCGTCGATTTTAGAATCACCGCACACTTCACTCATTTGGGCAGTCACGGGGCCAAATCCAGAGTGTGGAGCCACAGTGTGGCGGTGGAGGCAGCAGCAATGGGAGGCCATACAGCACCCTATGACAAAATGGAACCCACCAGCAGTGTGAGGAGACCTGAAAGTGGCACATGGCAGAGTGTGGCGATGGAGACAGCAGCAATGGGAGGCCGTACAGGGACCCATGACACACTCTGGACCTGGCAGCAGCATGAGGAGGCGGTACAGGGGCCCATGACAGATTACGGGCCTGGCAGCAGCATGAGGAGTCGGTACGGGGGCCCATGGCAGATTACGGGCCTGGCAGCAGCATGAGGAGGCGGTACAGGGGCCCATGGCAGAGTGGCGGAGCGTAAGCAGCTAAAATTGAAGGCCATACAGAGGCCTATGTTAAAAAGTCCCCCCAGCAGCAGCGTGGGGAGACGACTATCAAGAGTCCAATGGCAGAGTGGCGGAGCAGAAGCAGCTTCAATTGAAGGCCATACACAGGCCTAGGTTTAAAAGTCCCTCACAGTTAATTCCAATAACGAACTCTACTCCTCCGTGCAATCTACTTACGAGACCCTGGGCAGGTCTGGGTCCAATTTGTGGTAGAGACTGGTTTTGTTCAGCCATGCTTGAGCGAGTAATAACAGGTCTGTGCTGCCCTTTGGTGTCTGGCTTAATGCGCACAACACTGAACGTCCCAGCGTTTGTCAACGATTTGCCGTTAAGTGATGCAAATCCGCTGAACCACGTTCATGAGGAGCCGGTACAGGGGGCCATGAATCAGTATGGACCTGGCAGCAGCGTGAGCAGACGACAGAGGCACATGGCGCAGGGTGGCGGTGTAGGCAGCAGTATTCGGAAGCCAAACACAGGCCTCGGTTAAAAAGCGGAAGCCGTCAGCAGCGTGAGCAGACGACAGAGGCACATGGCGCAGGGTGGCGGTGCAGGCAGCAGCTTGCCGTTGGCTGGAAACTGTACGTTTATGTCACTGGAATGCACTAATCACCCAAAAAATATTACCGCCACCCGGCGTGTAAATGGATTTAACTCTTTGAACGTACAATAGTGGTTGTGAAGCAGAAAGTCAGTTTATTTAGCACAATCGGTCAATTGCAGCTTGCCGTTGGCTGGAAACTGTACGTTTATGTCACTGGAATGCACTAATCACCCAAAAAATATTACCGCCACCCGGCGTGTAAATGGATTTAACTCTTTGAACGTACAATAGTGGTTGTGAAGCAGAAAGTCAGTTTATTTAGCACAATCGGTCAATTGCAGCTTGCCGTTGGCTGGAAACTGTACGTTTATGTCACTGGAATGCACTAATCACCCAAAAAATATTACCGCCACCCGGCGTGTAAATGGATCTAACTCTTTGAACGTACAATAGTGGTTGTGAAGCAGAAAGTCAGTTTATTGTACACAATCGGTCAATTGCAGCTTGCCGTTGGCTGGAAACTGTACGTTTGTGTCACTGGAATGCACTAATCACCCAAAAAATATTACCGCCAGCCGGCGTGTAAATGGATTTAACTCTTTGAACGTACAATAGTGGTTGTGAAGCAGAAAGTCAGTTTATTTAGCACAATCGGTCAATTGCAGCTTGCCGTTGGCTGGAAACTGTACGTTTATGTCACTGGAATGCACTAATCACCCAAAAAATATTACCGCCAGCCGGCGTGTAAATGGATTTAACTCTTTGAACGTACAATAGTGGTTGTGAAGCAGAAAGTCAGTTTATTTTGCACAATCGGCAAACTGCAGCACCAACTGTGCACGACAGCCACCAAAAAAAAAAAGGGTGTATGTCACTTTAAATTTTCAATTCTTTGATAGCTGTGGCCCTAAGTAACGATTCTGTGTCCCTGAGTAACGATTCTGTGTCCCTGAGTAACGATTCTGTGGCCCTGAGTAATGATTCTGTGGCCCTAAAGTCTCTGTGGCCCTAACTCTGTCCCTTAATACACACAGGTCTGTCTCTCTTGAATGACCGGAGGCTAATGGAGAATTCTAAGATGGCCGCGATTTATAGCTCCACCATTACACAGTGCTGGCTGGCTGCTGATTGGCTAATGCGATCACATGTCATGAATGCATTATGGGTCAGCGCGCCTTGTCTGCGCGCCTTCCCAGAGATCCCCGCCCCATCTTCTCTGTCCATTTTCTCCGTCGCCACACATGTCGCCGCCATTTTTGGGAAAATTCGATTCGTGCATCCGAAGTTTGCTAATCTTCGGATTCGTCGCGAATAGAATTTTTCCAAATCTTCGGAACGAATTCCACTTCGTCATGTTCGATTCGCTCATCTCTAGTCAGAATGCCCGCCGCAGTCTCGCTATAAGTCGCTGATCGTTGCAATTACTAGTATTAAAAGAAATTCCAGTATATATACTGCCATTTGTAAACGCTATAACTTTTACGTAAACCAATTAATTTACATGTATTTGGATTTTTTTTTTAGCACAGACGTAGCAGAATACATTTTGGCCTAAATTTATGATGGAATTCGATTTTTAAATTTTTTTACTGGATATGTTTTATAGCAAAAAGTAAAACATATTGTTGTTTTTTTTTAAATTGTTGGGTTTTTTTGTTTATAGCGCAAAAAATAAAAACCACAGAGGTGATCAAATACCACTGAAAGAAAGCTCCATTGTTGGGGAAAAAGGATATAAATTTAACTTGGGTGTAGTGTTGCATGACCACGCAATTGTTAGTTAAAGTAATGTAGTGCCGTATTGCAAAAAATAGCCTGGTCAGGAAGGGGGGTAAATCCTCTAGAGGGCAAGAGGTTAAATTACAGTTGCACATTTTTTTGGGTCATTTTTATGTTTTGTAGAATTTAGGATAAGTTCACCTTTGGGAACATGTTCCATGTTCCAGCCGTTTTTAGGTTGGAACATGTAACATGTTCCCAATTCTGCATCCGCTGCCTGCTGCCCCCCACTCCCTGTGACAGCAGTACAAGGAAAAGTTGCCTGTACTAGCTGTCAGTTTTTAAAAACAGTGGAGCGCCACACGGCCACATCATTCATTCATAGGGTTTTGTGAATGAATGAACTACAAGTCCCGACTATGGAGCGCCGTGGTAGTTCATTGATTCTTCCTGTCAGTGAATCTGCTTGCTTGTATGGCATGTGCGAGCACACAAATATTATAACAGGTCTGCAGGAGATCTGCATGGAACCAGAGATCTGCTGATCCCTGTTGCAATGCTTTACTGTAGGGGTCTCCAAACTGCTGCCCAAAGGCCGGATGTGGCCCTTTGCTAGCCTTTATGCGGCCCTTCGGGTGCTATTCCTCCCAATGATATGAGGTACTATTCCTCCCACTGATACCAACAAAGGGACACTATTTCTTACACTGATACCAATGATGGGGCATCATTCCTCCCATTAATACCAATGGTGGGTTTCAATGTTTATACCCCATGTTTATTTTCACTGATGCTGTGCCCGGGACATTCTCTACCCCACTGGTCACAATCCGGCCCTCCTAAAGTTTGAAGGACAGTAAACCGGCCCTTTATTTGAAAAGTTTGGAGACCCCTGCTTTACAGGCTCCTGTAACAAAAAAATAATAAATGCACATTTTTTTTTATCCTTTAAAACATTAAAATAAATAAAAAATAAATACATCCATCTACTTGTAAACATTGCAAGAAAAAAAAAAGGGTAGAGGAATATGCTGGCATTATTCATGCTTTTTCAACTCTGAATAAATTGTGTATAATTAAAAACTGACATTGTCCTCACCAGTTAATAACCATAAGCCTACATTGAAAAATCTATACTAAAGATTATAACGTTTTCTTGGTTTTATTATTTAGCATGTTAATATTTACTGTAGCAAATCCACATATTTATTTATGAATTCTTCCCTTTTCCTGTGTTGGTGTTTTACACCCTACTGGTGTTGTCAGACCTGAGATGACTCTTCTGCTGCAGCTGTAACAGAAAAACCCTGCTTGTCCAGAGGCACATTTAGACGTGTGCAGACACCTGCTGGGAAACTGATCGTGAAATAAGAGTTGCTTGAGTCTTCAAACAGCTGATCTGTTCTTCAGAAATATGGTAGGTGCCAGTCTGAACAGTGTTTGCAAGGGTCCATCCAAAAGTGATGCTTAAGTTATAGGTGCAGCGTAATGGGATGAACTCAGCTTCTGGCTTTATATGTATGTCTTGGATACTTCATCGGCAAGATGGCCTTGCCATAATTGTGTACCCTGAAGTATTGGCCTTTCCCACTATTGTGTGTTTTAGTTTTTCCTATTCACTGTGAACTGTCAAAAGAAAAACCACACCGCTCCAAGCTCCTAAAACAGGCTCTCGGGAGTCCACTGCTCCAGATGCAGGTCATAAGAGCTCAATACACATAGCTCAATGCATGCAGCAAAATAAAAAAAACAATATTGTATTCCACAGGAATTCCGCTGGTAAGTTTATTGTGTATAGCTGGCTGTGGACACAGTTCTCGCCCTTAGGCCACACCCCTCTGACATGTTTCACCCCTTCTAGGGTTTAATCATAGAGGTAACCTAGGAGGGACCAAGCATGTCAGAGAGGTGTTGCCTAAGGGCAGAGTAACAGCCAGCTATACACAAAAACTTGCCAGTGGGATTACTGTGGAGTGTGGCCTGGCTTTACATTTCAGCTTTTCCTGTTGCATTCTTTGAAAAACAAAATAAATTAAAAACATCAAAGGAAGGAAGTGTGAACTCCTCATATTGGCCAAAGCAGATGTGCAGACAGAGGCACTTTAGTGCAAAGATCTCACCAATAGGGGTCGATTTATAAAAACTGGAGAGTGCAAAATCTGGTGCAGCAGTGCATGGCAAAAAACAAATACTAACTTCAGCTTGTTAAATTAAGCTTTGACAATAAAAAAAGAAAACAAAAAAAAAACAGCCCAGTGGTTTAACCACTTGCCTACTGGGCACTTTTACCCCCTTCCCGCCCAGGACAATTTTCAGCTTTCAGTGCTGTTGCATTTTGAATGACAATTGCGCGATCATGCAACACCATACCCATATGAAATTTTCATAATTTCTTTTCACACAAATAGAGCTTTCTTTTGGTGGTATTTAATCGCTACTGGGGTTTTTTATTTTTTGCACTGTAAATGAAAAAAGAGCAAAAAATGTGAAAAAAAGGTTTTCTTTGTTTCTATTATAACATTTTGCAAACAGGTAATTTTTCTCCTTCACTGATGTGCATTGATGAGGCTGCACTGATAGGCAGCACTGATGGGCACTGATGAGACGGCACTTATAGTTAGCACTGATGAGGCAGCACTGGAATGCATTGATGAGGAGGCACTGATATGCAGCAATGATGGACACTGATAGGTGGCACTGATGGGCACTGATAGGCAGTACTGATGGGCACTGATAGTTGGCAATGATTGGTGGCACTGATGGGCGGCATTGACTGGTGGCACTGACTGCTAGCACTGACTGAAGGCACTGACAGATGGCATTGACTGGTTGTACTGCTGGGCACTGACGGATGGCACTGCTGTGCACTGATGGGCAGCACTGATGGGTGACACTGCTGGGCACTGATGGGTGACACTGCTGGGCACTGATGTGTGGCACTGCTGGGCACTGATGTGTGGCACTGCTGGGCACTGTTGGCTGGCATTGCTGGGTACTGCTGAGCGGCACTGATAATCAGGGCACTGATTATCAGTGCAGATCTCCCCGGTCACATTTGCCGGTTATTGACAGTACTTTCCTCATGCTGTGACACTGTAAGGAAACCAGCAAATAAATTTAATTTGTGATCTGCTGTGTCATTGGACACAGCTGATCACATGGTAAAAGGCCGCTGTGACTGGCCTTTTACCTCATCACGTGATCATCGATCACCGACAGCGCCCAATGCGAGCTGCTGGGGGCACACAGGGGGTGCATTCTGGGAAGACGTCCATGGACGCCCTCCTAGAACTGGACAATCATGCTGTAGTGGTCTTTTGGCTATATCACGGTTAGGAAGCGGTTAATTCTTTAAAAAAAAATAACCATTTAATAAACTGCATATCTTTCAGCTCTCTGAAACATCTTTTTGTAGTCTAATCTCCTGACATACACTCACCCTCCACTTTATTAGGTACACCGTGCTAGTACTAAGTTGGACCCCCTTTTGCCTTCAGATCTGCCTTAATTCTTTGTGACATAGATTCAACAAGGTGTTGGAAACATTCCTCAGAGATTTCGGTCCATATTGCCTTTCTATCATCTCGAACCAGTTTGCCCATTCTCCTCAACAAGGCATTTTTATCCACACAACTGCCGCTCACTGGATATTTTCTGTTTTTTGGACCATTCTCTTTAAACCTTAGAGATGGTTGTGCATGAAAATCCCTTTCTTCCCCATTCTGATGCTGAGTTTGACCTTCACCCAATCATCGTTATCACATCTACATGCCTAAATGCATTGAGTTGTTGCCATGTGATTGGCTGATTAGCAATTTATGTTACCAAGCAATTGAACAGGTGTACCTAATAAAGTAGTTGCTGAGTGTACATCTCATATCTAAATCTAATGGGAACTTTTAGGCTAGGTTCACATTTGAGCTTAAGCTTCTTTAACATTTTTGGAGTTTTTTTGCACATTTGTACATGTTTTTCAGGTTTGAGTGTTTTTTTTAAACCTATGGAAAACTAGTTACTAGGAGAAGGAAAGGGAAGAATTTAGTGAAAAAATGTGTGTTAAATGCATGAAAAAATTTGTTTTTATGAAAAACAGACATGTGCAGTGCCTGTTTTGCTTGAAATTTGATATCATACATTTATTTGTATTTCGCCTCCCCCTACCCGTGGTAGGTGGTTGAGGGCCCCTAGATGGCTTGATAGGCAAGAATTTCAAACCTCAGGGTCAGTACAGAAATAAGAATCTTTAAACCGAGTCTGGCAATCTGTTGTAGGCAACCTCGATTGTAGCATTTCTTGTTTGTCAGAAACAAATGACAAGTCCAACAAAGTATATACAGTCTAATATAAAGATCAGAAGCCCCATGATTCCCCTCAGAATACTAAGACTTATAGTCATCTGCAATCTATATATGCAACTATGTGTCTTCCATGCGTGTGCATGCTTTCCATATATACTCTTTACACTAGGCCATTTCTCCTAACCATCCACAGGTTGTCTTTATTCACTAAGATGTAGAGAAAGATGATTGACTGATCAGACAAACATTGAAAAAATTAGTAAACTGCGCAAAATCGCGCTAAAATGATAAAAAAAAAGCAGCAAAAAAGATATCCCTTCTAATATCAAAATGTAAATTACCTGTGTTGCGCTAAACATGCCCAGGAGATGTCCTTTTGATGATGAAACGCGTCGGAAAGAGCCTCCCATTGACGTCACTGCATACCGGAAGTAGACCAAAAGTGCGTGCTATCTGCCGGCTGTGTGATTTTATTGTTAATGGTCTTTTGTTAATTTTTTTTATACCTTTAAGTGCAATTTTAAGGAAATAAATATATTGTGGTGATTGTCTACACTATGAGGAGTGTTTGTATGTCTAATTTTGCATGACTCTGAACCATTGAGCGATACAATCAGCTTGTTTGGAAAGCAGTCTACGGAGGGGGAACAGGTGCAGAGACATGCCACTGATGTTGGTGTACACTGGCTGAGCTCATGTAGACCACTCTGAATAATGGGATCATTTTAGTCTGGTAAGCCCACATCTTGTCATTATTCTTGGTGATGGTGGACACTGCTGACACTAGTGATACTTTCTAGGAAGAAAGAAGAAGCTCACTAATTCTGCTCATTTAAAGGGAACTTTCATTTTTTTTTGTGGTTTCAGGTTACTGGGACTTTTAATGGATTGATTTTTCACTGAGTTACAATATTTTGCATTATAAATATAATTGTGTATACTCGTAGTTAATGTAATCACTGATTGTTTCAAAGTTCAGCACAACACGGGTGATTTACATTATTAGCAGACACTTTTGGTTTTGTTGTTAACTGATTTTTCTTTGAAATGTCCAAGACCCTTCCTGAAATTGTAGATATTAGCAATTAGGCCTTGTAATGTTTACAACCCTGGTATCCTACCGTATTTTCCGGCGTATAAGACAAATTTTTAACCCATGAAAATCTTCTCAAAAGTTGGGGGTCGTCTTATACGCCGGTATATGGCATGCTGACACTTGGTGTCAGGGCGGCACTTTTTAGGGGGGCGGCGCGGTGCCGCCGCCGCCCCCCCTGCCAACGGAAGGGACACTAAGTACAGGGGCGGGCAGGGGGCTGTTGTTTCTTACCTGGCTACGGTCCCAGTCCCACGACGATCCAGTCCAGGAAGCGCGGCTGCTCCTTGATTCAGTTCGGCCGCTCGGTGTTCACACGGCCGCTCGGCTCTGCCTCCTCACCGGTGATTGGGCGCCAGAACTGTAGCTCAGGAAAGGCACACAGGCGGCCAACCACCGGCAAGCAGGTGGAGCCGAGTGGCTCGAGTGAGGGAGCGGCCGGTAAGTGTGCCGTGCAGAGGTGCTGCTGCAACCACATATGCTGGCTGCAGCAGCACCATGCTGGAACAGGGGTCAACATGTGTCATTGGTGTCAGTGGGAGGAATAGTGCCCCATCATTGGTGTCACTGATACTAATGATGGGGCACTATTCCTTCCACTGACACCAATGATGGGGCACTATTCCTCCCACTGACACCAATGATGGGGCACTATTCCTCCCACTGACACCAACGATGGGGCACTATTCCTCCTCCCCACTGACACCAACGATGGGGCACTATCCTTCCCCTCCACTGACACCAACAATGGGGCACTATTCCTCCTCCCCACTGACACCAACGGTAGGGCACTATTCCTCCCCCCCACTGACACCAAAGATAGGGCACTATTTCCCCCACTGATACTAATGATGGGGCACTATTCCTGCCACTGACACCAATGATGGGGCACTATTCCTCCCACTGATACCAATGATGGGGCACTATTCCTGCCACTGACACCAATGATGGGGCACTATTCCTGCCACTGATACCAATGATGGGGCACTATTCCTCCCACTGACACCAATGATGGGGCACTATTCCTCCCACTGACACCAATGATGGAACACTATTCATCCCACTGATACCAATGATGGGGCGCTATTCCTCTCACTGATACCAATGATGGGGCGCTATTCCTCCCACTGATACCAATGATGGGGCGCTATTCCTCCCACTGATACCATTGATGGGGCGCTATTCCTCCCACTGACACCAATGATGGGGCGCTATTCCTCCCACTGACATCAATGATGGGGCACTATTGCTCCCACTGACACCAATGATGGGGTGCTATTCCTCCCACTGACACCAATAAAGGAGCACGATTCCTCGCTCTGACACCAATGATGGGGCACGATTCCTCGCTCTGATACCAATGATGGGGCACTATTCCTCCCACTGACACCAATGATAGGACACTATTCCTCCCACTGACACCAATGATGGGGCACGAGTCTTCCCACTGACCCCAATGATGGGGCACTATTTCTCCCACTGACACTGATGGAGTACTATTCCTCCCACTGACACCAATGATGGGACACTATTCCTCACACACTGACACTAATGATGGGGCACCATCATTGGTGTCAGTGGGAGGAATAGTGTCCCATCATTGGTGTCAGTGGGAGGAATAGTGCCCCATCATTGGTGTCAGTGGGAGGAATCGTGCCCCATCATTGATGTCAGTGGGAGGAATAGCACCCCATCATTGGAATACCATACTGAAATACCATACCATATTGAAATCAAATCTGATGTTTTTAATTTTTATTTGGTGTGTGTTGGAAGAGGGGTAGTCTTATATGGCGAGTATAGCCCAAACCCTATATTTTAACAGGAAAATGAGGGGGTCGTCTTATACGCCGGAAAATACGGTATCTTAACAAATAATTAACACTTATGCAGGCCATAGATGGGTCGAAAATCGGCCGATTTTTTCGGCCGAAAATAAAATCGGCCGATTTTCGGATCGTTAGTGGGCTATTTGGTCGGCCGTTTTTCGGTATTTTGGCCGTTTTTTTTTTCTGTAAAGTTGGAAAAAATCGGCCGATTTTGCCGATCGGCCGATTTTCACGGCAATTAGTGGGCAAATCGGCCGATTTTTTGCCGATAAAAAATCTGCGCATGAGCAGTGACCTGCAAGAGGAAGACAAAAAGAAGAAGAGGATGAAGAAGAGGATGAAGAAGAAGAAGAGGATGAAGAAGAAGAAGAGGATGAGGAAGAAGAAGAAGAAGAGGATGAGGATGAAGAAGAAGAAGAGGATGAGGAAGAAGAAGAAGAGGATGAGGATGAAGAAGAAGAAGAAGAAGAGGATGAAGAAGAAGAAGAAGAGGATGAGGATGAAGAAGAAGAGGATGAGGATGAAGAAGAAGAAGAGGAAGAAGAGGATGAGGGTGAGGAAGAAGAAGAAGAGGATGAGGATGAAGAAGAAGAGGATGAGGATGAGGAAGAAGAAGAAGAGGAAGAAGAAGAGGATGATGATGTAGAAGAAGAAGAAGAGGATGAGGATGAAGAAGAAGAGGGTGAGGATGAGGATGAAGAAGAAGAAGAGGATGAGGATGAGGAAGAAGAAGAAGAGGAGGAGGAGGATGAAGAAGAAGAAGTGGATGAGGATGAGGAAGAAGAAGAGGAGGATAAGGATGAAGAAGAAGAAGAAGAAGAAGAAGAGGATGAGGATGAAGAAGAAGAGGATGAGGATGAAGAAGAAGAGGACGAGGATGAGGAAGAAGAAGAGGAAGAAGAGGATGAGGATGAAGAAGAAGATGAGGATGAAGAAGAAGAGGATGAGGATGAAGAACAGGATGAGGATGAAGATGATGAAAAAGAAGAGGATGAGGAAGAAGAAGAAGAGGAGGGGGATGAGGATGAAGAAGAAGAAGAAGTGGATGATGATGAGGAAGAAGAAGAAGAGGAGGATAAGGATGAAGAAGAAGAGGATGAGGATGAAGAAGAGGATGAGGATGATGAAGAAGAAAAGGACGAGGATGAGGAAGAAGAAGAAGAAGAGGATAAGGATGAAGAAGAAGAGGATGAGGATGAAGAAGAAGAGGATGAGGATGAAGAAGAGGATGAAGAAGAAGAAGAGGATGAGGATGATGATGAAGAAGAAGAGGATGAGGATGAAGAAGAAGAAGAAGAAGAAGAAGAAGAAGTAGGATGAAAATAAGAAGAATTCCAGTCCAGCAAAAAGTGTCTCTGCAGAGAGCTCCGCTATTTCTGACAGTTCTTTGACATTTACAGCGGTTGCAACAATGTATCTATTTGTTTCCGAATAAAAACATCTGTATCCTAAATGGAAACAAATAGATACAATGTTTCAACCGCTGTAAATGTGAAGGAACTGTCAGAGAACTGTCAGAAATAGCGGAGCTCTCTGCAGGGACACTTTTTGCCGGCTGTAGAAGGGATGAAAATCGGACGATTTTTTTTTACCATTGATGGTAACGTCGGCCGCTTGAACGACCGAATTTTCGTTTTTTAAAAGAAAAATCTGCCGTTTTTCGACCCATCTATGGCCTGCATTACTCATTTGACCAATTAGAGACAAAGCTGACACATCCAAGTGACATTGGGCTTGGGTGTTGTGAAGCTATGGTTTTAAATGGAATTAGCAGAGGAAGATTCCTATGGATTTTCCTTTATAAATATAGGTCAAGCTGTTACCAAATTGCTGTCTGCCTGTGTATGCACATTTACGTATACATTCATACTTCCAATTATACAAATATATCATAACTTACAAAACTGTATAGAGACTAAGTGGTTAGCACTTCCACCTGGCAGCACTTGGGTCATTAGTTTGAATCCCAAGCACGGCACTACCTGCCTGGAGTTTGCATGTTCTCTCTGTGCCTGTGTGGGTTTCCTCCCACCCGCCAAAGACATGCTGGTAGGTTAATTGGCTCCTCTCTAAATTGGCCCTAGTATGTGTATGTATGAATGTTAGGCACCTAAGATTATACGCTTCTTGAGGGTTAGGGACTGATGTGAATGTAGAAAATACTGTATGTGTAAAGTGCTGCAGAAATTGACAGTGCTACGTAATTACCTGTAATAAATAAACTGTACCACTCATTTTTTTCTGAAGGTTTGCTAAGGAGGAAACTGTACCTGGGGACTTGCAGTGCAAGGGTCTCTTTGCTCCTATTTTGTTCATATTTAAATAGGTTTTCACACACTCTCAAGAGAAAACCGCAACACTTCATCTGCACTTGCTAGATCTCATGCAATCGTATGCAATCTTGATTAGATAGTGTATGGGGGACTTACAATAATTGGAAATCATCATCATCAGCATGTGGATCTACAAAACTGCATATAAGTAACACAACCATCAACAATTTGTGTGTAATGGTATATACATTTAAAATATACACATGAAAAATGTATATAAAAATTAGTTCTGATTGGTCACAGCGCCCTGGACGTTTGATAGCTCATTGGACAGCTCTCCGACAGATCTGGTCTCCAGTTGGGGCTCCCTGCTTCAGCTTCACAGCACTTCTGACAGTAGCACTGATGTGGACTGGACTTTGGACTGATGTCTCCATTTGGAGCTTGATTCAATGCTCATTACCAGCAATATCTGTAAGCAGGGGCGGACTGACAACTCATGGGGCCCCTGTGTCCTTGCCCAAACTCAAAAAAGCCTATGAAAAAGGTACCAGGGACATCTCATGTGGCCCCCTACTGACCCTGGGCAGTGCCCGAGTTTCCAAATGGTCAGTCCGCCCCTGTCTGTGAGTGCATAATTATTGCATTTTATACCCATTATTCAATAAAATTTGCTACAATATTGGCGGCTTGACACCTCTCTCCCCATCCCTTTTCTCCCACTCTCTTCTGATCCTTCGTCCTTTCCAACACTGTGTCTGAGTGAAGATTTGTGCCTCCTTACCCTCATCCGTGGGGGCAGGTCTGACACAGGGAAGCATTCTACCATCATATCCAGATACAGTATGGATTGAGGAATGGTAAATCAGTAACCCTAGGTTCACATCTGTGTGGGTGGTGCCACTGCGGATCTGCACAAAAATCCGTGCAGCCGCACCACCCGCACAGAGAAATGCGGACCTTCAGGCGGGTGCCATTAGTTCTAATGGCTAGCTGCCCACACTGGAAAACGCAACCATACTGGGAACTGAGGTTCCCATGCGGGCTGCGTTTTCCAAAGAAGTGCAGGGACTCCTTCCCTGCGTGTCACAGGCACGCAGGGCCGCATATATGTGAATGAACCGGGGGCAATGGGGAAATGATCAGCTGGTCCTATTCCCCCTGCTAGACTTCTTTTGAAACAACTTCCATAGTGTAGGTCTGCATTAATTGTACTGACTATCATTTCACAGCTGTGACCAGGAGCTCCTCAATAAAGTCACATTTCTTTCTGCTTTCTTGCAGACTTCTTAACAGGATTCTCTTCATTCATACCCTAATGCCATTTCCCCTGGGTTGCACAAAAGACACTTCATCTACACTTTATGCTGAACCTGGGTTCTAATTCCACCCCCTGGCATGAAAAAAATCTAAATACCCCTTTTACTCACCTTGGTGATTCAAACCCAATGCCTACCGCACCAAATCACACTAAAAACATGCATGTACTAGTTTCTGTAATACATAGTACCAAAACGTGGTCATGTCAAGATAAATTGCGAAGCCACTAGGAATAAATGATATTGTGTAAAAGACCTGCGCTTAGGTGTTACAAGCCAGAAAAAGAGCAGCTAACACAATCAATAGGCAAATAATGTAAAACTGTCAGTGTAGCCCTTAATTGATGATACATATAACTATTATTTACAACCAGTAATCCACCAAAGGTGAGAAGTTAGATATAGGTAACACAAATTAACATATCAAATAAAGTCCACACAATCTTGAAATGCTGACACTTTAAATGAAGCTGGAGAACAAAAGGATAGAGAAAGGCCTTCACCTTCCACCCAATCACAGAGCCTCTTACCAAAAAATGTGACCACCCGAAGGACTAGTCAAACAGCACAGTTATCAGACTCAACTGATGTACCAAGGACTGGCAGACAGGTCTCCCAGAAAATCCAGACAATACACAGGATATCCTCTGAATCATATAGCTCTTAGATGGCAGATGACTCTACACACTGAATACCCAAGAGGGAAAAGGTAACCGCTCATAGTGTAATATGTAAAAAATGTACTTCTTTATTTAACCGCCTCCCACCCGCCTTATAAGGAAATGGTGGATGGGCGGTGGTTCTCTTGTTCTGGAAGGACGTCATATGACTTCCTCCCACTCTAACTGCGCATGCATGCCCCCGGGGATGTGTGGCGATCCGTGTTGGTCTGTGTCCCTGGGACACAGAGAATCGCCGATCAGAGCAAGGAGCCGATGACGTCAGCTCTGTCATGTGATCAGCTGTGCCCAATCACAGCTGATCACATGTAAACAAGGAAATGCTGGTTATCGGCATTCCTCTCCTCATGCTGACAGCTTGTGAGGAGAGGAGAGCCAGTAAGCGGCATTCCTCAGAGGGGACATGTACACTAATCATCAGGGCACTGATGATTAGTGCCCTGATGATCAGTGTAGCCCAATTAATGCCACCTGTCAGTGCCCATCAATGCCACCTGACAGTGCCCATCAGTGCCACATCAATGCCACATATCAGTGCCCATCTGAACTGCCTTCCAGTACCAACTATCAGTGCCAGTCAGTGCCGCCAATCAATCCCACCTATCAGTGCCAGTCAGTGCCGCCTATCAGTGCCTGTCAGTGCCACCTAACAGTTCCAATCAGTGCTGCCTATCAGTGCCACCTATCAGTGCCCTATATGAGTGCTGCCTTTCAGTGCCCATCAGTGATGCTTGTCAATGCCCATCAGTGCCACCTACCATCAGTGCAGCCTATCAGTGCCCATCACTGCAGCCTCATTAGCACACATCAGTGAAGGAGAAAAAATAATTATTTACAAAATTTTATAACAGAAACTAAGAAAAAAATTTGTTTAGCAAAAAATAAAAAAAAACAGTGGTGATTAAATACCACCAAAAGAAAGCTCTATCTGTCTAAAAAAAATGATACAATTTAATATGAGTACAGTGTTGCATGACCGCGCAATTGTCATTCAAAGTGAAAGCTGGCCTGGGCAGGAAGGGGGTGAAAGTGCCTGGTAGGCAAGTGGTTAAAGTATTGCACTTACAGTTAGCAGGATAAAAGTTGGCATGTCAATACAAAAGTTTCCATCCATCAAATTGGCCAAGGTTTGTAGCGGTGCATAGTGACGTCACACGTCATGCGTCGAGGTTCCACTCTATGCATTTCATCACTCATAAGACATCCTCAGAAGCTGATTAGCTACCATGCACAGGTTCATGAGATTCTGAGCGAACCAGTTTTAGTAAATAAAGCCCTATGCTGTTAGCTCAAACAGAGATACATTTGGCCATCTCATCCCTAACAGAATGAAAAAAGCACATTATATGCCAGAAGACACTATTAATGAAGTTATATTGAAACAATCTATAATTCTGTGAGCTAAGGTTAGATGTGAATCATTTATAATTAGATTAGTTGCTTTTGAAAAAAGCTATAACCTCATTTCCTACCTCTACATTTTGACTCCACACTAATGGAACCCTAGTTCTATAACACCAGTGTTTGGATAACCTCCTACCCTGGTGCAGAGTCGCCAACCTCATCCCTTTCTTCTTTTTCTTCCCTCTCTCCCCTCCTTTTTTGCTGGCCTACTGGCCTTTCTTTTTCTACTGACTTCCTCACTTTCTCTCCATCCATTTGTCTCCTGCTCAGTATTGGACATGTGGTTAAAACATTTTGTGTCCACCTCATAAGCTCTTATCCACTGTCCGCACCCCCTACCAATCGATATGTAATTAGTACTTAAGTCATTCATACAGTACGGACAGAAAAACAACATAAAAAAAAAATTGGGATACCCCACAAGGATATGTTCCCAAGAAAGGGAAATCTCAAATATTATAAGTAGTTAGCTGATTCACCAAGGACCAAAAGGCATGCAGTAAAAAGGGAGGGAAAACCAGTGGGGGACCCACTGGAGCAGAAGTCCTAATGAGAACAAACCGCGACTAGAAAAAGTATAATTATTATCAAAATTAAACACAATAGAAAAGGCAGACGACCTCCATCTAACACAGAAATTAAAATGAAATGACAACGTTGTTATGTAAAAGACAACCCATGTTCCGGGATCCCGGCCCCTCTGGCATGCACACACTCACACACAGAACAAACAACCTCCAAAGAGGAATAGAATAGCTAACTCAGGTGGAAATGATAGAGCAGTGGGAAGATGAAGACAGATATTGGGCCAGAAGAGAAAAAGTGTTGAATGGATATAGTTCAGAAAAGAAATGTAAAAAGTAACATAAACGGCAATATCAATACTCAAGAAATAACCTAAACACTGAATATACATATACCGTATAGTACAGAGTCTCGGTATATGTACATATGTGCTACGTCATATATGATGTGTATATATACAGTATGGACAGTCTATCACATTTTATTTTTTCTGATGAACCATTCAGTTTCAATGTAATATTGTACTCAACGGAATTCTCTGTGGATATACACAAAGTATCTGTTTGTTTGTATCATTGCACTATTTTGACCTCTGTGAAATGTTCTCCTTAAGGTGTTACTAAACCCACAACAGTGAAATCAGTCTGTATTTGCAGTAAAGCATCCTTGTTATACTCATTGTGGAACCAAAGGGGTTAATGCTTCACAATGTGTAAAAAGGTTGTTTGATTCTGTCTTCTCTGATCCTCCCCTTCTTCTACTGTCCCCAATCCATCTACTGATAGTACAGAGCTCTAGGAGTCACTCTGCATATGCTCAGTTTGGTGTGTATTGCTAGAGAGGTTTTTTTTCTTTGGGAGGGCGCATGTGATCAGCACAGGGCCAATCAGCACTGTCCAGACAGAGGGTCAGGGGTTATGCAGCCTCATAGGACAATTAGAGGAAAATGAAAACTCCTCCTACATGCTTTAACCAGTGCTCAGCTAGACACGGATAGAAGTCACAAGACTGTTATGTACTGCTGATGAGAAAAGTTATTTAGCAGTTTATATTTACTAAAATAGTTGCATTTCCACGTTGTGTTTTGTGGGAGACCAGATATAGTGAATGCAGGGTCCTGGGTTTAGTAACACTTTAATATTATGTTTCAATAAAATATTGAACAAGAAAGAACTATAACCACTAAACCAACCTTTCTCAACCAGGGTTCCTCCAGAGGCTGCTAGGAGTTCCTTGAGCTGTGGCTAATTGATCTCCCATTTGATGGTGTCTGCCTAGTTCCATGCCAGTATCACTTGGCAGGACCCCCTGCTAACACCAATACTCCAAAATGTCTGCAGTCATTTGCTTCATATGTCAGATAATTTTAAGGGTTGATTCAACTTTATAATAAAAGTTGCCCATGCATTTCAACATCCCCAGTACATTAAAAAAAACACTGTTCAGGTTTTGATAAGAAGCTGTTTTTTTATGGTCATACCTTCCAAGCCTGTCCAAAAAACTCCTTGGCAGGCAACTCCCTTTAACCCTTATATTGCAACTAATGTAGTAGCTACATTGTTGGCTTTATGGGGCTTTACACACACTCCCAGGGGCTGCAGCTGCCGGGAGTGTGCGGAAATCTGACAAGCCGACTTTTGGCTGTCAGAAGTACATTTTTCAGGCTTTTGCTTAAACACAATTAATATTTTAAGATATTTCTAACAACATAGCAAATCATCACTTTTTGAGTTCAGGTCCATTTTAATCTTAAATTTAAAATTTCAATTTCTTTCCATGCCACATATCACAAATGTGTAAATTAAGCCGAGAAAATAGTAACCCCCTGAAGAACTTCATAAATTACAGGGATTTTAGGTAACTTTATTGCAGATTTTTACTTGCCGTAGCTCTATATATATTAAATTAGGCCATTCCAGTATAACTTTTAAAATATTTCAAAATGAATACTAGGTGAAAGGTTCTGACTTTACTATAAATGCGTTATCTATAAATGGTATCCTTTTAATATAAGTACTTTACAAAAGATAACACATCCAGTGCAGTAAAGCTTTGAGCACTTAATATTCCAAATAATAACCTGCCTGCCATTTGACCTTACGCTCTGGGAAAATGTCCCAGAAATGCAGTGAGTCAATAACAGGAGAAGGGGAGATACATTCTTTATGAAGAACCTTGCCAACATATGGACTGCTGTTAACCATGGTGGAAAGAAGGTGAGACATATTGTAATGACCTGTGTTGACAATATTTGGGTTTGTGTTGGTGACACCAGTTTGACATGAGTTTAAGTTGCTTCTGAGATCATTCAGAAATCATTGACAGGTGCATCTAGCCTCCAATTTGACTTCTAATGACTTGCTTCAAGCAGGATTGCTTTCCTTTAGATTTGTATGGTAATGCAAAAACAAATCTGAAGAGAATAAAGAGAATAAAAAAGAGCATGTAATGAGCCAACCAGAGTGTGCTTTAGAGTAGGTTCATACTTGTACGGGTTGTGTGCGCTTGCTTACACGGGCTAAGAATGCCATTCCTTTGAATGAGCTGTTGTATCTGTGAAAAACGCAGGGAACGACATCCCTGACCCTCTCTAAAAACACATCTGCATGGAACAGCACTATTAACCATTTGCCGCCCGCCCTATGGCCGAATGGCGGTCGGAAAATGTCATCAGCGTTCCATATGGCGTCCTCCCGCACATGCGCAGATTACGCTCCTGCAGAGCGGCGCAGCGGCACGATCTGTCACCGGCCGTGTACCTCGGACATGGCCGATGACAGATCTGAGTATCGGCCCCGTCAGTGTCCCTTATCACCGCCATGCCAGTTATATGATGACGCTGTACTGCACTGGTGGCAATATGTAAAAAAAAATAGTGAAACTAATTTTTTTAATTTTTTAATTTTCCGAAAAATTATGACAAAAAAAATACAACTTCAAAAAACTCGCCATGCCTCTTATGAAGTACGTCGGACTGTCTACTTTGCAAAAAGGGGTCATTTGGGGGATATCTGTACTATTCTGACACTCTTGGACCTCAAGAAACTAGATTGGCTGTCAGTACTTCAGGATTGATCAATATTCAGATATATACCATAGTTTGTGAACTCTATAACTTTCCTACAAACTAAAAAATACATCCTAATTTGGGTTATTTTCACCAAAGACATGTAGCAGAATACATCTAGGCCTAAATTTATGAAGAACAATTATTTATTTGCAAACTTTTATAACAGAAACAGAAAACTTTTTTTTTTTTAATTTTTGGTCTTTTTTTGTTAATTTAGCAAAAAATAAAAACCCCAGCGGTGATTAAATACCACCAAAAGAAAGCTCTGTGTGAAGAAAATGATAAAATTTTAGATTGGGTACAATGTTGTATGACCGCGCAATTGTCATTCAAATTGTGAGAGCGCTGAAACCTGAAAACTGGCCTGGGCAGGAAGGTGTAAAATTGCCCGGTATTGAATTGGTTAAACATGCTGCATTTTCCAATGTATGGGGGTCCTATTATGAATGAATGGGACCCCGGTGCTTCTGCTAAAGAGCAGCACATTTTGCCTGCATGTCGGGAATGCACGTTTATACACACGTTCCCGACCTGTACATATAGCCTGCTTTTATTCAGCAAAAGATTAATCACAGAAGGTCTTCCCACAAAAGGGATGTTTCCCATACAGAACAGTAGATGTTTTCCATCCTATTGGCTATTATTTGTTGCACAGTTCTGTCTGTCTCGCAATCAAGAAAGTCCAGGCTTCTGTACTGGTTTTCCCAGTGTCAAGACTAGGCCTTCGGTCTGCTCACACACAGACAGCTTAGTTCAGACTTACTGGTCTGTTAACACAGAGCCTGCCTCTGACTTTTGACAGTCTTCAGCTCTTAGAGCTCATTCACACATGAGGTTGGGGGATGGTAAAACCAGGTGGTTGAGTTGTGGTTTTACACCCCCCACCGGCCACCTATCTGAACACTAAAGATAAAGTCACTCAGAGCTGTACACATGCCACAGCTGTGATTCTGTGCATTATGGCCACAGCGAAACCTAACGTGTTACTAAACCCAGGACCCTGCATTCACTATAACTAGTCTCCCACGTTACACAGAACATGGAAATGCAAGTAAATATAAACTGCTAAATACCTTTTCACATCAGCAGCTAGAGCAGTCTTATGACTTCTATCAGTGTCCAGCAGAGCATTAGTTAAAGCATGTAGGATGAGTTTTCATTCTCTCCTGATTGTCCTATGAGGCTGCATAACTTCTGACCCTCTCTCTGGACAGTGCTGATTGGCCCTGTGCTGATCAACTGCACTCTCCAAGAAAAAAAAGCTCTCTAGCAATACACTCCAAACTGAGCATGTACAGCTTGCTCCTAAGGCTCTGTTCTATCAGCAGATAAATTGGGGACAGTAGAAGAATGGGAGGATCAGAGAGGACAGGACCAAACATCCTTTTTACACAATGCAGAGGATTAACCCCTTAGGTTCCACAGTTAGTATAACAAGCATGCTTTACTGCATATACAGACTGATTTTACTGTTGTGAATTTAGTAACACTTTAAACAGCATGTTGTTATTGGTGGGCATTGTCACCGCCATACTCCATTAATGCAGTTCTAAGGGGCTGTGGAGGAACCCTACTGAAACTGTTTGATGCACGGTAGTATGGCAATTATAGGTTTAAATCAGGTGGTGAGGAAGCAACATATTGGGGTTGATTTACTAAAACTGAAGCAAAATCTGGTGTGGCTCTGCATAGCAACCAATCAACTTCCAGATTTGTTGTGAAAGCTTAATTGGACAAGCTGAAGTTAGAAGCTGATTGGCTACCATGCACAGCTGCACCAGATTTTGAATTCTCCAGGTTTAGTAAATCAATTCCATTGTCTCCTCACTGCCTGAAATAGGTTTGGACATCTTTTTTATAATCCGTTATATTCATACTGTATAATGATTTATTATTAATAATATTAATATACATTATTATTACTAACATTATTAATTGCAATGATTAACTGGTTTGGACACGTCTTATCATTTAGTATACACACACTTTGCTTAGATTATTTAGTGTTGATGACTTATCATTTGTTCTTTACATGAAGATATAGTGTAGTTTTTTTTGGCTTGTTTTTTGGGGATTTTTTTTACACTTTTTTGCTTTTTAGTTATCATTTTTCATCTTCTACCATTTAAAATTCAAGGTGGATATGTTTTCAATTCATATACCATTCGCAATATGTTTTTAGAAACTAAATGAAGATTCCACTTTATCTTGAAACTATATTTAACAACACAGATTTTTGCTTTGCACTTTGTATGAATCCTATGGACTGGCTGTGGGTTTTTACCATGCATCTTTCTTTCTGTATACTAGTCCTATTTAGGCACTTCTGAAGAAGAGATTGTTTGATGTCTTGAAACATGTCAAGTGTCCTTTTATGACTTGGACTCTGCTTTCTGTCTGTATATAATTTGTGATTGATGTCCATGTAGAACCGCCTGTATTTGTGGGTTTATGGAAATTTTTAATGTTTTGTACAATAAAAGATTGATTAAACTTTTTATATAAACTAAACTTTCATACAGATTTTTGTGCCTTTTAACCCCTTCATGCCTAAGGGTAAAACAAATCTTAAAGTAAAATTTTGCAACTTTGACATGTGTTAGTAAAACTGTACATACCATCACAACTACTTTGTACATCCAGGTGAATTATACCTTGTTTTTTTTCAGGACAAATTGGGCTTTCATTTGGTGGTAAATGATAATGGATACCCCCTAATTTTTTTTTATTATCAAAGTCAACCTGGCCCACAATAGTAAAAAAAAATATATATATATTTTTTAAATGTAGCTGTGTGTTTGTTGGTACTACCATAACCTACCACCAAAGAACAACCCAAAATATATTTTCCAGCTCCTGATGATCACAGCGATACCATATATGTGTATGTTATTTGTTCTTTGTAACTGTAGTACAGCCCAAAAACAATAGTGCACTTTTTGTTTTTTTTACCTAAAACACATTGACACTAACTGACACTGATACCAATTAAAAAAAAAAAATCCTGATCTTTGACCTTGACCTTTCACCCTGACCCAAACACTAAGCCTGGCACTGAACTAGATCAAACCATGATCTAAGTATTTTTTCCTTATGTTTTCTTTTGTTTTTTATATTTATTTATGTATGTGTTTATTTATACAAACAGTTCTTTTTTTCTTCCCTCTATGCAAGCAGAAAGAGAGATACAATGTATCTCTCTCCTCCATTCAGAGACGAAAAAAAACAAGAGGGGCTTCACAGTGACTGATCATTGTGATAGCCAATCAGAGGCTATCACAGTGATCATGTCACTCGGAAACAGGAGTCCCGGGTCCCGATCGTTAGAACGGGACCCGGGGCTCTCAGTGACACTCCGGTCTTTGCGCTAGGAGCACGCCGTGCGGTGCACTCCCAACACAAAGACAGGTGCGCAAATATGCCGCCCCACGGAAAAAAGCTCAGTTCTGTGAGGCCGCATATTTGTGTTACGTCGGCACCAAGGGGTTAAAATCCCACCAAAATGAGAGGGTTTTTTCTACATTTGATCAATTTGGGATAATGGCACTATTCTTCACCACACCCAACTAATTTAAATAGCCCTGAAGAAGGGGGAGAAAATTCCCCCGAAACACATTGGCTCTGCTTGTTTACTTTTATCTTCAATAAACAACTATAAAATGTATCAAGTGAGATTTATTATGGACATCGGGTGCTCCTCTCCAATCACCCAAGTGTTCACTATAATGAAGCCTCCATTGTCGTTAATCAGAAGAGGGACAGCGCTAGACCCCAACGGAGTCTATTACCCAACACCTAAATTTGTGATATAACCCATTGGAAGCAATTCCCTCTATACCTTCCAAAATTGCCACTAGGCAGCCTCCAGTGGCACCGTCCAGCGCTGTATTCTATGCAAACTTGATGTTCCTCAGTGCCTTTCAAACACCTCTGAAAAACAACCTGAGCATGGATCATGTTTAAGAAGAACGGCAGTGCCCGCTGCACTTGTGAATAAGCCATTACTCTCATCAGACGTCTGTCTGTTTTAAGTGCTTGTTCATTAAGGCTGGATAGGCCTGGATACACACTCCCAACATGGCCCCACATTTGGTGTCCTTACAGCACTAGTTCCACACTGGAGCTCTGCCTCTTCTTCTTTGAGTGCAAAACCCACTTGTCTCTCATTGGACTTCTCCTCTGGACTGCCAATTAAACATTTCTCTGCGCCAAAAGATGCATTATAGTCTGTAATAAACCATTTTTTTTGCAATTTTTCGGTTACTGCAACATGTGGGTACTGATCCAGTTTCTGAAGTCAGTTGAAGAGCAAATTCTTTATATTACAGCAGTAGGTACCCAGTATGAGGTAATACCCCTAGACTGGGATCTTTCATGGTATACATAAAAGCTCTGTCTATGCCAGGGTCCTCCATGAATGTAAAGCTTTCTCATCTCAGACTAAGAATCAAAATGTGGTGTCTTTTGATGGTTATTCTTGAGCTGCTTACTATCATCAGGTACCTATTGTTTGGTAGCCTCTCCTGAAGATTATTCCTGTATTGTAAATGTCTTTAATTACATTTTCATCAGATGTGGTCAGCCCATATGAAGTCACCAGAGAATGCAGCTGCTGAAAAGTCTAGTCTACAGAAGATTAGTGGATTTTGGTTTTTGGTTTACGGTAACAATTGATGTCTTGCATTAGCAATCCACATCACCACACTGAGTCATGCATTCAAATAGAAATCATTCCAAAAAAGTCACCACCTTCAATTAACAAAGAAAGGCCTGACTAATACCAGAAAACTACTAGTAATTGTCATCTGATCCATCCATTGAACATGGCATTCATAGTAACATGTATAGTTTTACGTTTTATAGGGCTGTGCACCGGCAGCCTTTTAAAAAATAAATTATTGTGTTTTTCAACTGTCAGGACCTGTTTTATATCACATGGCATGCATGGTAGGTACTGGAACAATGGACCCCTATGACTTTATAGGTACAGGAAGAATTCAATATATGTGGGACCAGAACAAAGATGGCATTAGGCATTAGGTCCCTAATTATAATTGAACTATAAAGGATATATCCTACAAAAAAAGTTTGTGTTTTGTCTTCAAGGGAAGCATTAGGTAAGAAAATTAGTGAGGAAACATCAAAACGATCTGGACCCTAATGATATTAGGTGAAAGCTGCACTCCAGGCATATCTCAAACATCAATTAATGCAGGTATGTCTGCATTATACCAATCAAATTTATATTTACAAACAAATAGTGTGAGTACCTGAATTTGACTTAATATCACAAAACAATAAAATAATCTGTGTTGTTTCTATTTGTGATTGTTTTACAGTTGCCACTCTCTAAAAAGTGGAAAAGCACTTAAACCCAGTGGCAAACCTACTACAATTGGCACTGGGGTCTGAATAATCATTTTATACTCATCCCCCCAAAAAACCCCCAACAAAAACAAAAAAAAAATGGTCTGAACTAATAAAGAGCTGTGCTGAATTAACTGAGGGTGTGGACATTGTGCTAACAGTGGGAGGGGCTTAAAGGGGCACTTAGCACACATATGCCACAGTCCTTTTACCCACATCCGCCAACCCCCAGCCCAGACCAACCCTCCAAACACAGACCTCTCAGTACAGATGGATCCATTGAGCACAACCCTCCCCCCCCCCAGAACAGACCTCTCAGTACAGACCGACCCCCCCCCCCTCAGCACAGACCAACTTCCCATCACAGACCCCTCTGTACAGAAGCACCCTTGCTAGTACAAACCCATTAGTACAGACACACACCCTCAGCACTGACCCCTCAGTACAGACACCCCTCCCCTCAGTACAGATATCCCTCCTCCTAGTACAGACCCCTCAGTATAGACATCCCTCCTCCCAGTACAGACTCCTTCTTACAGACAGACTCCACTGTATAGACACTCTCTAACATTCCCCTATCCCCTCCAGTACATACCCCTAAGTACAGACATTCCCCCAGTACAGACCCCTCAGTACAGACACCCTTCCCCTCAGTACAGATATCCCTCCTCCTAGTACAGACCCCTCAGTATAGACACCCCTCCTCCCAGTACAGACTCCTCCTTAAAGACAGACCCCACAGTACAGACAGCTTCTAACCTTCCCCTATCCCCTCCAGTACATTCCCCCAGTACAGACCCCTCAGTACAGACCCCTCAGTACAGACACCCTTCACCTCAGTACAGATATCCCTCCTCCTAGTATAGACCCCTCACTATAGACACCCCTCCTCCCAGTACAGACTCTTCCTTACAGACAGACCCCACTGTACAGACAGCCTCTAACCCTTCCCTATCCCCTCCAGTACATACCCCTAAGTACAGACATTCCCCCAGTACAGACCCCTCAGTTCAGACACCCCCTCCCCAATACAGACCCCTCAGTACAGACAACACCCCCCACCCCTCAGTAGAGGTATTACAAAGCTTCCTCTGATTGGCTCCGTTTTTTCATCTGTTTACATCCGTTTTGTACATCTGTTTTTTTATCCCTTTTTCATTTATTTACATCTGTTTTTCATCCATTTACATTGCTTTACATGCATTTCGATCCATTCACATCCATTTTTGGACCATTTACATCGGTTCAGGGTTTTTTTTGCAGAAGAAAAATAGGGTTTTCTTCCGTTCAAAAAAACGGATGTAAACAGATGATCATCCGTTTACATCCGGAAGTCCATAGAAATACATGGGGGTCCATTTTTCATCCATAAAAGGATAGATGAAAACCGGACATACGGAACACCCGTGTAAAAGGGGCCTCACAAAGAACTTCTTTTATTTGCTCCCTTTTAGTCTATTAAATATACCATTGAAAGTGTTCAGTAAGTGTAGTGTTTTCTTATGCACTGTTACCAGCCCTGTACAGTTCACCCCAGCAGACTACAGAATATCTCCTCTTATGCTATGCAGATGAGGAAAAGGGAGGTATTCTGTAGTGCCAACTTGTATCATTTCTTAGGGTAACAACCCTGCTCCTCTAAAAAAAAACAGTACAGTGAGTAAGTCACCAGTCACACCACTGCGATTTAAAATTGCACAATTTGTGTGCAATTTCAGGTGCGGTTTCTAAAGACTTTATTTTTACTTATGAAGATTTTCAACAATTTCTTGCAATTTGCAGTGCGATTTTCATTATATTCTACGTATGTGAAATCGCAACAAAACTGCAGAAAAAGCTATGCAAGAACTACTTTAGAAATCACGCTGCAGCAAATCGCACACGTTAAGACACACTGACATTCACATTCATTAGATGTGATTTCAGGTTCTATTTCAATTTGCAAATTGCACCTGAAATCGCACCAGTGTGACCAGGCACTAATGCAGGCCATAGACCGGTCATTTATCGGCCAAATTTTCGTCTGAACGATATTCACACTGTTAGTGGGGCAATGTCATCGGCCGATTTTCGCTGTTCTTCTCATTTCTGTTTATCGGTCATGCTGGAAAATCTACGAAAACCGGCTGTTTTTCGTAAGCATTGGTGGCAGCAACGACCGATTTTTCATTTATCGGCCGACAATTTGGCTGAAACGTCCCGTCTATGGCCTGCATTAGTCTTATCATGCAGGATCACCAGGTGAAAATGAAGGAGAAAAAAAGCCTTATGCAAAACTAATGCAGCCATCAAATCTAGGACTGGTAATCTGCTCCGTTTTATGTTCTTAGGTATAGCTATGCTTTAGTCCTTTCACTTCCAGACCATTTTTTTTTCAATTTTCCCAAACATGTTAAAGTGGTTGTAAACCCTTACATATACCCAGTGAAGTGACTGCCCTCAGGTGATACACAGAGATGAAAAAAATCCTCCTACATAAGTTGTACTTGTTTATCTGCAGCCCTCTATCCTCTACAGTCTTCCAAAACACACATTTTACACAGCATCTGTCAGCAGCAGAAAGCAGGGGGTGGGAATCTTATGTCACACACACTTCAAAGCCAGAGCACTCAGCTCTATGAAATCTGAGAACTGATTGGAGGAGCAAGACATCCCCTTCCCTTTCACAGGCTCAGAGAAACAAAGAGTTGAGTGAGGATTTGAGTCATCGTGATGAAGAGGGGCAGGCCATCTCCCAGGAGTCTGAGTCATGCTGATGGAAGAGAGAGGAGAGATCAGAAAGAAACTAGACTCGATGCTTTTCATTCAGGTTAGTACCCACTATAGTAGGATGTGCTTTGTTCGTTTTTCATGTCTGGGGTTTACAACCACTTTAAAATTTTTAGAAATTCTGTATAAAGCTCTTCAGAACGGATAATGCACAGTCTACATGTGTTTATCTGCTGCTTCTTTGCTAACAGGAAACAGGAACTTTTATTATAGAGTTAAAGTAGTTGTTGAACAAAATACATAAACAGTGTATTCCAACACCCCAAGTCAACAACTACTCCTTATATTAGTCCCATTTCAGATCTCAGTTCTATAAATCGGTAGCTCTGAAAGTGTTGATGCCTGCAGTTCACTAAGCTATTTAATCTTTTCATCAGCAGCTCTGATCCACTTTTGCATCTCATCCTATAACTCTGGCTCTGGTTTTAATGCTATGCAAGCAACATAGGACAGACATTTTGCTGGGATGCCTTTATTGCTTTTGGTGGATTTCCTGATTGAAGCCTTTTGTGGCCTGGTTTCTTTTTTTACAATGTTTGGATTGCCTGCGTTAATTTCCATTTTTGTGTCACTTTGTTGCTTATCTTCATGTGACACTGATGTGGAATTTTCCTCAGTTTGAAGTGTTTGTGTTAGTTTATGACATTTTGAACACACTGAAGTTTCATTGACAATTGCACTTCTTTGTGTTGAATTCTGTAGAATTCTGTATCCCTTTTGAGATTCACTGTTCCCCACAAGTATACCTTCCTTTGCACGAGCATCCCATGTTGTACACAGTTTGTACATTTATATATTCTTTTATATTTTTCCATAGGCATATATGAATATCTTTTATTTTCATTCCTAGACAGCAGGTTGAATTGTGGGCTCATTTTTAAATGTTTACTTGTATATTCTTAGCTAAATTGAGATTTTTGAGATTTACTGTTCCCCACAAGTATACCTTCTTTTGCATGTGCATTCCATTTTGTAAATTTTTTGTACATGTATATATTCTTTTATGTTTTTCCATAGGCATATAGGAATATCTTTTATTTTCATTCCTAGAGAGCAGGTTGAATTGTGGGTTCCTTTTTAAATGTTTATCTGTATAGTCCTAGCTAAACTGATGAAAAAAAAGCCTAAGCTTTGATTTACACACTAATGAATCATCCCCTTTGCTGCCTGCTTTATACAGATTCTGTGTAGGAGCTTCAATGAGAGAAAACAGGCTGAAATCAAAATACTTTCTGCAAAGCTTTCTTTTGAGAACACCCATAATGCTTTGTGACTCTTGTGTCATGGGTGCATGTTTTTTTATATGCAAACAGTAAAAAATTAATAGAAAAGCATGATTTTAAAACTTTTAAACTTAAAAAAAATATATTTAAATGTATTAAAAATTATAAAGGTGGCCCTGTAGAGGATGATGTTTCTGAAAGGGGCTGAGGGGACTGTGGGAGGTTGGGGGGCACTGGGGAGCCTGAGGGCTCTCAGGTGTCCTGGGGGCCCCGTGGGAATTGGGAGGCACTGTGGGAGCTAAAGGGGTATGGAGACCCAGGAGAAGATAGATGCAACCTGGCAGTTATAAATCACTGCCCTACTCTATCCAGAACAAATGGTGTTGGTTTTAGATATAATTTAAGAGGTCTGCTAATATAATGCTGGGAACAAAATGGCCTTGTGTTCCAGCAGCTTTCTTTTCATTCAGAGAATACAAACCTGCCTATGAATGGCTGAGCACCACTCAGCCCAACTGATTAGTTAAAACAGCACAGCCAGCAGGCCCACCTGTTAGTGTAGATTAGTTAATTTGGCTTGGCCCAAATGAAGTATTTAAATTGACAGTAAAGCTGGAAATCAGCTTTAAGTATCTTAAACATAAATGTCAGTATTTTATGATTCGAGATTGCAACAGCTCTATCATTATAAGCCATAGAAAAGATTTTGTGCAAAACAGAGTTCTCTTAGAAACAAGTAGCATGATTTTGTAAGTATACAGGATCAATGCCCTACCATAGAAGAACGTGGAGAAAACATACACAGTTTCTAGACCTAATCTGTGAAGTGAACATTTTTATCATTCTGAATGGAGCCATGGATTTTTTGGTGAATTATAATAAAATTATCCTTGATTACCAAAGTATCACAACATGGTCTGCCCTTTGGTCAACACATACTAAAAAAAGGTAATGTAACTTCCAGTTTTTTAGAGAGGGAGAGAGGATGCATGGACCTGAATGAAGAGACAATAGATTTAAGTCCCCTACAACAGTCACCGATTCTCTGTTCCTGGCAGTAAAACTTCTTCTGCCGCGTCAGCGTTGACACCACTCTTCCAATACTCTCCACAATATAAGATGAATTAAATATCCCTATTTCACCTATATGCCGACGACACACAAATCTATCTCTCAACCCCCCACCTCACCCCCTCTCCGCCCGAATCCCCGAATCACACACCTACTGAGCGACATATCGGACTGGATGTCGCTCCACTTCCTTCAACTGAACCTCTCCAAAAAGTTTCTTGCCTTCCCCCAGCCCGGACCCCACCCCCCATTGACTTCTCCATCATGTCCAACAACACCACTATCAAACCCGCCCCGCAGGACAGAGTACTTGGTGTCATTCTGGACTCCAAACTATCCTTCCAGCCCCAAGTCCAATCTTTAACAAACTCGTGCAGACTCCACCTCTGCAACATCGCCAAAATACGCACGTTCCTAACCCCAGAAACCACTAAACAGCTCATCCACTCCCTCATCATATCACGACTCGACTACTGCAACTCCCTCCTCACTGGCCTGCCTCGCCGCTGGCTATCCCCGCTTCAGTCGATCCTGAATACGGCTTCCAGACTCATTCACCTTTCCAACCGCTCCGTTTCCGCCACCCCCCTCTGCCAATCCCTCCACTGGCTTCTGGTTGCGCAACGGATCAAATTCAAAATCCTAACACTGACGTACAAAGCCGTCCACCATACTGCCCTGAACTACATCACTGACCTAATATCCAAGTACCACCCAACACGCACACTCCGCTCCTCACAAGACCTCCTTTTCTCTAGTTCCCTGGTCTCCTCCTCCCATGCCCGCCTCCAGGACTTCTCCAGGGTGTTACCCATCCTCTGGAACTCCCTGCCCCTACCCATCAGGTTATCACCTACTCTCCTCTCCTTTAGGTGCACCCTGAAAACCCACCTCTTCAGGGAAGCCTACCCCACCCCCTGCTAACTTGCCGACCTCCTCCACTCTTCCTACCACTCCGTCCCCCTCCTGTGCCACCATCCCCTCCCTCCTAGATTGTAAACTTGAAAGAGCAGGGCCCTCGATCCCCTCATGTTTTGCATTGTATTGTTATTGTTCTGTCACATGTTCTGTCCCCCTTTGTAATGTACAGCGCTGAGCGAACTATTGGCGCTTTATAAATACTGTATAATAATAATAATAATCCCAATGGGGCCACTCATAATTGCTGCTTCGTGTGTACAGACCTGGGAATTCAAGTGCTACTGGGGTCCCTGAGAGAAAAAAATGTCATCTCCAGCTATCAGATATCTGGTGGAATGAACCTCTTATTTTACTTACATGTAGCTACCCCTTCATTTATAATGAAGGACCATTGAAAAATTTAAATACAAACTATTATGGGGAATGGTAATCTCCAGGTTAGAGATAATTACATTTTTAAGCAAAGATAGACTGCCTTTGCTGTTTATTCTTTACGTTCAGATGCAGAACACAGAATTGCACAATATGTGAGTTGTTCAGATGAACTTTGACAAGTAAACATGCTGACCTGAAACTGAAATGAGAAGCAAATGGCATGAATTCAGTGAACACAATCCAAACATGAACTATTGTCACACAATACAACACATGGGCAGATCAATGGAATGGTAAATATACCAAAAGGCCAGAACAGAGGGGAAGGTAAGTGTACGATTGTATTTGTTTGTAACATATACTGTAGAGATTCAATACTAACAATGTGAGGTTCTTCGTCATCATGACATCCCCCCCCCAAAAAAAAATACATTTTGAGCCACCCTCCCCCACATATATACGCATGAATGAACGTAAACGCGCCTACACGTGACAATGTCGATTGCAATACACATGTTGGATATCGCCATGCACGCCGGAGTGAGAGCAATAATTCTAGCACCAGACCTCCTCCGTAATGCTACACTGATGAGCTATAGGGGCTTTTGAAGCGTTGTAGAAAATCTAGGGTGCTGTAGTTTGATGCAATTTAATTGATGCACACAATTTTAAGATTTGGCATGTTGGGTATCTATTTACTCGACACAACCTTGTCTTTTATATTATACCAAAAATTTGGGTAATTCATTGCGTTTGCCCTAAAATTCACTTTTTATTGATTGATTTTTATTGAAATGTTCTGTTTCCTAGACCTTTGCAACATTATCGTGTGACATAAAAAATTGGAACTACCACTATTTTATTCTCCAGGGTGTCTGCTTTCAGAAAATATATCATGTTTTGGGGGTTTTGTGTAATCTTCAAACCTAATATGATTATTTAAATGTTTGCAAATAATGAAAAAACGACTCTGGCAGCAAAAGGGTTCAACTGCAACATAGGCAATTAATAAAATATAAAGAAGAGGCATACTCAGTAAGTGATTAAATCAGCTGCTGAAAGTTCTTAAAAAAAACTGAGGGTTAAATACCACTTTAATGCCGGCCCTACATGGGTCAAAATTCAACCGACTTTTTTTGTCCAAAAATTGGACCTAAGAATAATTAGGCGATTTTCGCTCTGTTAGTGGGTCAATGGCACTGGCTGATTTTCGTGGTTCCTCCCCTTTTTGGTGATCGGGCATGTTAGAAAATTCATGAAAAATGACCAAATTTCGACTCAATCATGGTGAAATCGTACGATTGTTTTTCTGAAAAGAATATGTGCATGAGCCGTGACCTGGAAGGAACAGAAATTTCACCTGTTATATGGGGTGAAATTTATGACTTGGTTGGACAATTTTCAAAATCATTGATGGCCCCATCGGATTACCGAGCGAACGGCGTTTTAGATTTTCGGACATAAAATCGTTTGAAATTTGACCCATGTTTGGCCTGCATAAGTTTTATCCAGTGTGATAGATTTACTGAATGAGGAACATACATAGTTCTGAAAATATGATATATAAATATACTGTATATAAGCAAGTCATCCTTTACAGTGTGTCCATAATGAGTTAACTGAAGTGACATTGTGACAGATTACACTTTATAGTGAGGATGTACCAAAATCTTTATTACTGAACACCTGAAACTGACTCACTTCCTATCTCACAGAATTATTTTCAACAGAAGTCATGTACAAGACCAATGCTTACAGTGGAAATATTATACTTCCTCAACAAATTAAGCCACACAAAGTAGGTCAGGGCAATTTTAGAGTTTATAAACCGAAGAATGTTTTTCCTTTAGCCTCACCTGGCAATCCTGCCAGTAACACACTTCCTGTCCTAGGGTGACAGTGCTCTATCACTATACTGTTTCTATGGGGAGCAGCATTGTCAGCCTAGGACAGGACTACAGAACACCTCCTCTCTCCATGACATGTTCAAAAAGGTGAGCAGGGCTCATAACAATATTTAAACTTTCCGTGCAGCATTGCCAGCTAGGGCATTAGGAGGTCACTGGATTTCTATCAGGATCATCAAGTTTTGTTTTTTTTTCACTTATTGAAGAGATACAAAAAACACTTTTAATGGTATAATGGTTTAATGGGCCAAATGGGAATGAGTGAGAGATGTTCAATTATTTATTATTTCAGGTACTTATATAGCGCCGTCAATTTACGCAGCGCTTTACATATATATTGTACATTCACATCAGTCCCTAACCCTCAAGGGGTGTACAATCTAAGGTCCCTAACTCGCATTCATACATACACATACTAGGGCCAATTTAGACAGAAGCCAATTAACCTACCAGCATGTTCAATGTTAGGGTTTATATATAGTTTAACCACTGCATTCCATTCAAATTATACATTATTCACACAGGTGCTAAAATTAAAATTTTTTGCTAGATAATTACTTTGAACCCCCAAACATTATATATTTTCTGAAAGCAGAGGACCTGTGGAATAAAATGGTGACAGTTACCAATTTTTTACAATATGTTGCACAATATTTGTGCAGCTGCTTATCAAATGCACATTTTCAGTAAAAAATACACTAAGATTAATTTTAGTGCACACAAACACATGTAATATAATTCCCATTTTTTTTTGTAAAATATAAAAGATGGGGTTACGTGGAGTAAATAGATACCAAACATTGCAAGAATGGAATGCCTCAGCATTACATCACCAATTGGCTTACTATGGAGTATTTGTTGTCGGCTGTCTCTCCTCTCCTCTTAAGCTGCTGCTGGGAGCTGAGTATGTGATCAGACTGAAGTGCCCTCAGAATAGGTAAGTAGAAGCATATTTCTTCTACATGATAGTTAGAATAGGAGTTAGGAGGGGGGTGGGAGTTGTTTTAAAAGTGGCTTATTGTAATAGTTCATACATAGCCTATTCTATGTATATTACCGTATTTTTCGCTCCATAAGACGCACCTGACCATAAGACGCACCTAGGTTTTAGAGGCAGAAAACAGGAAAAAAAAATTCTGAACTAATGGACTGCAGATACAGTACAGGAGATGACCAGAGACTGCGGACAGCACAGGGATGACCAGAGACTGCGGACAGCACAGGGATGACCAGAGACTGCGGACAGCATAGGGATGACCAGAGACTGCGGACAATACAGATGACTGCTGACCTTTGGGGAGGTGGGGAGCGGGTACCTGAATTTGACAGGTACCCGCTCTTACTTCCGCAGAGTTTTTGTTTGATCTTACCTGTTCCTCGATCCAGCCGCGCGCTGTCTTCCCGGCTTCTGTAATGGCGCTCGGCATGACAGCCGGGTGCCCAGTGCGCATGAGCGAGAAGCACTTGCGCTTTGTGATTGGTCCGGCGGCTTCTGGGATCTGTCATGTGTCCCAGGTACCGCCTTACCATTCACAAAAAGCACCGCTTCTTGCGCATGCGCACTTGGCACCCGGCTGTCATGCCCAGTGCCCACACTACAGAAGCCGGGAAGACAGCGCACCGCTGGATAGAGGAACAGGTAAGGTCCCACTGCAGAGCTGAGCGGCCGGCCCGGTATTCTGACACGGCCGCGGTGGAAATACCGGACCGGCCGCTCCATATTCGCTCCATAAGACGCACTGACATTTCCCCCCCAGTTTTGGGGAAGAAAAAGTGCGTCTTATACGGTGAAAAATACAGTAGATAATAATAATAATAAAAAAATAATGTACTTTATAAATATTATGAAAAACTGTGAAGTAGCATCCTATATTATCAGTACCAGGTTATCTGTGAACCTTTTTGGCTATCACATTTCTGTATAATACCATAGAACACATATTTGGTTTGCAAGCCATTAAATGTCGTTTTTTACATCACTCTTTTCATTACTTGTAACAAAACTATTCTCAGAAATATAATAAATAATAATGACTCTGTGTTAATTTGACTGTTCTGAATTTCCCAAAAAGAACTCAGCAGCAGCTGATCACTGTCTTTCTTTAAAGACTGAAATAGTAGAAAAACATGAGCGCCCGATGTCCAAAATAATACACTTTTGATGGTAGATTAGGAGAAATTTATTGACAGTAACGACATATATGTTAATCCAACGCATTTCGGGAGAAAAGACTCTCCCTGCACGCTGTTATATGGGAAAAATTTCCACGTCGGTTAGATATTTTCCAGGTTTTGGAGGAAAAAATTACAGAGTGACCGCTGTCATTCCAGGGGCAGCAATTTCTCTAAATCCTAACACCATGGGTCGAATTCCAAAATAATTTTCTTTCAAAAATCTTTTCTGAGAATCTTTTTTCGACTTTCGAATTTTCTTTCAAAAATCTTTTCTTCAACTGTTTTTTGAATTTCGCAACATTAATGGCCGATTTTCGAGCAACCATCGAATTTTCATGATCGGACATGTTGGAAATTTTTTATAATACGAACGAATTTCCAATCAATGATGAGAAATATAATTGAAAAAGTAATGAACATGAACTGTGACCTGGAAAGAAAAGAAAATTCTTCGCCACGAAAAATTATTTTCTGTAGCAACATGAGGTGAAAGGCTTGGTTGGTCGAACTTGGAAATCACTGGTGGCATCATCCGAATACAAAATGCATGAAATTTCCAATTTTCTAAAGACAAATTGTTCGTTATTCGACCCATGTATGGCTTGCATAAACTTTGTACAGAACTGAGACAGGCAGTGGGTGCATCCTTCCCAAGAGTCATTCAGCTGTGTGGGTGTTCTTAATATACGTGAACAGCAGGAGATCAAATTACAAGCTTTACAGCAAGAAAAATGAGTGGGGATTGCCTGAACAACTGACTGCATCACCTGCTGGTAACAAACTTGCCTGAATAAAACAAAAAAATAAATACATTTTGAGTCCGGAAGACAAAAAAAAGGGGTATGGAACTCAGACACTTCTTGACAGTCATCAGAGTAAACTAATGCAGGCCATACATTGGTTGAATTCACAACAAATTTTCTTTAGAAAATCAGAAATTTTGTGTTTTGTAACCCGATGGTGCCACCATTGATTTAGAAATTTGACCAGCTAGACCTTTAATTTCACCTTGTGTTGCTACAGAAAATAATTTTCGTGTGCAAGAATGTGCTTTTCTTTCCAGGTCACAGCTCATGCTCATTTCTTTTTTGATTATATTTCTTGTGCTATTCTCCCATCATAAAGTAGGAATTTGTTTGTTTTTCATAAAATTTTTTACATGCCCGATCACTCAAATTTGATGGTCGCTCGAAAATCGGCCGTTGCTGTAGCCCACTCACTAATGGTGTGAAATCTGAAAGAAAATTATTTCGGAATTCGACCCGTGTATGACTGGCTTAAGTCACATAAAGGCTTTTGGAATATATTCATTTTCGCCTCATGTTATTTTATGGGAACAGTATAAATGGCTTTGCAGTAAGAAAAAACAAACATAAACAACCTATTGGATATGTATGCAGTATGTAATAAACCCACATACATACTTAATGGTATAACAGGTCACAATGTTCACTATTGGTAAGTAAATTTCTTGTCTTTGAACCTGATGGGATCTGATGAGATACTCTATGCAACCTAACCTGTATCAGTGCTCATGACATAGACATTTACAAACAGGTTGGAGAACTTCTGTCTACAATTATATTGCTTCCGACAGGCAAAACCGATCATCATTATGTCCTTGGGAAATCCTACAGAGCTTGATGATCAGCCAATAGTCACAGGTGATGCTTGAACTAGAACTAAATCAAAGTTCACCCTGAGTTAGAGAAGGTGACTTTAAGGCTTGGTTCACATATGTGTGGGTGGTGCCGCTGCGGATCCGCACAAACCACCCACACAGAAGAATTCGGACCCGCGGGCGGGTGCCATCAATTCTAATGGCATTACACCCGCACTGGAAATCACAACCACACTGGAAATCAAGGTTGCTGTTTCCAAAGAAGTGCAGGGACTTCTTCCCTGCGTGTCCCGGGGTATGGGAGTCAAATGAATGGGCTCTCGTGCCTGTGCAAAATGCGGCCCGCAGGAACGCACATATCTGAACCAGGGCTAAGTGCCCATAGATGATAGAGGATGCTCAGCATACAATTGCAATGTTTTGAGATGGGAAAAAGGGATATCTGTGAGAAAAATGTATGTAGGCAAAAGACACACCCTTGTCACACCACCCTTTCATGAAGAATTAATGCAAAAAAAAAATGCTTAACCACTTCCCATCCGGCCGCTGTATATAAACGGCCGAACGGTGGCAGTGCAGGGTGGATTGCCATTAATAAACGGTGCTTGCCATTTTGGATTGTGCGTGCTCCCTGGGAGTGCGTGGCACTGCGATCCGGTGCCCGCTGTGTCCTCCGGACACAGTGGAACACAGATTACTGTAAGGGACCTCTGTTTGAGGTCCTGTTCATGTGATCACTGATTGGCCCATCAGTGATCACATGAATAGGTGTAAGCAAGATGTCACTTCTGACATCATTGCTTACTACGTGTGAAATCTGTGAATGATCACAGAGGTCACATGGTACAAGGCTATTCATAACAGCCTTGTACCATGTGACAAGATGTGATCAATCACAGCTGCAAGAATGCAGCCAGAGAGAAGGAGAAATTATTGCTTTTACAGCCTTTATGCGTGTAAAAGCAATCAGTGTAAAACAAAAAAAATCTTCATCACCCCCCACAAGTAGTACAGTGTCACTATGGTGACACTGTACTGCTAGCGTGACAGTATGTTAAAAAAAACAAAAAACATAAATAATAATATATAAAAAATAAAACAAAAATGTAAAAAAATTTTTTTTTTAATTAGAATTTTTATAATGGGTTATTTTTTTTACTAAAAAGATAACTGAATACATTTTGGCCAAGATTTCTGAAGAAAGATTATTTATTTGCAAAATTTTATAGGAAAAACACTTTTTTTCAAAATTTTTGGACTTTTAATTTATATAGCAAAAAAAAAAATCCCAGTGGTGAATAAATACCACCAAAATAAAGTTTTATCTGTCTCAAAAAAATGCTAAAGAATTAATATGGGTACAGTTGTGCAGGACCGCACAATTGTCATTCAAAGTGTGACAGCACTGAAAGCTGAAAATTGGCCTGGACAGGAAGGGGGTAAAAGTGTCCAGACATGAAGTGATTAAATCCAGTGTTTTTTTTATTCCTCTGGTATTGCTTTATGCATGCTTTTGAAATTTACCAATGAAAAATGTATAAATTGGATTAAAGGGTTAGCACGGTAAAACACTTTTGTTTATAGATAAATAGTGCTTTTTTTATACAAGTGTATACATCAGACCAACAATAAGGAACACATAAGGAGGAAAGAGGGGGACAGAAGGGCTTTATTCCAAAAGACCAGTGAAATATTCTATATGGACACATTCCTGGAAATGGCTATAAGGTGAGTTCGTGCTGCAGCGGCCACTGGCTGGGGACCAGTATTGTTTCAGATTAAGAGATATGTCTCCAGCACACCAAGGATCTCTTAAATAGCATTCAAAAGATGTATTGAAGGAATCACATCACAGCATAAAATAGGGTCACTTCAGGACCACGCAGGATTTCAGAAATCCTCGATGTGCTGGCAACATATGTCTTAATTTGTTTAAAGAGACGTACAGTCCCTCCAAATCTTGGACATTTGGGAGCTATGGGTCATACTTATGGTCATGAGCCATTGGCCCTTGAGCACCCCAATCCATAGCATGCCCAAGAACATATATAGTAGCTGGGCTCAAGACAACTGTGTGCCCATGTACATGAGTATTCTTGCAAGAGTACGGCTGTATATATATATATATATATATATATATATATATATAGAAAAGTGTATGGTAATAGTTTACTTTCATGAATCTGGGGATTCTAGCTTTGATTGGTGATATCACCAGTTGACATTTGCTGTTGTATTATGTAAACCACATTTCTGATAACATAGAAACCACTTCCTCTCACAATGACTTCATGATTAGAACAAAGTGGTTCATTTGTCTGTCCTGTGCAAGCATATAGCAAATGGAAGTCTGGTGATTGGTATTTACTGACGACACAGGATGTGGATCCATGTAATACAATGACAAAGCATTATAGTGTATTTCATAAACCTGGAATAAGAGCACTCGTTGTTTTGTGCATATAAATACCAAGTGCGTATTTAGCAATGGCTGCTATATAAATGTTCCCTTTTAACAATCTAACAGGTGGGGTGAACTGAAAACTGGTGTAGCTATTAAAGTCGGCCATACATGGATCGAAATTCAGCAGGGACTGGTCAAATTTTGATCCATGTATGGCAAAGGCTGATTTTACCCAAGTTGATTGATGGATCCTGCAAAATGCAGGACTGAGGAGGACTGAAATGGAGAATATTTAGTGAATGGACCAGGGGCGGACTGACCATTTGGAAACTCGGCCACTGCCCGAGGGCCCGGGGTCAGTAGGGGGCCCCATGAGATGCCCCTGGTACCTTTTTCATAGGCTTTTTTGAGTTTGGGCAAGGACACAGGGGCCCCATGATCCCCTATTGCCCGGGGGCCCCATGAGTTGTCAGTCCGCCCCTGGAATGGACTATATTGTGTGGGTTTGTCTCCCATTCATTGAATGCACTTTATTGTCACTGCACTTTACATTATTGCATGTTGGTATTGCAGCACGTTTTAGCACTTTATTACAGTGTATTATTGCAGTATTGCATATGTACTGCACTTTTATTGCATATTTAAAGTTGCACAAAATTGTATATGTTTTGCATTTGATTGCACATGATTGATTGAAACACTTTATTGGTGTATTGTGGCACTATTGCACATGTCTAGCACTTTATTGCACATAATTGCATACGCTTCATATGCAAGCAGCAGGTTTAAACTATATTAGAAAAGTAAATTCCTGTTTGTTTCATCTTCAAATTATTGGATAACTGAAATAAATATTCACACAAGTTACTGTGTTAGGAGTCTTTCTAACTAACTTATTTAGGTAGTCATTCCAAATGTATCACCTGCAGTAATGTTTCCAGTAATGAGGAAGTCACTCCCAAAATTTCTGGAAGAGTTTTTTTCTCTTTTGCAGATGGCAAATATCATGAAAATCTAGTATGCAAATGTTGTATAAGGGACTTCTAAGAAATAGAAATATACATTATGTATAAATGTATATTTTAGATTCTTCTGATAAAATGACACACACCATAGGGCGTGCAGCATATTTTATAACTAGCTCTAAACCCAATCACTATAATTGTATATAAGTTCTAAATTGTTTGAATCTATTTAAATCAATTAGCTTTTATTAAAAAATACCTGGTAATTCTGCAAGAATGTCCCTCTACGGGCATTTTTTAGTTATAGGGTGACGACTAGGCATGAGCTTTGGAACCAGGAAGCAGGAGTTCAACCCAAACCCAAGCTGTCTGCAGTTCACTAAACAAGAAACCTGGTTGGATAGTTCACTTGTCCCCCTTTTGGGTGTCAGCGGCATGATGAAAAAAATTACAAAATTAAAAAAAAAAAGGTTGTTTATAATACACAGTGTTTAATCAAATGAAATGCCATTCGTAAGGGGTTAGATCTCATTTAATAGAGTTCTTATTCTTAAAGTAGAACTATGTCCATTGATTTAACAGTTTTAAAAAAACAGTAAAACAGTTACATTTCCAGGACATGCCCGGAATTTAACTGTCACCTTTGCTTGTGTTCTCAACCAAACTGTCAAACCATCAAATGTTTGGTGTCATAACTGATCACATGCGCAGCACCATGGCAGTTGAAGATTAAACAGAGGCTATAATGGCAGCTTCCTTGACTGAAAAGGATAGGAGGGTTTAGTTCTGCTTTAACCTGTTCAATAGGAAAATGACGGCTGAGCTGGACTCTCATCGATCCGGGTGGGTGTCATATGATGTCCATCCCGGATCGCGCCTTGCGCATGCCCGCAGGGCTGCCCTGTGGTGAGATCTGTCACCGGCTGTGTACCTCGGACACAGCCGATGACATATCTGTGTACCCACCCATTGCCAGTACCATGTGAACTCCTGTGACAAATTACAGCAGGTCACAGGACAATTATAAACAATGGATGGCTTCCTTTCATGCCATCCATTGTATACAATTGTGTCAGTACCTGTGACTGAACAAACAAGAAATACCTGTGCTCAAATCCCAATAGCTAGTACATGCATTTATCCATCAGGTGCTAAAGGGGTGTAACCATCAATATCCAAATAAAATAAATATCCATATTTATTGCAGAGTCTGCTTGAAAGAGTATATACCAGTGTGCATAGGGTCCTTCAGAATTTCTAGTAGCTGTGATTGGTCACAGTGATCACATGCATAGACTGGGCCAATCATAGCCCAACTGTGTCATGAGATTAGCCATGGCCAATTGCAGCTAATCACAACAAAAAAAAACCTAATGAATTGATTTCATTCAGTTAAATGCTTTCTTATAGCAAAGTTATCCTTTTGTGTAAAAAAAAAAATACTGATCACTTCCCCAAAGTAGTACAATGTTACTATGGTAGCATTATAATACTCTGGTCATAGTGGAATATAAAAAAAAATCTTGAAAAAAATTTAATAAAAAATAAAATAAATAATTGTTAAAAATTATCTTTTTTTTTTTTTTTCCTACTGTCACCAGTCAGTGTCCCTGATCACTGCCACACCAGTTCTATGATGACGCTGTACTGCACTGGTGACAGTATGTAAAAAAAAATAGTGAAAATAATTTTTCAAATGTTTTTCATTTTCCAAAAATGTCTAACAAAAAAATTACAACTTCAAAAAACTTGCCATGTCTCTTATTAAATACCTCAAACAGTCTGCTTTGCAAAAAGGGGTCATTTGGGGGATATCTGTACTGTCCTGACATTCTTGGACCTCAAGAAATTAGATTGGCTGTCAGTACTTCAGAACTGATCAATTTTCAGATATATCTCATAGTTTGTGAACTCTATAACTTTCTTACTGAGTAAATAATAAATACTGATTTAGTTTATTTTCACCAAAGAAATGTAGCAGAATACATCTTGACCTAAATTTATGAACAATTATTTATTTGCAAACGTTTACAACAGAAACAAGGAAAAAATTTGTTTTTTTTTTACTTTTCAGTCTTTTTTGTTAATTAAGCAAAAAATAAATCCCCAGTGGTGATTAAATACCACCAAAAGAAAGCTCTAGTTGTGTGAACAAAATTATAAAAATTTAGTTTGGGTACAGCATTGCATGACTGCGCAATTGTCATTCAAAGTGTGAAAGGTGAACATTAGCCTGGGCAGGAAAGGGGTAAAAATGCCCGGTATTGAAGTGGTTAAGTACTAACATGTATGTACAGAACCCAATGGTAACTAATGAGAATTTCCTCTGCTATAGTTAGTACAGCACAAGATGGATTATGATTGGCTGCTATTGGTTATGGTACTTAAATCAGAGGCATAGTAGCTTTTATAAATGTGTTTTATTTATTTCTTTATTAATGCCAAGAATAAAACAAAAACATTTTTTAAAATATATTTCCTTAATTTTTTTTAGATATGAAATATTGCATGATTTACATTTTATATACTCCTTCTGAGACAGCGGTTGGTGATTTAGACTCTATTTTCTAGTTTCCTTACCTGATGGTAAAAAAATTGCTTATATAGTTTAGTATCTCAAACTGACATTTATGCAAGTGAGGGTTTCAGTTAGAGCCAGCCTGCCTGAAGGGGGAAAACTACTATTAGGCCATCTTCCAAGTTAAAGTGTTACTAAACCCACAACAGCAAAACCAGTCTGTATATTCAGTAAAGCATGCTTGTTATATTCACTGTGGAACCTAAGGGGTTAATCCTCTGCATTGTGTAAAAATGCTGTTCGATCCTGACTTATCTGATCCTCCCCTTTTTTCAGTGCACCCCTCTGATCTCCTGATAAGACATATTGTGTGGAGACACTCTGCACATGCTCAGTTTGGTGTGTATTGTTTTTTTTTTTTTCTTGGGAGAGTGCATGTGATCAGCACAGGGCCAATCAGCACTGTCCAGACAGAGAGTTCTGCATCCTCCTAGAACAGAAAGAAAACTTCTACAAGCTTTAACATGTGCTCGGCTGGACACTGATAGAAGTCACAAGACTGCTCTAACGGCTGATGAGAAAAAGTATTTAGCAGTTTATATTTACTAAAATAATTGCATTTCCATATTGTGTGTACTGTGAGAGACCAGATATAGTGAATGCAGGGTCATGGGTTTAGTAACACTTTAATCCATAGTGCATCGGGAATCCTGTATTAAAATGTTTTGAATGTTTAGTTATTAAGCAAGAACTGTATATACATAGTAAAAAAAATAAAGCACTGGTTTTAAAACATATAAACATTAAAATATAATAAAACACCCAAAACCATCAAAGCTTCCCTAAAAGGTAAATAGATTTTCTACTGGACAAGAACAAAATTACCCATTTTCTTCAATTACAGTTGTTGGCGATTGAGCTGTTCATATCTTTTTGGTCTAACAAAGTAAAAATGTAATAATGTTGTAAAAATACACAATATATAAGAATTGAAACATTCTAATTACAAAATATAAAACAACTGCATTTCCCCAAAACCTTTTTCTAATTACTGTACATCAGCAAAAAAGGAAGAATTATTTCAGAGTTCAGATTTTTTAAACTTCTGTCTGACCCTAAATTCTTCAGCCTAATGACCCTTTCATAAAGTTTCAAATTGTTCATTTATTCTCAAATATGTATTATTAAAAAAAGACAAAATTTTGTTTTTTTAGTTCTGCATAGAGTTTAGAAAGATTAAAACCCCTGTCAGGCTGCAGTCTGTATCCGCACTAAGTAGATTCAACTCTCTATTTGTCCTGGTGACTATTGTCACTGAGAAAAAAACCGACAGCTAGTAGCAGTTCATTTTTTTTGCCAGAACATGCCGAAAAACGGTGTTCCGCCACCTCCGGTAATAGCTCCCTACCCGCCGCTTACTGCTGCCACTTTCACACACAGAAGCTTAGCTCCTGTGTGCACAGGTGACAGCGCTCCCTCCTGGTGGTGCATAAAGCCCTCCCTGCCTTGCAGTATCTCTATGAGAGGGAGGGAGGGATGATCACAGCCGCTCTACTGTCCCGCACGAGTAGGCTACACACACTCTAACTTTTGTAGCTGCTAGTCAGCATCATACTCTCTCTGCTCTCTGGGTGAGGATTTGGGTAAGAAAGGACAGGTTTGTACTTGAAGGGGAAGAGTTCTTTATTGGGGGGTGTGATTGGGGTAAACTGGCTTGTGAAACATGCACTACATAGTACTCTGTACTTTGTACATAGTGAATTCCTGAACCCTACCCCATATGTACCACACTTCTGAACTCTGCCCTGTACATGCAACACTTCTGAGCCCTGTACCCTGTATGTAGCACCCTCCTGAGACCTGCAGCCTATATGTACCGCACTCCTGAGTCCTGCAATCTGTTTGTACCACACTCCTGAGTCTTACACCCTGTACATAGCACACTCCTGAGTCCTACACCCTATACATAGCACACCTCTGAGTCCTACACCCTGTATGTAGCACACTCCTGAGTCCTACACCCTATAAGTAGCACACTCCTTAATTCCTACACCCTGTACATAGCACATCCCTGAGTCCTACACCCTGTATGTAGCACACTCCTGAGTCCTACACCCTGTACATAGCACACCTGAGTCCTACACCCTGTATGTAGCACACTCCTGAGTCCTACATCCTATAAGTAGCACATTCCTGAGTCCTACACCCTGTACATAGCACATTCCTGAGTCCTACACCCTGTACATAGCACACTCCTGAGTCCTACACCCTGTACATAGCACACCCCTGAGTCCTACACCCTGTATGTAGCACACTCCTGAGTCCTACACCCTGTACATAGCACACCCCTGAGTCCTACACCCTGTACATAGCACACCCCTGAGTCCTACACCCTGTATGTAGCACACTCCTGAGTCCTACACCCTATAAGTAGCACACTCCTGAGTCCTACAACCTGTACATAGCGCATTCCTGAGTCCTACACCCTGTATGTAGCACACTCCTGAGTACTGTATACTGTATGTGACACACTTCTGAGCCCTGCACCCTATACGTGGTGCACACCTGAGGTCTGGGTCCTGTACGTAGCACATTCCTGAGTCCTACACCCTATATGTAGCACACTCCTGAGTCCCACACCCTGTACATAGTGCATTCCTGAGTCCTACACCCTGTACATAGCACACTCCTGAGTCCTACACCCTGTACATAGCACACCTCTGAGTCCTGCACCCTGTATGTAGCACACTCCTGAGTCCTACACCCTGTATATAGTGCATTCCTGAGTCCTACACCCTGTATGTAGCACACTCCTGAGTACTGTATACTGTATGTAGCACACTCCTGAGTACTGTATACTGTATGTGACACACTTCTGAGCCCTGCATCCTATACGTGGCGCACTCCTGAGGTCTGCGTCCTGTACGTAGCACACTCCTGAGTCCTACACCCTGTATATAGCTCACCCCCTTTTTCTAATTACTGTACATCAGCAAAAAAGGAAGAATTATTTCAGAGTTCAGATTTTTTAAACTTCTGTCTGACCCTAAATTCTTCAGCCTAATGACCCTTTCATAAAGTTTCAAATTGTTCATTTATTCTCAAATATGTATTATTAAAAAAAGACAAAATTTTGTTTTTTTAGTTCTGCATAGAGTTTAGAAAGATTAAAACCCCTGTCAGGCTGCAGTCTGTATCCGCACTAAGTAGATTCAACTCTCTATTTGTCCTGGTGACTATTGTCACTGAGAAAAAAACCGACAGCTAGTAGCAGTTCATTTTTTTTGCCAGAACATGCCGAAAAACGGTGTTCCGCCACCTCCGGTAATAGCTCCCTACCCGCCGCTTACTGCTGCCACTTTCACACACAGAAGCTTAGCTCCTGTGTGCACAGGTGACAGCGCTCCCTCCTGGTGGTGCATAAAGCCCTCCCTGCCTTGCAGTATCTCTATGAGAGGGAGGGAGGGATGATCACAGCCGCTCTACTGTCCCGCACGAGTAGGCTACACACACTCTAACTTTTGTAGCTGCTAGTCAGCATCATACTCTCTCTGCTCTCTGGGTGAGGATTTGGGTAAGAAAGGACAGGTTTGTACTTGAAGGGGAAGAGTTCTTTATTGGGGGGTGTGATTGGGGTAAACTGGCTTGTGAAACATGCACTACATAGTACTCTGTACTTTGTACATAGTGAATTCCTGAACCCTACCCCATATGTACCACACTTCTGAACTCTGCCCTGTACATGCAACACTTCTGAGCCCTGTACCCTGTATGTAGCACCCTCCTGAGACCTGCAGCCTATATGTACCGCACTCCTGAGTCCTGCAATCTGTTTGTACCACACTCCTGAGTCTTACACCCTGTACATAGCACACTCCTGAGTCCTACACCCTATACATAGCACACCTCTGAGTCCTACACCCTGTATGTAGCACACTCCTGAGTCCTACACCCTATAAGTAGCACACTCCTTAATTCCTACACCCTGTACATAGCACATCCCTGAGTCCTACACCCTGTATGTAGCACACTCCTGAGTCCTACACCCTGTACATAGCACACCTGAGTCCTACACCCTGTATGTAGCACACTCCTGAGTCCTACACCCTATAAGTAGCACATTCCTGAGTCCTACACCCTGTACATAGCACATTCCTGAGTCCTACACCCTGTACATAGCACACTCCTGAGTCCTACACCCTGTACATAGCACACCCCTGAGTCCTACACCCTGTATGTAGCACACTCCTGAGTCCTACACCCTGTACATAGCACACCCCTGAGTCCTACACCCTGTACATAGCACACCCCTGAGTCCTACACCCTGTATGTAGCACACTCCTGAGTCCTACACCCTGTACATAGCACACCCCTGAGTCCTACACCCTGTACATAGCACACCCCTGAGTCCTACACCCTGTATGTAGCACACTCCTGAGTCCTACACCCTATAAGTAGCACACTCCTGAGTCCTACAACCTGTACATAGCGCATTCCTGAGTCCTACACCCTGTATGTAGCACACTCCTGAGTACTGTATACTGTATGTGACACACTTCTGAGCCCTGCACCCTATACGTGGTGCACACCTGAGGTCTGGGTCCTGTACGTAGCACATTCCTGAGTCCTACACCCTATATGTAGCACACTCCTGAGTCCCACACCCTGTACATAGTGCATTCCTGAGTCCTACACCCTGTACATAGCACACTCCTGAGTCCTACACCCTGTACATAGCACACCTCTGAGTCCTGCACCCTGTATGTAGCACACTCCTGAGTCCTACACCCTGTATATAGTGCATTCCTGAGTCCTACACCCTGTATGTAGCACACTCCTGAGTACTGTATACTGTATGTAGCACACTCCTGAGTACTGTATACTGTATGTGACACACTTCTGAGCCCTGCATCCTATACGTGGCGCACTCCTGAGGTCTGCGTCCTGTACGTAGCACACTCCTGAGTCCTACACCCTGTATATAGCTCACCCCCTTTTTCTAATTACTGTACATCAGCAAAAAAGGAAGAATTATTTCAGAGTTCAGATTTTTTAAACTTCTGTCTGACCCTAAATTCTTCAGCCTAATGACCCTTTCATAAAGTTTCAAATTGTTCATTTATTCTCAAATATGTATTATTAAAAAAAGACAAAATTTTGTTTTTTTAGTTCTGCATAGAGTTTAGAAAGATTAAAACCCCTGTCAGGCTGCAGTCTGTATCCGCACTAAGTAGATTCACCTCTCTATTTGTCCTGGTGACTATTGTCACTGAGAAAAAAACCGACAGCTAGTAGCAGTTCATTTTTTTTGCCAGAACATGCCGAAAAACGGTGTTCCGCCACCTCCGGTAATAGCTCCCTACCCGCCGCTTACTGCTGCCACTTTCACACACAGAAGCTTAGCTCCTGTGTGCACAGGTGACAGCGCTCCCTCCTGGTGGTGCATAAAGCCCTCCCTGCCTTGCAGTATCTCTATGAGAGGGAGGGAGGGATGATCACAGCCGCTCTACTGTCCCGCACGAGTAGGCTACACACACTCTAACTTTTGTAGCTGCTAGTCAGCATCATACTCTCTCTGCTCTCTGGGTGAGGATTTGGGTAAGAAAGGACAGGTTTGTACTTGAAGGGGAAGAGTTCTTTATTGGGGGGTGTGATTGGGGTAAACTGGCTTGTGAAACATGCACTACATAGTACTCTGTACTTTGTACATAGTGAATTCCTGAACCCTACCCCATATGTACCACACTTCTGAACTCTGCCCTGTACATGCAACACTTCTGAGCCCTGTACCCTGTATGTAGCACCCTCCTGAGACCTGCAGCCTATATGTACCGCACTCCTGAGTCCTGCAATCTGTTTGTACCACACTCCTGAGTCTTACACCCTGTACATAGCACACTCCTGAGTCCTACACCCTATACATAGCACACCTCTGAGTCCTACACCCTGTATGTAGCACACTCCTGAGTCCTACACCCTATAAGTAGCACACTCCTTAATTCCTACACCCTGTACATAGCACATCCCTGAGTCCTACACCCTGTATGTAGCACACTCCTGAGTCCTACACCCTGTACATAGCACACCTGAGTCCTACACCCTGTATGTAGCACACTCCTGAGTCCTACACCCTATAAGTAGCACATTCCTGAGTCCTACACCCTGTACATAGCACATTCCTGAGTCCTACACCCTGTACATAGCACACTCCTGAGTCCTACACCCTGTACATAGCACACCCCTGAGTCCTACACCCTGTATGTAGCACACTCCTGAGTCCTACACCCTGTACATAGCACACCCCTGAGTCCTACACCCTGTACATAGCACACCCCTGAGTCCTACACCCTGTATGTAGCACACTCCTGAGTCCTACACCCTATAAGTAGCACACTCCTGAGTCCTACAACCTGTACATAGCGCATTCCTGAGTCCTACACCCTGTATGTAGCACACTCCTGAGTACTGTATACTGTATGTGACACACTTCTGAGCCCTGCACCCTATACGTGGTGCACACCTGAGGTCTGGGTCCTGTACGTAGCACATTCCTGAGTCCTACACCCTATATGTAGCACACTCCTGAGTCCCACACCCTGTACATAGTGCATTCCTGAGTCCTACACCCTGTACATAGCACACTCCTGAGTCCTACACCCTGTACATAGCACACCTCTGAGTCCTGCACCCTGTATGTAGCACACTCCTGAGTCCTACACCCTGTATATAGTGCATTCCTGAGTCCTACACCCTGTATGTAGCACACTCCTGAGTACTGTATACTGTATGTAGCACACTCCTGAGTACTGTATACTGTATGTGACACACTTCTGAGCCCTGCATCCTATACGTGGCGCACTCCTGAGGTCTGCGTCCTGTACGTAGCACACTCCTGAGTCCTACACCCTGTATATAGCTCACCCCCAAGTCTTACACCCTGTACATAGCGCACTCCCTGAATCCTGCATCCTGTACATAGTTCACTCCTGAGTCCTGCACCCTGTACATAGTGCATCTCTGAGTTCTACATCCTGTACACAGCGCAATCCTGAATCCTGCACCCTGTACATAGAGCATCTTCGAGTCCTACACCCTGTACACAGCACAATCCTGAGTCCTACACCCTGTACACAGCGCAATCCTGAATCCTGCACCCTGTACATAGAGCATCTTCGAGTCCTACACCCTGTACACAGCACAATCCTGAGTCCTGCACCCTGTACACAGCACAATCCTGAGACCTGCACCCTGTAAATAGCACATTTCCGAGTGCTGCACCCTGTACATATTGCACTCCTGAGATCTGCACCTTGTATGTAGCACAATCCTGAGTCCTGCAATCCTGTATGTAGTGTACATCTGAACCCTGTGCATACTGCATTCATGGTATTTAACAATGCCTCTGTAAGGCCCTCTCATAATAAGTGCAATTTGGCCACACCCACCTTTCAATGCAGTGTGATGTCCCCCTGCCTGGGGGGTATGTGCTTGCGGTGGGGGCGTGGTTGAATTCCCGCACCTTCAAAAGTCCTGGCTAGTGGTAATTCATTACATTCAACCTAAGTTGTTCTGTAGTGTTGAAGACATTTCAAAGCTTACCCAAACCACCTAATTTTTTTTCAGTGAGTGTCAAGAAGATACCCCAACATTTATATCCACCTCTTAAAACACTGTAGTCCATTCACCACCATGGGATGTATAGATGTCTAAGGACAGGATGAGAGGCATGAAAGTTGTGAGACATTCCTGTTTCAGTTATGTAATCTCATTGTTGATACTGTATATAGAAGCCTGTATAGGTGTTGGGCCGGCCATGCATAGATTTCAGTAGAGACCAGCTGCATTTCAATCCATGTATGGCATTATGTTGGCTCCTTACTGCCTGTTTTAGCTCCTAAAAGCAGGCACGGTTGTGGGGCAGTTGCTGCATGTGCCCATTCACTTGAATAGGTCTTGTTCAGTGGGAGGTACTACCCACTGATTGTGATCAGGAGATAATTTGGGCTGCGCCGTCATGCAAAGCCCCTGTATGACTTGCCTTTGCAGCTTTGGGATGGGCGCTGGTAGTTGGACACTAAAAATGCAGCTCAACTGCCTATTTTTACTGCTCCCCAAATACAAGTGTATGATAGGCCTAACGGAATTATTGATCAGCTTTGAACACATGTGTATGGGCTTTACTAGAATGCTCAGGGATTTTATTTTCAGCCATTATAACACCTGTTTTTGTTATGAAATAGTATACAATAGCCCAAGACAATAGCAGTTTTCAAAAAACAGCAAATATAAGAGAATCTCCCAATGTTACCAATAGAATGCTAGCGCTGACTAATAGTTTGTTTCCAAGAATCTGACTATTGAGGAATGGCTTTGTAATGCACATATACCACATGGTACAATGTTTAAAAATTAATCTCTTTACTGCAGGAAGGTTTTGGAATGTCCGCTGGTCAGATCAGTGCTCATAGGTGAAACAGTAACTATGTGTTACCTTTTCCCCATTATTAGTGAGGAGAATTTTTTACAATTCAATAAATTATTGTTGTTATTATTATTATTATACATACAGTCATTTATATAGCACCAATAATTTGCACAATGCTTTAAACCAGGGGTAGGCAACCTTTGAGATGTGGAGATCTACCTGAGCAATATGAAAGATCTCCGGGGTTCAGAGCCATTTAAAAACAAATTAACTAGCGAGGCCTAACTAAATAGCAAGGAAAATGTAGAAAATATAATAAAACAAATGTCCCTGTAAAAATACAAACTTAGCCTACCTTAAAAATGGACAGTGTCAGTCAGTAGGGCAGTGGACGGTGTCAGTAGGGCAGAGGTTGTTCTCAGTCAGTAGAGCAGTGAATGGGGTCAGTCAGCAGGGCAGTGGACGTTGTCAGTAGGGCAGAGGTTGGTGTCAGTCAGTAGAGCAGTGGACGGTGTCAGTAGGGCAGAGGTTGGTGTCAGTCAGTAGAGCAGTGGACGGTGTCAGTAGGGCAGAGGTTGTTGTCAGTCAGTACAGAAGTGGATGGTGTCAGTAGAGCAGTGGACGGTATAAGTAGGGCAGAGGTTGGTGTCAGTCAGTAGGGCAGTGGATGGTGTCAGTAGGGCAGAGGTTGTTGTCAGTCAGTACAGCAGTGGATGGTGTCAGTAGAGCAGTGGATGGGGTCAGCCAGCAGGGCAGTGGATGGTGTCAATAGGGCAGAGGTTGGTGTCAGTCAGTAGAGCAGTGGATGGTTTCAGTATAGCAGAGGTTGTTGTCAGTCAGTAGAGCAGTGAATGGGGTCAGTCAGCGGGGCAGTGGATGGTGTCAGTAGGGCAGAGGTTGGTGTCAGTCAGTAGAGCAGTGGACGGTGTCAGTAGGGCAGAGGTTGTTGTCAGTCAGTACAGCAGTGGATGGTGTCAGTAGAGCAGTGGATGGGGTCAGCCAGCAGGGCAGTGGACGGTGTCAGTAGGGCAGAGGTTGTTGTCAGTCAGTAGAGCAGTGGATGGTGTCAGTAGAGCAGTGGACGGTATAAGTAGGGCAGAGGTTGGTGTCAGTCAGTAGGGCAGTGGATGGTGTCAGTAGGGCAGAGGTTATTGTCAGTCAGTACAGCAGTGGATGGTGTCAGTAGAGCAGTGGATGGGGTCAGCCAGCAGGGCAGTGGACGGTGTCAGTAGGGCAGAGGTTGTGTCAGTCAGTAGAGCAGTGGATGGTGTCAGTATAGCAGAGGTTGTTGTCAGTCAGTAGAGCAGTGGATGGTGTCAGTAAAGCAGTGGATGGGGTTAGTCAGCAGGGGAGTGGATGGTGTCAGTAGGGCAGAGGTTGGTGTCAGTCAGTAGGGCAGTGGATGGTGTCAGTAGAGTAGTGGACCTGGTTGGTCAGCAGGGGAGTGGATGGTGTCAGTAGGGCAGAGGTTGGTGTCAGTCAGTAGAGCAATGGATGGTGTCAGTAGAGCAGTGGGCTGTATCTGTAGGGTAGAGGTTGGTGTCAGTAGGGCAGTGGATGGTGTCAGTAGTTTTTATTTGTACATTTTTATTTTTTAATATATTTCACAATTTCTTTAGGAGCCCTGTTGAAAGGGGAGCACTTGGGGGAGGGCTTGGCAGCAGAAAAAAGGGGGAACAAGGGCAGAAGGGGCAGAGGGGGGCGTTTACTAGAACCGATCCCCTGGATTTTCTCCTGCAGCAGCTGTACACTGGTGGGAGGGTGAGGAGGAGATGCCAGCTTTCAGCTGCTCCAGGAGGAAAATAAAGTGGATCGTAGGAAGGCAGGTATTTTAAAAATCTGAACTCCCAGCAACTGGCAGGGGATTGGTGCCCTAAGATGGCTACCTATGCAGCTGAAAAATACCAATCCCCAGCCACTTGCTGGGAATTCAGATTTTTAAAATACCTGTCTGTCCATGGGAAGAAAGGGGAGGGGGGAGAGGACACTACTGGTGTGTGTGTGTGTGTGTGGGGGGGGGGGGGAACGGGGGATAGAGGTCACTGCTATGGGGGAAAGGGGGGCACAGGACATTGCTGGGGGGGGGGCAGAGGTCACTGCTATTGGGGAAAGGGGGGCAGAGGACACTACTGTGGCGGGGGGGTGATATGAAGGGTGGTGGAGGACACTGCTATGGGGATGGCCCTGCCCATAGTAGTGTCCTCTGCACATCACCGCCCCCCCGCACCAGTAGTGTCCCGCAGGTGATTGGGTAATATCAAAAGTTAATTGGCCAGCTCCTCCTCCCGCACTCCGTCCTTAGCCGTGTGGAGTTCTGCTCTCCGCTGTGCACTGAGGATGACAGCAGCAGCAGAGGAGGCTGGTGGAAAGGGGGGGGACCTGTTTGCAGTCTACCTGTCACCTGCCCGTGGTCGACAGACCGCGATCAACGGGTTGCCAACCCCCGCTTTAGATGGAGCAGTCTTTGAAAATATAAAGTGTGCCACACATTACAAATTCTGTATTTTTCTTGACAGATTGTAGCACTTAAAGCAGAACCCCAGTCAAAAACAACAAAATAAAAATTATTGCCTAATAAAATTTAAAAAGTGAATAAATAAGCTAACATTTGCTGCAATATTCACCTTCAATCCAGAAATTTCCTTTTTGTCATTGGATGCCCTCTGATGAACAGCATCATTCAACCCAATTCCTCTGAGACCAGGTCATTCTGGACACAACCCAGTCTTTAACCCCTTGGCGCCTGCGCCTCCCGGCCCTTTAAGGTTTCAAAAGCCGGGAGGCGGGGCGAGGTTTTAAGGTCATGTGACCGCCGTGATTCGCTGTCACGGCAGTCACATGATCGGGATCTCTTCTTTTGATCGGGACCTTTCCGTGAGTACCAGACATGTGTGCTGGGAGCACGCAGGGCACGTGCTCTCAGCACATGTTTTTCTTAATTGCACGCAAATGTGCGGCCGCTTGGCATCACGGCCCAGACGCCGGGAGGCCGCACATTTGCGTGCATCCGGCATGAAGAGGTTAAATGGACAGTGAAAGGAGAAGCAGCCATGTGGTGAGCTTATCTCTCTTTAATTTATTCTTCACTCCTATTAGCATGCTTCTTGTCAGCTCATGAACTGATTGGCTCCTTGTACTGCTTCTCCCTCTCACACTCAAGCTCTGCTCTACAGGGGACTGAAAGAGGCTGATCAAAGATCAAATTCAGGTGCTTAAACTACTCATATTTTAAAAAAAATACATTTAATGATGTATCCGTGATTACAGAGGTACATTAATTTGTGTCTTATATATCTGCCTAGAATTCAGATTTAATTCAGTGACCAGATTTTAGCAGGATCTCCAATTCTGTTACTTGCCACTGTTCAATTTATTCGCAATAATTACAAGGAAATGTATTATAAATGCAAATTAGGCCACTTGTTATAGAACCAGTGAACAATAAAAACACGCACACAATTAAAAACGTAACTGATAGCAGGTAATAGAATACAGAAACAGTAGTCTAAGGTCCTGAGTTCATCTCAGCAGGCTTGACTTGCAGTAATCTTGCACCGCAAGCCACTGATTTTTGATGGTCATCTTGGCATTTCTTCCATCATGATGTCCCTACCAGGTACCAGGTAGAGAATTAATTGCCAATTTGTGCTATTAAGATCAACAACTCAGCAGCCACTTAGGGCCCATTCATAAATAGCACTGCATTAACCCCTTGACTCCGAGTGCATGCAAATATGCGGCCTCTCAGCGTCTGGGCCTTGGCGCCGAGTGGCCGCATATTTATGTGCAATTAGAAAATACACATGTGCTGAGAGTGCGCGCCTTGCACGCTCCCAGCACATATGTCCGTGACTCACGGAAAGGTCCCGATCTCCCCTTTCGATCGGGACCTTTTCCAATCATGACCGCCGTGACAGCGAATCACGGCGGTCACATGACCCTAAAATCCCGCCCACCTCCTGGCTTCTGAAACTCTTAGGCGATGGTGCTAAGAGGTTAATACTCATTATGTTGCATGTTAAAATGCATCACTACGTTACATCAACTCATTTATTTTATTAAGCTGCTTAAGCTCTTGTCACTGGCCAAACACAAATGTGCGGTCTCCCGGTGTCTGGGCCTAGATGCCGAGTGGCCAGACATTTGCCTTCTATTAAAAAAAAAAATATGTGCTGAGAATGCACACCCCGCGCTCCCAGCACACATGTCCAGTACTCACAGAAAGGTCCCGATCTCCTCTTTCAATTGGGACCTTTCCCGATCATGTGACCACCGTGACGTCGTGTCACGGTGGTCACATGACCCTAAACCACGCTCCGCCTCCCGGCTTCTGAAACCCTTAAAGGGCTGGGAAGCGCCGGCGTCAAGGGGTTAAGTACCAAAAAATATGCAGCATTTTTTGCAGCGCAGTGCATAACAATGCACGTTAATGCATTGATACATGTTGCGCTTCAAGTTGAGTTGAGTGAGTGCATCTATAGCTTTCATAAGACAATAAGCGGAGACTAATAATGGAGAATGACAATTGCTATGTGGTCTGCATTTTATGGCCCATTTATAAATTCACCTCAGGCTGCAGAGTACAGAGTTCTCTCTGCTTATGGTAGCAGAAAATTTGATCACATGACTTTGACAATGGGCTCAATTCAGGAAACATTTTCTACCGCTTTAAGATCAGCAGTAAAATAGCTCATAGTGTTTTTCAAAAATGTTTTGAAATGCACCAAAAAAATGCTACTAATAAAGTATTGCAGTATTTAAGTAGTGAAAACTTGCAATATTTTAACACGCGCCAGCATCTTTAACAACCAGGGAATAACCGGTTGTTAAGAAGCCTGCAGCCGCCCGTGTCCTTAACAACCAGTGAGTAGCTGGTTGTTAAGGATTCGGCAACCGCTGATGCTCTCAACAAGCAGTGAATAACTGGTTGTTAAGGAGCTGCCATCCTCCTTAACAGCCATGACTCATTTGCTGCCTGCAGGATCCCCCACTGACAGCACAATGCAAACAAAAGATGAGTCGGCATTAAAAATAAGAAATAAAAAAACAGAGTAGCCCCCCAATTGATACCAAGCCCTTATCCGAGCATGCAGCCTGTTAGGCAAAGAAAGGAAGGAGGCAACATGATGGGGATGCTTTAAGGGGAACTCCCCCCTCAAAGCACTTTGTCCCCATGTATATAAGCACAAGGCTTTGGGGGTGCAGGGAGTTATTGACAAGCCCTTTATTAACCGCTTCCCAACTGCCCTATAGCAGATATATTGCTACAGGGCAGCAGGGGTGCACAAAATCACATATATATATATATATATATATATACATAATTTTGTGTTTCTGGGTGGGGGGCACGTGTGAGCCATGGCTGTCAATCACCGGGTCCTGGACGGTGATTCCCCGCCGGCGCCCGGTGATTACCAAGCATTTCCAAAGGGGAGGAGGACTGCTTTGTTTACTAACAGTCCTCCTCCCTGTCAGCTCGGGCACACTGCTCTGGATGCAGATCCAGTGCAGTGTGATTACAGGAAAGCCCACACACACTGCCCCCTATGTAAAACACTCCCTGCACACAATTAACCCTTTGATTGCCCCTCATATTAACCCCTTCCTGCCCATTTCCATTAGTACAGTGTCAGTGCTTTTGTTTAGTACTCATCACTGTATTGGTGTCAATGGGGATGTTAGTAACAGCAAGTCAATTACAGTGTCAGAATACCCGCCACAGTCCCGAAGTCCCGCTATAAGTTGCTGATTTTTTTTTTCAGCTGGAACTCTGCTTTAATAAGCCATTCCAAGCATAAAGAGTTTCCTATTGCAGGTAGACAGAAAGACAGAAACAATTGAGTACTGACGTGATACTTTTTTTATTTGCACTAACATACAATTTTGAGGACAAGCTTTCGGGGAATGTCCCCTTCTTCAAGGTCTAAGCAGTACCACTCACAAAATTTTAGCAGAATGTTAGAAGAGATGTGGGGGATGAAAAAAAAAAAAAAAAAAGAGACTAGAGATAAGACACAGCAAAAGCAAAAACTGTGGGGGGGGGGGGGGGACAATACTAACAGAGGGAGTCATGCTTGAGCTGATAGTCATAAAACTGTTGTATAATGATTGAGGAATCCCATGTCCAAATTCAGGCCGTTATCTCTTGTGTCAAATAGAATTATCATTCTTAGTTCAAAAGTTTTTCTTTCCTGAATGGATTTGAAATTTCCTTTAAGAACTAAAATATTGAGGTCTCCCAAATTGTGGCCTGGCCGTGCGAAACGGTGTCCCATTTCATTTCTATTGCAGGTAGAGATTTTCTGACATGTTGGAAAGCTGCTGTGATCAACGAACGAACGACCATTCACTTTTCTGCACTGAGAGGAAAATAATCACTTCACCACATGCATCTGTTCAGCTGCTGAGCTAGAGTAATGCAGCCAATTCTTCATTATATGATGTTCATGACAGAATACAACACTCCGTGCTACTGTAACATAACAGAGGTATTCTACTTTTCTGACTGTTTTTCATTAGTTTTGCATTTGACTAGGGTCAGTGCAGGGGTGGACTGATAACTCATGGGGCCCCCGGGCAATAGGGGATCATGGGGCCCCTGTGTCATTGCCCAAACTCAAAAAAGCCTATGAAAAAGGTACTAGGGGCATCTCATGGGGCCCCCTACTGACCCCGGGCTCTCGGGCAGTGCCCGAGTTTCCAGATGGTCAGTCTGCCCCTGGGTCAGTGTCACTACTGGTAGCATGAGGAGATACCTGGATCCTATGGAGGTTGCACAGGCAGTACAACTCCTCCAGGATGGCACATCAATAAGTGCCATTGTCAGAAGATTTGCTGTGTTTCCCAGCACAGTCTCAAGAGCATGGAGGAGATTCCAGGAGACAGGCAGTTACTCTAGGAGAGCTGGACAGGGTCATAGAAGGTCATTAGCCCATCAGCAGGACTGGTATCTGCTTCTTTGTGCAAGGAGGAACAGGATGAGCACTGCCAGAGCCCTACAAAATGACCTACAGCAGGCCACTGGTGTGAATGTCTCTGACCAAACAATCAGAAACAGACTTCATGAGGATGACCTGATGGCCCGACTTCCTCTAGTGGGCCCTGTGCTCACTGCCTGGCACCATAGAGCTCGATTGGCATTGAACACCAGAATTGGCAGGTCTGCCACTGGCGCCCTGTGCTTTTCACAGATGAGAGCAGGTTCACCCTGAGCACGTGACAGATATGAAAAGGTCTGGAGAAGCCATGGAGAATGCAATGCTGCCTGTAACATCGTTCAGCATGACCGTTTTGGTGGTGGGTCAGTGATGGTTTGGAGAGGCATATCCATGGAGAGACACACAGACCTCAACACGCTAGACAATGGCACCCTGACTGCCATTATTTATCGAGGTGAAATCTTGGGCCCATTGTCAGACCCTGCGCTGGTGCAGTGGGTCCTGGGTTCCTCCTGGTGCACGACAATGCCTGGCCTCATGTGGTGAGAGTATGCAGGCAGTTCCTGGAAGATGAAGGAATTGATATCACTGAATGGCCCCCATGCTCGCCTGACCTAAAGCCAATAGAACACCTTCGGGATATCATGTTTTTCAGTCCATCCGACGCCACCAGGTTGCACCTCAGACCATCCAGGAGCTCAGTGATACCCTGGTCCAGATCTGGGAGGAAATACCCCAGGACATCATCCGTCATTAGGAGCATACCCCGACATTGTCAGGCAAGCATACAAACACGTGGGGGCCATACAAACTACTGAGTACCATTTTGAGTTGCTGCAATTAAATTTCAGCAAAATGGATTATCCTGCTGCATAATTTTTTCACTTTGATTTTTGGGTGTCTTTGAATTCAGTCCTCTGTAGGTTGATAATTTTCATTTCCATCAAACTATGGAGCATGTTTACGTTTCTAACACATTACCCAGTACATATCAGCATAGATATCCAGCGTGATATTTTTCCCCATTGAGACCTGATGTGTTTTCAAAGCAGTCCTTTAATTTTTTTGAGCAGTGCACACACATACATATATATATATATATATATATATACACACACACACTGTGTATACAAATATATACACACTGCCATTACATTAAGATCACTGGTAAAGTGAGAAACATTGATTATCTTATTACAATGACATCTGAAAGTTGGTGGGATGTATTAAGCAGCAAGTAAACATGTTGTCCCTGAATTTGATGTGTTGAAAGCAGAAAAATGGGAATTGCAGTTCCTTGCATATAGGTCTGCGTAGCCACAGACTGGTCAGGGTGCCCATGCTGACCCATGTCCACAGCCAGCAATACCTATAATGGCCACATGAGCATCAGAACTAGACCACGGAGCAATGGAAGTAGGTGGTCTGGTCTGAGTAATCACATTTGCTGAGGCAGTTTGATGCTTTGGGAAATGTTCTGCAGGGAAGCCTTGGTCTTGCCATTCATGTGGAAGTTACTTTGACACGTACCACCTACCTAAACATTGCTTCTGACTAAGCACACCCCTTCATGGAAACTGTATTCCCTGATGGCAGTGGCCTCTTTCAGCAAGATAATGCGCCCTGCCACACTGCAAAAATGGTCCAAGAATTGTTTGAGGAATACAACAACGAGTTTGAGGTATTGATTTGGCCTCTAAATTCTGCAGATCTTAATCCATTGAGCATCTTTTGGGATGTGCTGGAAAAACAAGTGGTATCCATGGAGGCCCCACCTCACAACTTATACAATTTAAAGGATCTGTGATGAATATGGAAGTCTACAATGATGCTGTGGCAGAGAGATTGCACAACGGTGCAATGGCAGACTGACAATAGTGCCCATGTGTGCACTGGTGGAGAGCAAGGAAATGTGGCAGTGCTGGGTTTTGGTGTAGTGGAAAAAAGTGAATTCGTGCACAATGATGCAGTAACTACAGATGTGTACACTGGTGCAGAAGCAGCGAGATGGTTCTTTTGCGGTGGGGCAGTGGTGGCAAGAGTTCTTGTATTTTAGTTGACTGACGGCAAGACAGGTCCTGCTCAGTAGTGCAGTGGTGGGGAAAAGGGTCATGCGCAGGAGGCAGGAGCAGGGGGACCTTTAATGAAAGAAGATTGGGCTGGGAGGGTGCCATTCAGTCACATTCTATGAAGAGGGGAGAGTGTCCGTGTATAGGACTATCACTAGCTGCACAGGCACATCACCAGGGAACTATACAGGAAGCATTGGGAAAATCAACCCCCTTACTCACTTTCAGTGGACATGTACTGTTTACAGTGGCTGCCGTTATGATGGAAAATGTCAACAGCGCATGTCGCACTGGACACTTGTGGCTCTATAGGATGAATGAGAGTCACAAGACCCTCTGCACTCTCTTCCATAGCCCAGGAGGCTAGATGGAGGGAGGAGATAGCAGTCCTTCAGCCTTTCTGGGTTTTTCTTTTATACTGACTATGAGATTGAATTTCATGATCTACATGAATAGATATTAATTTTAGTTTTTTGTACAATAAAATGTATATTTCATGGTTCATGAGCCTCTGTTTGTACATAGAGCACATAATATGCAGTTCATTCTTTGTAGGTTATTGACCCTCACTGTTGTTACTGAGTGCTCTAATGATGGTGTTCAAATCATGTTCTTCTTAAAACCCTGCGGTTAAAGGTTGTGCTCTTTCACCAGTACAGTTTAATAGCTAATCTTTTGTGTATACTTTACTTGCATGTCACATAATGAGGTTAACTGCCATATATGTGTCTATGTGCAAGAAAATCTGTTCAGTCTAAATGACCACGCTCTACATATTCAGTATTCAACAGTTCAATAGAATATCTAACAAAGCCCATTCAATCACTTGCAATTCTGGTCTTCTGAAGATACTACATCATTTTTACCTGTGTAAATTTGTACCAAATCTGTGCAACTGAAACTTAGGCAACTGATGTGGTGGGACTTTTTCAAATAAAGCTTAGCTTGACCACATCTATTCCCATCTTCTGAACCGCCACATATAAAATTAAGGCTGGCTTTGTGTTGCGTTAAGGCACAGGAAAGGCCCAATGGAACTTTTACAGGAAAAGATTGGCATGCCCTTTTAGCTGCCTACTTTCTTGGATCTATCAATCATTTTGACATGTTCTTTCTGAAAACAACCTCTGCTTTTTTTCCTATAGAAGTAGGAGATGAGGGAAGATTCCTCAGGCTCCTTTTAAGCTGTAATGTAGGATATGACACAAGTCGAGAGGGGAGTCTGGGAGGACTTCCCATTGCTAGCCATACTGCATCTAAATCTAAGGTCTGGTGAGTTCAGGTGGAAGAGGGGACTTGTGCTGGAAGCCATAATGACCTGGGGGGGGCAGAAATCTTTGCCACTAAAAATAGAAAACTAACGCAGCCACCATATATAAGGACTGGTAAGCTGCAATATATTACATTTTTGGTTTTGGGTTTAATACCACGTTAAGCTTCTTGCCAGGAGTTCAGCTTTTAATATTTTTAATAGTACCATTAGGCTGCCCAGATTTTTGACATGATTATGATTTTTCTTCAGTGCCCACCATTTTATTGAGACATAAAAGATGTACAAGGCATTATGTAACATGTTTTATAATTCTGACTTGACAGGTGCACTGTAAGGGCTTCTATGTTGCATCATTATTTTCCTATTGCATCATTCGTGTCAGCTCTTGATAAATACATCTTACTATCTCTCTGAATTTGTGCATGCAAAATTGTCATAAAGTTTACTTTAGCTCAATAGTTGGAATTCCTTTGGCTCAGTCACCTGCAAGGAAAGCATGTTCAAACAAAGAATCTGATAACTGCTTTAAATACACAAGGAACCAAACATGCTACCTTTTTTTAGGCACTTTTACTGCTACACTATTTTATGAATCCTGGATTAATGCATCCTCCTTTATGGTAGATTATTATTATACAGGATTTATATAGCGCCAACAGTTTGCTCAGCGCTTTACAATATAAAGGGAGACAATACAGCAACAATGTAGTTCAATACAAGAGGATTAGGAGGGCCCTGCTCCTTGGAGCTTACAATCTAAGAGGCAGATATACATTTAGAATTTCTGAGTAATTTTGAAAAAATTTATTCACTCAAGACAACATGAAATGTCATGGTTTATCATTTCCTAGTTGCACGCACCCAAATAACTTGAGTTGGAAATCAAACGAACACCACTTTTGGCTGGCACTTAGAGTTTCAATCTATTTCAGCTTCTAAATAGAAGCTGATAGCTTCTAAAATGATCACAAAACTGCCAAGTGTATGGTCAACCTAAAGTGTACGGAAACAGCAGTAAAATGAAAATATAAGTGTTGGTTTGAATTACCCTTTAAAAAAATATTCATATTTGGAACATATTAATTCTGACGTTATAATAAATAAGGACTTCTTTTAAATCTGTACCATCCTTTTTTCTACATTAGTTTCATTTCATACTGTGCATAAAGCTCACATTGAGCTGTACATATTCTAGTCTTGCAGAACTTGCTTCTATGGAAGACTATTCTTTCTAACATCATTAGGCTTAAAGTACAATTTTCACATAGCATAATAATACAAAATTAAACTGCCCATTTGTTCAATAATAAAGAAATGCAGTTTTCACTGCAGTGCACAGCCTCTTCCTAGTGCTATCGTCTGCAGTTTTGTCCGTTTATTGTTTCAGGTCAGTGTTGAGGCTTGGTGGCTGGTATGGTGGAAGCTGGGTTTGGACATTTGAGCTTGTAGCTGTTGATGAGCCATATGTATTTTTTCCAGACATCTAAAGACATTAGGTGAGGATGCTTTGGAGGAAGAAAGGCATAAACATGTATAATGAAGACTGGCACAACTTACAGTCAGGTCCATAAATATTGGGACATCGACACAATTCTAACATTTTTGGCTCTATACACCACCACAAAGGATTTGAAATGAAACAAACAAAATGTGCTTTAACTGTAGACTGTCAGCTTTAATTTGAGGATATTTACATCCAAATCAGGTGAACGGTGTAGGAATTACAACAGTTTTCATATGTGCCTCCCACTTGTTAAGGGACCAAAAGTAATGGGACAGAATAATAATCATAAATCAAACTTTCACTTTTTAATACTTGGTTGCAAATCCTTTGCAGTCAATTACAGCCTGAAGTCTGGAACGCATAGACATCACCAGACGCTGGGTTTCATCCCTGGTGATGCTCTGCCAGGCCTCTACTGCAACTGTCTTCAGTTCCTGCTTGTTCTTGGGGCATTTCCCCTTCAGTTTTGTCTTCAGCAAGTGAAATGCATGCTCAATCGGATTCAGGTCAGATGATTGACTTGGCCATTGCATAACATTCCACTTCTATCCCTTAAAAAACTCTTTGGTTGCTTTTGCAGTATGATTTGGGTCATTGTCCATCTGCACTGTGAAGCACATCTTGTTCATTTCATATCAAATCCATTGTGGTGGTGTATAGAGCCAAAAATGTTAGAATTGTGTTGATGTCCCAATATTTATGGACCTGACTGTATATGCTTTCCTATGTGCGTTTTATGTGCTTTTCTGTGTTTTACAGGAGTACACATTATTATCTTTCTAATCATCACTAGGAACATCCCGAGGAATGCTTGTGACCCTCACTTTTTACAACTAAGCAGTGCTTACTAAAGTCCAACCCTTTGATATACTTGCAATCAATACTAGGTAAGTGTTATGTTATGATATGTGCATCCTGCTCCCTTTGTGTGCTTTCTCCCTGGACCTTTACATGTTAGTCCCCCCATGGGTTACCCCCCCCCCTCAAAACTTGGGGAAATTCCTTTTGCCCCCCTTCCTCCTTTTGTTTCTCCCTCCCCCCAACTGTTGGCTACTTGTTATGGTTATTCATTTGATTTCAATACTCTTACCTTAGCTTTGCTGTATTTTATGACTGTATTTCTGTTGTTATAGTGGTTAATCTAAAGCGTAGATCCTGAGGAAACAAATGCAGCAAAACGAGTTGATCCTATATGCATATTGTGCATCTTACTGCTATTTGAATGTAACCACATGCTGATATCATCTTCACAGATCATTTGGATTTAAAATGTGAAGTGTGACTTCTTTTTTTAATGATTAACCAATAAAAGAATATATATTTTTTATTACGGTTGTTCGATGTGATATTACAGATTTATCCTCCCGGTGGCTGAAAAATATAAAGTCCCATTTTCATTGGTGATAGAACAGGACCACTCGGTTTCACTGGATGCAATTGTACACTCTAGTTTTTTGTTCTGGGATGGTGCCACCACCAAGGGTACATATATTAAATTTCAGACCCATCTTCCTTCTTATATATACTATCTCATGCAGACGCTCTGCTCCATCCTACACTGAAGATCCTCTTCTGGGTTAAAACTCTTAGGAACAACATACTAGCATATTATGAAAGCCTTACCTTGAAATGAAGCCCTCTAGCGGCGCGTTGTCATCGCTGCAGAGGCTTCCATCTTCACCTAGTCTTCCTTCCAGGTTCGTAGAAGTAATGGGTAGGTGGAATTGGGTTGAAACTGTAATTCCATTGAAATAATACATTAAAAGATGACCTCAGGAGATAGAAGCAGGCATATAGAGGTACTTGCATACTTGTTTCGTCTTTCAGAGTGGTTTGGAACCCTCCAACCTGTAGTATTCAATATGCAAATTTGAACACTGAGCATTAACGTCAATGCTCCAGTATGCCTTCCTAACCACTGCAGTGTTAGCCACTCTCTGAGATAAAGAGGATCAGGCCATTACACTGAAATTTTTTTGGGGGCATGGTAAAGCTCCAAATCCATTGGGCTCTGAATATGACCTGCAACTGTCAATTTTAAATTTGAAGTAGATATATTTGAACGGTCTTTACTGCTGAAAGGTTTGTAATACTGTTCAGTCACTCCTACATTCCACACACCACTGCCAGATAGCTCTTCCATTTTCTTCATACCTCCAATCTACAGTAATTTTTTTTTAACCATATGACTTTGTGTTATTCTAACTGTAAAAAGTGCTCATAATCCAACAAGTTTCACTATTACCACATCTCCCAATAAAACATGCCAGTATTTGGCCAATACTTCTTTTATGGCTCTACAATAGGTCTCATATGTTGCAGACATTTTCAGAATTTCTTCTTTTTTCACCCCCCTACCACCCAGGATCTCTCTCTATTGAAAGTTCCATATTCCTGGCCATGTTAAGCCCTATCTTTATAGAGCACCTCATGTATCATATTTATTGAAAATGATCCTTTATCTCTCTGGCCTTCCTTACAATATCATCTTGGGTTGAAAACGTCATAATTTAGGTGGTTTAAAAATAACACAATTCTTTAACTTATTAACTGTGGACAGTGTGAATGTAATTAAAAACGAAGAGCTAACTGAGGATGCAAATAATGAATAGTTTATAAATTATATGCCCAAACCTTAATATGTCTCTATGGGCATTTCATGTTAAAGAAATTAAAGCCACAGGTATTAGAGATACAAAGGAATGCTACTGAATGCAAGTGTCTCCTTTTGGATTAATTTATGAGTTAAAATTGCGTGTGCTCTGCTGATACAATTCTTGTATTGCCTTATAAATAAATATGTGTTTATAGATTACCCTTTACTAGTCTTTATAACTGGTCTACATCTGGTCTCCACACCTCTATTTTCCCTATTTTATTTTGGTTTTATTTTTTGCAATGAAGAACATTTGGTATACATGTAAGGCTTGGTTCACACTGCCGCAACTTTGGGATCCGACTTATGAGACCCAAAGTCGCATACCATGTGAAATACCATGTTAGTCAATAAAAGCTATCTTATATAGCACTACTAAAGTCACTCCGACTGTAGAAAAGGTTCCTGTACTACTTCAAGGTGACTTCTATCCGACTTGTGCCCATATACTTTAATAGAAGTTGCCTCCAAGTCAGATCCTCATCTATATTGATGTGCTTTGGATCCAACTTTACTGGAAGGTTACCCAGGCATTCCCTGAACATTGCTTCAGAGTAGTACTCAGGTCGCCTGGCAAAGTCTCACTGCAAGTTGCTCAACTTTCAGGTAGCAGTACTGTGAACTGAGACTAATGGTTTAAACAAATGTTTGAGAGAGGATTAGTGTGATGTGCATAAATCCTAACTCCACGCATGCAAAATAGGAATCCTGATGAAGCCCAACTACAGATGAGAACCAACCAAGTTGGACCAATTGCCAGCTGGAAGATATGAGCACAGGCACAGTGAAACGGATACTTAATGGCATTTGAAATATCAGCTTCAGTAACAATATAATGGTCAAAGTATGAGTATTTCTTGCATTTATCTTGCAACTAAAATGTTTTCCATACTTGCAGATGTTAAGCACCTTTAAGTTATTGAATATGTGGAATTGCAGACAGTACACATAAGAACTGGAGATATTTTAAAAGTGCTTCATTATTGTTTGAAAAAAAAGCCTGCGACTATCATTGATATTAACAGTGTATCTTTAGCCTGTAACTGGTGTAAAAACTGCAAGAGGGTTAAAGTGTAACTGTAGGTGTACAACATACCTGAACATTATGGCAGACTTACCTTTCTGTTTGCACTTGTCCAACAATGACAGTTCAGGGGTGTCCCTGACTTCTCAATCCTAGTTTGCATCCTATGTCTTTGGCAATTGGTAGGCCAGTGATAAAATAGGTCTTCAACATGCACACTGGACTGCATTCTGTATCCTTCAGATCCTGTGGATAGGTTAAGAGTTAAGGGCAGTGTACAATTGAAAATGCTTTGCTAATAGCAAGAGTAAGTCTTTTCTGACAAAATACTCTAATTCCAAGCAATTTCTTTTCAAATCAAGGTTTTGCTTAAATGAAGAAATTATGTGTACATTATTCAATTGAACTTTTGTGATTGATGCACCTGAAAATGTAGAACTTTGTGGAATTCAGATATTATTGACTTTTGTCTACAATGGAGTAACATTTCAAATTTTTCTAGGACAAATTCCTTTTTTTTTTCAACGATTTGCTGTTGTAAGTTAAAGGAAAAAGGCTGTTGTTGAGCAATGTTTTAACTTGTCCATTTACATGGTGTGGTATCATATTAGGCATCAACAAAAGCACAAGTTTGAATTTAAGGCTAACTAAAAAGATTGTAGTGCAAGCTTTCAAGGCATCACCTATAATCTAAATTTCTAAACTTGCACAAAGTCAAGAATTTTGTAGGATAAGAGTCAGTCAATTATATCAAGCAAGTGGTAATGATCATCAATTTTATATGTAGGTTGAAGCACAGTCATGAACTGAAACAGAAATAACGATGTAGGAGGCTTACAAATGGGTAAGAAACAGCCAAACTCTTCTACTAAGGTGAGATTGTGGAAGACATTTTCATATCACAGGTAATACACCATGGCAAGACTGTGCACAGCAACAAGACACAAGGTAGTCATACTGCATCTGCAAGGTCTCTTCATGGCAAAGGTTTCAAAGCAGACTGGGGTTTCAAGATGAGCTTTCAAGCTTTTTTAAAAAAGCACAAAAAATGGGCAAAGGTTAGGACCGTAGATGCAGAGGTTGGCCAAGGAAAATAATGCAGCAAATGAAAGACACGTCATGATTACTTCCCTTCGACATCTGAAGATGTCCAGCAGTGCCATCTGCAAAGAACTGGCTGAATCCAGTGGGACCCAGATACACTCATCTACTGTCTGGAGGGACTCTGGCCATAAGTGGTCTTCATGGGAGAATTGCAGCCAAAAAGCCATACCTCCGATGTGGAAACAAGGCTAAGCAACTCAACTATGCACAAAAACATAGAAACTGGGGTGAAGAAAAATGGCCGCAGGTGCTCTTGACTCATGAGTAAAATTTTGAAATATTTGGCAGTTTGTTCACATAGGGCTAGAGAGCGGTACAATAATGAGTGTCTGCAGGAAACAGTAAAACATGGTGGAGGTTCCTTGCAAGTTTGGGGCTGTATTTCTGCAAACTGAGTTGGAGCTCTAGTCAGGATCAATGGTGTCCTTAATGTTGAGAAATACAGATACCTATCCATCATGCCATACACCAGGGAGGCGTATGATTGTTCCTAAATTTATTCTGCATTAGGACAACCACCTCAAAAATACAGCCAATGTCCTTAGGAACTATATTCAGCATAAAGAAGAACAAGGGGTTTGGGAAGTGATGATTTGGAACCAACACAAAGCCCTCATGTCAACATCATTGAGTCTGTTTGGGATTGAAGAGACAGAATGATGTGCACCAGCCTAAATCCACAGAAAATCTGTGGTTACTTCTCCAAGATGTTTGAAACAACCTACCTGCCGAGCTCCTTCCAAAATTGTGTGCAAGTGTACCTAGAAGAACTGATGCTGTTTTGAAGGCAAAGGCACACCAAATATTGATTTGATCTGAGTTTCTCTTCTGTTCATTTACTTTCCATTTTGTTAATTTATAAAAAAAAAAAAAATATTAACACTTTTATCTATAAAAGCATTCTTAATTTATAACATTTTTTTAAACCTGCCTATAACTTTTACAAAGGGGTAAACATTTAAGATGGTAGCCAGCACCAGCAAATAACTTATTAACAGAGTGCTAAATTAATCATGGATTTGCATTTCCCAATTGTTGTTTTTTTTTTCTGCCCCATATTGACATTATATGTTTATATTTTCAAAAGTGGCTATTTTAGCAGATAAGAGTTGGTAGCATAGAGTGGAACTGGACAAAAAGGAACACTTTGACACAGTTGGCCAATTGAACATATGTGTTGCAATATATGGTAACTAAGAATCCCCATTCTATAAGCTCAAGCTTGCTTTATGTAAGGGTTAACCACTTGCCTACCAGGCACTTATACCCCCTTCCTTACCAGGCCAATTTTCAGCTTTCAGCGCTGCCGCACTTTGATTGACAATTGCGCGGTCATGCAACATTGTACCCATATGAAATTTTGATCATTTTTTTCTCACAAATAGAGCTTTCTTTTGGTGGTATTTAATCGCCACTGGGCGCTTTACTTTTTGCGCTATAAATTAAAAATGTGCAAAAAATTTGAAAAAAAAAAAAAAGTTTATTTGTTTCTTTTATAAAATTTTTCAAACAGGTATTTTTTCTCCTTCACTGATTTGCGTTGATGAGGCGGCACTGATGGGCACTGATAGGCGGCACTGATGGGCACTGATAGGCAGCACTAAAGGGCACTGATAGGCAGTACTAATGAGGTGGCACGGATAGGCGGCACTGATAGACAGCACTAATTAGGGGTCACGGATAGGCGGCACTGATATGCAGCACTGATAGGCGGCACTGATAGGTGACACTGATGATGGGTACTGATAGACGGCACTGACTGGCATCACTTCTGGGCACTGACTGGCGGCACTGACTGGCACAACCCCTGGGCACTGACTGGTGGCACTGACTGGCAGCACTGCTGGGCTGCACTGGTGGGTGGCACTGGTGGGCAGCACTGGTGGGTGGGCACAGGTGGGTGGCACTGGTGGGCACAGGTGGGTGGCACTGGTGGGCACAGGTGGGTGGGCACAGGTGGGTGGCACTGCTGGGCACATGTAGGTGGCACTTCTGGGCACAGGTAGGTGGCACTGCAGAGTGGCACAGGTGGGTGCACTGCTGGGCACAGGTGGGGGCACTGCTGGGCACAGGTGGGGGCACTGCTGGGAACGGGTGGGCGGGGCTAGTGGGCGCACTGCTGGGCGGAACTTGCGGGTGTCACTGCTGGGCACCGATCATCAGGGTACTGATCATCAGTGCCCTGATGATCGGTGGCGATCCCCGCTCTGACAACTGCCGGTTCTCGGCAGTACTTTCCTCACGATCTGACAGCGTGAGGAAAGTGCAGCCGAGAACCGGCACTTGCATTTCCCTGTGATCAGCGTGTCATTGGACACCGCTGATCACGTGGTAAAAGGCCGGTGGGATCGGCCTTTCACCACATCACGTGATCAGCTGTGTCCGTAGGACACAGCGATCACGGAGATCGCCGGGTGCGCGCCCCCTGGGGCGCGCAGGAGAGTGCGTTCTCTCTCACCACATCACGTGATCAGCTGTGTCCGTAGGACACAGCGATCACGGAGATCGCCGGGTGCGCGCCCCCTGGGGCGCGCAGGAGAGTGCGTTCTGGGAGGACGTCATATGACGTCCACTCAGAACTGGCCGGCCGCGGTGAAGCCGTCATTCGGCTATGCGCGGTCGGCAAGAGGTTAATAGGTAATCTACAGACATGTGCAGAACAAAAAAATTAACTTTGTTTAGTTGCAATTCGTTATTTAAATAATTTAGTTGCGTTAAATTTGTTTAATTTGTTTTCAGCATCTGTTTTTCTTTTGTTTTCAAATTCTATTCTATTCTATTGTAATTCAATTCGACCGAATTTGGAAAATTCAAATTGACATTCGAATTGGCATTCAAATTCTAATTTATTCTATTCAAAATTCTAATATCAGTAGATGGTTATATTCTTTCTATTTTATTTTATTCTATTTTATTGTTTTTTTCTATTCCATTCTTTTCTATTCTATTATCTTATTTTCTATTCTGTTCTATTCTTATCTATTTTATATTTTTCTATTCTATTCTATTTCGGAAGACGGTTATATTCTTTCTAGTCTATTGAATTCTATTCTATTGCTTTTTCTATTCTATTTTATTCTATTCTTTTTTATTCTATTCTCTTTTTTTTTTTATTCTTTTCTATTCTAATCTATTCAAATTCAAATGTATTCTATTCGAAATTCAAATTTCCAAGACGGTTATAGTCTTTCTGTTTTTATTCTATTCTATTTAATTCAATTCTACTGTTTTTTTTTCTATTCTATTCTATTTTCTTTTCTATTCGAATTTGAATTCATTTTATTTGGAATTAGAATTTCGGAAGACAGTTATATTCTTTCTATTTTATTCTATTCTATTTTTTTTCTATTCTATTCTTTTCTATTCAAATCTATTCTATTCAAATTTTGAATTCATTCTATTCTGAATTCGTATTTTGGAAGAGCGTTATATTCTTTCTATTTTGTTTTATTCTATTCATTTCTAATCTATTCTTTTATATTGAATTGTATTATATTCTTTTATTTTGTATTGTATTGTATTCTATTGATTTTCAATTCTATTCTTTTCCATTCTTTTATTGTCTAATCTATTATTTTATGTTCTTTTCTATTCTTTTCAAATTCTATTCAAATTTCATCCAAATTTTGTCTGAATTTCGTTTTGTTATTTTGGATTTGTTACTATTGTAATTCAGAATTCTGAGACATTCATATGTACAAAAACATTTGTACGAATTCTAATTAGAAATGAAACGCTCCTCACACGTCTAGTATTAAATCTATAGGACCTTAGCCCTAATATTGTCATCTTACTGCATGGTACAGGTTGGTAACTCTAAACGGCAGAAATGCCTGAAGTTGCTATATTACTGGCTATTTGTTTTATATATTGATTAGCATGGTGGTGTTCTTGGGATCCACCTGGTTATTGCATGCATATTATTTGATGGTGCTGTCCACCCTCCTAAATTAAAAATATATACTGTGTATATATATATATATATATATATATATATACACACTGTATATTAATTTTTTTTTATAAAAATGTTAAAAGCAATTGTGAATTAGAGCGGTTTTAATATTTGGGCCTGCCTCTGGCCATCATAAATGCCACAGATTTGTTTACATTCTTGACAAAAGTAGTGGTAAAGTGGTAAGAGAGATAAAAATTCTACGCATCTTCACTTCGGTGTACAATATATAGCATATGAGCAGATAACAAGTCCTGGAAGCCAGGTCACCAATGTGCCTTCAGAGCACCTCTGCGTCACCAAGCTTTTAAAATTTTTGATCTCTATTCATCTGTATGAAGAACGTGTCACTTTTTAAAATTCACCTTTATCTGTTTATGCCAAAAAGTGAACATGTTTTACATGTCATTCATCCAGACGTTTAATTAAATTTTGTGCTGAAATTCTGCAACCTTGAAATTAAATTTTCTGCAACTACTTTTGTATTCTAAAGTTGTTTGAAAATATAAAAAGAAATATACAACCATGGAAAACATAAGTCTTCGGGAAGGAACTTTGCAATCACACTACCCCCATGAGCAAACAGCTTTGATGACAGAGCAACTCATTTTTACAGCTAATTTAAAATTTTACAAGTTCTTTTTTCAAAAAGATAAACGCAATATAAACAGATGGAAAAGAAAGTGTTAGAGTTGCAATTTGAGCTAAGAAAACTAATATTAAATTATGCAGTTTAGCAGTAATTACAAATCTTGCTGTATCATTCCCGTGGCGTCACTTTGAACAATTGTGAAATTTCTAATGAAATATGTTAATCTCTGTGTACACATAACATCCATGGGAAAAGATTTAGCTTGGTATTATTTGGAAACAAACTGCTGGCTGATAAATCCAGCTGATTATTTAATTGAAAACATGATCTGCCTTCTAAGGTGTAGGATAGTTTGGCTCAGTACAAGCTGATTCAAGGGAAGCAGGGCTAATAGATCAGAATAGGTAGGCTACTGAGAGACTATCTTCCATCAAAGTGACGCTTTACATTACCTATGCAGGGAAAAGAAACAGGATCACTTTATCCCTTCCCAGCAGCACAGACCCTGCTCTTCTTCTTGCCACCTTGTGTAGTCTGCAATCCAACTAGTGGGAACAAACACAGGGCTGACTCTGTACCTGTGGCCAATCATAATTCACCAGTGCTGTCACATTGAAGAAATGGAAAGAGTCACATGCTCCTTCATATCTGGAAGTGCCAGAAATGTCTCACTTACGGAGACTGAGCGTTGCAGGGGAGCAAATGAAAGTGTTGCTATGACCTGCATGGGGCAGAATAGATATGTGACTATTTAAAGCCTCTATAGCAGGGGTCTTCAAACTTTCTCCAAGCAAAGGGACAGTTTATTGTCCTTCAGATTTCAGAGGGCCAGACTGTGACCAGTGGGAGTAGAAAATCCCCCAGCATCAGTGGAAGTAGACAATGCCCCAAGCTTGGTGCTTAGTGAGACCACATGTGCATGCTCAGCAGGAGGAGGAGGTGCCCCATCATTGGTATTACTGGGTATTACTGGGATGAATAGAACCCCATAATTGGTATCAGTTGATGGATTAGTGCCCCATAATTGGTATCAGTGGGAGTAAAATTTCCCCATTGTTGGTGTCAGTGAAAGGAATACTCTCTCATTGTTGATGTCAGTGGGAGAAATAGTGCCCCATTGTGGGTGTCAGGGGGAGGAATAGTGCCTCGTTGTGGTTGTCAGTGGGAGGAATACTGCCCCATTGTTGATACTGTCCACTTCTTGATAGGTGATTGAACAGTAGGTTTTGAATATCTTTTTATATCCTTTTCCATCTTTTATATCCTTTGTCCATTACCTTGTTATGCAGGTCTTTTGACAGTTCTTTCTGCTCCCCATAGCTCAGTATCTAGCCTGCTCATTGCATCCATGTGAGAGCTAGCAAATTCATTGAGTATTTATACAAAGACACTAATTGCAATTTAAAATGCCACAGATGTGGGAAATTAATTGCCATTTTGCCCTGTGTGTGTCACCTTGTGTGTTTGTACCAAAGCCAAACATTCCAGGGTATGTAAACTTTTGATCATGACCATTTGGATGATTTCTGTTACCATTATGATAACAGTTTGGTCACCAGAGCAGTTTCTGGGAGGCCCTTTACAGGACAGAGGCAGGACAGAGATGCCACTACTTTATTATCCAGCCCATCCCAGCCCGCCTCCAGCAGAAGGTGTCCTTGGGTAAAGCAAGTCTCCCCTGAAACAGTGCCTTACTTCCATATTGAGTGAATTGCTGATACCATTCTGTGCCATTGCAAGTAATCTGCTACTGAACCACTGTGCCATTACTGACTGTTATACTGTGTTGCCTTAATATCTGCTGCTGTCAACTGCATTTTAGTGCCTGCAATTGCCAAATGCAACCTTGATATTCATATCACCCAATACAACATTTCTTTATACCACTTGGACTATGTGTATTCTTTTTTACAGCTGGGTACCCCAGCTCCTGGCCCCACCTACAGGGCTAAGTGGACTCCCGGCTCCACTAATAAATTCCCAGAAACTCTGTTAATTTGACCCTAATCAGCATTATGCACACTGCCAGTACGTTGACGATGTGCTCTTCCCACACCTGCATGTGCAATGTTTTGTGCACACTCCTGCACTCTGACTCTGACAGATGCTGATTTTATACAAAAGTATGCAAAGCACTCTTATCAATATGAAGTAATGCCCCCCCCCCACCCCTTCCCAGATGTCTGCAGGTTTAACCCTGATGTACTGTATATGGCTCATTAACATGACCACCAGCTTCTAGGTACTCAAAATGATTAACACTTTCATGGCTAGTGACTGGCTATAATTAAACATTACATGACTAGTAACTCTCAGTTGTTAAATATAAATGATTATTTCATTCTCCCTGGTGGCTGGATTGGATTAAGCCTTTTATTGATAAAGGCTGGGTATGATTAACCCATTAATGACTAGCAGCTCTCCATTGGCTGAAAATTATTATCCCTTACATGTTTTTTTGCTGCGCATGACTGGATATAATTAACTTATTCATCACTAATGGCAGCTCCCTGTTGGTTGAATTAACCATGTCCTACCTGATGACAGCATACCCCCCCCGCCAAAGAATCTACTTCCCATAGGGAATATAAAATTGCTCAGCCAGGTTTACTACTTCAAAGGTGCCTCTAAAGCTACCAAATTAAGAGCCAGCTCCTTTGCTTCCCACAATTCAGAGTAGCACATAATGTTACCAACTTGCCAACATGTTTCCAATAGGGATAAGGTTTGGTTTAGATGCTACCATGGGTTTGAATCCTGGAGGTTTGAGGATCTGTGCTCCTGGTGAATGTATATGCAGGTTCATCCAGAATTTTTATTAATCTTAATGATCTGCATGGCCTTTGAACTATGATCAGAAAGCTTAGAAGGGCCAATAAGGGGTTTTAGTTAGGCCAGCCTCCTCATAATGAAAGCGGGGTAAGTGGGGGGGACATATGGCAGTGTCAGTTAACTGGAGGAAGTTAGAGGAAAGCCAACAAATTACAAAGAGAGAGATGAGGGTAAGTTAGAAAACATTATCTTAATTCTTTTCCAATAGTTATTATTTTTTCAATTAAAAAAAAGTATACAAAATGTAGTGAGGTTGACTCATGAATACAATCGTCTCCCTTATATATAAAAAAGAAAAGAAAAATGGAATACATTCTGTAAAGAGGAAGTAAGAGCGAGTGCGAAGCAAATCTCCTAACTCTGGTTACATACAGTAGCATAAAAATGAGCCTATGTGACTTAAAATGTTAGAACCAATGCATGCAAAATTTGCAGGCAAACAAAATAACTCCAAGTTAGCAAACATGCCCGAGTTGGGCTAATGGGAAAGATATCCCTAGAGGGGCATCCTATCCATTGAAATCTCATGAATTCTCAGGCACTACGTTACATGTGATGCCGCAGTGGAATGGAAGGCAGCCCCTCCATAAGATGGGGAAAAAGAAGGGTGATAAAAGATGAAGTGGAAGAAAAAAGCAAAGCCAGACATTTCCTGAAAGATATGAGATCCATGGATCCCATACCTTTTTGAAAAGTATCCCTTTGTCACTAAGAAATGAAGAATGTCTTTCATTTATCATGATCCAAGATAGCGTAGTTTTGACCATATCAAGCGGAATGATAGCCGACTTCCAGGATTGTGCAACAGTATTTTGTGCAGCTATAAATATAAAGGAAATCAATCTTTCCACATGTCCACCAGGTTCTTGCACAGGATAGCCCAAAAGAGCTTGTTGCGGAGATTTCTAAAGGTTCGCTTGGGTTAAGGAATAAAGTTATAAATACCCAATAACTCTTTACTTTCGGACACATTTACTAGACAAGGTAAAGTGTGCCCTCCTGACAACAATCTCGGATGCACAATGCAGAGGCTCCTGGAACAAAGGTAGCCAGTCTATTTGGAACTAGAGATGTAAACTTTCTAGAAATTTTGATGCCATGGGGCAACAATGTTTTTTTCCCTGTTTATTTTTCTGAAAAAATTGAAAAAAATTTGGAGTGGAGTAGTTTTACAAATTGAAAGCCATTTTGTTTCAATGGGAAGGTGGAATGCCGTGTATATCAAAGTATTATGTTTAAAATAAAAGTACATCTCATTCAGTAAATAAACTAAACTTGCTTTTTAAAATTTTATTTTTTATTACAAAGGGAATAATAAGGACTGTTAAGAACATTTCTCCTATACATGAGAACAGGAAAACATCCCTTTTCCCTTGTAATTTTAAAGCTTCCATATGCATTTTCAGTTCTTGACAATGCTGATCCAGAAACATATATTGCTCTATGAAGAGCTTGATGAATGTTCTGATTTTCAGGTATTATTTTATCTATAAATGAAGGGATTATGTATTTTTGAAAGGCCGTGGTTTGTAACACTTCCTTACCTGAAGATATTGCTGGTGAAGAAATACTTTGTGATGACCTAGAAGCAGCAGAAAGAATGGTTCTGGAATGAGAACTCTGGAGGGAAAAGCTACTTGCACTTTCATTATGGCCCTCATCATTTAATTCCATGAAATATTTTTTAATATCTCAGGACACCTCTGGCATGCCAGGATGTGTTTTGTGATCCTTGCACCATTTGGAAAATAATATTTTTTTCTCACAATATTTGGAAATTGCAGCTTTGCTCTCAGCAGAAATTACACTGTGGAAATGTTTCCCAACTTGTTTCCAACTAGATGTTTGTCTCACCGTTTTACTGAGAGAAGGAAAAGAAAAAAACATTTTACTGAGCATACTATAGGTAAGCATTATGCTGTGATGGTGGAAAACAGGAATCATCTAAAGGTTATAAAGATAAAGTAAGTTATCAGGCAATTTGCCCTCTTACCTGTCAAATATAGCCTCAGTGGACAGAAACTGTCATCTACTGTATCCCAACAGTCACCCAACTGTAGGGGGTACAACTAGGAGTGCACAAGTACACTAAACTGGATAATTTCCCCTGCAGTGCCCCCGACTGACAGAAATGCATATTTCTCTTGTTACTTGAATTGTATTCCAGGGTTCCAGCTGAGAGTATTTGCAATAATTTAAGACTTTACATAAAGTCTCAGAAATTTTTCATTAGGCCTTCATGTTATATCGTTTGAATACCATGTCATAGATATATTATTTATCATTTTAAAAAAACATATTCCACAAAGAAATAAAGGAGCCAGGGGAGTGTGACCAGATTTGAATTTCATGGGAGGTGCACAGTCTATTCCACAAGCTCAGTGAGAAGGATAAATTAGGGCATAATATTGGAGGCCTGTCTCTGCCCAGTAGCCACATTAAGTGGCTAAATGGCATGGAGGGATATGGGTAGGACTCCATGGACATCCATGAGAGAAAAGATTCATGAGTATGAAAGAGAATCACTTGTGCCATTTAGGTAGCCTGAAAGTATTTCAAAAGGTCAGGGACCCCCAGGCCACCCCTAAGTTTGGGGGTATACAATGTACATTTGTTTATTCTGGGCCTCTTGGTTCCCCAAATAAATGTCAAGACCTTATTTGGAAACTGTGCCAACTCTGAAGGATGTATTACAATTGGTAAGGTTCTAAATACATATAAAAGCCTGGGCAGGACATTCACTTTTAGAGCATACAATCTACTGAATCAAGAAGGCAGAGACGTGAGCCACCAATCCATATCTGCTATTAGTTGCTTGTAGATTTTTCATTCCATTCCAGTTGACATATTGTTTGGTAGGGTGTAAGAAACTATCATGATAAAACTTTTCGGGGACAGGATGATAATCATCAAAGGACCAATAGGGGGTTGCAACTATAAAGAAAAGGATTAAAACAAATAGTCACCAAAGGTTAATCATATCTAATTATGGAAAAAATATCCAATCATGACATAATAACCTTGCTCAGCCACCTGTCTCCCAAGAGTTAACCATTTCCAGCTCCTACCAATAACCAGTAACGAGAAGGTTACTCAAATCTAGCCAGCAAGGCTAGGTATACATGGCACAATTTTCTTCAGAAATTTGCTTTAGATTTACCAAAAAGCACATAATATGAGACCAAACCTAAACAACACTTTCAATTGTATCCAATTAGGCAGGCCCTTGCGCTACATAGTTGAAGGTAAATCTAAAGGAAATTGGCCAGAAAATTGTATAGTTTATGGCCAGCCTTAAGGACTGATGGTCATAAAAGTGTTAATCCTATCTAACCAAGTGAAAGTATTAATGATTCACCTACATCTAGGAGCATATGTTTAAGAAAGGATTACACATAGGACCATCTAGAAAACCATGTGTGTCCCCTTCTGTGTTTTCTATTTCTTTGCATCACATAAGCAGCAGCCATAGAGAAGGAGATTGTAGAAAACACTCTACATGAGCAATGTGAGGACAGCAGTGATCAGTGAGGTAGTGGCCATACAAGACATCAAGACCTGGATTACACATTCTGTACATTCACATGGCTCCTCAGTGTTTGAACAACACCGGATTATTGGTAGTAAGGTGATTCCAGGTAATGAAGCAACCCGGGACACCACCAGGATGAAGAGTACACATTATAGCTAGGTAGGGTTAGGTGCCCCCTGTTGGCAATACAAGGCTTACTTTCCAATTTGAGTTGAAGTGTGCTTTCATTACCTGCCATGTATAGAGTTGTTTATCTCTAGTGTCAAAGAATCCATCATCTCCTTCTCAAAATACTATTTTTCTGGCTGTTATATGGATTCTCTTGGGGCTTATGCACACTGGGCATTTGACCAGCCCCCTCTAAATGCCTTTTCTCCTGTCAGTGTCTAGACGTGTTTAGGCACATAAGACGCTTAAACATCAATGGATTCCATTGGCCAGAATGTTACTTTATTGTGGTCATTGGAATGAATACATTAAGCTCAAACGAGTCTAAACTCATCTAGCATTTAGATGCATTTAAACACATTTAGGAGGGTCAGATGTTTTTTCTGTTCAAAAGCTCCTCTCCTGAACACGTTGGTGATGGTTTATTTCAGCCTTTTTTTCGAACTTTATTTGGAACAATTATAAAAAAACGAAAGGGTTTATTTTTCTAATTTGCACACTTGTTCAAAATCAGCGGTGTTGAATTACTAACACAGTAGCAAACTCTCACTTTGAAAGTGAATGTTGACCAAGACTAGAGAATATATTGAAGCGTAAGGGTCCATTCACACCAGCCAGAGCTTTGTAATGCAGTGGTCGCTGTACAGTGGTGGGAATCACAGCTCTGTACTGCACCATTCCTTTTTTTTGCAAATGAACTATAGTGAAACATCAGACATTGCATAAAGTTCAACTGGCCGCCACACGGTGCAAAGTGGTGCCTTGTGCTGCGCCAAAACAAACAGCGCATACAGTTTTCTTTTTCAGCGCACCGTGCCCGCACACCACTGCACCGCACCACAGTGATGTGAATCAGGCACACAGGAGACAAGGCAGTTAGCTTTGTCCTGCAGTGGAACTGCACTGAAATAACTGCCCAGCGCAGGCCCACTGCATCTGGCGTGAATGGAGCCTTACCCTAGGTTCACACCTAAGCGTTTTTGCAGCATTTTTCAGAAACGCAGTACAGTCCATTTAACATTTGAACACAAAAAGTTGCATTTTTGGTTCTATAGACTTTAATGGAAATGCTGCAGAAAGCATGTAGTGCTTTTTTGCTGTGTTTTTAATGCGTTTTGTGTTTTACATTTGTCTAGCAACAGCAAAAAAAACGCTAAACGCAGAAAAAACACAGGTACAAAAACACAATGCAGAAACGGGTCAAACGCGAACTGCATAGGTGTGAATCTAGCCTAAGGGCTTATTCACACCAACAGCGGCATTATATTGCAGCTACGGAGGTGTGCTGTGAAGGGAGAGGTGCTGAAGCACTACACTGTATACTTTTTCAACTTTATAAGAAATTTTAACAAAGTGACATACAATATAATTCATTTTTATTCATTGCAGTTGCGCTGCGTCGCAACACGCTATTCTGAAAAAGTTACAGAACGTCCTACTTATTTTCAGCTCAGTAGTGTGAACTGGACTAATAGTACATAAGGTGAATCGCCTTGTCTGTGCATTGGGATTGCATTGGAAAAGGCTGCCCAGCATAGCCCATATCAGATTTTTTTTGTTCCTTGCATTATTGGGTATGCAAAGGGAATACAGCATCTCCATATTTACTAATCTACATTAACGTCCCTTACTCCTTTAGCAAATCAGCTCAAGTCAGTAATAGCTATTCAGGCCCGAGGGTCAACATAACAGCCAATTAAATTGTATTTTCAGAAAAAAAAAAAAATGCCCATAGTGCAGTATGTTGATGGTGTTTATTGAATAAGAATTAGTTGCTGTGGCAACACCCCTACTGATTACGTATGTGGTACGAAACGCGTCTAGGAGGAGCCTTTGTACGCAGTGACGTCACGCCGCCGGATCATGTAGATCCGGCGCCCATCATAACAAACCAGCTGGTTAGTGATATTTACACCTGTAAGTGCTATAGCAGCCTGCTTGCTGCTACCATCTATATTGTGACCATTTTTAATGCTCTGGTACTCTGTACTACTAATTCTTATTTAATAAACACCAACAACATACTACACTATGGGCATTTTTGTTTTTTGCTCCACATCGAGCAATTGAACTCCACCCCAGGACCCCAGGTGACCTATCCGGACCCTGAGAGGGAAGCCTATGACCAGACCCCTCTGAGTGACATCTCTAATACCCTATCCACAGAGGAGGAGATTCCACACCAGGCTGTACCCCATAGGAGACCTATATATTTGATCAATGCGCATTACGATTGCGCTTCCGGTGAGTGCGCACTCTTACCATTTGTCGCTTATCACCGGATCACCATTAGCTCACACTGGGATGCTGCAGCGGATATATCTGCTATCAATTTAATTTGAACTTTTTACATCACTTGACACATTGTCACTTTATTATTGCATGCACATTGTATGATTAACTCCAACCTTGGATTTACCAGTTATTTGCCACTAGTATTATTTGATAATCACAGGACTTCATTTTGTCATCCAGTCCTTGATACTGTATTTTTTAGCGCTGCACTGTTTTCTCTTTTATTATCCCTGGAAAGGTCTGTGGTTCCTTTTGGTGCTATAGCTGCTGATGTAAGCGCTCGCTAAGTTTTCTTTTTATCTTTTGGATGGATAGTCTGTCACTGTATAGGATGCTGGATGGATAGTCTGTATCTCACAGAAGAGAGCACGTCATGTACACGCCATTAAAAGGTAAGAGGAGCCCATACACACCACACACACACACCATACACACACTATACACATACACCATACACACAGCATACACACCATACACACACACACACACACCATACACACAGCATACACACCATACACACACACACACACCATACACACAGCATACACACCATACACACACACACACCATACACACAGCATACACACCATACACACAGCATACACACCATACACACACACACAGCATACACACTCCACACACCATACACACAGCATACACACCATACACACACACAGCATACACACTCCACACACTATACACACAGCATACACACACACACCATACACACAGCATACACACACACACACCATACACACAGCACACACACACACACACCATACACACAGCACACACACACACACACCATACACACAGCACACACACACACACACACACCATACACACAGCACACACCATACACATACCATAAACACACACCATACACAAAGCATACACACCATATACACACACACACACACACCATACACACAGCACACACACACACACACACACCATACACACAGCACACACACACACACACACACCATACACACAGCACACACCATACACATACCATAAACACACACCATACACAAAGCATACACACCATATACACACATCACACACCATACACACATTACACACCATATACACACAACATACACACACACCGCAGCATACACAACATACACACACACCACACACAACATACACACACACCACACACAACATACACACACACAACATACACACACACCACATCACACACCATACACAACATACACACATCACACACTGTACACACACACACACCATACACAGAGCATTGGCCGAAGAAGCCGGTTTCCTCCTCGCTCCTGTAACAGAAGGAAGGTGATGAGAGGAGATCGCTGTTTCACACTGTGACAACCATCCCAGCAGGTGACAGGACCTCCCCCACCTCCACTCCTGACTGCCCCTGTCACCAGCGGACCACGTGGAGGGCAGGCTGTTGCCATCACTTCACACATGCAGCCCCTGGCCAATAGCCAGCCACGAAACCACGCCCTCTGCAAAGGTACTGGCTGCCGGGCGCCCCTGTCTCGTCTTGGCCACGCCCCATGCCATTAATACCTGACGGGTATGTAGTATTTCTCGGGAAGGATGATGAAATTGATTGGGGGATGACATGAGGGGCGTGTCTTTGGTGTACACATGCCTGGTGTTGTGTAGCGGGGAATATAGTATGTTTCTGTATAAATAGAGGCGCTGGCACTGCAGGAGGATGCTGCAAGCAATCTCCCCATCTGCTCCTTGGCCAGCCATCCCCGGGCAGTATGGCACAGACACTGAAAGTGGCGCACAGGTCCTCCTCTGTATTCAGGACCCTGACTGAGGCATGGACGGAGTCCTTACAGAGAAGACCAGAGACCGTCATCAAGAGGCACAAGTCCCTGGCAGACGTGCCCGGTCCCTCTGCCATCAGTTTCCTGACTGATATCTTCTGCAGAGGAGGCCTGTCCAGGCTGCACGAGTTACAGGTAAGAATGAATGGATATACACCATACAATCTGATTGTAAAATCTCCTATAGACCTACCATCATCTGTGTAGTGCAGGGGCTTGCCTGATTGGATACCAAAGGAAAGGACTGTTTAGGTGTGCCCTGATATTACATAGTTTTGGTAAATCAAAAGGAGACCAGAGAGATTGTCCAATCAGATTGCATAGTGTATGGCAAGCTTTAGGCCATGGGTACTCAATCTGTGTCCCTCCAGCTGTTGCAGAACTACAAATCCCATCATGCCTCTGCTTCTAAGAGTCATGCTTGTAATTGTCAGCCTTGCAATACCTCATGGGACTTGTAGTTCCACAACAGCTGGAGGGACTCAGGCAGGGACAGACTGACCATTTGGAAACTCAGGCACTGCCCGTGGGCCCGGGGTCAGTAGGGGGCCCCATGAGATGCCCCTGGTACCTTTTTCATAGGCTTTTTTTAGTTTGGGCAAGGACACAGGGGCCCCATGATGCTCTATTGCCCGGGGGCCCCATGAGTTGTCAGTCTGCCCCTGGACACAGGTTGAGCACCCATGCTTTAGGCTGACCATACACGATGCATTCTGTTTGTACAATCTTCTTTTGATCTCCTATCAATGATCTAGTACAAGGACCTGCCTGATTTGATACAAAGCGAATGGATTGTTTAGATGTGTCTACATATTACATCGTTTTTGTAAATCTATATGAAATTATGTAGAGTTTGTACAATCAGATTGTATAGTGTATAGCTAGTTTAAGGGGTTATATCAACAGACTTTGCTTTACTGTGTTTGGATGCATTTCTATTGACCAGTACACATGGTAGTTCAGAGGCTGCGTTTCACCTGATTTGCGTTGCAGTGCGTTTCTTTGGACGCCCGCATGTCCTATTGAATTGAGTTTGATCTGCAGGCACAGCAGGTCTAATGTAGCCTTTTCTTGTCAAATGCAACTTTTTCCATTTAAACGTTTGAAAAGCAAACAGCAAAGAACGCCCAACAACATGAACACCCATCACGTGACCTTCCATTTATACTATACAATGAGAAGGGCCATGCTGGACTTATTAAACATCTTACAATTCTCCTAGGATACTGTGGGCTTCCCGTTGTACTGTGATTGATTTCTGCCACATTATACCTTTGTATATTGTATTATAGTATATGATATGATTGCACTTCTACATGATTAATAATAATAATAGAATATGTATACCATGGGAATTCTAATAGGAAGCCCCTTTACTAGTAATGTATCACTTCTGGGTTCTGGTTATTAAAAACTATTTAATGTTTTTAAGCCTTGGTTCAAACTAGAATGAGGGAAATCCACAATCCCTGCATGTTTCCCACACTGTGTTCAAATTGCGCTGCCCTTGCGATCTGCAGTGGGTGTAAGTCATTGCTAACGACACCCCAAACGCAAGTCGGAAACACAGTGCGTTTGCCTGCACTAGATCACATGGTACAAAATGACCATGCAATCCGGTTGCAGTGCGTTTCTAAAATTGGTGTATGCACTTTTTTGGTGCAATGTGGTGTGATATGAGCCAATTCAGAGTGAATTAGCACAAATGGCACCACACTGAATTGTATGTGAATTGCACAGGAATGTGTAGCACTTCTTGTGCAATTCATTGGGGTTGATTTACTAAAACTGGAGAGTGCAAAATCTGGTGCAGCTCTGCATGGTAGCCAATCAATGTCTAACTTCAGTTTGTTCAATTAAACTTTGACAAAATAACCTGGAAGCTGATTGGTTTCTGTGCAGAGCTGCACCAGATTTTACACTCTCCAGTTTTAGTAAATCAACCCCAAGGTGTGAACCTAAGGCTAAAGCCTAACTGGGAACGTTGGAAAAATTTCCCTTTCCGTTGGGCTGCACCTGCACTGCAAGGGTTAACTGCTGCTTTAGATCTAGGGGGCATCAGAAAAGCAGGTTTACTTACCCGATCCTCTACTCTTCTGCACTGATAGACCGGTCACTGCAGCATCTTCCCTCTGTGCTACACCAGTCTAATGTCCTGACATCATCAAGAGTGATGCCGGGTCCATAATCCTGCATTGGACATGCCGATGCTTTAAGAACTGTGTAAAAAGAAAAAAAAACCTCTGCATGTTGGGTCTGCACTTCTACCTGTGTACAAATGCTTGTTTTACTGAATGAAATGAAGGCAGGTGTTCTGAATGACCGATCCTCCTTCCTATAATGGTAATATACCATTCCCATGGTCATCAGGTTGGGATTAACATTCCTATGTAGGTAGTGTGCTGACAGAATTGGAGGACGTGCCATTATTACTGTTGGTGGATTGCTCCTACTTCAGCCTTTGCCTGCATGGAAGGATAGACACAGAATCTATTCATTGTTCAATACCCGAGGCTAAGGCTAGACGTACTTACTAGATGTGATACGAATACTGAGTCATCTTATTTCCTCTCTTACTAATTTCCTTTTCACATAATACATGAGGAGCCTCATTTCTGGAATATGCATCATCACTTTCCTGACCACAAAATGGGGTAATGCTTTTCAGCACCACACTGGGTGGACAAGGATGATCAGCTCGGGTCACATACTCAGGGCTGCAAGTATTGCGTGTTACCTGTCACTTCAGGCAGAGCTCACAGTACTCATCAGAGGGACACTTCTAGTTAAAACAACTAAACAAGCTAACCTGTAACATTCAGTGGATCAGAAGGCTTTTCTTATCAGTTGTCTATACAGTATTACAGTATGCAAGACTGTATATATACTGTATGTATATAATTTGATAGAGTAAAAAGAGTTTATATATATATATATATATATATATATATATATACACACATACAAACAAACATATATCTATGAAGAGAACAACATGGTGGGCACACATGGAATGTTCTTTTTTTGTCGTTCAGCCCATGGGCTGAATGCAGAAAAAAAAAGAACCTAACATATTCCTCTATTCACGTCGGGCGAGACCAATGATTGGTAGACTATAATTCTGTGAAATGAAGTAATAAATAATAATAACTACTTCTATATGTATCTTCAGCTGCAAGGAAAAGCCAAGTATGGTCCGGTGTGGAAGGCAAGTTTTGGTCCAATCCTTACTGTTCATGTGGCAGATCCAGCACTGATTGAGCAGGTCTTACGACAGGAAGGAAAACATCCCATTCGTTCGGATCTCTCCTCCTGGAAAGACTACAGGGAGTACAGGGGACACTCATATGGTCTGCTTACTGCGTAAGTATCCTCTAAATACTTCTCATTATGATCATAGTACTGATGCGAGGGCTGGGGTCCACGAGCTGATTTCTAAAACTAGAAAAAAGGACTGAAGATGTTCCTATAACAACTATTCCAAATCTGTGTTTTGTTTTTGTAATGCAGGTTAACCTTTAGGGTTGTTTCTTGGGGGCCTCAGTTTGTGTAAGAGCAGCAAGCTTCTATGAAACGTTCAGCAAGCTTTTGCAAACCTTTCGGGAAGCTTCAAAGCAGCTTTCTGTAAGCCTTTAAAGCACCTTTCAGCTCCTTTTGGAAATGTTATACGCAGATTTTCATGTAGATTGCCACTCTAAACAAGCTGCTAGCAGGCTTCAGCAGTCCTTCAACAAGCTTCAAGTAGTGATGAAGCTTGCTAGCAGTTTGTTTAAAGTGTCAATCACCACTCCCAAACCAGAGCTGGATGGTACTTTAAAAGCTTCAACAAAGATTGCTAAAAGCTTTGCAAAGGCTTTGCAAAAAGGTTGCTGTTCACACTGCTCTTATACAAGCTGAAGCCCATGTGAAATAGGACTTATATCTAATAGCGCTTCATCTTTAAACCATATACTATCAGGGCACTGCTACTAAAAACATTCATATTACCTGTACCTGCTAGGGAACAATTAGTGATATCATTGTTTATTCATTAAATGCTTAACTCCTGGCAAACAGATAACACACAGTTAAAGTATATGAACTGTTTTAACAGCCAAACCTTGTAATTCAGACATTCCTGCCAGAAAGCACAGCCAGGTCTTACTGCAGACTATACAGCAGTGAAGAAATAAACCTTGGTTTGTGACTTTCTACAGCCTGTTACTGGTAATGAAGGAACTGCAGCACCTAATGAGATCACCCCTGTTTTCTGCTCTCCTGTAAGCATGTTCAGTGTGTTAGACTGACAGTATTGTGTAAAGCAATAGAACCTGCTTGACTGAGGTTGCTGCTTCTCCTTCTCTTAGTCTGAGCACTGCTGTGTAGGAGATTACAGATGGCTAATACCAGGACAGGTTCAGGTACTCATGCCATTTGTATATAAAATCAGTTGAATACTATTGAGTTAGGATAAGATTTCTGTTTCTACGGATTCCTGCACTATGCCGATTAGCACTGCTTTACTAAATAATACATTTTATTTTAGGTATAACGCAGGACCTATGTGATTGTGTATAGGAGTGTTATTAAATATTATTCTCTGATGTTTGCAGTGAGGGAGAAGAATGGCAGCAGTTCCGCAGTATTCTCGGGAAACACATGCTGAAACCAAAGGAGGTGGAGGCATACAGTGATGTTTTCAGCAATGTGGTTGGGGATCTCATAAAGAAGTTAAATCACCAGAGGAATCAAAATCCAAATCAGGTTGTCAAAGACATTTCCAAGGAGTTCTACAGATTTGGCTTAGAAGGTAATTATTCATTATATAGATTTGTTAGTGTCTTTTTTTTGTACTTATTGCAACCTTGTAAATGATCACACTAAATGGTTCATTCATCTACAAAGGAACACTTGGAAATGTTTCAATTCACCAATTATGAAAGTAACATTTTCATGGAGTCTGGCTGTGTCCAGATAATTGTAACAATTTAGAAATGAATTCAGTGTGCCAATAAATTGAGGCCCCCCATGTGCTGCAGTGTCAACATCATTATTAGGCCCCATTGACACTTGAGTGTTATCTAGCTTAAAGCTCCAAAACGCTGAACATCCAAAATCCATGGTTTTCAGTTGTACCTGTTTGCAGCTATACATTTTCTTGCATGAAACTTGTAGCTCGTAGATCTTTTTAGCTACGAGTTTCAAGCTGCAAGAATTTGTGGCTCCAATAGACTTCAATGAGAATGCATGAAAACGGGCATATTATGCAATTTTTCCTTTAGTAACTAGTTCAAATATTTAAATTAAAGAAAAAACTCAAAAACCTCTCTAGAGATGCTAAAAAACCAGAAAAACTGATCAAAGACACTCAGCTCAAGTGTGAATGTGGCCTTACAGGGGGTTGATTTAGTAAAAGCAAATAGACTGTTCACCTTGCTAGAGAAGTTGCACTTTGCAGGAGAACGTTCCCTGGAGCTTAGGGAATGAGGTGAAGCTCTGCTGACTTCCATCATTCAGTCATGTGCAAGCAAAAAAAGCAGTTTTTTTTATTTCCCTTACATATGATTCGGTACTCTTTGAGAAGTGAATTTTCACCACATTCACTAAGCTCCAAGACAAAATCTCTTGCAAAGTAAAGAGCTATGTTGTGGGGTTTCTGACTCCATGCAGCTGTTGTGCAGCCAATAGGGTGCTTTATGCAAAGATGTTAAGGATTTAAACTTTCTAACTCCGATTTCCCACTACTGATTACATACACATAGCAATGTATTACAAAATGTGAGCTGTGTCTCCACAATTCTCCAATCTTGCCTCATGTGTAACAGATTCGGGTTGTGCTTTTTCTGATAACTTTTCCCACTCTGCATTTTCCTAGGTATTTCCTCTGTCCTTTTTGAGTCACGAATTGGTTGCCTGGAGACCACTATTCCCGAAGAAACTGAGAAATTCATTCAGTCCATCAATACTATGTTTGTAATGACCCTTCTAACCATGGCCATGCCCAGATTTTTGCACAAAATATTCAGAAAGCCCTGGCAAAAGTTCTGCGAGTCCTGGGATTACATGTTTGCTTTTGGTAAGTTTCAACAGTCATTATGATCTAGTGCAAGGGGTACCACTGCTCCGGGTACCACTCCATTTGGTGAACTAGCTAATATTGCATAAAGCAGAATTTTCCACCCAAATATTTTTCTTCTCTCTGGACTACTGCAAATGATTGAATTATGCCATCTTCTCTTTAATATATGAACTGGACCATTATATGGTCTTGTAAGGTATATTAAGGGACCACTATTAAGTTTTTGCACCAAAGCACTTGGTTGTTATTTACACAGCTCTCTTTGATTCAGCAATAAAACTATTCGCCTTCCTTCAAACTGCACTACATACAAAACACAAAGGAGAATACCCAAACATCCCTTACTTGGTACAAATGGTTAGTAGGGATGTGTTTCCCATTAAGGGTTTGGGGGACAGGGCTTGAGGCAACAGGGGACGGTTCCAACATATGTTTTCAGGTTATGTTTCTACTTGTTTTGTTCTCCGGTGGTTCATTCTGGACACTTGTGGGTAAATTCAGAAGCAAATCTAAGAGAAGTGATGTTGCTGATGGTGAGGTCATATCAACAGACTCATGTCATCTAAAAAGAGTCAAGAGACTCCCTGTAGATGGAGTAACTAGTAGTAGTTCAATTGGACTTGTTCTGTAATGTTACTTATGTTTCATAGCCTATGCAAGCAGCATGTTCAGTTCTATATGAGTGTTAAATGAGGTACCCCATCATTTATTTCGACATTAATCAAATCACCAACATCTCCACATTCCATGGTGATTGGATTAAGGCATCTAAAGGTGTGGAAATAAGTGTTGGGGTACCTTCCTGCCAATCATTAGAACTGAAGAAATGGCTTCGATAAGCTATGAAACGTTAACCATGCAGCTTATTTTTTTGTGAATAATTAGCGAGGCTGATGTAAGCTGTGCTTTATCTTTCCTACCACTCCAAGGTCTACAGTAATTTCCTCTTCTAGATGGTATGAAGGACACAAGAAAGTTTACATCAGCCAGGTTAGGCTTTCATGGTGCCGCTTCTGTGTTTTTTTTTACCTATGACAGGCAAACACTGAAAGTAGATGCTACTGCTGTGTATACATTGATAAAGCCAATTATAGTGTATATTTAACTTTCAAGCATTGATTCTTTTTTTTTTGTTCGCTTAAAATAAAAAGAGACCTAGAAATCAGCAACATGTTACTTTATACAATCTATAATAATGCTGTATTAGTTTGCACAGCACTTTTAAAAATAAAGGGAGACAGTATAGTTACAGTTTGATATTCCCCACTTCCTGGAACAGGATGGCGACATTGTTCGTTCTGCAGTGAAAGCTCACAGAATCGTTGTCACCCAATGGTAGTCCTAGATGGATATGCAGTTTTAAATGTCCTTTAAAGTGGTTGTAAACCTGAGACATGAAATATGAACAAAGGATACCCCTATATAGTGTGTAATTGTCTCAATCCAGAGCGCTAAGTGTAATTTCTGTCTGCTATCTCATTATTCTGCTATCTGTCACTTCTGACAAGTTTTCCTGACACCAAGAGAAAAATGGTGAAAGGGGAGAGCACAGCCTGTGATTGACGGTCACATCTCTGACCTGTGCTGTGTGTTCTGTGGAGGGTGGGTGTGCCTTGTTGAGTGTAATGTCAGCTCCCCATCCCCTGCTTTTCAGAACTGAGAGAGCCTGTGTAAATTCTACACTTTAAATAGATGGCTGTGGATAAACAGCTGATATAGGAGGATTTGTTTCATCTCTGTGTATCACCTGAGGCCAATCACTTCACTGGGTATATGTAAGGGTTTACAACCACTTAACAGTTACACATAAATGTGCCTCCATCATTAAACTAAGCACACATAGCATAGCCCTTCAGTAGACTGACACTGCATACACATAAAACTCAATTGCTGAAGATTGTTTAAATAGATGGAAACTTCACACATCTTTAAAATGAAAGGAAATCTGGAAAATAAATGTATTACTTAGAAGTTGTTAAGAATATAAGATGGTATCTGTTTTAGTCTTAATAAAATATTTTATTTTTTGCAGCTAAAGGACATATTGATCAAAGAATGGCTGATATAGCTGAGAAAGTGTCCCGAGGTGAGAAAGTGGAAGGAAAATTCCTTACCTATTACCTGGCCCAGGAGAAATTACCCATGAAGGCAATCTATGGCAATGTCACCGAGCTGCTTCTGGCTGGAGTAGACACGGTAAGGGACCATGTATTTTTTACAGCATATCTAATGTAAACCTGATATACAGCATGAACATTGGAGATACTATACTCTGATTACCACTGAGGCCTTTCAGAATTGATGTCAAGCCCTGCCTTGTGCTTTACTTCGTCTCTCAGCCTGAAAGCATACAAATAGATTATTTAGTTTTTACTTATCATTTGCCTCCCTGGATGAGGTAGTAATACTGAGGTTTGGTTTTCAGCATCACTGGGGCAGACAATAATATGTACCGGTAATTGCTAAAGTTCAGTAAAATATGCTGACCCTACATACATTTTATAAAAAAGACCTAGGCTGCTTTCACACTGCTCCATGGCAAAAAAACGCAGTAAAAAGGCATATATGTTTTTGCCACATTTCTGGTGCAATTTATAGTTGCCTGACATCAGCATGCACCTGTGAAACGTGGACATGTTACTCAAAAAAGCCCAGTTGCACTTTTGGTACGTATTTGATACGCTTTTAATGCTTTTTAATGGGGAGGTGCATTTTTTAAAGCATGCACAAAAAATGCAGCAAGCAAAAATGCAACTGAAGATTTCAATAAGATTTAAAGGGATCCATTTTTCTTCTGCTTTTTTTAACTGAAAAACTGATGAGTGTGAAAAGGCCCTTACAAGGATTGCTTGCACATTTAAGACCATTAATTAGCATTGTGATGTTTGTTTAAAATGAATAAAAGGAAAATATAGATTTCCAAATATCAAATTAAATGTTCATAGAATCTAAAGATTTGTAGTGTCTGAAATATGATATATCTGTAAGGCTAGATACACACTATTGCGGCTGTTGCCACATCCGCAACCACCCACAGCCAAAATGCTCTTTACAGACAAGCGAGGCTGCCATTTATTCTTAATGGCACTCCCACACATCTAAAAATGCAGTGGGGGTACAGGAACCGCTGGGAAATCGCAATGTGCAAAAGCACCATGCGATTTCCTAGCCACTGCGGTTTAAAAATGGTGCATAAAATGCTGGCACAGCAGCCTATTCAAATGAATGGGCTGTCGTGCCCGAGCAAACACCTAGTGTGAACCTAGGATAAAGTTAAATATCAGTCAAAACTTTTTTGTTTACAAACTATTTTATTAGTTTTTATGAAATAGGCTGAAAAGACAACATTTCAGCATCAAGTAACATGTAAAACAGAAGCAAGGCACATCTGTAAGATACATTCCAAAAAGGTACAATCATGTAAGGCATAAAAATGAAGTGTATGAGCAAGATAGGTAAGAGGGTAGGCAGAACAAAAATGGCACATCAGTCAAAGCTTAACCTTTAGGTACCCACAAAGAGCACTGCTTACCTGCTCAGTACTTTAGTTTTAAATGCAGTCATTGCTGAAGTTCATCAATACACTTCACTACTTTTGGTCTGTACTCTCGCTTGTAATGCATGAGAGCTGTTCCCGAACACACTCACTTCGTTGCCTTGAAAGTCTCATATAAAAATGTATTTCTTACACTGTATTCAGGATTCACCTGCTATAATAAACCTTTTTATATTTATGGCAGATATCAAGTACACTTTCCTGGGCCCTGTATGAGCTAGCAAGACATCCAGAAGTACAGTCTGCTCTGTATAAAGAGATCACAGATGTGCAACAAGGACGGATGATTGCAACTGCAGCTGATGTAGCTAAAATGCCCCTGATGAAGGCTGTTGTAAAAGAAGTATTGAGGTAAAAATGACATAAATACAACAATAGAAGTTCAGTAAAATACAAGGGGTGCCTAAGGAAAGGCATGTTGGAAAGACAGTGAAAATTGGGGTATATTGTCCAAAGTAAGTCCAATGAGCTGTGAAAATACAATAGGCAGCACTATATAATTGGGTAGTTTCCAGTATTAGGATGTTCTAAGGAAGAGAATGTATTAATACATTAGCAGTGGACATTTATGGGTGTTATGCAGCTCCAAGCAAAATTGTTGATGCTACTATCACATTAAAGCCCACTTTGACTTTTTGTTTAAGTCCCCTGGCAAAAGCAAATCCTGCTGCTCTGTCCTCTTATGCCAATCAGCAATCTGTGCTTAATGGACTGATTAGGAGGGACTGAACTTATGCCCTGAACATAGGACTTGCATCAGCAGAGAGAAAACTAAGTGCCAGCTCTAATTACCATTGCATAAGGAAATCCTTGTTGTGAACCCCACAGGGGCCCCAAACAGCTGCTCTGTCTAATTATTCCCCTAAAACATTCAAAAAGCCAATAATGGAAAGTACTGTCTTGCTAGGGGAATAACAGATTGAATTGTTTAAAAAAAAAATCACCATTGTAACATTTTTTTATATCTTTGTAGGTTGTATCCTGTAATTCCTGGCAATGCCCGAGTTGTATCAGACAGAGATATCCAAATAGGAGAGTACACAATACCAAAAAAAGTAAGTTAAGCATGCACTATTTACTAGATTGCTAGAAAACTACAAATTTCGCTGTCATATAGTAATTGTGTAGACAGTCTGTAAATATGCTACACACAAAATAGTAGGCTTCCTTTTGTAAGGGCAAAACATTAATCCATGCATTATTCTTTCAGACACTTATTACCCTCTGCCACTATGCTACATCACGTGATGAGAAGTTCTTCTCAGACCCCAATGAGTTTAAACCAGAACGCTGGCTGAAGAAAGATGAGTGCCACCATCCATATGCCTCTATCCCATTTGGATTTGGAAAGAGAAGCTGCATTGGGAGGCGGATAGCTGAACTGGAAGTTTACCTTGCTCTTTCACGGGTAAGAGGACTTTACCAACTTCTTTTAGAGTGTCAGTCTACACCATAACTGATATTTTAGTTTGTACTACATAATGATAGGTAAAGCTCCCACATTTGTAAATCTCTAGCAGCTCTGTTGGTGATATCTCTGTGCTAGAATGTATGTATCTACATACGTGTTGTGACCATCCTTAGGGGTCCCTGCTCTCTGTGATGGATTTATACCTATTTTATATTATGTAGCAGGGAAGGCTGGAATTCAGAAAGGAAGGCAGGAAAACCCAAAACTTCCAGGTGTACAGTGATCAAGAATTATGTCAGGAGATATAACTGACTTATCCCACCAGGGTCCACATATACCCGGCAGCACAGTGGTTAAATGGTTAGCTCTTCCGCCTGGCAATACTAGGGTCGTTGGTTCAAATCCCAACTACAGCACCACCTGCCTGGAGTTTGCATGTTCTCCCTGTGCCTGTGTGGGTTTCCTCCGGGTACTTCAGTTTCCTCCCACACTCCAAAGACATGCTGGTGGGTTAATTGAATCCTGTCTAAATTGGCCCTAGTATGTGTATGAATGTAAGTTATGCTCCTTGAGGGTTAGGGACTGATGGGAATGTACAATATATATGTAAAGTGCTGTGTAAATTGATGGCGCTATATAAGTTCCTGAAATAAATAAATAATTACCCTTTAAAACATCTAGGATGGATGAGATATATAACAAATAATAACAAAATGTTATGAGGTAAAGAGTTTTGTGAGCAGAATATCTGTGTAACAGCTATAGCAGAGACCATAATAGCTCATTTGGATATTTGCTTCAGTCCCTAAGGACATTGCATATTTACCCGATCTTAGTACTAGTAAGCACAACCAGATACCCAAGGCTACAAGAAATATGAAAGGCTTATTGGCAATCCAACCCACTAACATGTATTAGAAACTGAAAGATCAATTATTGGGCGGACATTTTTATTACTGTGTACATTGAAAATCACCGTTTATGTCTATTATGATATTTCAGTGGACAGTATTTTTTCACTGTAGGTTTTTTTCTTGATAATAAAGGCCTATTTATATCCTTTGCAGATCCTTACTCATTTTGAAGTTCGACCTGAGTGCCCTGCAAGCTTGGTGAAACCTATGACCAGAACCCTTCTAGTACCGGACAGGAATATCAGCATTCAGTTTCTGGACCGTTAACTTAGTCTGCTATTGTTTGTCATTAGAAGTAGACTTTCCTAAACCTGGTCACCCTACGAGGTGTGTAAATGTCTTGTTTTGAGTCCCTAATATCCAGAGAGAAATCATAAAGGAGCACCAACCTCATCTTACAGCTCAAGGTTATGTACCATATAGTTCTAAGCATAGAACATTACGACTGTGAACTTATTTTATACTTAGAGAAGCACTGAAGTATTCAAGCAATTTCTAAATAACTTTTTATAAAGGTTAGGGTAGTTTAACATTTTACTTTTTTGGAATGTACTACTGTGGGGCATAGCAGAAAGATACCAAAATTCAACTCATACAACCTCCTAAAATGTCTACAGTGCCCAAAATGAAATCTTTGCACAAAGATGGCACATGACTGAGATCTCATGGTTTCTTGTAGATACCTGTAGACATTTTGATAATTTGTCATAAAGCAGAAGAAAACTGCAACAGCCAGTACAAACATACAACATGCCTTTTTGTCATTGTCTTGCCTTACAATACCAGAATGGTGTTAAAATTTAATTCAACTAGGTCCAGATGGAAATTAAGACAGCCAATACATTTAGGACAATGGTACTCATCACAGTCAAATCCAATTGTAAATTATTGTCTTGCATACGCCAAGCAATGGACCTTTGGTGGCTGTGCACATGGGTGTACAAGAGAAATATGTGAGCAGATGACATACAGGGTTGTTCGTTGTCAAGCCAATATGAGTTGCAGATTATATTTGTATATACAAACACACACTAATTTATTCTTTCACCACAGTCCTCTGTTCCCTAATCTCCATTACCTCCAATGATTTAATTGGTGCTGTATATTATATTTTTTAATAACTCCTTTATATATGTATTTAAAAAGTATTTATTTGTATGCTGGTACCTTGCCTTTGTATATTTGCCTTTGTATATATATATCTATCTATAATAAGTATATTTTAATGATATTGTGCATCGAAAAAGTGTTTGTATATAGACCAAAATTTTTACAATCTGTTGTCTTTTTTATATTTTTGTATATTTATTTTATATTATATAACTAAATATATGTTTTTATATGGAAAGCAGTGTTTTCCTATTACCTTCTGCAAATAAGCATTACAAAATAAACTGTAGAAAAATGTCTTTAAATGAATTTGTAATAAAAATTAAAATGAACAATTGTTATTTAATATGAAGTTTGAAGTGAAGACATTACATAGGGGTGATTGGTAACCTACACATAATACTAATGGATGTACTTACAGTATGCACACAGATTATCCAAGATATTTTGGTTTCGGTTGTGTAGATGCAAAGAGGTCGATCAAACATCCTTTCAGTCCCATTTCCTTTTTGAGACTCAACTTAGAGACTGTCTCCAAAGTGAGGGGAAGGCCCCTCTTAGACAGAAGGGAACAGATTTTCCTATTGGAAAATAACCTTTACCTCTTGTTCTGGCATCAACTCTTGTCAACAACTTATTCTCTGTTATCAGGATCATAAGGATGAATCTATCCATCAGAACGCACACAGTATTAAAAACTTGGCAGAGGTTCTAATACTTTATTTCAAAACAAGAAAAAAAGATTTGGCTATACATGTTAAAGCCTAAAGTGATTGTAAAGCCTCTTTTAATTGAACAAGCTGAAGTTAGAAAGTGATTGGTTACCATGCAGAGCTGGCATCAGATTTTGCACTCTCCAGTTTTAGTAAATCAACCGCAATGGCTCCTGCTGCTGCCTGAGTCCACTGGAAGACCAGGAAGTGAAAGGAGAAGACCTTCAGCTGGGACAGCGCAAGATCGCTGAAAGGCTCAGATGGTATGGGGGGGGGGGTCGGCTGGGGGTAAGGGAGGAACAATTAGTAGGGAGCATTTTACATTTTTACATTAATGTAGGAATGCATTAAAGTAAAAAACTGTTAGACTTTGGAGCCATTTTAAAGTTGATCACAGATGTTAGGCGATGGATGGTGTATATATGATTCAGCTTGTTCTCCCTGCATTATGGAGACATAACCATGCCCACCAAGGCTGACACCTCTGGTTCCATCCTATGGATGCCTAACTTTTCCTGTATGATTGGTTGGCAGGGGGCATCTGCTTACTTTTGGACACGCCCATAGACATCATTGCACTTATCTCCTGCTCTCTCTTGGTCCACATAATGTCACCGCTACAAAATCCTTTAGGCGATCTTTGAACACTCACTTTTTCCAGGAAGGCCTATCCCACCTCCACCTAAGAACTGTACTTGAATCACCTCCACCAGATCATACCCTCAGCTATCACCTTTTGTATCACCTTCCCCTTCCTTTAGATTGTAAGCTCCACGATCAGGGCCCTCATATTCCTTTCTGTACTGAAATGTATTGTAATTGCACTGTCTCCCTTATATTGTAAAGTGTTGCGCAAACTGTTGGCGCTATATAAATCCTGTATAATAATAATTATTGTCACTTAGTCAGGGCAAATTCACAAGCTTTGCACTATATAAATGCCTACATCTGGAAGTGAACATGATTCCGCCCCCCCTCAAAAAAAAATGCATAAAACACATTCAAATATATATACTAGCATCAACAAAGTTAGTATGTGTATACTGCCTAACATATAGCTTCAGATTCTTTGTAGAAGCCCAGTATTATTATTATTAACAATATTAATAATATTGATGATAATAATAAACAATATTTGATATAGTGCTTTCAAAGGTACCTTCTCAAAGTGCTTTACAAAAGAAACAAAATCATAATGATACACAACAAAGGAACAGTTAGGTGAAGGCTTGTAAAAAAAATGTTCCGTTTTGATTTGAAAAAAGTTTAGAGAAGGTGACTCTGATGTTCTTGGGAAGAGAATTCCAAAGTTTTTAGGACATAACAGAAGTCCTCCAAAGAATGTAGATAAGTTTGAGGGACACAGAAAAAATGAGAATTATAGTAGTGAATGTTACGAGGGGGGGAAGTAGATGGATAAAAAAAATCAGACTGATAATGAGGCACCAAGCCATGCAGAGCCTTATTGGTGAGCATAGGAATTTTGAAATGTATGCAAAACTTGACAGGTAGCCTGTGCAAGGACTGTAAGGATAGAAGTATTATGAACAATTGCACTAGACCTAGTCAGGATCCTAGCTGCCACATTTTGGACATACTGTACTCCAACAAATAGAACATTACAGTAATCAAGCCCAGAGAACACAAAGGTATTGATCACCTTTTCAGCCACAGTGTATGTTAACATAGGGCTTAATCGAGCGGTGTTTCCTAAGTGGAAAAAAGATAATCTGACAACATTCTGTACACGTGGATCGAATGTTAAGTTAGAATCAAATACCACTCCCAGATGTTTCAATTTAGACTTAAGCTCAATCACATTAAAGGATTGTCTTTATAAAGTTGATGGGGCATTCTAATAAGTATGATTTCAGTCTTTTCACAGTTTAGTTGAAGGAAAACTTACGTTATCCATGTTTTTATGTCACAAATAGTTGGATAGGAGAGGAAAAGCCACATGAAGATCCTGTTTAGTATGGATCTATATCTAAGTATCATCAACATAGAAGTGATCATTGTTGCCATGTGAACCTACCAGCTAACCAAGTGGAAACAAGTACATGCTACTAAGTAAGAAACCCAAGATAGAGCCTTGAGGAACACTGGACATAACTGGACCAATCTCAGCTACCAGCTGGAATCAATAAAGTGATAGGGAAGATAAGACTTTTCTATTATTTCAGAGCAATTTCTGAAACTCCAAATATGGCTTCAAGGTGGGAGATTAAATTGTGGTCTACAGTGTCAATGGCAGAAGAATAAGAATAGATAGGGACCCTGAATGAGAAGTTAACATAAGGTCATTGGTAACTTTGACCAAGGCAGTAACTGTGCTGTGCAGCTGCCGAAAATCAGATTGGAGGGGTTCAAACATGTTGTTTACAGTCAGATGGTTATGTAATTAAGATATGACAGCACATTCTATAATCTTAGCAAGGAAGGGTAGGTTAGATAAGGGGAAAAAGTTGTTTAACCACTTGCCTACTGGGCACTTATACCCCCTTCGTGCCCAGGCCAATTTTCAGCTTTCAGCACTGTTGCACTTTGAATGACAATTCAAAGGGTCATGCAACACTGCACCCATATGACATTTTTATCATTTTTTTTCACACAAATAGAGGTTTCTTTTGGTGGTATGTATTCACCACTGGGTGTTTTATTTTTTGCACTATAAACAAAAAAAGAGTAAAAATTTTGAAAAAAAGTTTTTCTTTGTTTCTATTATAGAATTTTGCAAACAGGTTATTTTTCTCCTTCACTGATGTGCGTTGATGAGGCTGCACTGATAGGCAGCACTGATGGGCACTGATAGGCACTGACTGGTGGCACTGATAATCGGCACTGATGAGAACTGATAGGCGGCACTGATGAGGTGGCATGGGTAGGCAGCACTGATGGGCACTGATAGGTGGCACTAATGAGGTGGCACGGATAGGCAGCACTGATGGGCACTGATAGGCAGCACTGATAGGCGACACTGATAGGTGGCACTGATAGACGGCATTGGTGATGCTGCACTAATATGCAACAATGATGGGCACTGATAGGCGGCACTGAAGGGCACTGATAGGCAGCACTGCTGGGCACTGACTGGTGGCACTGCTGGGTGGCACTGCTGGGCAGCACTGATGGGTGGCACTGATGGGCAGTGGTGGGTGGCACTGTTGGGCACAGCTGGACAAAGGTGGGTGGCACTGCTGGGCACTTGTGGGCCGATGATCGGTGCCAATCTGTCCTCTGACAGCATGTGGAAAGTGCAGTTGATAACCAGCAACTGCATTTACTGGTGATCTGCTGTGTCATTGGACACGGCTGATCACATGGTAAAAGGCCTTTGACTTTTTACCACATCACGTGATCAGCTGTGTCGATAGGACAAAGTGATCACGAAGATCGCCGGGTGCGCGCCCCCAGGGGCACGCGGGAGAGCGTGTTCTGGGAGGATTTCATATGACACCCTCCCAGAACTGGCCGGCCACAGTGAAGCAGTCATTCGGCTATCTGCAGTCTGCAAGTGGTTAAGTTGTACAGAGCCATGCCGGGTTTTTGGTACCAGGGTGAGAGCAGCAGTTTTGAGGATCGTTGCTTAAATAATAATAAAAATAACAATAATGCTATTATTAATAAATGTATTATGAGATTTAGAAATTCTTTTGTACCCCAACACAAGGTTAGTTTTAAATATAAAAATGTTGCATTCCTTATTTGATTTATTCTTGCAGGAAGTTTCTAGACTTTAGAAGGAACACTGGTATGTTGTATTCCAAAGAAGGTAACATTAGGGTGGAGAACAGGCTTAAGCATTTTGTTGTAATATTTCCATCATGTTTGGAGGTTAATATTGTTGGATAGAAAGCTGTTTGTTACTTACTGTAGCTGCCTTTAAAACTATGGGGTTAATTTACTAAAGTAGTAAAGAGTGAATAAACTTAGGAAATAAGATAAAGCTGAGTTCACTTTAATCAACCAACCAACCAACCAACCAACCAACCAACCAACCAACCAACCATGTGCTAGCTAAAGTTCTATTTTTTCTATTTCCCTCATCCATGATTGGGTAGTGACAGGGAACACAGCTTTTCCTTATTTATCATCATTCACTTTGCTAAGTAATCACACACATTTCAAACAGAACATTCACTTTGCTAAGTGGACAGTCTTATGTAACCTTTTTAGAATTATGAACTAGAATTATAATAGTTGTATAATGTGATGAACTATAAGCAAACAGCTGTTACATAACGTTATCCACAACAATAATACATTACATTTGCATTGGTTTAAAAAAGTCAGTGTGGGCTCTGTTATTTTGTGAAATAAACTTTAATACAATGATGCAGCAATATGCGCATTTTGGTTTACAATATGGACAAGACATGTTGTATCAATAAACACAATGCAATAGAAATTCGCTCAGCCGCTCTTTTGTGTTCAGCTGTAGCATAGAATGTCTAATACTAATTGAAAATGCTATTGCTGTCATTTTCAAATTATTTTCCTATTTTCTGTTGCTGGGTTGCATCGCAAAATGTTATATAACAGCCATAACTGAGCTGCTGCAGTGAACAATGGCCCAGCAAACCTGTTTATTAAAATGAATTATGAGTCCAACAGATTTAAATAAGATGACCTAGAAGCTGGAAGATAACAATATATGACAACGGTATCGTTCAGATCAGAAGTTTCTTTGATTCTGATACTGAGCGACGTGAAAAGAAAAAGGAAACAGTGTACTTTTTTATGCAATTATTTTGGTTCTACTGATGTAGATTAACCCCTTTGAGACAGCTGGAAGTGTACATGCAGAAGCACGGCAGGTGGGTCTTAGCATTCAGACGTCACATACAGTCATGGCCGAAATTGTTGGCACCCTTGATATTTTTCCTGAAAATCAAGTATTTCACACAAAAAAGGTATTGCATTAACACATGTTTTGCTATACACATGTTTATTCCCTTTGTATGTATTGGAACAAATATAAAACAGAGGCAGAAAAGCAAATATGACATAATGTCACACAAAACCCCAAAAATGGGCTGGACAAAAGTATTGGCACCCTTAACTTAATATTTGGTTGCACACCCTTTGGAAAACATAACTGAAATCAGTCGCTTCCTATAACCATCAATAAGCTTCTGACACCTCTCACCCGGAATTTTGGACCACTCTTCCTTTGCAAACAGCTCCAGGTCTCTCTTATTGGAAGGACACCTTTTCCCAACAGCAATTTTAAGATCTCTCCACAGGTGTTCAATGGGATTTAGATCTGGGCTCATTGCTGGCCACTTCAGAACTCTCCAGCGCTTCTTTGCCATCCATTTCTGAGTGCTTTTTGACGTATGTTTGGGGTCATTGTCCTGCTGGAAGACCCAGGATCTTGGACGCAAACCCAGCTTTCTGACACTGGGCCCTACAGTGCGACCCAAAATCCTTTGGTAATCCTCAGATTTCATGATGCCTTGCACACAGTCAAGGCACCCAGTGCCAGAGGCAGCAAAACAACCCCAAAACATCATTGAACCTCCACCATATTTTACCGTAGGTACTGTGTTTTGTTCTTTGTAGGCCTCATTCCGTTTTCGGTAAACAGTAGAATGATGTGCTTTACCGAAAAGCTCTATCTTGGTCTCATCTGTCCACAAGACGTTTTCCCAGAAGGCTTTTGGCTTACTCAAGTACATTTTGGCAAACTGTAGTCTTGCTTTTTTATGTCTCTGTGTCAGCAGTGGGGTCCTCCTGGGTCTCCTGCCATAGCGTTTCATTTCATTTAAATGTCGACGGATAGTTCGCGCTGACACTGATGCTCCCTGAGCCTGCAGGACAGCTTGAATGTCTTTGGAACATGTTTGGGGCTGCTTATCCACCATCCGGACTATTCTGCGTTGCAATCTTTCATCAATTTTCCTCATCCGTCCACGACCAGGGAGATTAGCTACAGTGCCATGGGTTGCAAACTTCTTGATAATGTTGCGCACTGTGGACAAAGGCAAATCTAGTTCTCTGGAGATGGACTTGTAACCTTGAGATTGTTGATATTTTGCCACAATTTTGGTTCTCAGGTCCTCAGACAGTTCTCGTCTCCTCTTTCTGTTGTCCATGCTTAGTGTGGCACAGACAGACACACAATGCAAAGGTTAAGTGAACGTCTCTCCTTTTTATCTGCTTTCAGGTGTGATTTCTATATTGCCCACACCTGTTACTTGCCCCAGGTGAGTTTACAGGAGCATCACATGCTTGTAACATTCTTATTTATCCGCAGTTGTGAAAGGGTGCCAATACTTTTGTCCAGCCCATTTTTGGAGGTTTGTGTGACATTATGTCAAATTTGCTTTCTTTCCTCCCTTTTTTTGTTTTGTCCCAATACACACAAAGGGAATAAACATGTGTATAGCAAAACATGTGTTAATGCAATACGTTTCGTGAGAAATACATGATTTCCTGGAGAAATATCAAGGGTGCCAACAATTTCGGCCATGACTGTATATTGTATGCATTGCAATGTTGAGCTGGGGTGCTTACCATTGGCACCCCTAGAACTGTCACCTGAACTGTCACTGAGAATGGTTTGAATTTGACAAAAGCATGTTTTGTGTGCAAATATTTTTTCTTTCTGTTTCTGAGTGAAACCTGGGAGGCTGATTTACTAACCAGCTTATTATATAGGTCTCATGAACTTTATTAACTAGATATCCCTGACAGAATTTCTTGTTCTTCCCACCCCTACAAGTCTCACTCCTCCTGGTGAAGCAGGAGGTATTTCGGAGCTCCAGTAAAGTCCCCTCTTACCTACACATTCTGTTAATGTGCATAATTTTGTTTACATATGATGGTTAGGGCAGACCATTCATTTCGAATGGGATGACAATGCAAGACAGCAGGAATTTTTATAACATGGCCCGCCGCAATATCTGGCATGTTCATTGGCACCTACTGTACTTGTCCATTGGGTTGCAGTTCTAAATTAATGACACTACAATCCCCAATGTGCCATGAATTGCAGTGACATCGTTTATACAGTGCACTACCACGAAACATAAGTGTGAAGGAGGCCTACAAGTCCAACAAACAGAGAACAAAAACTTTTGCATGTAACCATAGTGAGGTTAGAAGCTGATTAGCTACCATGCATAGGTGCACGAGATTCTAAATGAACCAGCTTTAGTAAATAAACTACACTGTGTTTTGTGCTACTCCATTAACTGCCCACAGACTTATTAGACAGTCTTCTGCAACTAACCCAGGATTTTACTGACTTTGTGAATGTCTGGGCCTGGATCCATGCAGGATGGCCCCATTCATCTGTATGGTACTAGTGGAGAGATGTGCTGTTTGCTTTAAATCTTAAACAGCAGTTGCAAAGCATTTCTTTTCTTTTCCCTCGTTGTGAGTGACAGACAGGAAAAGCAGGACTGTGCTCTGATTGGTTGTTGCTACAGCTGAGAAGGATCCACCCATAGCAGCACTGTTGCAGCTGAACTTATGATTGGCTGTGGAGGAAAGGAGAGAAAAAAAAGGAAGAAGCACATGTGGGGAAGGAGACATTTTCAGGGGACCGCATGGAGCAAGGGCTCCTGGTGTGAAGTCACAGAGTCTCACTCTCTGTGCTGCTAGAGCCCATGGACTGGGCTGGGTGTGTGTAGCAGAGGAATTGTTTCAGGAGGACAGTGTGTAAACTAAGGATTGTCCTGCCTGACACTCAGGATTACAGCCACTCAAGTGCATGTGTCTCTCAGAGTTTGGAGCTGCTGAAAGAGAGAGGATTTCTACTACTGTCTAATGCTACCTAGAGGACAATCCAGAAACAGTGAGTACTCTGTGATGAAAGGGGATTTCATGGTCATGAGAAAGCCTGCTCTCTAATTCTTAGAGTGACACATCTTGGAAAGCCCAAGCTGCTCAGAATTAGCTATTCCTGTTGCTGATTAATGAGAGAACTCTGTCTCTGTATATTACTGGTTTGTCTTCTCAAGACTTGTGCTGTGGCTGAAGAGTGTGTTTAGTCCAAGTCCCCACAGCATGGGTGTATGTGCATGGTTCCGGGTGTATAAAGATGGCCCCCACGCCGGAAATGACGTCACCGCGTACCGGAAGTCCTGTCATCGCGTACCGACGCGTTGCGTCACGATAATCACGTGACTTCAGGGTCCTGAAGAAGTCACGTGATTATCGTGACGCAACGCGTTGGTACATGGTGACAGGACTTCCGGGAAGCGGTGACGTAATTTCCGGCTTGGGGGCCATCTTTATACACCCGGAACCATGCACATACACCCATAATATGAGTAAATGCCTGATGTTGCTGTGGGACATGTGAGTAGGATTTCTTTTATTTATCTATTCAATAAATACTGATTTACACTATGGAGGATCTCTATCTGTTTCTATCATGATCCTGTGTGGGTGAACTACTGATACAAGTACCAGGGGAGTGGAGTACTCAGGAGGATAAAGGCCTGTGGATATCCAGGAGGGTCCATTTGGAGGTGACGAGATTGTTCCTGGGAAAGAGTTACTTACCCAAAAGCGAGCTGGCCTTTGTGGTCACTATTGGGAGGTGAGGGGCCACTTCGGAAGGTTTTGGAGTTGTGGGCACTGGATTCACAATATTCACACGCGAGTTATTGCTGTGGAGCACGGATTTATTTATATTTATATTACTGGGACATTGTGTGGATTTTGTTTGCAGTGGATATATATGTGTATATATATATATATATATATATATATATATATATACATAGGTTGAATTATTTCACAGAGTGTTTTTACACATGCACGAATTATGTTATTCACTTAACCTCCTTGGCGGTATTCCCGAGTGTAGCTCGGGGTAACATTTCAGTACCAAAAGCGGTAACCCCGAGCTACACTCGGGAATACCATGCGGCGCTGCTCCGGCATGTGTTCTTCACTTACCTTACCCTGCGCTCCCACGATGTGTCCCCTGCAGTGTCCCCGGCCATCTCCTCCGGCCGATGCCGGCATCCGGCTTCTGTCTCCTGTCCCTGTGACGTCGGGACGTACGGGCGCCGCCGCCGCCGGCGGCGGGAGATTTAAAAATTTTAAAAAATGTCATTTTTTTTTTTTTTCATTTTACAGAGTAAAACATTGCTGTTTCAACCTATTTCACATACATATTGTCCCTAGTGCTTTGTCCTGTGCCCTGCCTGCATTTTGTCTGTTCTTTCTGCCTGGAAACTGAGAAATGTCCATGGCGTCCAAAAAGTGTCCCTTTAGGTCAAAAGCGGTTTAGATCAGCTAGAGAACAGAGATAGTAAATCAGAACTACTTACAGAATTGAGTGATAATAATTCGTGGGGGAAATTCGTCATCAGAAACTGAAAACGATTTTGCGACTGAGCTCAGCAATGTGCGAACTTGGCGCTCTATTTCACATTTCAGTGTTTTTGGTTTGATTATATTATTGAATTAAATTTTTTATTTTTATATTATTTTTATGATTATTTATTAAATTATAATTTATGATTTTGTGTTTCAAATTTTATCATACCCGGGATGTTTACTAGACTCTTGTTCGGACAGATTTCAGTGAGTTTTTCCTAAAAATTACAGCCTACAATAAAAAAAATACATATTTCCATGCAAAAAAATGGTACCGCTTTCAGCACCAAAAATCTGAAATAATCATACCGCCAGGGAGGTTAATATGATCCTAGTGTTGGGGTAAATATTTTTTGACTATTTTTTGATTATATGTGTGAGCACTAATTATTGATACACCTGTTTTTTACTAAAGTATGTCTATTTATGGATTTTAATTAGTTTGATTTTATATTGATTTAGTATTATTCAGCGCTGCACTATTATTTATTGTTTAGTCAGTGTGATACTAGTCAGTTTTTGGAGTTTTTTGGCGAGTGAATTGTGACTTCTTACTAACCGTGTTATGCAAAGTGGTATCTGTGTTTTATGTACATTACCTGTGTTAAATCAACTAGTTCTTTTTCAGGGTTTGTCTTCTTCAATAAAACCCATAAAAAAATTCTCAGAGTGTCGAAGTGTTCTGGGTATAATCGGAGGTGTCACCAGATTCAGGAGGGAGCTGAACCTATATATCTAGTCAAGCATCACCCAAGGGTGTGCTACACTTAACAATTTAACTATCTAAATGCATTGTCAATTTTTCTCTATGTAAAAGTCAGATCACAACTGCAATGCATGTTCACCTTTCATAACATATTACATGTTACACCCATATTCAGGGTGTAACATTGTTACATGTTATACATAGACCAGCCTCCCGCGCCACTCCCCCGCTTTGACAGCTAGCAGAGGATCTTCTCCTCCCACTAGCTGTCAGAATTTTTACAAAACGCACCCATGCAGGGCTCCACCCACCCAGCCGCATGACTCATTCAAAGTTCTCTGTGAATGAGAAACTACAAGTCCCGACAGCCTTAGTGACTGTTGGCTTGTAGTTCTCAATTAACTACCACGGCGCTGTGGAGTGCCGCGATAGTTGATTGATTCTTCCTGTCAGTGTATCCGCTTGCCCATACATCTAGTATGGGCAAACAGATAAACTGGCAGGTCTGCAGGAGACCTGCAGGCACTAGCGATCTGCTGATCACTGGTACAATGGTTTGCAGGCTTCTGTAACAAAAAATAATAAATGTGCATTTTTTTACCTGCAAAACAATGTGCATTTATTAATTTTTAGCAAAAAATTAACTTATCCTTTAATGAATGCAGGGATTCGCTTCTGTGTGAATATTTCTGCCAAATTGTTTTTCTACACTATGTACAGTATAACAGCCTGCTTTTGCCATGGAAGGGAATAGGGGACATTCTACATGTACTAATCAGTCACAGTGGTGCTTACCAGCCTGCAGAGGCAGCTATTTCGCTGAATATGTAGGTCCATAGGAAGTTCACATCTACATGCCTCCCTTTGGGAATAGATCTTTTGCCAACATGGTCATTTATAGATGTTTCACCAACATATAAAATCTAGTGATACTTCGATATCTGTAATACTTGCAACCTTTCAATAAACAAGTTTAAACAAAAAATCTAGAGGTAGCGACATATTCTGTTATTTGTACTTGTATGTCTTACTGTAAATGTTAATTAGAAAATAGGTTTGTACATGTATTCAGGGCAAAGTTGGTAATACTTGTTAGTTCATGCAGAGAGATTTAAATTGTGACATCCAGGGTAGTTCAACTTCATTACTATCATTGAGTCATCATTTTGTAGGATCTTTCTTTTTTTTATTGTGCGGAAGCTGCAGCTGAGCCATTACAAAGGTCTCATTGTCTGTAATGCTAATTATCATGTCATCATCATGTCTAACAGTTCTCCAGGCAAAAGAAATGAGATACACATCTGTAGCGCTACCCTCATAGGAGCCGCTTGCATCTTGCCCAGGCTTTCCCCTAGAACTTCACCCACAGCCAAGCACTTAGTATTTCCTATAGTCGGGTGCACAAAACTTTCGCTTGTTACTCCAATGATCAGTCTAGGGGTTGTAGTTTTTGTTGTTTTTATTTTGTTTTTGAACTGGAATAGGGAAGGGATATAGTGGGGTGCTCTGAAATGAACTGGTCACAATGGAGGACAGCTTTCTCTAAGTATATCTGTGGGTTTCTTTAGCAGATCTGTGTAGCAGACTGTACAAAGAATGTAGCAAAATCCCTCTGTGGAAATGCAGAACTTAATGGACAGTTCTGGACAGGGAGATGTCTGTAGACATTCCCCCTCAGTCAGCTCTCAGAAGCACCCTGGGTTTCAACATCCTGGCCCTTGGGTTGCCCACCCGATGCCTCCTGGCAGCATATGCCAGGGAGGCAAGCTGCCTCCCTAGCTGGAACTCCCTTCAGTGGGGAAGAGGAAGAACCCAGATCCCATATGCTCACTGAATATAAATACCAGCACCCAGCATGCTCAGGGGCACCACTGCCTGTAATTGGCTGGAGCTGCATCCATATTCATACTGCTCATCTGCATGTTTCACACTATCCACCAGAACCTTCCGTGGTTGCGTGGATACAGATGAACCTTCACCAAAATGCAGTAATACTGTGTGTCACAAAGGATAAATAAATAGTAATAGTAACTCTTCTGGTAAGCAGAGAGAGCTAATAAATTTGCCTTACAATCTCCTATTAAGCAGAAGACCATACTATGTTATACATAACTATCTACATCCTAGCACCTATCTAGGAGGGTGCTACATATAGATGAGATGACCATGATCTGATAACTGCAATGCTGGGAGCTTTGCATATATAGTATAAATAACTAGTCAATTCATGGGATAAGCAGGACGACAACAGATAACTTTTAGGTTATTTTAGCAATTAAGCTAACATTTTGATTACTAATAAGGGTTTCTAATGGATGTGCAGAAACCCACTTATCAATGCACATCCTTTTGTAGCTTCGTATGCTTGTGTTTTTCCACCACTGCCACTGTAAGTGCATTTTAAGCATCATGCCTCTTCTGGATTGGAATCAAAGCCTTTGGCTCCTTTCATGCGGGCGTTCCATTTTTTTAATCAGTTCAATCATGTTTCTTCCAAGAAAAAACGGATCAGTGTACATCCATTTTTCATCAGTTTACATCTGTTATTTTCATCGGTATTTTCATCTGTTTACATCCGTTTTCATTAGTTTTTCATTCGTTTACATCCGTTTTTCATCTGTTAATATCTGTTTACATCTGTTTTACATCCATTTACATCAGTTTTCATCCATTTTCATCCATTTACATCCGTTTTCATCTGTTTACATCCGTTTTCATCCGTTTATGTCCATTTACATCTGGTTTTTGTCCGTTCTGTTTTTTTTATGGAAGAAAAATAGGGGTTTCTTCCATTTAAAAAACAGATGTTAATGGATTCAGACATTAGTGGCTGTAAACGGATGGTCATCCGTTTACATCCGCAAGTCCTTAGAAACACATGGGTGTCCGTTTCTCATCCGTAAATGGACAGATGCAAAACAGACATACAGAACGCCCATGTGAAAGAGGCCTTTGGATACACATAATAGCAAGGAAACAAGAAAAGAAACAGAAATTAATAATGGCAGCGATGTATTTCCTGAGAAAATGCAAAGCATTCTCTGAATAGCATCTGTGCCAACAGGATGATCTTCTGTGTTCAGAATGTAGCAGGGCAGCCTCTCGGCACTGGATCCAGAAGTAAATGGAGATCGCTGGAGTAGCATTGTCTACAGCAATGATTTCCAGCTTCCAGGGTTTCAGGTCAGGTATAGAGTGTATACACAATTACATTGGTTTAAAGTGAACCAATAACCAGATGTATAAAATGTCCACACCTGTAAGGCCCCTTTCAGATGGGGTGGACCCGTTAGCGGATCTGCTTACTTAGCAGGGGATCTCTCGCCTTATCCCTGCTGAGCAAGTGGATGACAGGTCTGTGAGCAGACCCAGACACAGCCTGCTGTTTTCTATGGGGCGGCTGAATAGAAATAGACCACCATCCCCATTTATCTGATTTGAGTTTAAAAAATCAGATCAGATGCCAGCGGGTGTCAGTGGACACATGTCCGCTGACACCCACCGGTCCATAGAGAGCTAAGGATGGTCCAATTGGATCTGCCTTAAAAACTGACAGGCGAACCCGATCGGACCATCAGTGTGAAAGGAGCCTAATTCTTCTTTAATAAAATAGATAGTAAAGTCAAAATACTAATAAGCTAAATATTATAAATGCATTCTACGATTATTCTATGATAGAATAAAAATGTGCTTTCCTTTTTCACATTTGTTTCTATTCTGTGCAGCCCCCACGCCTTCCTCTACAATGAGGCATCAGACAAAGTAATGATGTCAGCGAATAACTGATACAAAGGAAGAAGAATGACGCACTTGCTAATGGTTCACACCTTCATGGCCTCAGGCAAGTGTCAGTAAAAGAGACACTCCTCTTTTCTGACTTGTGACAGCTTCACAATAGATCCTTGTATATGCAGAGAGACAAAGGACTGCACAGTGACATGAAACAACATGGCTATAATCTATGTGGGCTCAGAAACCAATCAATCCCATGGGAATCTCAATGTCTATTCAAAACCTGCAGTTATTGTATAAGTGTGCCTGAAATGTAGGTAGGACAACATTGTCATTCAGGTTTTCTTTAGGCTCCTTAACTTTTCCTACTTATTTAATGTGTGGTATAAATAAAAGATTTTTTTCTATGTTTACTGTTGTAATCTTTTGCTTCCCTTTCACCTAGTAAAGTGTGATCTCACAATACAAAAATATTCAACAACTTTTTTTCAACGTTTTTCACTGCTAGGAAAGCAAATGCATTTATTAGATGTGCAGAATTGTCAGCTGCAATTATTCTATTAGAATATATTTTTCGGAAATAGAGCTGTCTGCTCATGTCTGCCGAGCAAAGTCTATCTTTTTTTAGAAAAGTACACAGGGCTCCACGTTCTTTGGGCGTTTTTTCACAGATCGGAGGCAGTCTGATGTATGATTACATCCCATAGATATAATATGGGTCCAGAAAGCTCCTGCAGCAAACAACTGAACGGACATGAACCTCACAAATCCATTCCACTCTTGTGATTTGGCGAAAGAACTGTTCACAGATACCCTTCTATTCAGACCATAAATGACCCATGTGAAAGGGGCACAGTACTTGGACACTAAGATCTGGAGGCATCCAGTAATGCCAGCTGTTCACAGAAGTATATCTATGCTGCTCAAATGTTTAATTTCTAAGTTCTAATTTTAGCAAGGTTGTCTAAATTTTTGGATCCTGAAAATTACAGATTTGTTTAAAATGATCAAGACGTTTATCCATCAAATCCATTAATTTATTTAAAACTAAACTGCAGGCAGGTATAGAAGACACAAACTAATCCTACTCTTTAATCACTAACATATCAATAAATGTAGTTTTTTTTAAACAAAAGTAGTTTTTGTACCTAAATTTGACTTAGTATTAGACTCTGGCATTCTACTGTATAGTCTGTAAGGCAGAGCTCAGAGAGAAAGAAGGAGAAACAGCACAAGGAGCCTAACGGGTGTGCTGCAGCACAAAGATCATGCTGAGGAAACTGCAGCAGAGAAAGATTCGGCCCCCGTCCCTGATAGACAGGGCTGTGCTGTGGGACAGAGCTGTGTAAAACACAGGACTGGATTGACAGAAATACAAACCTGTGTATTCAGCTGTTAATCATTTTTAAAGCCAAGCTCAATTCAGTCACCAAAATTTAAAAAAAGAAAGAAAACGAACTTTACTGGTACAGGAGATGGCACAGTGATGTTAATAAAAACTTACCATTTTGTTATTTTTTAAACATTAAAAACATAACGAGGGGAAAAACAAGGAAGAAAATCAACATAGTATATCATATGCATCTCCCAAAGTTCCTTCATACAGTAATATATTTTACATGTTATTTTGATCTCCTAATTTGAAATATCCTAATCCAAAAGATCAATGTGTTTCGCGTATCAAGCTTCTTCAAGACCTTGTCTTGGATTTCACTGAGAGAGTATTCTAACTCTTCAGAGCAAAAATTATGAGTAGGCCAATGGCTGAGGTGTCCAGAAATTACCGGATGTACAGGAGACACAGGGCAGATGTCACCTCAAAGCCCAATCTCCACTTACAGCAACATAGGTTAGTCATTCATAGCTATGCCACACTGGCACAGTACCATCCATTGCATGCTAGTAGTTTCAATGTCGCCACATTGGAGCATATTTCATGCTGGTCTATCAGGAGGAGCTGTTGTTCAAAGAGGACATAGAGGAATATTGGCAGTGAAACTAATATGCAATGGATGGTACTGTTCCAGTGTGCAATCACTATGAATGACTAATCCATGTTGCTCCTGCTTGGGTGGACTGTGATATATTCCTTCCTATCCATGCATTTTGTTAATAAACTGTTTAGAATTAATCTATTAGGACACACTAAATACACATTTAGATGTGACAGGTCTGCTGCACTCAGAATTGTTCTATGGATGGCACATTGGATACAATATTCCTTCCTCTTACGTGAACTTTTCTTTGGAATACACTACAATACACTTAAGTTTAGACTGGGCTTCAAGGTGACGTCTGCCTTGTTCCTCTTGTACATCCGTCCATTTCTGGATGCCCCAGCCATTGGCCTACCATCTGATGGTTGGCCCTAAATTTTTGCTCTGAAGTGCTAGATTACTCACTCAGTGAATTTGAAGACAAGGTCCTGAAGAAGCTTGATACGTAAAACGTGTTGACCTTGCAGATTTGTAAATTGGAAAGAATGTGTAATATATATTCCAGTATGAGGGTACTTTGAGAGATGTACAGTACAGGCAGGAGTGAAAATATGCTGTAAATTAGGAATGCTTTCATAAACAGAAGTGTTAATAGTTTATTTTTATCAATTAACAAAATTGAAAGTAAATGAACAGAAGAGTAATCCAAACCAAATCAAAATTCGGTGTGACCACACATTGCCTTTAAAACACCATCAATTTTTCTATTCTTCTATGCACACTTGCACACAGTTTGTGAAGAAATTCAGCAAGTAGGTTGTTCCAAACTTCTTGGAGAACTAACCAAAGATCTTCTGTGTATGTAGGCTGCCTCAGATCCTTCTGTCTTTTCATGGACACAGACTTGATGATGTTGAGATCAGGGCTCTGTGGGAGCCAAACCATCACTTCCAGGACTCCTTGTTCTTCTTTACACTGAAGATAGTTTTTCATGGCATTGGCTGTATGTTTGAGGTCATTATCCTGCTGCAGAATAATTTTGGGACCAATCACATGCCTTCTAATGGAGACCTCCTTGTTTCTTATGTACGCCAATGATGTCTACTCAGTGGGAATAAGATAGGTCTCTTCCCCTACCGGGGATTTTTATTTTATTTACCTATGTAGGGATCTGCTGCTCTGTACCGTCTGAATATGTAAATAGCGTTTTCTTGTTAATTACGATAAAGTTAATTGGTTATAGACAGGTAATTCCTGCACCTGTTAGTTGGGTCAGAAACCCCCATTGGAGGATTGTCATATAACAGGGAGTTTCCAGGAAGTAGATACACAAAACTGAGCCTTGTGACCTAACACACACAAGAGGTGTTGCTGTTGTATTTCACCCAGACCAGAAGCAGAGTCTTATACAATATATTCCTATGTTCTATGTGTATCTGCAACTGCCCATAGATTCTTGACTGTGTATCCTTGTGACAGACACAGTATCTTGTTATCATCTCACATGCACAGTGCCAGATAGCTAGGCCTGTGCTACTATATGTGTGTAATGGTCATCTTCCAGTATATTAGTAGGTGAACATATTTATTGCAATAGAGTTTCTATGCAGCTATGACTATTTTAGTTAACCATGTCCATTCTGGTCTGGGATTATATTGCTAGTCTTAGCTTAGAGCTAATTAACCAGCACAAAATAGTCCAATGTGAACTCCAAAATTATACCCAAAAATTGTCCAAAAATTGTCCAAAATAAATCCAATATAGTGTCCTATTCCAATCTTTTCCTTCCAATCTGTGAAAATTATTCCTCCAAACACGTACCTCGAGAAATAAAAATAAACAATCTAGTGCAATACAATTAATTAGAAAAATCACCCCGTGAAACTCCACACTTCACAGCAAAAGTGTATCTATTTATGAAGAAAAAAAAAATAAAAAAAAAATTATTAATTAAATTATATCAATCTTATATTATAATAGTGCAAAAACCACATCAATCAAAAGTGTGCGCACTCTGTGATCACTGCTGCACAGTGAATTCCTTCAACCACCACACAATAGTACAAAATACTATTACCCTCTATGTGTGTAATTAAGGCTCTACCAACATTATGGATCAGTAATCTTCCAAAAATCTTCTTTTTGGGATATTTCCAGGTCCTCAGAGAAATAAATGGTCTTAGGAGCAATATTCAAAACATAGGGATAACATTTATTAGTAACTCACACTTAAGAATTGGATTATCAGCTCCAGCTAAGGTTTCTGTCCGTTTAAACAAACATTTTCCTCCACCATGTGTATTGACAACCTAAAAAATGGCCGCGGCGACACTTCCGGTCTGCATACGTGCGTCCTGACGTCACTCCTTTAACGCGTTTCGTCACTTCCGGACTTCATCTGAAAGGATACAGACGTCCTACTCGTTGCTCCTTTTATGTTCATGCCTCCTATTGACCTGAGGCTGCCGCCGCCATATTTGAACAGGGAAAATACCGCAATCTCCCCCTTTCTCTTACTATGTTTTAAAAAACTCGGACCTAACATATAACGGTCCGCTCAATAAGCATATATAAAGGTGAAAACAGGGTTCAGATAAATATTACCTATAAATATGACATATCCATCTAGTCTCTCCTATTAATCACCAATTTACATATATACGAAATACAGAATTTTTTTTTATATATACAACATTAAAATCAATAATCAAAAATACCTATTCTTATATTACTTATTATTCCACATAAAAAACAATTAAAACTTCATATTATTCACCCCTAAGTAACTTTTATTATAATTTACCCACTCTCATGTATAGTATTAAAATATCTCTATTTATAATATACTCCCTCTAGTGGTTGTTCTAAAAAGGTATTTATAAATTCCCACATATAATTCCTACAAATTAATTTCTCATTCACCCATTGAAAGAATTTATTAAAAAAAAAACAAAAAAAAAAACAATTTGATTCAATAAATTAAACCCCCTAAATTTTATATATATAAAAATTAAATTGAATTTATTTTTAAATAAAATTCTTTATACCAAAAACATCCTTTCTGGCATATTCTATTCTAATATCTTGTCTAATTTCTGTATTTCACTAATCTTTTTCATCAAGCTTAACCATCCTAAAAAATACATATTGCTATTATCAGATAGCCACCCCTACATATTAATAAATACAATCAAATATAGACTCCTACAGATTAATCTACTAACCGTACAATAAATATTCGCTCCTACAAATTGATCTAATACCAGGTATTCCCTCTTACTTATTAATTACCTTCACAGCCATAAATATATTCAGTCTAAATTAAAAATCTGAAATAAAGCAATTCAAGTCTAACTCTATGTTTAGACCTCTTGGTTTCAGAGTATTTAGCCTGAATATCCAAAAAGTTTCATTTTGGGATAATTTTTGAATTTTATTCCCACCCCTCCAATGTCCTTTTATTGTATCGATACCACAAAACTTTAATAGACTCAGATCTGAATTATGATGTTCCTTAAAGTGTCTTGAGACACTATGATCTTTCTTTCCTTTTGCAATATTTCTCACATGTTCCTCCAATCTTACATGCAAATTCCTTTTTGTTCTTCCAATATATTGGAGGTGGCATGGACATTCCAACATGTACGTTACATACTGTGTATTACATGTAATAAACTGCTTAATGGGAAAAGTTTCCTCTGTTGTTTGGGATCTGAATGATGGGATCACCCTATCTTTAATCCCCGTTATTTTGCATATTCTACACTTCTTGCAAGGATAAAAGCCTTTAAAATCAAACATCTTACAACTTTTTTGTCTCGGTGGAGATATCACCCCTTTTACTAGTGTACTTCTAAGATTATTTGTCTTCCTATAAATAAAGGACGGTTTTTCTGGTAGTATTGTGGTTAAAATCTTATCCTTTTTTAAAATTGGCCAGTGTTTCCTGAATATTTTTTCCATTTCTTTATACTGACAGTTAAAACCTGATATAAAAGCATAGTCCATTCCCTTTCTCTTTTCTCTTATTTTTTGCTTTTTCTCTATTTTACTTTCACCTAAGTAGTTTTGGCTTATTTTAAATCTGATCTTCTCTAATCTCATTGGGTCATATCCTTTAGCGACAAATCTATTCTTGATGATCTCCGATTGTACAATGTAATCTTCTAATCTAGAACAGTTCCTCATCACTCTTGTAAATTGACCTTTTGGTATGCCTTGAATCCACCTAGGATGATGGCAACTACTTATGGGAATGTATCCATTTCTATCTGTTTCTTTAAAAAAAGTTTTAAAAAATAACTTATTATTCACTTTAAAAATAGTCAGGTCTAGGAAATTTACCAATTCTGTACTAATAAAATGAGTAAAAGTTAATTCGTAACTGTTTTTCCCAATGAAATCTAAAAACTGTTGTAAACTCTCATGGGTTCCATCCCAAACTACCAGAATATCATCTATATATCTTTTCCATACTTTTAGACCACTCCACTTTTTTCCATAAATTTCCTTATCTTCCCATTTTGCTAGGAAAATATTGGCCAGACTTGGGGCAAATTTTGCGCCCATTGCGACGCCTTTTCTCTGTTCATAGTAATTACCTTCATACCAAAAATAATTTTTCCCCATAGAGAATTCCAATAGCTGTATGATGAACTTTCTTTGTTTAATATGTAAGTCTGTATGGTATTTTAAGGCCCATTTTATAGCATCAATTCCATCTTTATGTTTTATACTAGTGTATAAAGAGTTTACATCTATGGTTATTAAAAACATCTCTTGTGTTGTTTCCATACCCTCCAATAGATTAATAACATCTTGGCCGTCCTTTAAATATGAAGGCATTTTTTTGACCACCGGTTGTAAATAAAAGTCAATATATTGGCCTACCCTTGAATGTATTGAACCAATTCCATATTTATTGTACGGTTAGTAGATTAATCTGTAGGAGTCTATATTTGATTGTATTTATTAATATGTAGGGGTGGCTATCTGATAATAGCAATATGTATTTTTTAGGACGGTTAAGCTTGATGAAAAAGATTAGTGAAATACAGAAATTAGACAAGATATTAGAATAGAATATGCCAGAAAGGATGTTTTTGGTATAAAGAATTTTATTTAAAAATAAATTCAATTTAATTTTTATATATATAAAATTTAGGGGGTTTAATTTATTGAATCAAATTGTTTTTTTTTTTTTTTTTTTTTTTTAATAAATTCTTTCAATGGGTGAATGAGAAATTAATTTGTAGGAATTATATGTGGGAATTTATAAATACCTTTTTAGAACAACCACTAGAGGGAGTATATTATAAATAGAGATATTTTAATACTATACATGAGAGTGGGTAAATTATAATAAAAGTTACTTAGGGGTGAATAATATGAAGTTTTAATTGTTTTTTATGTGGAATAATAAGTAATATAAGAATAGGTATTTTTGATTATTGATTTTAATGTTGTATATATAAAAAAAAATTCTGTATTTCGTATATATGTAAATTGGTGATTAATAGGAGAGACTAGATGGATATGTCATATTTATAGGTAATATTTATCTGAACCCTGTTTTCACCTTTATATATGCTTATTGAGCGGACCGTTATATGTTAGGTCCGAGTTTTTTAAAACATAGTAAGAGAAAGGGGGAGATTGAGGTATTTTCCCTGTTCAAATATGGCGGCGGCAGCCTCAGGTCAATAGGAGGCATGAACATAAAAGGAGCAACGAGTAGGACGTCTGTATCCTTTCAGATGAAGTCCGGAAGTGACGAAACACGTTAAAGGAGTGACGTCAGGACGCACGTATGCAGACCGGAAGTGTCGCCGCGGCCATTTTTTAGGTTGTCAATACACATGGTGGAGGAAAATGTTTGTTTAAACGGACAGAAACCTTAGCTGGAGCTGATAATCCAATTCTTAAGTGTGAGTTACTAATAAATGTTATCCCTATGTTTTGAATATTGCTCCTAAGACCATTTATTTCTCTGAGGACCTGGAAATATCCCAAAAAGAAGATTTTTGGAAGATTACTGATCCATAATGTTGGTAGAGCCTTAATTACACACATAGAGGGTAATAGTATTTTGTACTATTGTGTGGTGGTTGAAGGAATTCACTGTGCAGCAGTGATCACAGAGTGCGCACACTTTTGATTGATGTGGTTTTTGCACTATTATAATATAAGATTGATATAATTTAATTAATAATTTTTTTTTTATTTTTTTTTTCTTCATAAATAGATACACTTTTGCTGTGAAGTGTGGAGTTTCACGGGGTGATTTTTCTAATTAATTGTATTGCACTAGATTGTTTATTTTTATTTCTCGAGGTACGTGTTTGGAGGAATAATTTTCACAGATTGGAAGGAAAAGATTGGAATAGGACACTATATTGGATTTATTTTGGACAATTTTTGGACAATTTTTGGGTATAATTTTGGAGTTCACATTGGACTATTTTGAGTTGGTGTATTTATATTATATTAGATTATTTGGTATATGTAGGATTTTGAATTCTATGTGGGATTTATTGCATCACCAAAAAGGTTTTTGTATATATTTAACACTTTCTAGGGTGGAAAGTATTGACTTTTTGAGGGTATAAGGAGGTCATATATGTAATTAGTAATTAACCAGCACAGGCTGGAATCAAGTTAGGCATCCGACAGCCACTTCTGGTAGTCAAAGGTTTGGCTGCATGACAAATTAGAATTTACAAGGGATTAAGATGGAAAGCAGGTAGTTCCAGTGCCACACTACAGTTTTTGCCAGTGAGAAGCTGCATTCCAGGCTGGTTGGACAACAGTTAGAGAATCTCCCCATCACTTCTGATCCTTTTTTCAGGTCTCCCAACACAAAGACAAAGGCCACATCATGATAATCCTCATGGTATCCTGCAACTGAACTTTTCTGCGACATTCATCTGGAGCTATCTTTATTATTAACTCTATCTACCTGGGTATGTGTGCACAATTCCACCAGGACTCTTGTTGAGCCCTTTGCTGATAATACCTGTTGGTGCATTAATATTTTCTTATATGAAGTTTGTATTATTTCCATATTGGTGTGCATCTACTGTATTTACTTACAGTTAAAATTATATGCTTGTTGCAGTAGTTCATCTGCTCCTAATTACTTTGATTAGATTTCTAGTTAATTTCCCAGGAAGGGAATTCCCTCTGTTTACAGAGGCCCAGATCTGGATGGAGGCACAGCCACCTTTATCAAACCCACTCTTCCACTTAGCAATTTTCTGATTCTCTAATTTACCTACATGTTTAGCACAATATTCTGCTTGAAGAGGGGCATTTATCATACCCTCCTCCTCCCAAAAGAGGTCAACACCTACATAGCTCATTTTCATGGTGAGCAGCACAAGCTTTTAAAGCGTATCCAAACCCAAGAATAACAGTTGAATGTGTTGCAGCTTACTAGTCTTTAAATTTGGTGGCTGCAGTAAGTTTCACACTTGTATGCTTACCTGTGACAATGAAGCATGAGGCAACCTTCCACTTTCCCCCAGAAACTTTATTTCCCTTAGCCGCAATCTAGGCAGTCTTTTTGTAATTAAGAGCTTGCTTCTACTAAGGCCCTTGAGCCTGTTTTCGGTAGCTCCTGTTTATTGCTATCTCTTTCCTCATTGGGTAGATTCACACTACTGAGAAATCCACAGTTTCAGAGTTGTCACCAGAACAATGAGGATAACTGTTATGGTGAAAACAAAGAGGAGAATTCTCCTTAATTTGTAGAGATTTCTTCTCACTACCTGTTGTATCTTTGAGACCTAACAGGATGCAGACAGCAATAAACAAACAGACAAAGATTTAAACCCTCTCTCTACTATATCCAATACAAAAACTTTTTAGTTCTACATATGCTATAGTCTTAGTTTTCGCTTTCAGTGTGTTCTATGTTCTTTCTATGCCTTTGGGCAGGTTTGTATAAGTATCGCCTTGTTATAGCAGAAATTTGTGTGTCACTGGGTCAAGCCTAAATTATATATAGAATATCTGGGTAGGTGAAAGAACTTGCCAACTTGGGTGTGCTTACTTGAAAATGTGTCTGTACCTTTGATTAGCACATCACGTCTTTTAAAGCCTCCACATAAATCTCCTTTTACCTGCATGTACCCCACCCTCTCAAAACCATTGCCTGGCACAAGACCAAGCGCAATTATCAGTCATCTTCTGATTGCATCTTTTAGTGTTTTTCTTCTTTAGAACAATAGGAACAATATCAATGTTCTCAAGGGTGACAGTTCATTTGAGGACCTTATAAAAAAAACAACCTTATAAAAAAAACCCATCACAGTCTAATAGAATTCTATTAAACAACATCTGTTAATTAAGCATTTGTCTTCTCGCTCATTATGGTTGATCAAGAGTATCTAGATTTTAATATTAACTAATGAGTGGGCTGATAGAAGATCAGCATTTTTCTTGATCTGTTGACCTGCCTGGCATAAACTGCATTTCGGAGATACTCATGAACAATTCTCAGTGTAGGTGGATCTTTACAAAGAAATGGAATATTCCTATTCATGAAGCAAGAGCAATTTCAAGGAAGGCTGTCCTTTAAAAACATTCTAAAACATTCAGTATATGTAGACTGTTACACAAAACATTTTGTAATCTTGTAACATTTTTTGCAATTTTGTAATAATCTAGGAAACTAGAATTTTACTTTACAGGCAATTTACATTCACTTGTTTCTGTGTGAGGTACCATGGGAATATTAGTGTAGAGTGCCTATAATTTAGCATTAAAGCAGAACTCCGGTTAAAAATTTTATTTTTCTATGCAGTGGGGCTGTGCCTACACTGCATTGGTTAGGTGCTTGTTTTGTCTAGCTCAGGGTAAAGCTATATTTACCCATTCCTCCGATCCCCCAGAAAACTGCGCTCCCCCATGTCCAGCAGTGGACTGTCCCTGCTGTTCTTACGTCTGGAGCTGGTCTATGGGCATGATGAAGTCAGGAACAGCCCATTCACAAGACCACTAGCGGATGGGGGGGCAGAAGTGGCAGGGACCGGTCTTGCGCTGGGAGGATCAGCAGATTAGGTAAGTATATCTTTACTTCCTGAGCCCTTTTGAGCTTTCAACCAATGTAATGCTGGCACAACCCACTGCATAAGAAAATAAAAAGTTTGCCCGGAATTCTTCTTTAAAGAAAAGGTGTACACTTGTAATACTTCCTGTCTTGTGAGTATCACAGTACACTAGCCACAGCCGTAATTTGGTGTGTGTGAAACTGAACATAAAACGCACACTAAAACCTGTGCCATCTGCATTGCTTTTACATCCCAAAACACATTTTGAAAAAAACATACCCAGTCTGGTCATTGGGCCAATTGAAAAAAAAAAAACATTCAAGGTGATTTTGAAGTCTCTAACACTACTGAATATCTCACAGTAATAAAATAAGGCCAATCATGGCAAACATTTAATCAATTCATTTCTTAGCCATATGCTCCAGAGTACTGTAAGTTTCACATTTCAGCTACTGGCCCATTTATCTGGCCATAGCTTTGATACTCAGTGATGCATATACTGTATGTGGGGACAAACAGACTTGATTTGGGTTGTATTATCATCCAAAAACTATTCAATAAATATATTTTGTACGGTGGAAAGAATAATAAAATTATTAAAGAAAAAAATAACAATGGCATTTTTCAGTTTGAATAGGGATAGATGTAAAACAACTGCATTACTGTACACACAAAATGCACATTTTTGTCTGCAATTTGTCATTTTTTCATATTCCTAAAATTATGTTTTCCATAGAAAACACAGTGTCATAATTTGCTTGTGATGAGCCAAACATACCTGGGCTGTTTGGGGCAGGTTTGGTGAACATAACTAAAATGACATACAGTATGAACTAAATCTGAACCCGATTGAAGTCCATTGGGGTAGAATGTTTAAAAAATGGTAACAGTCATTTTGTAGGCTAATATGCTAGGGATTTTAAAAAAAATGGGAGGAGGGCTGAGCACTGCCTTGAGGTTTATGTACCAAAGCAATAAAAAAACCCACAAGCCCACAGGACAACCAGCAGCTAGTATTCTCTGTCATCTAGTCCCTGTCCCTGTTGTTGCAGGGAAAGACACTAGAGTTGAGTACTAACTGCTGGCTTGTGTTGTGGGCTTGTGTTCTTCTAAATGATCACTCTGGTCGGCAGCACACCATCATTCACAACACAAGTTGGCAGCAGGGGTTATCTTTGCTCCATTTTGTTTCCTTTGTGTTCATGGTAGAGGAGAGGAGGTGCAAGGCCCCATATATACCTATACACATATACAGTGAGGAACAGAAGTATTTGAACACCCTGCGATTTTGCAAGTTTTCCCACTTAGAAATCATGGAGGGGTCTGAAATTCACATTGTAGGTGCATTCCCACTCTGAGAGACAGAATTAAAAATAAAATTCAGGAAATCACATTGTATGATTTTTAAAGAATTTATTTGTCTTGCACTGCTGAACATAAGTATTTGAACACCTGAGAAAATCAGTGTTAATATTTGGTACAGAAGCCTTTGTTTGAAATTACAGAGGTCAAACGTTTCCTGTAGTTCTTGACCAGGTTTGCACACACTGCAACAGGGATTTTGGCCCACTCCTCTGCACAGATCTCCTCTAGATCTGTCAGGTTTCGGGGCTGTCGCTGAGCAACACGGAGTTTCAGCTCCCTCCAAAGATGTTCTATTGGATTTAGGTCTGGAGACTGGCTAGGCCACTCCAGAACCTTGATATGCTTCTTACAGAGCCACTCCTTGGTTATCCTGGCTGTGTGCTTTGGGTCATTGTCATGTTGGAAGACCCAGCCACGACCCATCTTCAATGCTCTGACTGAGGGAAGGAGGCTGTTGCTCAAAATCTCACAATAAATGGCCCCATTCATCCTCTTCTTAATACAGTGCAGTCGTCCTGTCCCCTTCACAGAAAAGCACCCCAAAGCATGATGTTACCACCCCCATGCTTCACAGTAGGGATGGTTTTCTTGGGATGCAACTCATCCTCCTTTTTCCTCCAAACACGACTAGTGAAATTTAGACCAAAAAGTTCTACTTTGGTCTCATCTGACCACATGACTTTCTTCCATGCCTCCTCTGGATCATACAGATGGTCATTGGCAAACTTCAGACGGGCTTGGACATGTGATGACTTGAGCAGGGGAACCTTCCGTGCAATGCATGATTTGAAACCATAACGGCGTAGTGTTCTGCCGACAGTGACCTTTGAAACTGGTGGTCCCAGCTCCCTTCATGAAATTGACCAGCTCCTTCCTTGTAGTTCTGGGCTGCTTCCTCACCTTTCTTATCATCAGTGATACCCCACGAGGTGAGATCTTGCATAGAGCCCCAGTCCGAGGAAGACTGACAGTCGTCTTTAACCTCTTCCATTTTCTAACAATTGCTCCAACAGTTGATCTATTTTCACCAAGCTGCAAGGCAATTGCCCCGTAGCACTTTCCGGCCTTGTGGAGGTCCACAATTTTGTCTCTGGTGTCTTTTGACAGCTCTTTGGTCTTGCCCATGGTAGTTGTCAGGAATGGACTGGCCAGCAATGGTGGGACTCACCTGCCTTATGGGCTGCAGTACCAGGGCTGGCCAGCGGGTGCTCCCAGCAATCAGAGACTCAACCTTGCAGCCAGCCAAACACCTGAAACTGCTTATGCTGGTGTATTTAAGGGATGGCCAGACCTGCAGACTCTGCCTTGGTGTGTGTTTCTCCTGGGCCCTGTATCCTGTTCCTGCTACCCTGTTCCTGTTCCTGTCTGATTCGTTGCTGACCCTGCTCTGATCCCTGGCTTGTCTGACTATTCTCCTGCTCTGATCCCTGGCTTGTCTGACCATTCTCCTGCTCTGATCCCTGGCTTTGTCTGACCATTCTCCTGCTCTGATCCCTGGCTTTGTCTGACCATTCTCCTGCTCTGATCCCTGGCTTTGTCTGACCATTCTCCTGCTCTGATCCCTGGCTTTGTCTGACCATTCTCCTGCTTAACCCCATACGTTTTGACCTCCTGTTGATGATCCCGGCCTGACGACGCTTGCATTGTATGTACTGTTATCTGTGGGTGGTTTGGTTTGTTTGCACTGTGTTATGTTTTAGTATTGCACTGCGTTTATGTATTGTTAGTGTTAATAAATTATATTGTTTATATCATATCTGAAGTCTGCGTTTCCCTGCGGCAGTCACATACCTCTGGTCATACCCTGGAGCCCTGACATTACACCAAGGCCAATCCTGACCAGAAGTGGCTGCACAGGGAAGCCATCTTGGTTTGTTGATGGGAAGGATGGATCTTGATGAGGTTGTGTATTTATATCTGCTAGTGTTTGATGACAGAGAGTATGCTTATCAGACTCTGAAGGAGTATCCCAGGGATGAACTGCTAGAATGTATACGGCTCGCTCATGTTCTAGTAGATCAGGGCACAGAATTCTCTGAGGTGCAGCCATTGATTCAGGTTTGTGCGGAGTTGGTTTCATCTGGTACCCCCGAATGCAGGGATGAATTTTTGCCGCCATTTAGTGCCGACCAGGTAGAGTCCCTGGTGTGGTTATTTGAGGATGATGTGGATTACTTTCTGGAGCGTTATTCTGCATGTTCACCACAGATACTAAGAGATTGTATAAACGCAGTGCAGTCATTGACCAGACAGGCTTTGTGTAAGCTGAGATTTGTTCAACCCATACTGCAGACATGGACAGATTTGTTGCACCCAGCCTCAGTCAGCTTACAAAGACCCAGTCCTGCTTCTAATCTATTTCCTCAAAGCTCTATTCCTGCATTCCCAACAGCTCCTCCTGCCCTGCTATCTACCGCATGTCAGTACCCTGTTCCCACTCGCTGCACCTATCCTGCCTTTAACCCTGTAAAGAAGTCCTCTGTAGCAACTGTTCACTCCCCTGTTCCATCCTCCAGCTCTTCTCTGTCTCCAGCTGCTCCATTCGTTTGCAGACCTGCATTTACTTGCAGTGCCCCAGTAGTTAAAACCAGAAAAAAGCGAAAATTCTTTCCAACCAGTACCATCCTGCCAGTATCCAAACCGGTCAGCCTGCCGACTGAGAACCGGCCTTCCGTGGTTCAGCCTGGTGCCTCGGCACCCGCACTTCAGCCTGAGGTCTGTACCCAGCCTGATGCCTGTACCCAGCCTGATGCCTGTACCCAGCCTGATGCCTCTACTCAGCCTGATGCCTCTACTCAGCCTGATGCCTCTACTCAGCCTGATGTTTCTACCCAGCCTGATGAACTGATCCAGCCTGATGATCCTATTAGGCCAGTTGACCCGATGCCCGCTGTCGAGCCAGACGATCCAATGCCTGGTGACCCGGTGCCCACTGCCTTGCCAGATGATGCGGTGCCCGCTGGCAAGCCAAATGACCTGATGCCTGGTGACCCAGTGCCCGCTGTCATACCTGGTGACCCGATGCCCGCTGTCGAGCCAGACAATCCGGTACCTGATGACCCGGTGCCCGCGGTCGTGCCAATTGACTCAGAGCCCACTGTCGTGCCTGGTGACTTGGTGCCCACTGCCTTGCCAGATGACGCGGTGCCCGCTGTTGAGCCAAATGACCTGATGCCTGGTGACCCGATGCCCGCTGTCCAGCCAGACGATCCAATGTCTGACCCAGTGCCCGCGGTCATACCAGTTGACTCGGAGCCCACTGCCTTGCCAGATAACGCGGTGCCCGCTGTCGAGCCAAATGACCTGATGCCTGGTGACCCGATGCCCGCTGTCCAGCCAGACGATCCATTGTCTGACCCAGTGCCAGCGGTCATGCCAGTTGACTCGGAGCCCACTGTCGTGCCTGGTGACTCGGCGCCCGCCGCTCCGCCTGGGGGCCCGAGACCTGTCGCTTCGCCTGGGGGTCCGGCGCCCGCCGCTCCGCCTGGGGGCCCGAGACCTGTCGCTCCGCCTGGGGGTCCGGCGCCCGCCGCTCCGCCTGGGGGCCCGAGACCTGTCGCTCTGCCTGGGGGTCCGGCGCCCGCCACTCCGCCTGGGGGTCCGAGACCTGTCGCTCAGCCTGGGGGTCCGGCGCCCGCCGCTCCGCCTGGGGGCCCAAGACCTGTCGCTCCGCCTGGGGGTCCGGTGCCCGCCGCTCCGCCTGGGGGCCCGAGACCTGTCGCTCCGCCTGGGGGTCCGGCGCCCTCCGCTCCGCCTGGGGGCCCGAGACCTGTCGCTCCGCCTGGGGGTCCGGCGCCCGCCGCTCCGCCTGGGGGCCCGATGCCTGTCGCCCCGCCTGGGGGCCCGGCACCCGCCGCTCCGCCTGGGGGCCCGATGCCTGTCACCCCGCCTGGGGGCCCGATGCCTGTCACCCCGCCTGGGGGCCCGCTGCCTGCTGCTCCGCCTGGTGGCCCGCTGCCTGCTGCTCCGCCTGGTGGCCCGCTGCCTGCTGCTTCGCCTGGTGATCCGATGTGCCTCTGCCCAGAGTCCAGCCCGATGTGCCTCTGCCCAGAGTCCAGCCCGATGTGCCTCTGCCCTGAGTCCAGCCCGATGTGCCTCTGCCCTGAGTCCAGCCCGATGTGCCTCTGCCCGGAGTCCAGCCCGATGTGCCTCTGCCCGGAGTCCAGCCCGATGTGCCTCTGCCCGGAGTCCAGCCCGATGTGCCTCTGCCCGGAGTCCAGCCCGATGTGCCTCTGCCCGGAGTCCAGCCCGATGTGCCTCTGCCCGATGTGCCGCTGCCCGATGTGCCCCTGCCCGGAGTCCTGCCCGGTGTGCCGCTGCCCGGAGTCCTGCCCGGTGTGCCAGTCTTTGATATCCCGCCAGTTACCAGACCCGGGCGGTGGAACATTTTGCCCAGCTAGGACTGTTTGGAGCGTCCTGAGGCCGCTCCTTGAGGGGGGCGTACTGTCAGGAATGGACTGGCCAGCAATGGTGGAACTCACCTGCCTTATGGGCTGCAGTACCAGGGCTGGCCAGCGAGTGCTCCCAGCAATCAGAGACTCAACCTTGCAGCCAGCCAAACACCTGAAACTGCTTATGCTGGTGTATTTAAGGGATGGCCAGACCTGCAGACTCTGCCTTGGTGTGTGTTTCTCCTGGGCCCTGTATCCTGTTCCTGCTACCCTGTTCCTGTTCCTGTTCCTGTCTGATTCGTTGCTGACCCTGCTCTGATCCCTGGCTTGTCTGACCATTCTCCTGCTCTGATCCCTGGCTTGTCTGACCATTCTCCTGCTCTGATCCCTGGCTTTGTCTGATCATTCTCCTGCTCTGATCCCTGGCTTTGTCTGACCATTCTCCTGCTCTGATCCCTGGCTTTGTCTGACCATTCTCCTGCTTAACCCCATACGTTCTGACCTCCTGTTGATGATCCCGGCCTGACGACGCTTGCATTGTATGTACTGTTACCTGTGGGTGGTTTGGTTTGTTTGCACTGTGTTATGTTTTAGTATTGCACTGCGTTTATGTATTGTTAGTGTTAATAAATTATATTGTTTATATCATATCTGAAGTCTGTGTTTCCCTGTGGCAGTCACATACCTCTGGTCATACCCTGGAGCCCTGACAGTAGTAGTTGGCAACTGACTGACTGTGGGGTGGACAGGTGTCTTTAAAGAGCTCAGACAGGTGCTACTAAGTTAGATTAATGAGTGGAGTAGAGGTGGACTTTTTAAAGGCACAGTAACAGGTCTTTGAGAGCCAGAATTCTTGCTGTTTCTTAGGTGTTCAAATATTTATGTTCAGCAGTGCAAGACAAATAAGTTCTTTAAAAAGCATACAATGTGATTTCCTGAATTTTATTTTTAATTCTGTCTCTCAGAGTGGGAATGCACCTACAATGTGAATTTCAGACCCCTCCATGATTTCTAAGTGGGAGAACTTGCAAAATCGCAGGGTGTTCAAATACTTCTGTTCCTCACTGTATATACAGTCAGGTCTATAAATATTGAGACATGGACACAATTCTAACATTTTTGCTCTATACACCACCACAATGGATTTGAAATGAAACAAACAAGATGTGCTTTAACTGCAGACTGTCAGCTTTAATTTGAGGGTATTTACATCCAAATCAGGTGAGCGGTGTAGGAATTACAACAGTTTGCATATGTGCCTCCCACTTGTTAAGGGACCAAAAGTAATAGGACAGAATAATAATCATAAATCAAACTTTCACTTTTTTATACTTGGTTGCAAATCCTTTGCAGTCAATTACAGCCTGAAGTCTGGAATGCATAGACATCACCAGACGCTGGGTTTCATCCCTGGTGCTGCTCTGCCAGGCCTCTAATGCAACTGTCTTCAGTTCCTGCTTGTTCTTGGGGCATTTTCCCTTCAGTTTTGTCTTCAGCAAGTGAAATGCATGCTCAATCGGATTCAGGTCAGGTGATTGACTTGGCCATTGCATAACATTCCACTTCTTTCCCTTAAAAAACTCTTTGGTTGCTTTTGCAGTATGCTTTGGGTCATTGTCCATCTGCACTGTGAAGCGGCGTCCAATGAGTTCTGAAGCATTTGGCTGAATATGAGCAGATAATATTGCCCGAAACACTTCAGAATTCATCCTGCTGCTTTTGTCAGCAGTCACATCATCAATAAATACAAGAGAACCAGTTCCATTGGCAGCCATACATGCCCACACCATGACACTACCACCACCATTCTTCACTGATGAGGTGGTATGCTTAGGATCATGAGCAGTTCCTTTCCTTCTCCATACTCTTCTCTTCCCATCACTCTGGTACAAGTTGATCTTGGTCTCATCTGTCCATAGGATGTTGTTCCAGAACTGTGAAGGCCTTTTTAGATGTCGTTTGGCAAACACTAATCTGGCCTTCCTGTTTTTGAGGCTTACCAATGGTTTACATCACCAATATTTAGACACACATTGAACCCCTTGATAACCTTGGACGTCAACCATTTCCCAGCCAGTGTCCTTAGTACAGTGACAGTGTATAGCATTACCACTGATTACTGTATTAATGTCACTGGTGATGTCAGTGGAAGTTAGTCAGTTCGCCCCAATGTCTGTTAGTGTCAAATCGCCTGCTGCACTATTGCAGTCTCTAGAGATGAGCGAATCGAACTTGGCGAAGTGGAATTCGTTTCGAATATTAGGAAAAATTAGATTCGCACCGAATCCGAATTTTAGCAAACTTCGGATGCACGAATCGAATTTTTCCCGATCAGCCGGCAAAAAGTGTCACTGCAGAGAGCTCCGCTATTTCTGACAGTTCTCTGACAGTTCCTTCACATTTACAGCGGTTGAAACATTGTATCTATTTGTTTCCATTTAGGATACAGATGTTTTTATTCGGAAATAAATAGATACAATGTTTCAACCGCTGTAAATGTGAAGGAACTGTCAGAGAACTGTCAGAAATAGCGGAGCTCTCTGCAGATACACTTTTTGCTGTACTGGAATTCTTCTTCTTTTCATTCTTCTTCTTCTTCTTCTTCTTCTTTTCATTCTTCTTCTTCTTCTTTTCATTCTTCTTCTTCTTCTTTTCATTCTTCTTTTCCTTCTTCTTTTCATTCTTCTTTTCCTTCTTCTTTTCATTCTTCTTTTCATTCTTCTTCTTCTTTTCATTCTTCTTTTCATTCTTCTCATTCTTCTTTTCATTCTTCTTCTTCTTCTTCTTTTCATTCTTCTTCTTCTTCTTCTTCTTCTTTTCATTCTTCTTCTTCTTCTTTTCATTCTTCTTCTTCTTCTTCTTCTTCTTTTCATTCTTCTTTTCATTCTTCTTCTTCTTCTTCTTTTCATTCTTCTTCTTCTTCTTTTCATTCTTCTTCTTCTTTTCATTCTTCTTTTCATTCTTCTTCTTCTTCTTCTTCTTCGTCGTGCCCCGTGACTGCCCAAATGAGTGAAGTGTGCGGTGATTCTAAGATCGACGGCACTCATCTGCATGTCATACTGACTGACAGTATTATTTCTCTTCCCCAGCAGACTCCAAGGGCATTTAAATTAAAGGTACAGTGTTCTGCACTAATATAAAGGCTCTCTGAAGCCTAGAAACCCTTTTAATAAGTTAAATTCGCAGCGAATAAATTCACATCGAATCGAATTTCTCCCGCAAATTCGGCGAATCAGCCGAATCGAATTTTTGAATAATTCACTCATCTCTAGCAGTCTCATTAGAAGTCACTGATCACTGCCATTAGTAGTATAAAAAAAATTCAAGTATATATACCATAGTTTGCAAGCGCTATAACTCTCACGCAAACCAATCAATATTCACTTTTTGGGATTTTTTTAATAAAGACGTAGCAGAATATATTTTGGCCAAAATTAGATTTTTTTTAATCTGTCATTTTTTGGTTATATCGCAAAAAATAAAAAACTCAGTGGTAATCAAATACCACCAAAAGAAAGCTCTATTTGTGTGCAAACAAGATATATATTTTGTTTGCGTACAGCATTGCATGAACGCACAATTGCCAATTAAGGTAGTGCAGTGCCAAACAGCAAAAAATGGCCTGGTCATGAAGGGGGTAAAATCTTCCAGAGCTCAAGTGATTAAGCAGCAATACTTCTGACCCACCAACTTATATTTCCCAATTGGAAAAAGACCTAGGATGCACACTAGAACCAAAGCAATGGGTGCAAATATGGGACACTATTGCTCATGTATCTGTGAATTCCACCTTTTTTAAAGGTGAAATATAAGCTCCTCGTAAGGTGGCATATGGTGCCTTCTAGAATAGTTAAATCCATACTGGATTGTTTTTATCATTGTAAGGGCTGTGGCTCAACTGGCACTCAGGTACATGTGTGTGGGATTGCCCGAGAATTAAGAATTAAGAGATACTAGAAGAGGGTTCACCATTTGTTGTATATGGTCTTATAATACAGTCTACCCAGGGGCGGACTGACCATTTGGAAACTCGGGCACTGCCCGAGGGTCCGGGGTCAGTAGGGGGCCCCATGAGATGCCCCTGGTAATTTTTCATAGGCTTTTTTGAGTTTGGGCAAGGACACAGGGGCCCCATGATCCCCTATTGCCCGGGGCCCCATGAGTTGTCAGTCCGCCCCTGAGTCTACCCATACACCCATATGAAGCTTTATTGAGTCTATTATCTATTATTGAATCTAAAATCTCCTTCCTGCATTCTCAAGCAGTTTAAACTCAGGTCTTGTTCATTTTTACAACCGCCAGGCAGACATTGGCAAAAAAGTGGAAATCTGGTGCTTACATCATTTCACAAGTGAAACAAAAAGTATCCTGGTATTTGTTCAAAGAAAAGCTTGCCACTATTTTATATGATAAAGTTAAACAGTTTCAGGTAATTTGAGACCCCAGGATCTTCTACTTCCTTGGGGAAAACCTTAATGATCCAATATGGATACGCAAATCTACACTTGATGACGCAGTCTTACCTACCTCTTGTTTTTCCACTCCTATATTGCTGGTACCATGTAGCTCAGAAGAAAGCGCACCCTTTAGTTAAAAAAATTTGATCACCAATGCTCTGTCTTTTATAAAGTTTCTTCAATAAAAATGTATTGAAACAAAAGTAATGTGACAGTGCGATATGGCATTAATTATGGATATGACCATTTTGAAGTCCCACACACAGACTGGTATTGAGAGCTTCTGACTCTATAGATCTGAAGATTTAACTAGCAGGAAAATAAACGATGTATTTCTCATTTGAATATGCCCTACTATTGACAGCATTAGTTTTAAAATGAAAGTGATTTTTATAGTATTTTAGTATAGTCTATAACCCTGAGACCTTTCTTTTTGTAATGCATTGATTTTAAGATGTCAGTTATTTCTATGGGTAAGTCAGCATTTATTAGAACTGATAGAACCAAAAGAATTAGTAACCAGAAGGAAGAATATGTTTTTATGCGGTTTCACAGGTAGATAAGCTTATACACTTTAGCATTCAAAGCAGTTTTTAATTAACCTAAAAATGGCAATCAAATGAAAGCTGACTGAATGAGCGATATAGGCAGCTATCCAAATGGCGGTGACACTCGGTGAGGCTCTATGGATCAGTAACCCACCTGTCTTTTATTTACTACCAGGTTTTCAGCTGCCATATGCCAAGCTCTTCAAGCAGACATCCGCCAGTACATGGCAGTGAAAGTTCCAAACTGAGCCAGGCCAGCAATTACCTTCAACCCACACAGAAGGGTCCCATGTGGGTGTAAAGTGAGCTGGTCAGACTTTGTAATATTGTTTTGATGACTGTTAATAGCTCTGGAAATACTCTTAGCATCAACTGCTGTTGAAATACATCTACTGTGTGTACTATATATTCATTTTTTCTGTGTAGCATTTACAGGTGAAACTCAAAAAATTAGAATATCGTGAAAAAGTTAATTTATTTCAGTAATGCAACTTAAAAGGTGAAACTTATATATGAAATAGACTCATTACATGCAAAGCAAGATAGTACAAGCCGTGATTTGTCATAATTGTGATGATTATGGCTTACAGCTCATGAAAACCCCAAATCCACAATCTCAGAAAATTAGAATATTGTGAAAAGGTGCAATATTCTAGGCTCAAAGTGTCCCACTGTAATCAGCTAATTAAGCCATAACACCTGAAAAGGGTTCCTGAGTCTTTAAATGGTCTCTCAGCCTGGTTCAGTAGGAATCACAATCATGGGAAAGACTGCTGACCTGACAGTTGTGCAGAAAACCATCATTGACACCCTCCATAAGGAGGGAAAGCCTCAAAAGGTAATTGCAAAAGAAGTTGGATGTTCCCAAAGTGCTGTATCAAAGCACATTAATAGAAAGTTATGTGGAAGGGAATAGTGTGGAAGAAAAAGGTGCACAAGCAGCAGGGATGACCGCAGCCTGGAGAGGATTGTCAGGGAAAGGCCATTCAAAAGTGTTGGGGACTTTCACAAGGAGTGGACTGAGGCTGGAGTCAGTGCATCAAGAGCCACCACACATGGGCTTCAAATGTCGTATTCCTCTTGTCAAGCCACTCCTGAACAACAAACAACGTCAGAAGCGTCTTACCTGGGCTAAAGAAAAATAGACCTGGTCTGTTGCTCAGTGGTCCAAAGTCCTCTTTTCTGATGACAGCAACCTTTGCATCTCATTTGGAAACCAAGGACCCAGAGTATGGAGGAAGAATGGAGAGGCACACACTGCAAGATGTTTGAAGTCCAGTGTGAAGTTTCCACAGTCTGTGTTGATTTGGGGAGCCGTGTCATCTGCTGGTGTTTCATTAAGTCCAGGGTCAACGCAGCCGTCCTGCCGTCTACCAGGAGATTTTGGAGCACTTCATGCTTCCTTCCGCAGATGAGCTTTATGGGGATGCTGACTTCATTTTCCAGTGGGACTTGGCACCTGCCCACACTGCCAAAAGCACCAAAACCTGGTTCAATGACCATCGGATTACTGTGCTTGATTGGACACCAAACTCGCCTGACCTGAACCCCATAGAGAATCTATGGGGCATTGCCAAGAGAAAGATGAGAGACATGAGACCGAAGAATGCAGAAGAGCTGAAGGCCGCTATTGAAGCATCCTGGTCTTCCATAACACCTCAGCAGTGCCACAGGCTGATAGCTTTCATGCCACACCACATTGAGGCAGTAATTGCTTTAAAAGGGCCCAAACCAAGTACTGAGTACATATGCATGCTTATACTTTTCAGAGGTCCGATATTGTTCTATGTACAATCCTTGTTTTATTGATTTCATGTAATATTCTAATTTTCTGAGATTGTGGATTTGGGGTTTTCATGAGCTGTAAGCCATAATCATCACAATTATGACAAATCACGGCTTGAACTATCTTGCTTTGCATATAATGAGTCTATCTCATATATTAGTTTCACCTTTTAAGTGGCATTACTGAAATAAATGAACTTTTGCACGATATTCAAATTTTTCGAGTTTCACCTGTATTGGCAGATATAGCATAGTCCTCCTGTCCTTTTACTTTTGATCCCCCCTCCCCCCATCTTTAGCTTAGTAGATATCCATGAAACTTTTCAGTTTATTCACTGCACCAATAAAATGAGAGCAATTACCAATGTGACAGCTAGCAATATATTTCCACCAGTAAATACTTTAGGACAACTGAAAGTCTAAAAAAGCAATTTTAGTTTCCATTTTATGTATAAGTTTTTTGCAGCATATAAACACTAATGGCTCTAATAATTCATCCACCATACATGACAAATGGTTACTGTCATATGGTAAGGGAGTCTCATGGGAAAGCATAGTGAAGCGGTGGCCAGGCTATAGACATTCAAGTATGTGAATATTCCTTATTAACATATTTTTAATAAGCAGTAAATGAGTTTTAAAACATGTTCTAACTCACCTTTTAACCCTTGTTTTAGTAGCTCAACTCAATCTGCCCCCCAACCCCCTCCACCCCCCAAGCACTTGCATCAATGGACAAAATATCCCATATTAAATCAAAACTTAGACAAAGCACAAAATTCAGCATCAATATTCCACCCCAAGCTAAGTTCAGCTGCTTGATGGTGTCTACATTAAAGGGAAAGTAAAATGGTTTGGGGTTATTTTATATTGTTGTTTCTTAAATTATACTTTTTATACTGTTTTATATATTTTTTTACTATGTATATACATGTTTATATTTTAACAAATAAATATTTATTACAAGGTGCACCAATGACTCTTGTTTCACAGGGCACTATGGGTTTCCTAAACACAGAGCATATCAAAAGCTCTTTGCTTTCAGATTGTCTAATTTAAACTCCAAATTACTCATCTGAACATAGAAGCATAGGATAGGAGTGAGGAGGGTGTATCACATACACATACATTTGTTTGAGTAAATGTAACCTTAAAGCAGTATTAAACCCAAAAGGGAACCTTTTTTATATGGCAGCTTACCAAGTCTTACATGTGATGGCTGCATTAGTTTTCTTTTTTAGCAGAACAAGCTCTCCAGCAGAATGTATCAGTTACAGGGATGAAGCAAACCATTTACTGCTGACAGAGGAGCTTATTTATTTTATGTATTTATTATTACAGGTCCTTTAATAGCGCCATCAATTTAAGCAGCACTTTACATATATATATATATATATATATATATATACAGTTGTGTTCAAAATAATAGCAGTGTGTTGAAAAAAAGTAAATAAAGCTCAAAATCCTTCTAACAGCTTGTATTTCCATACACACAAATGCATTTGGAACACTATACATTATATTCCAAATCAAAACATGAAGAAAAATATATCAAATTTGTGTTGTTCCTCTAAAAAAATCGAAGAAAAGTGAATATTAGACTGTTCAAAAAAGTAGCAGTGTTTGTATTCTTCTTTACAAACTCAAACATTCACTATATAAACTGAAAAATGTTTGAAGATTTTGCTTTCCTTTGAATCACTTAATGAATATTTAGTTGTATAAGCACTGTTTCTGAGAACTGCTGTACATCTGTGTTGCATGGAGTCAACCAACTTCTGACACCTGTGAACAGGTATTCCAGCCCAGGATGATTGGACTACATTCCACAGTTCTTCTCTATTTCTTGGCTTTGCCTCAGAAACTGCATTTTTGATGTCACCCCACAAGTTTTCTATTGGATTAAGATCCGGGGATTGGGCTGGCCACTCCATAATGTCAATCTTGTTGGTCTGGAACCAAGATGTTGCACGTTTACTGGGGTGTTTGGGGTCGTTGTCTTGTTGGAACACCCATTTCAAGCGCATTTCCTCTTCAGCATAAGGCAGCATGACCTCTTCAAGTATTCTGAAGTATTCAAACTGATCCATGATCCCTGGTATGCGATAAATAGGCCCAACACCGTAGTATGAGAAACATCCCCATATCATGATGCTTGTGCAACCATGCTTCACTGTCTTCACAGTGTACTGTGGCTTGAATTCAGTGTTTGGGGGTCGTCTGACAAACTGTCTCTGGCCACTAGACCCAAAAAGAACAATCTTACTTTCATCAGTCCACAAAATGTTGCGCCATTTCTCTTTAGGCCAGTCAATGTGCTCTTTGGCAAATTGTAACGTCTTCAGCACATGTCTTTTTTTCAACAGTGGGACTTTGCGGGGGCTTCTTGCAGATAGCTTGGCTTCACATAGGCGTCTTCTAATTGTAACAGTACTCACAGGGAACTTTAGACCTTCTTTGATCTTCCTGGAACTGATTGTTGGCTGAGTCCTTGCCATTTTGGCTATTCTTCTATCCATTCGAATGGTAGTTTTTCGCTTTCTGCCACGTCTTTCAGGTTTTGGTTGCCATTTTAAAGCATTTGCAATCATTTTAGCTGAGCAGCCTATCATTTTCTGCACTTCTTTATATGCTTTCCCCTCTCCAATCAACTTTTTAATCAAGGTATGCTGTTCTTCTGAACAATGTCTGGAATGACCCATTTTCCTCAGAAAAATGCACTGTAACCAGCATGTACAACATTTGCTGCCTTCCTTCCTTAAATAAGGGCAATAATTGCCACCTGCTTTTCAAAGAATGAATCACCTCACTAGTAGAACTCCACGCTGCTATTATTTTGAACATGCCCTTTCAATTAGTGATTCAATTACACGGAATCAGCAGCATGCATGTCATGACTGTTGGGTCTGTTGGATTTCTATTACTCTACTACACCTGCTAGTAAATTATTTGCCATGTAGAAATATCATTTCTACCAAAAACAGTGATTGATCAGGTTAGTGATGTCTGACTGCTATTATTTTGGACACAACTGTGTGTGTATATATATATATATATATATATATATATATATATATATATATATATTATACATTCACATCAGCTTACAGTGATCAGTTCTTATTTTCTTGTGGTAATGAATAAGCAATGTCTTTAGTGTAAAGCACATTTACCTGCCAGTCCACCACTGTATTTCCACTGTCTGTATTGGTTTTCTCTTGGTTCAATAAAGTGGATTGTTTGGAGTGCAGCAGATCGGACTTCCTTTGTTCTCATCTATGCAGCATACAAGCTGGGCTACTACCTACACGAGGAGTTGTGCTTGGAGATTGGGAGTCTCTCTACCTTGAGCAGCGGTAAACATATATCAGCTCTTATGTATTCATGTAAAAGCTGTATCTGAAAAGGAGAAACAGTTGTTTGCTGTAACTGCTTATAAAGTGTTTGGCTTCAATTTGTTAGCGTATTTAAATCTGCTAGTACATCTAACACTCCCCTCCACCCAGACTGAAACTGTTGCTGTCCTAAAATGCCCCTGTGCAGCTTCATGCAGAGTGTAGGCACTCTAATAACAGGAGGTGTGTTACTGGCCAGACTACCAGGTGAAAACCGAGTGGAAAAAGTCATATAAAAGAAAACTAATGCAGCCATTACATCTTATGACTTGTAAGCTGCAATATATTAAATTTTTTGTTTTGGGTTTAATTTAATATTGGTTTAATACCGCTTTAACCTATTGATCTTTTTCAGCAAAGCAGCTAGATTGGTAAACATTAAAACTATAGACATCAATCTGCTTATTGGAATCATAATTATGAAATATTGAAACTGAAAGCAGAGCTCCAGTCAAAATGTAAAAAAAAAAAAAATCAGCAGCTACAAAAACCATAGCTGCTGACTTTATAAAACAGCCACTCACCTGCCCCTTGATCCAGTGTGTCCTCACCGCAGCTGGTTTCACTGGCCGTCCTCTCTCCCCAGCGTCGGCATCTTAAGTGTGGGCAACCGGCTGTGACAGCTTGTGGCTTCACAGCCGGGTGTCCACTGTGCATGTGCGAGTAGCACTGCGCCTTGTGAATGGTCCTGTATTCTTCTGGAACCTGTCAATTGTCCCAGAAGACTACGGGGAATGAAGGGGGGAGGACAACTCCTGCTTCGCCTGTCAAAATCGGTTACCCACTCCCCAAAGGTGCCAATTCTTAACAGAGAGCGGGGATGAAGCCTTCCTCTATTGGGTGGAGCTCCACTTGAATTTCATGCAGATATATAGGACATAAATTAATGCAGCTCTGCATTCTTAATACATTTTTAAATTTATTGTTTCAATGCAAGAAGTGTAAATACTTGACTCTGACCTGGTAGCAGTGTCATACAATCCCCTATACCAGGGGTCTCCAAACTTTCTAAACAAAGGGCCAGTTTATTATCCTCCAGATTTTGAGGGGGTCGGACTGTGGTCATTGTGAGTAGAAAAGGCAAACAATGCCCCATCGTTGGTATTAGTGGAAGGAATAGTGCCCAATCATTGGTGGCAGTGGGAGGAATAGTGCCCCAGCATTGGTATCAGTGGGTGAAATGCTTGATCCTTGGTGTCTGTGAAAGGAACAGTGCCCCATCATTGGTGTCATTGGAGGAATAGTGCCCATTGTTGGTGTCAGTGGAAAAAATAGTGCCCAAGGGCCAGATGAAAGCAAGAAAAGGGCCACATCTGGCCCCTGGGGTGCAGTTTGGAAACCACTGCACTATACAGTAGAGTTCTGAGAGAGGATAGAGTGTGAGAGAAAAGCTTCACTGGGAACCAGTCATATGTGCTGCGCTGCTTATATGTTAACAAAGAGAATGTTGATAGGAGGGCAGAGCAGAGTGACAGACGCAGGCCAGGGGAAGCACAAGACCTGTAAGGATTATTTAACTGCAGCAGAGAAAAAAACAGGTCTCTGCCCTGTCAGTCAGGGCTGTGCTTTGTGGCAGAGGTGTGTAAATCTCAATACTGGATGGACGGAAATACAAATCCTTTGGAAAGTAAAACAGCTCCCATAAACCATATGTACAGTATTTCAAATGCGTAATAAGCTGTTTGCTTGGAGTTCAGCTTGAATCTGCAACATTTTATAGTAAGCTTAATAAAGCATAAACATAATTAAAAATTAATATATTGGTCCTGAATATAATAGAGAAAAAAAAGCGTTAAAACACACACACAAAAAAAATAGTTCTTTTTAGGTCCAAATGACTGCTTACTCAGTGTGCCGCTCTCCACTGCAGATTATATGATCTGAGCCACAAGTGAACACACCCAAATTGCACATATTAATCACTATAACAACTTAGCACAGAAAGTGTTGTTTAAAACACAAGGACTTTCCGAGCTCACATACCACACAGAGGTCTATTGATGCTCACTGGAAGTTCTCCTTTAAATTACAATAAACATTGCCTTTGTGGATTAATGGTGACTTTGCAAAAAACATAACATTAGAGTTAAGTTTTGTAAATGTAAACCTGTCAGAGTCCTATCTTTCTGGAAGAAACTGACCATGACCACCCCCATATATCCTAGGAGCCATCTCTGGATGTCTGTCAACAAGGGCAAAGTACTTTACGCTCCATACTGGTCCTTGGCAGGATCCCCAATTCTTTACAAACAAACAACACGGCAAGTCACATGAACATAATTTTTTCAAATTCATAGGAAAATATAAAAAGAAATATTACTGGTACTGAATTGTGTATCTACATCATATATATGCATTGCTATGCTGGAGCCTTAACATATAACCGCATGCAATGACCTAATGATGGTACTGATTCTACAGATATCTAACCTTTGTTTTCAACATTTCTCCATTACACTGACACAATCCCAGCTATGTCTACTCTGCTTACCTAGAAACACTCATATAGGATTCATTTTGAACAAACAAGCTGATCACTGGATATTCTTCTCGTGTGAATTTAGGTGCTGCACTGTTGAGGTTTCCTCACCGAAGCTTAAGTCCTACATGTAGAAGTTTAAGAAAAACTCATATTGTAAGGGCTTTGGTTTACATTTAAATTTAAGCCTCAATATACATACAGTTGTGTTCAACAGTTTGCACACCCTGGCAGAAATTGTAGAATTTGGGCATTAATATTGAAAATATGACTGATCATGCCAAAAAAACTCTTTTATTGAAGGATGATGATCATATGAAGCCATTTATTATCAAATAGTTGTTTGGCTCCTTTTTAAATCATAATGATAACAGAAATCACCCAAATGGCCATGATCAAAAGTTTACATACCCTGGAATGTTTGGCCTTGGTACAGACACACAAGGTGACACACAGGGGTTAAAATAGAAATTAAAGGTTAATTTCCCACATCTGTAGCTTTTGTAATTGCATTTAGTGTCTGTGTATAAATAGTTAATGAGTTTGTTAGCTCTCACGTAGATGTACTGAGCAGGCTAGATACTACCATGGGGAAAACAAAAAAGAACTGTCAAAAGGCCTGCGAAACAAGGTAATGGAACTTTATGAAGATGGAAATGGATATTAAAAGATATCCAAAGCCTTGAATATGCCAGTCAGTATTATATTGGTACAATGACTATGGCATTTGTGAGCCACTTACATTATACAGCAAGTAGACTCAGAGTTTGCCAATACAAGTGAATGGATGGACGCTGCTCAACCGACCCCAAGAGTCCAATGTTGAGGAATGGCCTCAGCTGGCCAGAATGGAGGCTGAGGCTATTCCTTTACATTGGACTCTTGGGTCGGTTGAGCAGCATCCATCCCTTTACTTGTATTGGCTGACACTGGATTCGCTCGGACTCATGCTCCTCTTTTCTTACTTGCCGGTGGGGTGATCCTTTTCCTTGCATCCACAGCTTGGAGCGGCACCATAAGGTATACTTTTCACTATAGACTCAGAGTTTAACTATCAGCCTTTACGTCCCCCCCACAGCACAATTTGGTCACATCCCATTCAGTTGAGCATGCTGCACGCCCCGATTTCTTTCTCTTCTCCAGGGCCTGGCGAGGGGGGAGTAGCTGCACCTATTCTCTGACGAAAAACCTGCATTTAATGTTATATTACTGCATACAGAGCTGCAATTATTTGTGTCTTTTATATCAGCCTGGAGTTCAACTTATTTTAAATAAAAATTATTTAGAGTTACAGAGTTGGGAACGTTTAACAGTCTAGACTGTTTATCTGATTTACAAGAAGCTTCATAGGCACTTAAAATGTGTTTCATATAAGAATCATCATTTTCATTATTTTAAATATGACAGAAACTCATTATGTCACAGGAAAGCTGGGAAGTTATGGAAGCTATTGAAGTGTTTGAGGAACTATTGTGCATGACTTGACATTTAACTACAAATCATATGGAGGAGTTTTCAGTTTACCATTATTGCATAGATTTTTCACAGAAATACCACCGATTAACAGTGACTAATAAAATGCCTTCCATATGTAATCAGAATTATCTAAAATGTCAGTTCCTCTTAAATCATGTAAAGAAAAACCACAGCTCATAGTGCTAGAAGACAAACAATGCATAGTCTGAGATCTTCCAACATTTCAATCATCTCATGTGCCTAATTCAAATCATTGAAACAGAAGTTTCTTACGCTAAAAAGCACCTAATATTTATGTGGTTATTTACATAAAATAGAAGCGCTGAAAAAAACCATCATTAGTCAAACTAAATGTGATACATAAGGTCAATATGTCATGGTAGCTGCGTATAGACTATCATATCATTGTAGATATTTAGAGATGGGTTTAGATTACTGAGACTTTGGGGTTGAAGGAGCAGAAGATGTGCAACTTCTCCCTTTTCACTAAGCGAATATTAATTTTACAAAGTCAAAATTCTGTATTCCTTTTGTAAATCAAGCCTACTTGACCTGATTCATAAAGATTTACACTTCTTATTTTGGCATGTTTTCACATGCAATTTTGTTCCTTACTATTAAAATGGTTCTAAAGTCTCTCTGCCTCCTCATTGGCTCAGACACAGCAGCAGAAGCCATTGGGAGAGGGCCAGTGAGGGAACAGGGGAGGGATGGGGCTGAACACACAGAGCTAGCTCGGGAGTGAGCCTCCATGAGTGCCCCCATAGTAAGTGGCTTGCTATAGTGAGCACTCAGGAGAGGAGAGGGGTTAGGAGCACCACTGAAGGACCCCAGAAGAGAAGGATCGGGGCTGCTCTGTGCACAGAGTGGTACGTGTAACATGTTTAAAAAATAACATTTCAGGTTCAGAAGACCAAGACCTGTCCTTTGTGCCCATTTTCTACTGTGTGTGTATCCACATCGTAGCTGCATGTGAGTATCCCACAGAAGTGGATGCAGACACAGCAGCTGCATGGACACAGTCACTTGTCAAAATCTGACAGTCCAATAGGAGCAGGTGCATGGATCCGAACGCACAGTGTCTGCATCCACTTCTATGAGCTGCCTGCACGCAACTCCAAGGTGGATGCACATGCAACACAAAGAGGTTTAGCATGGGGAATGGCTCTCAGTGCTGTCTGAATGAACCCTTAAACCTGACTCAATAAAATGTTCTCACTTTGGAAACATCAGAAGCAATTGCAGTACATAAATGAAACAAAAGATGGTGGCGCTGGGAAGTTGTGACAGTGCAGCGCTAGAGGGCTTGGTGTACAGGTAAGTCTGTCAGTATGTAGTGCATACTAGTACATTATGACCTAACACTGCAGGGGGCCCATTATTTAGGATTTTGTGCGGGTGGTTTACTACCACTTTAAGTTAAGGAGGCCCATTCACTTTGAATAGACTACTAACGTACCCCAGAACAGCCAAACTCACAGCTGACTCTTTGTCAGGAACGCAATAGAGGGATCCCGGTTTTAAAGTGGGTACTTCAGCCCAGTTTCATCTGCAAAAAGCAGTTGATAAATAGCTACTGACAAGTAGGATGGAGACGTTATGGAGAGTTTGGGAAGAAGTTAAGAGGCTACAATGCTGGATTGCATGATTGCAAGAAATTCCCAAGTCTAACTATTCTTAGAAATGTTCCTGCCACCCTCCATACCACAATTTCTGCATTCCGTGTGCATTTCTGCATGTGGTTTTTTTGCTTTCCGGTGCATTTTTGATGTGTTCCAGTGGTTTTCTTTTATCTTCTTTTTTTTCTTCAGCTCAGCTGAGGACATATGCGTTCTACTGCAATTTTGATGCATTTTGCTGCCTTCCAAATATGTTGCACACAGAAAAAAATGCAACAGGTTCTTTTGTGGAACACGCTGCACTAATGTGAACTAGGGCCATTGGAATCTATGTCAAAGTGGTTCTATAGGCTCAAGGTTTTTTACCTTCATGCATTCTATGCATGAAGGTAAAAAACCTTCTCTGTGCATCAACCCCCTTTCAGCTCCCCTAATACCTCACCTAAGCCCCCATCCAGCGATGTGCACTGGAGTCTATCCCAGGACTCCCTCTTCTCATTGGCTGAAACAAAAGCGGGAACCATTGGCTCCAACTGCTGTCAATCACAGCCAGTAAGCCAATCAGAAGAAAGAGAGGACGGGGCCAAGCCAAGGCTCTGTGTGCGAATGGACACACAGAGCAGCGGGTGCCCCCATAGCAAGCTGCTTGCTGTGGGGGCACCCGACGGGAAGGAGGACCAGGAGAGCCAGTGGAGAACCTGAGAAGAGGAGGATCCAGGCAGCTCTGTGCAAAACCACTGCACACATCAGTATAGACATGTTTGTTATTTTTTCTTAAAAAAAAAATAAACCTTTAGAATCACTTTAAATACTGTCCATGCAGTTTTGATGCAGAAAAAAACCACACTGGACTGTACCTGGTGTGAACTATCCCTAAGAGCAAAGGAGCATGGGCTCTGAAGGAGCAGGGCAATGCTGTGTGAGCCTGGATGGGTGAGTACACTGAGGGAAGTGGGGGCTATCAAAAGGTTCTGATTGTGTCTCATTATGCTGGCCACACACATCACAATATGACATTCTCCTTTAAATTTACCAACAACTATGTAGTGAGAGGGCCTAGCCGATTACATATACACTGATATTTTCTTTTACACTACATAGTTAATGGAAAATCTAAAGCTAATTGTACGATCAGACTGTAATATGTACAGCCAATACAGAAATATTGAAAGCATATTCATGTTTCCTGCTAAACTGATATGAAATTATATAAATTAGAAATCGAACAAGGAATATCGGATCCCATTTTAACAGTTAGGTCTCATCAGTACAAATTTAATCACGATAGAAATTCTAACCGTTTCACTATTCTGATCATATATGTCTGATAATATCAAGCTAAATCAAAGAGGAAATGAATGGAAAATCTAGAAATATTGTGGTTCCAATATGGCTTTTTCTGATGCCATCTTTTTGGTACTTAAACAGTTTTTAAATGAAAACAAAAGATAACTATGACCATAGTTCTAGCTGTAATGTGCATCAAAATGAACGAGTAAACATGTTTGTGACACAATTGAAAGTGTATGAGAGGCACAAATGGTACCATAAAATACAGATGACATTCCAAAGACAAATGTCATACCAAACAGTACAAAACACACTGGAGATTTCTATGTACCTTTCCAGTCTGGTGGCCTGTGGTATGACAGAGATCCCAGTCTTTAGTTCCCTTGCTGACACCTGGAACATTTTAAAAATCTCACATCATGAATTGCTTGTTTGCCTAACAATTGTTCAGTATTTAGAAGTTCCATCTACCCTCTAGTAGTAGGGGTTTACGGAATCCTCTACTGGGGGAATATGGAGGATTCCCATTCTTTTGAAAATGTTGGTTTTCTGGCTGTCCAGCTGATCCTTTAACTTGAATATATTCTGGGACATCAGGTGTTTTGACTACACTCTAACTTTCTCATCTGTATGCTTGTTTCAGGCCAGTGACTCTAGAGACAACAGGCATTTGTAGAAGGAGGGGAGCAATGAGCAATGGCAGCCACCCAGGGCTGCTGTTAGAACCCACAGGGCCCCTTACAGCCAACCTGAGAGGGCCCCTCCAAATCACAGGGCCCCATACAGCCAACCTAAGAAGGCCACCCCATCCCCACAAAAAAAAGTTTACTATGTTTAGTTTACTATGCTTCAGTTATGAGTGAACACAGTGAGTGATCAGTACCGATTACTCATTGTGTTCATTCAGGAATGAAAGGGGCTGGTGAATTACTGGAACTGATCCCCTGTATGTTTCTCTCTCCAGCAGCTGAAAGCCAGCCAGGGGGGAGGAGAAGAACCCAGCTTTCAGCTGCTGCAGGGAGAGCCATACAGGGGATTGGTTCCAGTAATTGCCCCGTTCACCCTTCTTGCCCACATCTGATTCACCCAGTTGCTTGGGCCCCCCTGCAGGCCTGGGCCCCATACAGGAGGACTGGTGGTACCCCCTTATCCATGGCCCTGCAGCCACCACATTTTCCTTAGTACAGGTTTCCTTTAATTGCAATCCCATTGGTAAAAGGGAGGGTTGATATTGCTGGTTACATGTTCACTGGAACGTACTTCCATCGTGTTGAAATCTAATATGAAGCATTCTGTTCTAGTGACATTAGTTATCCATCCACTTCCTAGAAATCACTGTGCATCTTCCAGTGACGGAGGAAGCCCTGTGGTCACCATGTGATGGTGCTGATACAGGAAGCTGTGTTGCAACATGCAGACAGATGCACGTTCAGCACATTACCACTCTACAATGACTTCATAGTCTTTACTTCTTCCAGTATACTCCCACACTTTTGCTAAAGTGCAGCCTGTTGGAATACAGGCACTAAAGTGAACCTGTGAAGACAGAAATATCTGAGTGGTCATTGCTGACCTGTTTTAAAGATGAAGGCTTGACCCTAGTTTCACTACCTAGCATGCCACTGGCCTGAAACAAGATGTGCAGGTGTACACCAGTGTCATAATGGGAAGCTTAAAATGGAAATATACTCAACATCCGTTCCAGAAATAGGCTGTCCATAAGCACCCTCGTTGGCCATTTGTTAGCAGGTGCAGTTAGCTAGTCTGCCACTAGGTAGCTCTGTCCCATAACAGTTTGGTAGAGGGAATTATGTAATTAGGTGTTAGGCTCCCTTTTAGAGAAAGCCTTCCTGTAGTGATGTAATGGGTGCAGTTAGTGCCCATATAAATGCCAAGTTGGGAGGAGCCAGAGGAAGATGGGGCATGGGAGCCAAGAACCAGCTGTAGTTGCCCTGACTCTTTTTATGGTCTGTGGACTGTGATCAGGATGCAAAAGGCCTTTTAGTCCAGGCTAAGTATTCTCTGATGTGGATACTAGTACACCTTGGAGTCAGAGTAACATCTGCGAGCGTGCACGGCTGGAAAGAGCTATACAATGGGATATAGAAAGAGAAACTGGTATAATAAACAAAAGCACATTGGATGGTTTTGATGACAGAGGCTGAATGCTGGGGATCAAGTATACATGGATAAGTGGTCACAATTAAAAAGAAATTAGCAGCTGACAAGGGCAGACTTGCCAAAAAGTGGTATATTACAAATCCTATGCGGAGTAATAATCACTAAATTAGTGAATGCAAATAGTATTTATTTAGATCACATAGATCATGAAAAGGTAGACATTGTATCATGGTGAACAGTATACAATCATAAAAATAAAATCAGAAATAAAAACAAAAAAAAATGTTGTGCGTTTTCCACTTAAGTGCATGTGTATCTAATGAGCCAGATAAGAAAAGCAAAGACTACTTCTGTATTCATCAATGGAAAGTCCAAATAGAGAATCCAGGTGTGAATACAGCTTCTTTGTATCAGAGTCTGTATCCTTTTCAGTTCCTCAAATAAGGTAGTCAAGGCTTGTATAATAAAACTCCTGGAAATTGAATAGATGAATGAACAATGAATACATGAAGTCCCTGAAATGGCTATATCACTGTCATAAACCTCCTGCTTCAATCGATACTTGAATAATAACCAATTAACTTCCAAAATGGCATCTTATTACCTTCTTTGTAGATGTTCAACATCATATGGGTGATTAGCTTTGGATTCACAAAGTATGGTCATAGCCAGTCAGCCAATATTCAAAAAATTACAGTGGTTTGGCTTCTAGGATGAACAAAAAATAGTTAATCACACGATTGAAAAAAACATCAATATGATAAGTGATGGGAGTGTTTAATTACCATGATTGAAACCAAGATATTTCCACTGATTAATTTATTTGCATAAGTATGCATTCTGAGGTTTGAAAAGAGATATAGTCTCCTTTAAATAAAAAAAAATTGTTGTATATGATGTAAGAGTCTCTATTGTGCATGATAGCACTCAAGCCTTCATATAATTTGCCTAAAAATGGGCTCCAAAAATTCCTCTTTAGATGAGAGCAAGTGCGGTTCCTTTATGGATAAATGGGACAAATGTCTCGTATAGCATAAAAATACTAATGAGATAATACTCAATATACACCTGTAAAAGGCCCAAAAATTTCTCTCTATGAGAGCACTAGAATTCCCAATTGTGGCATGAGATGTAACAATCCCATATCAAAAATGTTGGCAAGATATGATTTAACTCTATTCAGGGGTACTTGCCACTGGTGGAAGTGAACTAAGCCACTTATATTTGCAAACGACTCCTGGGAGTTGTGTATATTAGTGGTTTTCCGTATTGCCTCATGTTTATCCAAGATGGAGATGCATTACTTGCTTCTTTCCCCTCATGGACACCGCAGCATGGAGAGACGCAGAGCGTGATGATGTCACTATGTTGACGCTTCGTCCGCCAATCATCGCGGACTTCGTCAGAACTGGGGGGAGTAGTGACAACCCTGCGGTGCTCCTGAGGAAAGAGTAGGTGCAAGGAAAGATGTCTTAAACGTTATGTGCTAGTGTTCCCACCCAAATGACTGCTACAAAATGTTTGTTCCTGTGTATGATGTTCTCTGCCGAAGAGCTCTGTCCATATGTCAGTGTGATGTAAGATGTAATGGCCATCTTGGAAAGCTACCGTGAAGTGGAAATATATTCTTTGTGTGGACATTCCTTTAGTCAGATATTAAGGCCTACAGCCAGGGATGTCATGAGCAGGCCTATGGCCAGGAGTTTGCCACAATATGTTTAAAGCGTTCAGCTACCAGCAGATGGGATGTTGCCATCTCCAAGAAGAATTGGGACGGGGACTGGTACAGTTTGGTGCCAGCATCTAGCCAATCAGAAGTCTCCCTTACAAGTGGACAGTCTTCTTTTGCCCGTTTTGATTGCCAGGCCAAGATGACATCACTCCCACACATGTGGGGAAGTCCATTCATCTTGGCAGATGCCAAAATTGTACACTGAACTGCGCAAGCACAGTCCAAAATACATTGTGCACAAATAATACTTCAAATTCTGCAAGTTCAAAAATATTTATTTATTAAGTAAATTTCCTCTTTCAAGTGTTTTTTTCACTTTAACAGCAACGTCAAAATAAGCTGACAGGTATAATGTGCATGTACCTAGATGTGCCTGTGCTGGCAACAGCTCTTGGTGCTCCCATTCTGCCATTGTCTCAGGCCTTTCTGAATGGTCAAAGGTTCAACATTTTCTAATAGTGGTGAAGCTGGCTGACCCCCTTCCATGTATCTGATTGGCCAGTGAGTTAATGCATTATAGTGATGGGCCAATAGAAATGTATGGGGGCAGGAAAAAACAGCTATACCCCAGCTCTACCGATATGTGTTGGAGTTTTCACCGACCAGAAAGGGCCTGGCATTGCTGGGGCAGGGGAAGCTGTTGCACTTCTAGGTGCCTGTTCTTAATACATTTCATTTGCTTGTATTTTTACAGACCCATCAGAATAAATGAAAAATACATTTTCTTTAGTTGGCTTTTGGTAATACTTGTATATGGATATGTTTTCTTATTTTATTTACAATATTTCAGAAAAAGTGATTCTTAGGCTTGATTTAGACATCCTAAATCAGCTATGGTGTGTGAAGTGTACTGAGGATACTTGCAGCCGGGATCCCAGGTGTTTCAGTCAGTGGTGGCCACTCTGTACAACTCAATGACACCCCTGACCGCCCCTGGACACAAGCTGTTTGTATCCAAAGTCAAACATCCGTCCATAATCAGAGATAATCTCTGGATGTGCAGATACATGCTTATAGTCACGGCCAGCCTCAGTTCATTTCAGCTTGTCATTGAGTTTTAGAGGCTAAATGGCCATAGCTACTCAGGACACTTGGGATCCTGGCTACAGGTATTCTGCAGTACACTTGCCACACTATGGCTGATTTTGAACATGTGAATGAGGCTTTAGTGCACGTCAAAAGGAAAGCACAGGGCTTCCATTGCTGGCTTCAGATGCCCCTGCTGTGTCTGATTTTCTGTTGCAGTGCAAGGAGTATGCCCCAAAAGGGACTGTCATGTGTAGTGGGGGGCCTTTGGAAGCGTTTGTGTGTCTATATACTTTCAAGCCGAACTTAAAAACTAAAAAAAAAAAACAATGCAGTTAAAACTATAATTTGTTTCTTTATAAATGTCATTTTTACTGTAGCCCATCCTACAGCAAATGTGAAAAAAAATTTGATTTGCATACAGTCTCCCATAAAAAATCATACCGGTGTGGTATAAATTTAGGTGGTCTTCATGAAAACTAAATGTGTGAGGTCCTCCTAAAAATCCATATCAGACCCTTAATTCTCTCTTAATTGGAGCATGCAGCCTGGCTGGCCAGGAAGGGGGAAAGACGAGCATGCGCCTGCATGCCCTCAATGTGTGTGTGTGTGAGGAGCGCCATGCCAGAGGGGACACCCCTTAGTAAAGCACCTTGTCCCCATGTTGATGAAGACAAGGGCCTCATCCCTACAACCATAGCCTGGTGACATTCAGCTGTTTGGTAAGTCCTCTATTAAAAAAATAAAAATCTCCCACAAATGTCCCTTCTTGTTAATTATAATGCCCACTGCCACCAACTTACTGAAAAAGAAATCCCTACACCCTGTCGCATGCCAGCAATCCGAAGCGTAACACTAGCCAAATGATAGCTCCCCGAACTGTCATTGGTTATATAAAGGAAGCGGCAGGAATAGTGGTGAAATCAAATGTGGCCAAAATTTAGACAATGATGTACAGTTTCATTCCCTGCTGATTTGCTTTCGTGGTTGGGGATTCCTGGGTATATAAGTCAATGGGCAGAGTGACATCAGTGGTTGATAATCACACACAACAGGTGCAAGCAGCCAATGCTTTCTTAACAACCATTGACAGCTGGGATAGTGGTGACATCATTGTTCAAAAATGGCTGAGTGGCAACCCACTCTATTCCCTACCCATCTGCTTATGTGGCCAGAGATTCCTGCCATGTAAGAGAATAGGCCAGGTGATGTCAGTGGTTGGTAAAGACACAGTGGCTGCTGCTTCCTTAGCAACCATTGACAACTAGAAGCTGCCATGTTGTCCATGCCCTAAACATGATGAACATGTGAACACTGACTGTTCGCTAAGATCATCCTTGTAAATCTCTTGAAAGAGAGAAAAAAATGTCACCAGAACAAGTGTTCACATTACAAGATTTACCCACTATTCATTTTCTGGTGTCAACTCACAATTTGCTATTTTATATCGCTTTAACTTTTAGCGGTGGTCACCACTTTGTATGTTATTTGTCAGCTCACTCAAAGGGATAACTAGGGAGTTATGTGCCCTATCCATGTATAATATGCCCCAGAAATTTAATGTCTTACACGTTAGGATGGCTATTGGCTTTTCCCAAAGACTTCAGAGCTGAAGCCATATTATTGGTTTACCTAGAAGGGATTGATTTTTTTCTCAACAAAAGTGCTTTAATTTTAAAGGATCATGCAAAATGTATAAATAGCAGACAACAGTAAAATGTGTCTCCAGTGGCCATAATGTGGTATTTTCCTCATTAACTCTTTTCTTTATGAATGAAAAACATTTGACCTGAGACGATTGCCTAATAACATTTGACTCATTCGCACATAAAAAGTTTACATGCAGTTTTGCAGGAGGAATAGCACTGCATATGTAATTTTGTGACATAAGCTGTCCATACCTATGTAGATTTTCGGACGAGAATTTTCCTACAAAAAGTCGTATGAAAATTCTTTGAACATTCGGTGAATGGACAAATGTCGTTCGAAAATTCTTTTGCTTTTAACATTGGAGTTTAAAACGATTGTAATAACCACAAATACTAGGCGAACATTCAATTGGTCAAGAAAAGTTGTCCTGCCCCTTCGAATTCTCCCTTCACTGCGGTTGAAAACAAACATCGATTTGACCCCACTAACGATTAGAAAATCAAATTCTTGAATGAAAATCTATATGTGTATGGCCAGCTTTAGTTCAGCAAATTAAATATACTGTGGAGTGAAATATGTGCAAAGAATGTTGAGAGGAGTCAGAGAACTCACAATAGTTAAAGAAACATGAAATTATGGGGTTGATTTACTAAAATTGGACAGTGCAAAATTTGGTACAGCTCTACATAGAAACCAACCAGCTTCTAGGTTTTTTTGTCAAAGCTTATGTAACGTCCTCCAGGTTAGCTAGATATTTTTTTTTAGACAGAGGCTGAGTAGCAGCCTGGGATGAGTCAGCCTGGGTAGTGAGGTTACCTCAGGACAGGCTGGGAGGCCTAGAGCTTCTGGAGTCCTCCCACCTCTCCAGAAACCTGAGAGCTTTCTGGAGAAGGGATGGAGGAGGAGATGAGGCCCAGATCTACATGTTTGAGGGACCCTGGCCAATCTCCTGGCAGGAGGTTGGGCATGGTGACCAGGGCAACATTCAAATGTGATGGAGCCTGTAGGGAAGGGGCATTGTTGTTTGGAAGATGGAGTGAGGAAGGCTGGAGTGTGGAGCCTGGGAGGGGGCCCAGGGAGGAGGCTTACCTACAGGCAGCTTTCTGGAAAAGAGGACCTCCACTGTGCCGCCGTCTCCTGGAGAAGACATCCTGAGCAGCAGGGAAGGAACCAGCCCAGCGAAAGGCCTTAAGACAGCCACTGACCCACTAAGCTGACAGGTAAGGACAGTGTGAGTACTCTTACACTCCCGGGCCGAATAAGGAGAGAGGGCAGTCAGGTGAAAGACCCAACTTGCTTCTCATCTGGGACTGCTTGTGCTAAATTGGCAGCTTCTGGGCTCTCTTGCCCAGGAAATATTCTCAGTGCAGCTGGGTGAAGAGGAGTAATCATCCGGGGTCTGAGGAGGTATACCAGGCAGAGTCTTTGGAGCTCTTCACTGTTGCTATCTGCATTTTTGTACATAGTTGCTAAGGTGTTAGTCCTCAAGTTCTGGAGTACCTTCGGCATCCCATATATCCCTAGATCCCATCCAAGTTCTTAACCCCTTAATAAAGTTACAAAACAAAGCTCAAGGACTGTTCTTTGACTCCAGTGTGCAAAGTGTGGAAAATGCATGTTGCCTGGCCATGAATAACTTAGGGGGACCCAAATCAAATTCAGGGGCTCCTAAGTGGTAGGGGGTAGTGCTACACTTAATTGCGCAAGCTGAAGTTAGAAGCTGATTGGCTGCCATTTACAGCTGCACCAGATTTTACACTATCTAGGTATAGTAGATCAACCCCTATGTCTTCATTTGTGGATCTGTACAGCTGTAAATATAAAACAGACTGCATGATTTCTCCAATAGATAATTCTAGCCTTGATTTTCAATAAAATCATACTATGATATAAGGCCCTGTGCACCCCAGAATCTGTGATGGGTTTCCAGCGCATGGAAACCCATGTTCCATGTGCTTTTCTCAAACCATGTTTGCAGTGCGATTTTGGCCCATTCAAAATGAATGACTCAAATTGCACCACACTGAACTGCATGTGAATCACACAGGAAAGCTCAGCGCATTCCTATGTGATTACTAGTGTGAATCAGCCATAATGGTATTTATTGTTGAAATCTCTATTACAAGTATTAGTATTAGTAGTACTACTCCATATAGTGCTTGATCTTGCAGGGACAATACAACAGCCACATACAGTTCACTGACATTGTTAAAAAAAAAAATCCTAGGGACACATTTACATCTTTGTGGTGCATTATGTAGCAAGTTAACAGATTTTGTATTAAGGCAGCCTATTCAATTTTAATGGGCTGCCAATACATTCTGTTTTGGCATTTGGTTTTGGGTGCTTCCTGGTCTATTTCATTTCACTGGTATATTCCTTTATCTTTGGACTGGACTCTGAGACGTGGGCGATTATTTCTTGCTTATTTTTTCTTTTTTCATACCACCAGGTGCAGTTTTTTGTACCTTTCACACCTCACTGTGTGTTTCCTTTACTTACTGCTAGATTGCAGCCAGTGCTGCATTTTATTTTTGTTGTTTTTTTTGCCTACTTTGACTCAAGTATCCATGTAATATTACAATGAGAGCTTTTGACTCATGGTGGTTCATGCTGCCCATATTTTTTTTTTTACAGTAGGCTCTGGGTACTTGGTGGTTTATTTCTTTTTACTGGCACATTCCTGTTTCTGAGGACTGGACGTAAGATTTAGGTGCCTTTCCCTTCCTTATACCACTAGGTGCATTTTTCTGTACCTTCACACACTCACTATACAGTTGTGGCCAAAATTATTCAACCCCCAATGCTGTAAAGGGGTTTAGGGACTATAGTGTACATTTGGAATTGTATTCAGAATCAAATCCTACAAGGACGTTGTAACTACCCAAATGCAACTAAAATGACATCAATTGTTTATGTAATACAGTAGTAAATGGTTCTTATGTGGTTTCTTCATTGCCACAATTATTCAACCCCTTAAAGACTACCACTCTGAAGAACAGAGGTTCATACAGGTGCTTTCCATCAGGTATTGAAAACACCTGTGGATGTCACCGAGCAGCAATCAAGCATAATAAGCACCAATTAGGCAGCTTTAAAATGACTGTGATACTCAGCTCCTTCTAGACATTTACTGGTGTGGTTACAAACATGGTGAAGGCAAGAGAATGGTCCAGGAAGACAAGAGAAGAGGTGATTTCTCTTCACAGGAAGGGCAATGGCTATAAGAAGATTGCAAAGATGTTAAACATACCAAGAGACACCTTAGGAAGCATCATTCGCAAATTCAAGGCAAAGGGCACTGTTGAAACGCTACCTGGTCGTGGCAGAAAGAAGATGCTGACTTCGACTGCTGTGCGCTACCTGAAGCGTAGAGTGGAGAGAAGTCCCCGTGTGACTGCTGAGGAACTGAGAAAAGATTTGTCAGATGTGGGTACAGAAGTTTCAGCCCAGACAATAAGACGCACACTGCGTAATGAAGGCCTCCGTGCCAGAACTCCCAGGCGTACCCCCTTGCTGTCTCCAAAGAATAAGAAGAGTCGACTGCAGTATGCCAAAAGCCATGTGGACAAACCACAAAAGTTGTGGGATAGTGTTCTGTGGACTGATGAAACAAAATTAGAACTGTTTGGGCCCATGGATCAACGCTATGTTTGGAGGAGGAAGAACAAGGCCTATGATGAAAAGAACACCTTGCCTACTGTGAAGCATGGTGGAGGGTCAATCATGCTTTGGGGCTGTTTTGCTTCTGCAGGTACAGGGAAGCTTCAGCGTGTGCAAGGTACCATGAATTCTCTTCAGTACCAGGAGATATTGGATGGAAACGTGATGCAGTCCGTCACACACCTGAGGCTTGGGAGACGTTGGACCTTTCAACAGGACAATGATCCCAAGCATACCTCCAAGTCCACTAGAGCATGGTTGCAGAGGAAAGGCTGGAACATTTTGGAGTGGCCATCGCAGTCACCAGACTTAAATCCGATTGAGAACCTCTGGTGGGACTTAAAGAAAGCAGTTGCAGTGCGCAAGCCTAAGAATGTGACTGAACTGGAGGCCTTTGCCCATGAAGAATGGGCGAAGATACCCGTAGATCGCTGCAAGACACTTGTGTCAAGCTATGCTTCACGTTTAAAAGCTGTTATAACTGTAAAAGGATGCTGTACTAAGTACTAAGATTGAATGTCACTTGGGGGTTGAATAAAACTGATAATGCTGTGAGCACAGAAAAGACATTTGTGGTTATTTCATTATAACTGTTATGTTATATTTGTCTGACCTACAAGTGCCTCTTTAATGTAAATGTAAGCAAGATGACTGAATGATCAAAAGCAATGTCAAACTGGCCAAAACACTCAATTTCAGTGGGGGTTGAATAATTTTGGCCACAACTGTATGTTTCCTCTATTCACTGCTATGTTGAAGCCAGGATTGCACAATATTTTAGTTGCTTATCATCCATTTTGTTTGTATAATTCACTCATCACTATAATGGACAGGTGTCAAACTGGCGGCCCTCCAGCTGTTGCCAAACTACACATCCCATGAGGCATTGCAAGATTGACAGTTACAAGCATTACTCCCAAAGGTAGATGCATGATGGGACTTGTAGTTTTGCAACAGCTGGAGGGCCGCTAGTTTGACACCCCTGCTTAATGCATACCTAAACTTTTTTCTATTGTTGGGTGCCAGCATGGATTTTCCAACCACATTGAATCTGCTTCCTGTTTGTCCCTTTGGGTTTTCGCTGAGTCATACTTCTGCAGCTCCCAGGTGAGACTTCCCTGGTGATCACCATTTGGAAATACTTTCATATCTTATATTGTAAAGCGCTGCGCAAACTGTTGGCGCTATATAAATCCTGTTTAATAATAATAATATCTATTCTTAGCTTATTTGTAAGTATTGGAGTCCCTCTGGTGGCCCCTGAGGTTGGAATTACTCTAGGTACTATGAGATATCATTAGGCATGCTCCATACTTGATGTGTTACCTTACAGATATTATACATGCATCTTCCTGAAGAAGCGAACAAAGAGTCATGAAACGTGTCGACTTTTTGGATGTAATTTTAGTGTAATCATGTATTGACATCTGGATTGTAGATGGTCAACACTATATACACTATATTTAATTATGTATGAAATGCATTAATATGGATTCATTACAAATCAGCTTGTTACCATGGTATCCTATGCAATGAGAAGTTTATCTATTCATCTATTAAACAACAATATTGGAAACTAGTTATTTATTGGTCGTGTGTGTTGTGCCTCATTCAAAGTCCCAGGACAAATAAATTGGTTGTATGGATATATTAATGAAGGGATGGAGCAGGGGCGGACTGACAACTCATGGGGCCCCCGGGCAATAGGGGATCATGGGGCCCCTGTGTCCTTGCCCAAACTCAAAAAAGCCTATGAAAAAGGTACCAGGGTCATCTCATGGGGCCCCTACTGACTCCGGGCCCTCAGGCAGTGCCCGAGTTTCCAAATGGTCAGTCCGCCCCTGGGATGGAGGCACATCACTGGATGCACCAGGTCACATTCTGTGTTGTTCTATTTACTAATGCTAGCAGCATAAGAATTACAAAACATCGCTCTTAGATTGTAAGCTCCTAGGAGCAGGGCCCTCCTATCCCTCTTGTATTGAACTGTATTGTTGCTGTATTCTCTCCTGTTATATTGTAAAGTGCTAAGCAAACTGTTGTAATAATAATAATAATAGAAATAATAATAATAAAGTCAATGTCGATAGAGTAAAGTTCTGCTTTAAGTTCTTTCTCCTTCTCTCAGCTATTGTTTTTTTTTTTCCATCTTTGTGCTTGTTTTTTTAAGTGTTCCATTAATAATACCATAAAATATATTTTAGTTTAGTTCTAAATGAGACAAATCACAGACTAAAATTGGTACTCGTATTATGCACCCTGGCACTTGTTGTTACACAACTAATACTTGTAAAACCAGAAAAAAATGATTTGTTTTGTTGTACCTGTTTGTCACAGAGAGCTAAATATTTGTATTTGCCAAAGTAAAGTCATGTCTGTGTTAATATATATATATATATATATATATATATATATCTTCTTTCGAAACATTGCACAGAAAGCAGTCATTTTTTACATCCAAATATGTTACTTTACTGCCATCTACAGGTAAAAGAAAAAAATACAGAAATAAAGCTTTACCTGTTCCTTAAAGTGGTAAGTATTACATCCAAAAGCAAATATTTATTGTATTGCAGCTTACCAGTTTTTAGATGTGTTGACTGAATTAGTTTTTTGGGGGCTTTCTTGCCTTTATTGTCACCTGGAGATTTGGCCAGTAAGTCTATTTGTTTTCAACAGAACAACCTGTCCAACGGATGTAGCAGTTAGAGACAAACGATTTAACACTGGCAGGGGTGCATACAATGGTCAGTTTTTATTTATGTAAAACCTTTATCCCAAAAGGAAAAACACTGTAACAAACATGTTAGCTGGATTTTGGCTTCAATTTGTTTAGTGTATCTAAATCTGCTAGTGCATGTACCACTCTCCTCCCCCCAGACCAGGGGCAGACTGACCATTTGGAAACTTGGGCACTGCCCGAGGGCTCGGGGTCAGTAGGGGGCCCCACGAGATGCCCCTGGTACCATTTTCATAGGCTTTTTTGAGTTTGGGCAAGGACACAGGAGCTCCATGATCCCCTATTGCCCGGGGGCCCCATGAGTTGTCAGTCCACCCCTGCCCCAGACAGATAATGCTTCTGCCCAAAGCTGTATCTGTTGCTCCTTCCAGAGTATGGGCATAGGAAAATAGAAAACGAATGCAGCCACATCTAATGATTGGGAAGTTGCAATATATTACATTTTTAGTTTTGGGTTTTATACATTATATATATATATATACTGTATATGTATATGTGTGTGTGCCTGTGTCTGTGTCCGTGTGTGATGGTCAGAATTTAAATTTTCCCTGCAACAAATATTTAATTTTGTTGAGTATTCTCTAAAGCTTATCTACTACAATAGGGGTACAGACACTGCTGATCTTCACATTACAACAGTTGGATACACAGACTCTTCAGAAGAGAAAAAGATATGCTAAGTGCCAAAAAAAAATCTAATTTTTTTGCATTTTTTATTGCTTGCTTAGAGGAAACTGCTTTTTTTTCCCCTGGAGTGACTACATTCATTGTGACCATTTAGATTATGAACCCCACACAATTTCCAATGTGAGGTACTCTATAATATATACACAAATTGGGTGAGATTTTTCATATTCAGACAAAATTTCAAAACTTGTACAAAGATCCATTTGTGTAAGGCTTCACACTGATCAGATTTTGCTTCTGCTTTTACATTAAAAAAAGCAGAGGAAAACCACGTGCCCATGTCATTCTATGAAACTCTTCACACTGATCCATTGCGGGTCTGATGCATTTTAAAAATTCCTGCTTGCTGCATTTTTGTTGCAGGTTTGATGCGGTAAAAAAAAAAGCACCAAAAACACACCTCCGCATTGAAATGAGTGGAAATCATGGCAAAAACGCATCAAAAACACAGAAAAAACACACCCATTTTGCGTTTTTGGGGTTTTGAGATCAAATATCCTGTTAAAATTCACTACAAATGTGATGAAAACAAAAATGCGTTTTTGGGCATTTTTGCTACAGGTCAGTGTGAAAGTAGCCTAAAATATTAATTTGATGGGTTTATACAGTAGTTAGTTTATGAGGAAACCAAGGCAGCAAGTCTGTACATATCTGGGGTGGAATAGTGCATGGTAGAGGTAAATGACTAAAGAGCTATTGGTTCTGCTGAATCTGAACTTTATGCATCAGTTCTAACTACACCGCTCAAATAAATTAAAGGAACACTTTGAAAATGAGCTCTATGGTGCTGGGCTGTGAGCACAGGTCCCACTAGAGGACGTCGGGCCCTCAGGCCACCCTCATGAAGTCTGTTTCTGATAGTTTAGCTCTACTGCATGCTGGAAGACTGCAAGCAAACACCCTGGGAAACCTCTTACATGCCTGAGACCCACTCTGTGTACCTTTTATATAATACGCCCCCTCTTCTCCTTATCATATTACTACCCTCTGTTCCCAAATCTAATTTCTTTACCCCTCTGCTCCACCCCACAACCTGTACATCTCCCCCTCACTGCTATCATCTCCCTACTATTGCTCTCTTCACCTCCCCAAAATGTCTCTTCCACTCCTCCTTCTCATTTTCCTCTCCTCCATTCCCAAAATCCATTCACTATATCCCTCTGCCCCTCCCAAACATTTGTATATCGTGTCCTCACTGCTTCCCTCACCCCTCTATGGCACCCACCACCTCCTCCTATTACTCCGCTCTCCCACTGACCCCAACACCTCCACTAGGAGTTTCTCACGCTCCTGCACATCCCGCTCCCATGCCACCTTTCTCACACTTCTCCTCCTCCTAGCCGCGGGGGACATCTCCCCGAATCCTGGCCCTCCACCTCCCTCACCCGCTCAACACCCTCCCACCTCCACGTCCTACTGCAACCCCCACAACTTAGTATCTGTCCCCCTGCTCCCTAAAATCTCCCCCCCATTTTCATGTGCACTCCTGAACGCCCGTTCGGTGTGCAACAAGGTTACCGCCATCCACGACCTCTTTGTTTCCCGCTCCCTCAACCTCCTAGCGATCACAGAAACCTGGATCCAGCCCACTGATTCTACCTCCCCTGCTGCACTCTCCTATGGAGGTCTCACCTGGACCCACTCACCCAGGCCTAACGGTCGTAAAGGTGGTGGGGTTGGTCTGCTCCTGTCACCGCAGAGCACCTTCCGAGTCCTCTCAAACCCCCCCTCCCTATCCTTCTCCTCCTTCGAGGCCCACTGCCTCCGACTATTCTCCCCAACCCCCCTGAAGATTGCTGTGATATACCGGCCTCCTGGATCCATACCCCGCTTCCTGGATGACTTCTCCTCCTGGCTACCCTTCTTCCTCTCCTCTGAGCTACCCACCATAATTCTTGGGGATTTCAACATCCCTGTCAACCTCGACAACCCGGACACAGCCCGTCTCCTCCACCTAACCTCCTCCTTTGCACTTGCACAGTGCATACAATCCACCACCCACTCCGACGGAAATATCCTGGACCTTGTCTTCTCCAACCGCTGCGCTCCCCACAACCTCACTAACACCCCCTTCCCTCTCTCTGACCACAACCTGATCACCTTCTCTATCTCCTTGTCCTCCAACGCCTACCCCTCCAAATGTCACACTACTACCAGCCGGAACCTCCGCAACCTTAACCCTGCCTCCCTCCACTCTGCAGCTGATCAACTCCACGACTGCATCCTCCCCCTGTCCTGCCCCAACTTGGCTTTGACCGCCTACAACAATGCGCTCTCAACAGCCCTTGACTCACTAGCGCCTTTAACCACACGCAACATCAGACCCCGACCGCTCCAGCCCTGGCAGACTGATCACACCAAAACCCTCAAACGACAAAGTCGTGCCCTGGAGCGACTATGGCGCAAAACCAAATCCCAACAAGCCTTCACCCGCTATAAATCTGCCTTCCACACCTACACCTCCTCCGTCCATGCTGCCAAACAGGCCTACCTCTTGACCCTCATCAAGGCCCTCTCCTCCAATCCTCGCCGACTCTTCTCTGCCTTCAACTCTCTACTCTCTCCACCCCCACCTCCACCCAGCACCTCACTCACTGCCCTTGAGATTGCCAATCACTTCAAAAACAAAATTGACACAATTCGCAAGGACATTGCCGCAACTCACACACCCTCTCAACCCGTCCCCTCTCACACAGCTACCCCCTTATCCCCCCTCCCCCTCGACATAACCCGCAGGGACTTCGTCGCTGCTCAAACTCTCTCCAACCCCCTTCACCCTCACTCAGCTACCCCCTCATCACCCCTCTCCCACGGCCCCACCACTGCTCTGACCTCCTCTTCCACCCCACCCTACATCCCTCATACTGAAGCTCCCCCAACACTCCACACCTTTGACCTTACTACCATCGAGGAAGTCTCCAAGATCCTCTCTGATGCCCGCCTCACCACCTGCCCCCTCGACCCTATCCCCTCACAACTCCTACGACCTTCCTCCTCCTCCATCCTACGCTCCCTCACCCACATCTTCAATCTCTCCCTCTCCTCAGGCACTTTCCCCTCCCCTCTGAAACATGCACACATCACCCCCATACTTAAAAAGCCCTCCCTGGACCCCAATGACCCGAACAACCTCAGACCCATCTCCCTGCTCCCATTTACATCTAAACTCCTCGAGCTCCTAGTCTACACCCACCTATGCTCTCACCTCAACGACAACAACCTCCTCGATCCCCTACAGTCCGGCTTCCGTCCCCTACACTCCACCGAAACTGCCTTACTCAAACTCTCCAATGACCTGCTAACCGCCAAAGCTAATGGCCATTATTCAGTGCTCCTACTCCTTGACCTCTCTGCGGCCTTCGACACAGTCGACCACCCCCTCCTCCTCAAAAAACTACACTCCCTCGGCCTCAGAGATTCTGCTCTCTCCTGGCTCTCATCCTACCTGTCACAACGCTCCTTCAGCGTTACCTATAATGCTACCACCTCCCCCTCACTCCCCCTCTCTGTTGGGGTCCCTCAAGGCTCTGTCCTCGGACCCCTTCTCTTCTCCATCTATACCTCCTCCCTTGGCCAACTCATACACTCTCACGGCTTCAACTACCACCTCTATGCCGACGACACACAAATCTATCTCTCAACCCCCCACCTCACCCCCTTGGTCTCAGCCCGAATCACACACCTACTGAGCGACATATCAGACTGGATGTCGCTCCACTTCCTTAAATTGAACCTCTCCAAAACCGAGTTTCTTGTCTTCCCCCCAGCCCGGACACCACCCCCCATTGATTTCTCCGTCACATCCAACAACGCTACCATCAAACCCGCCCTGCAGGCCAGAGTACTGGGTGTCATTCTGGACTCCAACCTATCCTTCCAGCCCCAAGTCCAATCTTTAACAAACTCGTGCAGACTCCACCTCCGCAACATTGCCAAAATCCACACGTTCCTAACCCCAGAAACCACTAAACAGCTCATCCACTCCCTCATCATATCACGACTCGACTACTGCAACTCCCTCCTCACTGGCCTGCCTCGCCGCTGGCTATCCCCGCTTCAGTCGATCCTGAATACGGCTGCCAGACTCATTCACCTTTCCAACCGCTCTGTCTCCGCCACCCCCCTCTGCCAATCCCTCCACTGGCTTCCGATTGCGCAACGGATCAAATTCAAAATCCTAATGCTGACGTACAAAGCTGTCCACCATACTGCCCCGTACTACATCTCTGACCTAATATCCAAGTACCGCCCAGCACGCACACTCCGCTCCTCACAAGACCTCCTTCTCTCTAGTTCACTGGTCTCCTCCTCCCATGCCCGCCTCCAGGACTTCTCCAGGGTGTCACCCATCCTCTGGAACTCCCTGCCCCAACCCATCAGATTATCACCTACTCTCCTCTCCTTTAGGCGCACCCTGAAAACCCATCTCTTCAGGGAAGCCTACCCCACCCCCTGCTAACTTGCCGACCTCCTCCACTCTTCCTACCACTCCATCCCCCACAGCTATCTCCTCCTGTGCCACCATCCCCTCCCTCCTAGATTGTAAGCTCGAAAGAGCAGGGCCCTCGATCCCCTCATGTATCGCATTGTATTGGTATTGTTCTGTCACATGTTCTGTCTCCCTTTGTAATGTACAGCGCTGAGCGAACTATTGGCGCTTTATAAATACTGTATAATAATAATAATAGTTTGGTCAAATACATTCACACCAGTGGACTGCTGCATTTTGTAGGGCTCTGGCAGTACTCATCCTGTTCCTCCCTGCACAAAGGAGCAGATACTGGTCCTGCTGATGAGTTAAGGACCTTATACGGCCCTGTCCAGCTCTCCTAGAGTAACTGCTTGTCTCCTGCAATCTCATCCATGCTCTTGAGACTGTACTGTACTTGTACTGGGAGACACAGCAAACCTTCTGGCAATGGCACCTATTGATTTGCCATCTTGGAGGTGTTGGACTGCCTGTGCAACCTCTGTAGGGTCCAGGTATCGCCTCATGCTGCCAGTAGTGACATTGGCCTTAGCCAAATGCAAAACTAGTGAAAAACAGTCAGAAAAGATGAGTAGGGGAAAAAAAAGGCAGTGGCTTCCACCTGTAAAACCATTGCTGTTTTGGGGGTCGTGTCATTGTTGCCCATCTAGTGCATCTGTTAATTTCATTAACACCAAAGCAGCTGACACTGATTAACAACCCCCTCTGATACTTAACTGGCCAGATCAATATCCCAGGAGTTTAATTGACTTGATGCTATACTTTGATTAAAAAGTGTTCCTTTAATTTTTTTGAGCAGTGTATATACATGTATCATTGCTGGCTACCTGGGTGCAGGCTTAACATTCAACAAAACAATAGTATAACCTGTTCTCATGTTTTATAAGTGTCAGTATGGTTTCTACAAGACTGCGAGCCACAGTGTATCCTCAGAGCACAGTTGCCAACATTTCAACAACTTTTCCAAGGTCAACGTTTTTAGCTGCACATTCCAGCAAGCCATTATAGGTGGAGAATGTATTTTAATAAGGAGCTGAAGATTCATTTACAATGGGCAGGGTTCTGCAAGAAGCATATGATTAACAGATTGTACAATAACATTTTAAAATACTGCATATACAGGAGGACTGATCATAGTAAGGACAGAAACGAAACAAAGAAGATATTTGTCCTTAGTAACGAGTATTTTTTGTTAGTCTAGCTACAACTTTTGGTCTGTACAGTCTAGTACAGGGGTGGGCAAACTTTTTGACTTGAGGGCCGCAATGGGTTCATATATTGGACCCGGGGGCCGGACCAAGAGTAGATAGTAATTCATCCCCCATAGTAATTCATCCCCCATATAGTAATTCATCCCCCATAGTAATTTATCCCCCATATAGTAATTCATCCCCCATAGTAATTCATCCCCCATATAGTAATTCATCCCCCATATAGTAATTCATCCCCCATAGTAATTAATCCCCCATATAGTAATTCATCCCCCCTATAGTAATTCATCCCCATAGTAATTAATCCCCCATAGTAATTAATCCCCCATATAGTAATTCATCCCCCATAGTAATTCATCCCCCATAGTAATTAATCCCCCATATAGTAATTCATCCCCCATAGTAATTCATCCCCCATAGTAATTCATCCCCCATATTAATTCATCCTTCATATAGTATTTCATCCCCCACAGTACTATTCCCCCCCCAAGTAGTAAGCCAAGTCCCCTTTGTGTCAATTCACTTACCTTTGCTCCGCGCGTTCCTCTCGCCGTGTTCCCGCGCCGTTCCGGTCTTCAGGGCGGACTGTGAGAGGAGCCTAGCTCCCCTCACGTTCGTCACGCTGCCCCGCCTACACACATCCTGACAGCCAATGTTTGCCTGCCCTGGCTGTGTTTTTTTTTATCACGCTCCGCGGGCCAGATTAAAAGGTCCGCCGGGCCGTAGTTTGCCCATTGCTGGTCTAGTAAGTGCTCATGCACATGGACATAAATACAAGCGTGTGGGTGTATAGCAATAAATAAGCATGTATTTGTGGCGCCTGGGAGCCCCAATTCGCATGTCATTATGCTCCTAGGACTGTACTGACAGAATACGCTGCACATGAGTATATATGGGTACTTGCCCATACACCTGTATTTATGTCCATGAGCATGAGCCCTTAAAGTCAAGCAACCCAACAGCTCTTGAAGAGAGCATTTGACATTGACCTTTCTACTGAGTACTATAACATCCATTGTGGCTGCTGATGGGTTGATGGTTTTTGCAGGTGGCAAAAATCCTGTGTAATAAAACTAACCAGGACGTGCAGGGGTCAGGAGCATAATGTGCAAACATAATGTATAAAGTGCAGGGGGCTGGAGCATAATATACTACCTATTGTATATATTCCAAGGGTCAGAAGTATAATGCAGAACATAGTGTATTTATTGTAGGAGACAGGCAGTGGTGTATTTAGGTTTTGTGCTGCCCTAGGCAGCATGAAAATCGGATGCCCCCTTCCCCCCCTTCCCCAGAGATAGCCTGACACCAACCAATAACCCCCCCCCCCCCCACAGAGAGAGAGAGAGAGACCGACATTGACCAACAACACCCCTGTCCCCCCACCTGAAAGAGCCTTCCAATATCATCCCCCCCATCAGCAAGAAAGAGACCTTCATAGCTCCAGACATCCCCAGGAACAAGAGTCGGGCTCTACATACACCATCAAGCAGCCTGCAGCCTCTCTAGCATCCCACCTAGTCCCCATGCCACATGTGTCCCTTCTTCCGCCCCTTCTTCCGGGGGTCAGTGCTGCCCCACTGAAAAATGCCACCCTAGGCAAATGCCTTGTTTGCCTTGTGTTAAATACGCCCCTGGAGTCAGGAATATAATATACAACATAGTGAATGCAGTACATATGTCAGGAGTATAACGAACAACATAGTGAATGCAGTGCGAAGGTCAGAAGTATAATGTCTAATGTATTAAATGCAGTGCAGGTGTCAGGAATATGATGTACAACAAAGTGAATACAGTGCAGAGGTCAGGACTATGAAAGTATTGTGTACAGATTTGGGCAGTAAATAATATTTTGCCCTTTACTGCTGGTCAGTGGGAGAAAATTAATTCCAGAGTTGATGTAACAAAGTGAAAAGATCCTTCACCAACCTCTCTCCCAATGTGGCTAGTCCTCTTTTGCTTCCCCATAGATGTCCTCAGTGCCCAGGTATCTGTGTGGGTGCCATTATGGGTTAGCAGCATCTCAGTTGTCTCCCTCTCAACAGCTTAACAGCTCTATACTGAAGGGGCTTTCGCAAGACACCCCCCCACCACAAAAATAGTAACGTAGTATACAGTATGAATGTATTTGAATGATTAAATGAGCTGTAATTGCAGGAGGGTGCGAAGGTTATCCCAACAGTGATGACTGGATTTCCCCATCAGCCATAGAAAGTTCTAGAAAGCCACAGCTCAAGCACTGCAAATTGGGTTCAGGTCCCCCCAGCTATGACATTTAAATTGAGCTGTTGCGCTGAATAAACATTTTTAAATTTAGAAGTAGCTTGGCAATTGGCAGGGGTTAGACAAGGCCAAGGGCATGAAAAGCAACCTAAAAGGCCGCAGTGTGAATAAGGCCTTTGGATGTGGGGACTTTCTCTTCTGTCAGCTGAAACCTAGCTAGAGAGTCTGACATACATCGCTAGGGGCAATCTAATATCTTAATCACATATACCTTTATTCAGACACATTCATCTTCTGCAAAACAATAACCTAATTAGGTAATATTATTCACGCTCTATGAAGCAAAACATCATTAATCAAAATTAAAGTAAAAATAATGCAAAAAAGTCTGCCTAGAGTATGACAGCTTGACATTACTTCTATAGGAAAGGAATTAATATGAACAATAAGTGACACCGGTTTCTGCTAATAAACAAGAAGCTGTCTTCACAGCCTATATGTTCAGTGGAAAGAAGTTTCTCTACTTTGCAAACAGAAACATTTTAAAGGGTAAGTTTACCTTTGTACTTGTCATGTTGATCTTTTGGCTTCACTATGGTATTGAGTCTCTGACTCAGGTCAAGTATGCAGGTTAGGAGTACAGTGGATTACTATGTAGTGAGGCTAGAGAATTAGAATGGCAGCTAGACAACTCACCTCTTAATGTAGGCGACTGGAATGGCAGTATAGGTATTTTCATTTCACATATATTTCAATAAATTGTATGTATGAAGAAGTACTTCAAGTTTTTTTCTTTGAGGTGCTAGGTTTCAGCATCAAGAATTAAAACGTACAAAAAACAAAAATATCTTTCTTGTTTCTCTACTGAGGCTGTTGTTTGTTGTAGGGACACAAAAACTGCACACTGCAAATATATGTGACATGACGTTACTTTAACGCCTTAGGATACCGATCATCTTTCCTTTCCGGACCAGTTCAGTGTGAAACTCGCCACCAGAACACCAGTCTCTTCTTTTTCCAACAGGTCACAAGGGTAACTCAAGCCTCATAACCTACCAACAGCATAATCTTGCTGGGGCCCCCTAGCTACCTGACGCAGGGAGCAGACGTCCCAATCACCCAACATGGAACCAGTGGGCATGTACCTTTGGGTACACACGTAGTGGTAAGTTTGGTAGAGCCAGATTAACTTGCACCACTACAGAGCTCAAAAACTCTATCCTTCCTTCTACATATATAAATTCTGTCATCAAGAGAAGTCCCCCAAACAAACATATATTCAAATATGCTGCCTATGAGGAAGTCAATTTGATGATGAAACGCGTCAGGAGTGCTGCGGTGGCCATTTTGGTACAGGTTGTTTGTACTTTTCTTTCATGTAAGCGCAATTTTAATAATACATTGGTCATTTTACACTACTGCTGCACTATGGGCTTGTATGTTTACTTTTATATGGCGATTGAGAGATTATGAAGAACATTGGAGGTGGATGGTGCATGGTCGCACTTTAAATTAAGAGGATAAATCATATTGATGGAGAGTTTTATGCACATTTTCACCCTGTGAGGGCAAGAGTAATTAGTGTGGATAGCGGTTGATACGATTCACAAAGTGTTCTGTATTTATGTACGAGTGTATCATGTATCATATTATGTGTGGAATTACTACATTTTATTATTTTTTTTTTCTTTGGAGATTGGGAGCAGTCGAGTAGATGATCAAGAAGAAAAGATAGAGAAGATCATATGATATACTTCCCTTATTGGGAAGATTCTGGTGAGAATATGTGAAGATCTGTGAAGGATAGTTGTGCGCTATTTTATGTATACGAGACTTTTATGCCCAGGGGGGTTGGATTTTCAGCTGCACACTATTGACTTTGGGCACTTGTGACAACCAAAATATATTCAAATATGATTGTCATTCCTTTCTAGGAAGGTAATTTTTTCATATGAACCAAATAAAGTTCCAAGAGATGACAGTTCAAACAGTTCCACAGAACAGGTCCCAGTAGTCTCTTACCAATAAAGGGCTAATGCTATCTCTCTCTTCCATCTCCACCAGGGACCAGGCACCACATTCTCCCAAAGGAGAGTGCCCAGTGGAGTTTCTCCTTAGCCTCCTTCCAAAGAAGTATCAACCAACTGGACCACCTTACTCCACCCACTGGACCCTAAATATCCCCTGTAAAAACAAGAAAGATTTACAAGGAACTTTGTCCGGCAACCATTTAGGAGCGACCCCCATTTAAAAAGCCCTTCAATCTCTGACATATACACAATGCTAAAAAGGTCAACATGGACCTAAATTTATCAAGTAAAAACAGACTGCGGTACAAAAAATTAAATCGAACTTAGAAAAGGTCAGCTGAAAGTTTTAGCCTTGTTGGTGGTTAGGAAGTAACACAGACAGCTCCTATCTCAGATGCTTTGATTGATGAGGCTGAAAAATGTATATAACCACACAATCAAGTAAGTTGTCGCTTGGAGAAATTTTAAAATGGACAACCGTTCAATCAAACCATTCCTTTCCATGACAGGGAAAGACGACAGGAAAAAGGATATTCTATAGGAGGTAAATGAAGACAAATCAGAAGACAGATCCACAGCAGTAAGCCAAGGAGGGGTTTAGCTATTGCATAATGAGGCCATACAGACAGCAATATGGACAAAAAGCATTGGTCCTACCTTGTGTCAGTATGTCAACATTCACAAAGACGAAGATGTGTATTAAATCATTTTTTTGCAGACGCTGCACTGCTTTATGTACTCTTTGAGCATACTCGCCTTCATTCCCGATGTGCCCCTAGACTTATTTCCTTATTATATTCCTGCTTAAATATGCGTTGCCCCCACTCTTCCCTTTCCCATGTAGCTTAGTGGGACTAAGATCTAGCCACTTCCATGAATTTGGAAGACTGGAGCAAAGTTTGGTGTGGAATGGATAAGTGTTCCTTTAATACTTGCTAACCCTAACTATAGTGATAGATGCTTCAGAGGATGTGGCCAACATGGGGATATGGTCCACATCTGGTGGTTCTACCTGAAACTGGGTTCTGGTGCAAAGTATTTGGTTCCTTCAAGCCCTATGCCATCTGATAATCCGGAGGGCTGCCCATGTAGTCCGTCTTCACCAGCCGATTCCAGGCCATTACCCGAGACCCTGCTTACACTTGGGCATTACCAATACACACCTATGGGTAGGCTCCTGGGTTGTTACTGTGCAACTCAGATATCACACTACTAATCCATGGTCTATACAATTGATCTTGTTGACTACTTAGAACTACATGTTCTACTGTTGGTATCTGGTATGTTTTCTGTTTTAAGCCCGTGTGGTTATTCTGTTTGTTATACGTGTTCAAAATTCAATAAGTGAGTTGAAATAGAAAAGCATTTTAACGGAATTTTATTAGGAGATGTTCTATGTCTTTAAAGGGAACCTGTTGCATGATGACACGTTAACTCACGTAACAGTAGGCATCCAATTGTATTTTATTACAAAACTATCCTCTATGTAGCCATTTGGTTCTTTGATCTCAGCTGCATGTTCTACCTGCAGCCCCAATTTCTCAGATTTTGGGTCCCAACCCCTTCCATCCTACTAATCAATGAAAATGCCCCTTCCAATAACAGAGGTCTCATTAGAGAGTGGGAAGACCGGAGTGGGGCATAGATCCTGTACTGGAAAAGTGGAGGGTCCCAGCCACAGGTTATGTAAAATCTACCTGAACAACATTTCAGTTGCTAAAGCAATGTGTATCATAAAAAATTGCCACCTTTTTAATAAATTTGACTTTTTTCATACATTGTTGCATGTGCTGAACTTGTTCAGCCTGTTACAAACACTCCAGCAATGGCTGTATGGTATTTCTTGGGGAGGGTTTCCAGGTGTGACAACAGTAGATTAAGACTACATAATGTGTGCTAAAATGACTACTTGTTGTCTCCATTGGAAGCTTGTGTGGTAGGGTGACAGGAAAGGAAGCGAGTCATGCAGGGGAAGAAACATCACGGCATAAAACATTCAACCCCAACAGCACCACCCAATAATCCGTTATTAACAATGCATACATAGACCTTAGTAGGCACCTGTCTACAAGCTGGCTGTCTGCACCTGGAAAAGGAATTTTGCTGAAGAGAACCAAGATAGAGACACAGGATCCTAGATATGTCACCTGAATAGCGGATCGCAGCGGGACAATGCTGTATTCCTTGTGCAGGTATGTGTTATAAACAGGGGCTGACTGACAACTCATGGGGCCCCCGGGCAATAGGGAATCATGGGGCCCCTGTGTCCTTGCCCAAGCTCAAAAAAGCCTATGAAAAAGGTAGCAGGGGCATCTCATGGGGCCCCCTACTGACCCCAGGCCCTCGGGCAGTGCCTGAGTCTCCAAATGGTCAGTCCACCCCTGGTTATAAATGGAATGCAGCAATACAGGTAGGAGGGGAAAAAAGATAGGTGGAGTTAGGTACCGCTTTAACTAAAAGTGAAGTTGTCCTTTAATAAAAGCAGCAGTGACTTTTGAGGGTTGTTTAGCTCAGTGGCAGTGCTTCCCAGTGAGTTCAATCCATTTCAGAAATACAGTGTCCAGTGCTGGTTGGCCCACTTTTATTAAGAAGAAAGAAAAAGTTCACACAAAGTCAGTAGCCCACACAGGAGTTTCAAAGATCATTGAACATTTCAAAACAATTACCTTCAGCCTTCTGGCTCACTCTTGCCACATGGCTGCTTCAGGTCTCAAACCTAGGCTTTAGGTCTGATCCCACAAACCAACAGCTGCTTAGGTTCAGCTCTTTTGCAGCTTACTTCCACTCTTTGCCTCTCTGTCACCATCTGCACCTTGCAGACATGCACACCTCTGGCTGCTCCCTTGCAACCACAGGGACTCTTCAGGAGGTTGGAGCCTCAATGTACAGTCAGGTCCTAGACTATAACATAGTTACATAGTTAGTCTGGCTGAAAAAAGACAAAAGTCCATCCAGTTCAACCATTAAAAAAAAAAAGTTATAATCCTATACCCACAGTTGATCCAGAGGAAGGCAAAAAAAAACAGCAAAGCATGATTCCTTCCTGATCCCCCGAGAGGCAATCAGATATTCCCTGGATCAACTTTACCTATAAATGTTAGTATCCAGTTATTTTCTGTGTATCTAAGCAATAATCCAGGCCTTTTTTAAAGCAATCCACTGAGCTGGCCAGAACCAACTCTTGAGGGAGTCTATTCCACATTTTCACAGCTCTCACTGTGAAGAAACCTTTCCGTGTTTGGAGATTAAATTTATTTTCCTCCATACATAAAGAGTGCCCCCTTGTCCTCTGTGATGACCTCAAGGTGAATAGCTCTACACTGAGTTCACTATATGGACCACTGATGTATTTATACATGTTGATCATATCCCCCTCTTAATCTCCTCTTCTCAAGAGAGAACAAATTCAGTTTTTTCTCCTAGCTGAGCTCCTCCATGCCTCTTATCAGTTTGGTTGCCCTTCTCTGTACTTTCTCCAGTTCCCCAATGTTCTTTTTGCGAATTGGTGCCCAAAACTGAACTGCATATTCCAGATGAGGTCTTACTAATGATTTGTACAGGGGAAAAATGATATCTCTCTCTCTCTGGAATCTATACCTCTTTTAATACAAGAGAGGATTTTGCTCCCTTTAGAAACCGCAGCTTGGCATTGCATGCCATTATTAAGCTTGTGATCTACGAGAACCCCCAGATCCTTCTCCACCATTGATTCCCCCAGTTGTACTCCCCCTAGTATGTATGATGCATGCATATTCTTAGCCCCCAAGTGCATAACCTTACATTTATCAACATTAAACGTCATTTGCCACATAGTTGCCCAATTAAACAGTGCATTGAGGTCGGCATGTAAGTTGAAGACATCCTGTAAGGACGTTATTCCACTGCACAGCTTGGTGTCATCTGCAAAGACTGAAATGGTATTTTTAATCCCAGACCCTATATTGTTTATATATATATTAAAAAGTAAGGGTCCCAACACTGAACCTTGGGGTATACCACTGATGACCCCAGACCATTCAGAGTATGAATCATTAACCACTACTCTCTGAATACGATCTTTTAGCCAGTTTTCTATCCATTTACATACGGATTTTTCCAAGGTGTGAACCCCTGTACCCATAGTGTTCTGGTTGTCTGCAAAATCTGGTCCCAGGATTGGAAATTTCTTCCCTCCCAAATCTCTACGAAAGCTCCAGGCACCAGGTCCCAAACCGAGTTTTACCAACCACTGAGGAAACTGAAAAACTACAGTAGTTTCTTCCAAATTAAATATGCACCCTGGAGCCCCTCAGCTTGTCATTCTGGGTGCTGAACTGTCACAAATTATAAGATTTGAGTTTACATTTAATGTACTTTAAAGTGTTACTAAACCCATGACCCTGCTTTAACTATATCTGATCTCCCACAGTACACACAACATGGAAATGCAATTATTTTAGTAAATATAAACTACCAAATACCTTTTCTCATTAGCAGTATATACCAGTCTTGTGACTTCCATCAGTGTCCAACAGAGCACTGGTTACAGCTTGTAGGAGGAGTTTTCATGCATAACCCCTGACCCTCTGTCTGGACAGTGCTGATTGGCTCTGTGCTGATCACATGCACTCTCCCAAGACAGAAAAACTCTCTAGCAGTACACACCAAACTGAGCATGTCTAGCTTTCCCCCAAGTCTCTGTTCTATCAGCAGATGGATTGGGGACAGTAGAAGAAGGGGAGGATCAGAGAACACAGGATCAAACATCCTTTGTACACAATGCAGAGGATTCACACCTTAACCCACAGTGAGTATAACAAGCATGATTTACTGCATATACAGACTGATTTTACTGTTGTGGGTTTAGTAACATTTTAACATAAAAAGATACGTTGTGGTGCCTGCTGTCATGTTTGTTAGTGAATTTAGCATATTATGACAGGTTCTATGATTGCTGCTGTTTTTTTTCAGCATTTGTCTCTGCATCGAATAACATTTAGTTCTGGTAATATGATGTCAGAATGTCATAATGACAGACCATGTAATGATTCTGAGCAGTGTCGTACCACAGCAAAGGACACTGTACTGAGCTAGCTAATGAGAATTAACTAGCTCAGAACCACAGTACACAGAACAAGGAAATTAAATTATTGTAGTAAATATAAGCTGCCAAATACCTTTTCTCATCGGCAGTTAGAGCAGTCATGTGACTTCTATCAATGTCCAGCAGAGGTTGTAGGACGAGTTTTCATTTTCCCCTGATTCTCCTATGAGGCTGCATAACCCCTGACCCTCTGTCTGATTGGCCCTGTGCTGATCACATACACTCTCCCAAGACAAAAAAAACTCTCTAGCAATACAAACCAAACTGAGCATGTGCAACTTCCTCCCAAGGCTCCAGTCTATCAGTAGATGCATTGGGGACAGCAGAAGAAGGGGAGGATCAGAGAAGACAAGATCAAACATCCTTTGTACACGATGCAGAGGATTAAGCCATTATGTTCCACAGTGAGTATAACAAGCATGCTTTACTGCATATACAGACTGATTTTGCTGTTGTGGGCTTAGTAACACTTTAACATAAAAAGATACGTTGTGGTGCCTGCTGACATGTTTGTTAGTGAATTTAGCATAATATGACAGGTTCCATGATTGCTGCTGGGTTTTTTCAGCATTTGTCTCTGCATCGAATAACATTTAGCTCTGGTAATATGATGTCAGAATGTCAGAATGACAGACCATGTAATGATGACATTTCGGGTCATGTCGTACCACAGCAAAGGACACTGTACTGAGCTAGCTAATGAGAATCACTGTGCTCCTGTCACATAAAACCGCCAACATACTCCGCAATGGCACCGACAGCACCACCGACCCCTAATAAAAGCATTTAATAGTGTTCACCTATATTGTCAGATTTGATGACCTTGTCCTCAAAGTGCTTTTACAAAGAAAAAAAATCATATCTCATATACATTCTTTAGAACCAATTTAATTGACAGGCCTTGTAAAGAGATGACTGCCCTGTGCACTGATGACAGGCTCACCTGATTCTGTTGTAGCACACAGGTATTTGTTTTCAGACTCCAAGTTTGTTGCTGTATTCTGTAGACTGATTGGTGATTTTCACAGCAGTCTTTTCCTCTTCTGCCTCCTGACAGAAAATGATTGTTTGGAGGAAGCAGAACTACATGTGTGACAGCAACGAGCCTTCCTCTCCCACAGACATTGCTAGAATGCATAATGGACAGGTGTGTGTAGGAGGCTGTCAGAAGCATGATTTATAGAGCAATATGCTGTGACAACCATGGCTGCAAATTCCCTAATTCTTCATATGGTTTAAGAAAACATTGGAGTAATAATACTGGAGCAATTCATTCTGCTTCATGGTAGCAATTTCATGTTACAATTGGCTCAATCTGGATATCTGTCACTGCAGAGCAGCAGAAAATGTATCACAGTTTATCCATTACTGGTGTACCTATAAGATACAGGGTCAGGTTTGAAGAAGAACCCCTTAATAATTCATTTATCAGCTTTTAACTGCATAGTTTGGCTTTTCATCTGCATCTTTTTGCAAAATGCAAAAAAAAAATATTTTGTTCTGTTTTTATTTTTTGTACTAGGTCTTTAGAGTATTAAACCCCAAAGCCAAAATAGTGTATATATTACAATATATATGTATAACAATAACATTACAATAAATAACAATATTATAGTTTATCAATCCTTAAAGTGTTACTAAACCCAGGACCCTGCATTCACTATATCTGGTCTCCCACAGTACACACAACATGGCAATGTAATTATTTTAGTAAATACAAACTGCTAAATACCTTGTGACTTCTATCAGTGTCCAGCCGAGCACATGTTAAAGCTTGTAGGAGGAGTTTTCATTCTGCTCTTCCAGACCTCTGTCTGGTGCTGATCAGCCCTGTACTGATCACATGCACTCTCCCAAGAAAACACACCAAACTGAGCATATGCAGAGTGACTCCACGTGATATGTCTTATCAGAAGATAAGAGGGGGGACACTAGAAGAAGGGGAGGATCAGAGAAGTCAGGATCAAACAGCGTTTTTACACAGTGAAGAGGTTTCACCCCTTAGGTTCCACAGTAAATATAACTAGCATGCTTTACTGCATATACACACTGATTTTACTGTTGTGGGTTTAGTAACACTTTAAATGCCATGACTGCATTTGTTTTTCTAGGCTTTCTTTCTTCATTTTATCCAGGGTCACATGGCCAGTAACACCTTTCATGTCTTAGGGTGTCTCCACTCTATGGAGGAGCAACAGAGACACCTTTGGACAGCAGTACTGTCAACCAGTGGAGAAGGCAGCGTTAGATACACTAGCAGATTTAGATGGACTTGACTAACAAATTAAAGTTGAACTCCAGTTTTTTAAGCAATTACACCAATGTTTATTTTTCCTGTGTGGGATAAAGGTGTAGCACCCTCTAATGTGCTACTAGAATAGCTTAGTGTATCGTAGGTAAAATCATTGGGTATGACTCATGGTAGTTGTGTGAGTCATGTGATTAAGGTCGGGTTATTGCAGGTCAGCTGGATGACTCAACAGTTTGTGGCTCTATCACCTCCTCCTGACTCTGGAGGACCACAGGACCTTCAGGAAGTCGGTAAGCAGGAAGGAGTGGAGGGCTAATGCGCATATTCATGGGGGTCTGGCCAGTCCTAGGTTTGGAGGTCCTGGTAGAGTGGTGGACTTGCCTATACATATGGGAGAGTCAGGCTGTCAGGGGAGTTAGGTGGATGATAGAGTGCTGAGGAGACTGTCGGTTCCTAGGAGGGGTCCCCTAGGTCTAGGGGAGGGCTAGCTTCTAGGATGAACTCGGGCTGGCTTAGTGGGATACATTCAGCAGAGAAGTGCAAATGGGATCAAGGCATGGATCAGCAGGGAGCAAAGAGGATAGTGTGAGTACAGCAGCTCACTCTGGGATCCACAAGGGGAAAGACTGCCACAAGTACCAAGATTTCTAAGGACATCACTGGGCTCAATCCTTAATCCTTGTCCCGAGAGATCTTCTGAGAAGCCAGGAGGGCTGGTGGTGCTTGCAGGCTGTGGAGCTGGGAGCAGCTCTATAGGGGAAGGTCTCTGCATGTAGCTACAAGAAGTAAAGTTAATTTTGAGCGGCTGATAGTTTCTCACCTGTAAAGGGCAGTTGCTACTGATCTGCAACGACTGATGGCTTTCAGGAAAAGAACAGTTCAGGATCTACATTTGTACATAGGATGGAAGTGTCCCCCTTTCATCATTTCAAGCCAAACTGGGCATCCAATAATCCCTATTCCCCATCCAAGTTCATTTCCCCTGATAAAATAAAACCAAACCCATGGACTGGTTATTGTGTCTGGATGCAAGTTGGAGTGAGAAATACCTGTTTCCTGGCTGTGGAGAGAGAGGCTTAGGGATACCCACAACGCAGTGGCCCTCATGAGGGTAGAGCTACAAAGATTTTATATAAATAAAAAAACTGACCATTGTAAGCACTCCTGTCAGAGTTAAATGTTTTGTCCCAATCCTTAAACTGCTACATTTGCTGGATACTATAGTCTGTTAAAGGACATTGAAAAATAACAGATTCTCTGGGTGGATTGCTAACTGAAAAAAATTTAAAAGGACTAAAAAAATAAATGAATGCAGCCACTACATCAGTGGGAGTCAGGCCTTTAAAAGCTCATAATGCTGGATGCATTATATGGGCTTCCCTGTCATGTGACCTTTGTGAATAGCTGTCACAGTGGAGTCCACCCCATCTGTTGGTGACAGCCTGATTACTGTGCTGATGGCCCCAAGTGAGTGTGATCCCAGCACAAATGAAGGATTCCAGTCTGTATGCATATACATGATAGCTCAGTGTTAAAGCCCACCGCCGCGCACACATACAGTTGCAAGAAAAAGTATGTGAACCCCTTGGGATTACGTGGAGTTTTGCATGAATTGGGCATAAAATGTGCTCTGAACATCATCTAAGTCACAACAATAGAAGAACACAGTCTGCTGAACATAATACTACACAAACATTAGATGTTGCCATGGTTTAATTGCACATAACATGTAAACATTCACAGTGCAGGGAGGAAAAAGTATGTGAACCTTTGGACTTAATAACTGGTTGACCCTCCTTTGGCAGCAATAACCTCAACCAAACGTTTCCTGTAGTTGCAGATCAGACCTGCACAACGATCTGGAGTAATTTTGGACCACTCCTCTTCACAAAACTGTTTCAGTGTAGCAATATTCTTGGGATGTCTGGTGTGAATCGCTCTCTTAAGGTCATGCCACAGCATTTCAATTGGGTTGAGGTCAGGACTCTGACTGGGCCACTCCAGAAGGCGTATTCTGTGCTGTTGCAGCCATTGTTTTGTTGAATTACTTGTATGCTCTGGGTCATTGTCCTGTTGCATCACCCATCCTCTGCAGAGCTTCAGTTGGCGGACAGATGGTCATACGTTTTCCTGCAAAATGTCTTGATAAATTCTGGAATTCATTTTCCCATCAATGACAACAATCCGTCCAGGCCCTGAGGCAGCAAAGCAGCCCCAAACCATGATGCTCCCTCCGCCATGTTTTACAGTGGGGATGAGGTTTTGATGTTGGTGTGCTGTGCCTTTTTTTCTCCACACATAGTGTTGTGTGTTCTTCCCAAACAACTCAATCTTGGTTTCATCTGTCCACGGTATATTTTGCCAGTAGTGCTGTGGAACATCCAGTTGCTCTTTTGCAAACTTCAAACGTGCTGCAATATTCTTTCTGGACAGCAATGGCTTCCTCCGTGGTGTCCTCCCATGTACTCCATTCGTGTTTAATGTTTTCCTTATTGTAGATGTGTCAACAAAAATGTTAGCATGTGCCAGAGATTTCTGTAGGTCTTTAGCTGACACTCTGGGATTCTTCTTTACCTCATGCAGCATTCTGTGCTGTGCTCTTGCAGTAATTTTTACAGGACGACCACACCTAGGGAGAGTAGCAACAGTGCTAAACTTTCTCCATTTGTAGACAGTCTGTCTTACCGAGGACACATGAACATCAAGGCTTTTGGAGATACTTTTGTAACCCTTTCCAGCTTCATGCAAGTCAACAATTCTTGATCGTAGGTCTTCTGAGAGCTCTTTTCTGCGAGGCATGGTTCACATCAGACAGTGCTTCTTGAAACCAGTAAACCCAAAACAGGTGTGTGTTTTTTAAGGGCAGGACAGCTGTCAGCAACACATCCAATATCATCACACTGATTGGAGTCAAGGTTGGCTCACTTCTGGCTCCAATTAGCTCTGGGAGAAGTCATTAAGCTAGGGCCTCACATACTTTTTCCTCCCTGCACTGTGAATGTTTACATGTTATGTGCAATTAAACCATGGCAACATCTAATATTTGTGTAGTATTATGTTCAGCAGACTGTGTTCTTCTATTATTGTGACTTAGATGACGTTCCGAGCACATTTTATGCCCAATTCATGCAAAACTCAACGTAATCCCAAGGGGTTCACATACTTTTTCTTGCAACTGTATACATGTTTACAGACATGGTTAAAGTGTTAAAGTAGATCTAAATCTAGTCATCAAAATCATTTATAAACTTTAACATATAATCCCAGTCACTGCTCTCTGCTCAGAGCGGTGGGGAGAACTGAGTGACCAGCGGTTTCTGATCGCTCAGTTCTCAGCCTTGGAGCCAGCGGGGGACAGATGCAGTATCGGATTGATGCTGCTTCCACCTAGGTAAGTATGTTTTAAAAAAACATAATCCCATACTTCTCTTTGCAATGTCAAGATATGTGTTGATCTTGACATTTTTGTTTAGGCAGTGAATGTCATCAGGTAACAATGGTCTCCCAGTTATGTTTCTGGATGTCACCATGGTAAATACGCTCCTGGTTGAGACTAAAGGGGACTGTGCTAACACACATTGCACATGCATACTACACTATTACCATCAAAATAATCCAAAACAATAGTGTACAGCCTCTGCTGGAGCAAGACACGAGGTGGATGAAAAAGGTAGATATGTAAAAAAACACTTAACACCGGGGGCAGACTGACAACTCATGGGGCCCCCGGGCAATAGGGGATCATGGGGCCCCTGTGTCCTTGCTTAAACTCAAAAAAGCCTATAAAAAGGAACCAGGAGCATCTCATGGGGCCCCCTACTGACCCCGGGCCCTTGGGCGGGGCCCGAGTTTCCACATGGTCAGTCCGCCCCTGCATAACACCTTCTGTAATCAACACCCTCCTGTGCAGTGTGGGTCTATCCATTGGCTCCTATTTCACTTCTGTGTCCTGTAGTTATGTAAGTGTAAACGACTGGATAAGAGTACCAGGGAATTGGAGAACCCAGGAGGAGTATAAGTCTGCGGGAGTATCCAGGAGGGTCCTTTTTTGGTGACGTGGTTATTCCTGAGAAAGCGTGGCTTATCCATAAAGTGAGCTGGCCCTTGTGGTCACTTAAAGGAGGTGAGGGGGCACTCTGGCCACTTTAGGATTCACAAGTTATTTGGCACTGGATTAACCTCACGTTGTGCTGAATTTATTTACATGCGAGTTACTTGTATGGTGCACTAATCAGTATAATTTGTGCAGTGTGTGGACTTTCATTTAAAGTGGACATTTAGGATTCATCACTGAGTGTGGTTTTGATGTTTGTACATTTGCACTTGTACATTTAATTGTATTCCCGATAAAGGAATCACATTGTTCTCATTTATTTGATCCCCCAGATTGGGTATATACAGTATATACTGATGGGGTTGCACTGTATTATTTGTATTAATTCACATATATATGTTGACACGTTATTTATATGTATTTTATTTATTTATATATTTGTTTGATGCACATGGTAGTATTTATTTAGCGCTACACCATTTTTTGTAGTATTCATATTTTCACTTTGTGGTTGAAGGAAGGTGTTAGCAGCTTAGGGTAGGGATTATTCATTTAAGTGCAGGGGATTTTTTCTATTTTCTCTATTTTTGGTCATCAGAGTGCAACTCTGCCATGAGATAGCCAGGCCTGTGTCTACCAAAATGGCCGCCTCCACACAGAGACACAGTGTAGAACAAGGCATGCTAATTCGGTAATGGGCAAACAATAAGCCGGAGAGAAGCTGCAGACAATACTGGTGACTAGTCCTTTCAGCTTCCATACATTCTCTTTAAAACCTAAAGTAGTTCTACAACATATCTTACCTTATTGCATTTCTTGTATTATGGTAAAATATGTCCTGAGCCCTCAGTCATTCCAGTGCTCTTCTGCAGCGGTACTAGTCTTTCTGTCTTTCCTCACAAGACTTAGTGAGAGCCATTGGCTATTGCTGCTGTCCATCAAAACCTGTGAGGAGGGGGGGCGGGGCTGAGCCATGCTGTGTATGTCTATAGATGCAAACAGACCTGTGTGGGAGCAAGCCCACACGTGCGCCCCCATATGAAGTTGCTTCTTATGGTGGCACACTGAGAAGAATAAGAGCATTGAGCACCTACAGGGGACCCCAGAAGAGGAGGTTCAGGACCGCAATACTATTGCAGAGAACAGTTGAGTTTAATAGAAAAAAAATGCCTTTACGGTGGCTTTAAAAAAGTTTTTCATAGTTTCGGAAAGAGCAGGAATAAGTTTCATTTCTAACTTTTTTTTTATTTTTTGTGTGTGATCCACTAGGGAGATTTTTCCTCACTTTCTATTCTCTTGAACCCTGTACAAAACATAGAAGATGCTGCGCCACTAGGACATGAAGAAACAGACAACAATAAAAACATAACAGAAGTGCTATCTCTTCCCTACTCTACTAAAAATGTTTTTGTATAAAAATGCATGAAGAGAAAAAACTTCATAAAAGTCCAGTGCTAGAAAAGAACCACTCTACTGTAGCAGAAACAATCAAACGTTAGATCCAAAAAAGAAAATCGTGTTCCAACTTTCCACTATAATCAAACAAAATATTTCCATCAAAGTGTCACTCTGTTGATACAAAATGAAACAAAGTGCCCATTAATCTTCACAGTGTCCAAATAAAACTTTCATATGTGCAGAAATTCATTCCACCAAGTATTATTCCACTACATGCAGGAGCATCCAATGCACACCCCTTCTCCAGATCACAAGACCGCACTCCATAGATCTTTATGCTTAGCTTTCACAAGAAGGCCATTTAGGCTTTTTTTCTGTACTCCCCAGAGCACAATCTCCTCCATCAACAATAAATCTCAATTGGGGTTGTCAAATCCGAGAAGTATGCCACCAAAAAAAGAGAAATCTCACACATTGTAGCATGTACAGTATACAACTATTGTATTAAAAGTAAACATACTCACACATGCTAAATGAAAAATTGCAATGAAACACTGAGGCTACAGTGCGGAACCCTCACCAAGTGCCACTACACACTCCGGTACAGGTTGCAGCCGACCTGTGCGTGTCTCTTCTAATACCGAGTCTCCAGGACTGCCAATTCTGTTCTGGGGCAGAGTGACAATCTGAGGCCAGGATTGAACAAGAATACAAGCCCTGGCAATGTTAAGGAGATATCTCACCAAAGAATAGTGATATTTGTACTTGGATAGCAAGTTGAAATGCAATAAATAGGCAGCTGGGCCTTGTTCAAGAGAAATAGCTGTGAGATCCTGGATGAGGGTACAAAATTTTGCCAAAAGAGACGAATCCATGGACAGATCCAGAACCTCCAACAGTTGGGGTCAAGATCCTGTCAGGAACCCTATACCACTGGGTGAGTAACTTGAAGCCAGATTCCTGCAATCTTGAAGAAATAGCCAGTACCCTTGCCAAGTGAGTAGCTTGGTAGTAGTGTACTGGATCAGGGAAACCTATGCACCCAGATTGTTTGGACAGATAAAAGGTACCCATATTTTTTCTTGAGGGGGCAGTCTGGCCAGAGAAACTGCGTGAATTGTCTTTTGGAGGGATGGCTACAGGGAGGGTTTGGAAAAGATATAGTAGACAGGGAAGCACATTCATTTTTATGATACTATTCCTACTGAAACATTCAGATTTTTACTTTAATACTGTATATTGGGAATTTTGGATATGGTCATCATTTCACCAGAAAAGATTTATTATTGTAAACTATGTATGAGAAAGGAAATACTTCTTTAAGGCCCAATTGAATTTTCAGTGTAAATCACCTAAATACAGCCACATTTTCTGAGAAGAAAAGCCTGTTTCTTGCCAGTATGCTTCTTGCTGGATGGAGAACTCTACCTCTGACAGCATCAAGGGCAGCTCATACCTCTGCAGAGAGACCACTGTTTTCACACAGAGAGCAAAGGTGCTTCTCTGCAGCAAAGCTGGCAGGGGACAAGATTTTTAAATCAGGCTGTGGCTGCTATTTAAAGAAAATTTAAGATGATCACTTTTGTTTTGATACACCGGGAATGTTTTAGCTAATGTGGGCTAATCACTGAGATTCTGCTTTCACAAATTGGGCCTAATGTTTTTTCCTTTTTTTTTTACCTCCCATTACGTGTTCACCTTTACACACATTAAAACCCTGGCTATTTAGAGAAAGATGATTTATCAGCTGTCACTGGTATTGGCTCCATCTCTCCTGGCTAAATTCTCTGCATTGTAAGGTATATGCAGGCTCTCAGGACACAGGGAGTAGGAAATAGCAATATTCATATTGATGGAGAACTGTGATGAGCAGTCAGTGTAAGTGATATGCTCACATCCACTGAAGAAAGTGAGCTATAGCTTAGTGCCCATGCCTACGTACAAGATTCCAGTAATCTCACCAAGGATGTCAGAGCCGCTAAGACGCACAGCTCAATAACGGACATTAAAATGTCTCGTTGTTGAGGTATGGATTAAAATTCTCTTTCAAAATCTGTTTCTGGTAATTGTTTTACAATAATGCCCTGGTGCCAATTAAATAAACCCAAAGCAATAAATCTGGACAGCATACTACATATGCTAATGACTTTAGTAAACCCCAACTGCATTGTAAACAGGGTTGTTAATGTTGATGGTTCAGTGTGGAAGAAAAATTCAATTAAAAAGATAAGGACGGGATTCGGATTTTATACAAACATACAGCAAATAAAAAATGTAAAATCATCCCAGACAAAGGTTTGGGATGATGCATATGTGAATGCTGACGTTAAGTCTGCAGACTCTGCATAATATTTGGATGGGAGGATGTAATAAAAGTCTGGCAGTTTTTTTCCAGTTTTCATTATGTACAGTAGCAGGCATTACACTACTAAAGAAGAAGTTAAATCTTAAGAATATCACTGTATGGCAGATATCAAGGCAGTGCTAAAGGGATGTGAAGATGGAAGGATACAATAATGTTAAAACCTGGTGCATGTTTCATATCCTTCACATTCTCCCCATGATAGTAGTCATGGTAGTCAAGTTGTGTCATGGCCTAGCCCTCCACGTGTAAAGCCAAGTCTAGGGATAGCCCATATACTCTTAAATATTTGCTTGTCACAGGTTGCTCCCCCCCCCCAGATTAACTGAGGAACTATGGAGACACATAGGCACCCCCCCCAGGAAACCTGACCTAACAGCAGTACCCATTAGCCAATTCCATACCTTCATCAAGCCGTATGGCAATGGACCTCGGTAGCATCCACACTCAGCACCTGTTTGTTTTCAGATGTTTTCATCTTGAGATTAGAGAAGGCTCTTGAGAGTCCACACAACAACAGCCAATACTGAGACTTCAGTTACTTTCTTTGCTGAAACACAGTTGATTTTGACAGTACATCCTTTCAGTCATCTCAGTGGTGATATCATATTCCTTAGTTGCAAACAGATAGACAAAAGTAGAGATGGTAGCTGAGACAAGGTGCAGCCCATACCTTTACAGGTCTTGTCAGTGTCCTACATACCAAGCCAAAGGGATGTGAGTAATTCCATAAGTCGTGCACCTCTCTTTCCTTGCTTCCCTCCTAAGGAAAAGCTCCCAGAAGATAGAGACTCAAAGATTACATTTTTGCATGCCTTGGTCCTTGCAGTTCTTCCTTTGACCAACTCTAAGTTGGATTCCCACTATACCATATGTACACAGAACCCTTCCTACCTCAGATGCCCCACAAAGGCAGGGGCATGGCTAACTTTACCCCACTATTTATCTGGGGACCTCTAGCATCTACCTAGGCAACTACGCTGCCTTCTCTCATCACAAGGGCTCCTGGTTCTAACTTTGACAATATCTGGTAGTCTTTTTTCCAAACTACTCAGGACACCCCTGTGCCCCTATCCCACAGTTAACTGTCACTGCTATCTCTCTTCTATCCCAAATTCCTAGTGCTGTTGTGCTTACTTGAAAACAAAATGTAGGCAGATCTTAAGTTGCCCACATGCATTAGAATCTGATTATACAATCCACTTTAAAAAGAACAAAGGTATTATCTTCCCATCCTCTCACAACTTCACGGTATTATCTACACTACAAAGTAAAACATTAAAAGGAGGTTGCACAGAATTCTAGCACAATAAGCAGTGATGCTAACCAGAGGCAACACTTATAGATTTTTAAGGCTAATTGCAGTGGAATGAATAAAAATAAGGTCAAGGTAAACTGACTTTAGCACAGTTACAATGTTTCCTTTATGGAATTAACAGTTGCTCTTTTTCCCCCTGAATGGTTAAAGTGGAACTAAACCCTCCTATCGTTTTCAGCCAAGGAAGCTATCTTAGCCTCTGTTTGATCTGCAGTTGCCATGGTGCTGCACATGTGATCAGTTATGACAGCAGCCATTTGATTGCTTGACAGTTTGGTTGAGAGCAAAAGCAGTTATCTTTCATGGCATGCCTCTCTGTGTTAAAGCCTTGGTGCGCAAGGCGAAATGTGTCAGAGGGCATGGCTGGAGCGGTGGCAGAGGCCAAGCCAAACCATCCATGAGTCTGACTCCTGGGGTCATTTGAGCTGTGCCCACCTTTATCTCCTATCAGCTATACTGGAAATCGTTCTGGGACACCTGCTCCCTTCCCTTGCCGGTGGGGTGGTTCTTATCTTACTATACAGCTTGCAGCGGCACCACAAGACACTCTCATAGCTCACATGCCTTGAATTTTTTAATGGGTTTAGTTTTGCATGAACTTGTGTTGTGTGCATGTGACCAATGTAGCTATGTGCCAAGGCTTTCTTAAGAGTCGCCAAGATTTGGTAAATGCTTAGGCCAGGATACTATTTGAAACCAAGGGTTTAAAGGTGTTTTCATCAAGAGTCTGCCTGTATATTCTTAGCTCTTTATGACTAATGCTGTGAAGGACCTGCACTATGCTTGGGTAGTTCTAGTCAACAGCCAGCTGGCCACTCAGTCTCTTTCTGTTAAGTGGAGAACAGTCTCTGTGGGATACTAGCAGAGCTATTCCTAGACTAGTCCATCAAGATATTTTTTCCATGCAAGCTCCGAAAGGTGAACAATGTATGAGATCAAAGGAAAGAATGCAACTATTCCCCTGGCAAATGTAAGCTTTTAAATCACAGTTTTCAATCAGAGCTCTGACTCAAAGTTCAAGATGATATATTTGAACTCACTGAGTAAAATTAACTGGCCAATATTCAGAGGAGGAATCTTATCAATTATCTAATAGCCAGCCACCTCCGTGTGGCATTTTGTCAACAAAATCAATATGTCATTGGGATGCGAACTACTGCTAAACAGACATGAAAAGTTCATGCTGAGAGGATAGTGTTAAAATAGACTTAAACCTAGTCACTAAAATCTCATCTAAGCTTTGACATTAATGTAAGTTGTTGCCAATTATTTTAAATCTGCAGATTTTATTAAAAGAATACCTGGTGATATTGTCATGGAGATCCATGTTTAGGGTGACAACTGTCCCCTAGCTGTGCTTCTGCATAGTAACTCTGTAAAGTGTACCTCTTGTAACAGCTTCAAGTGGCCATGCTGCCACAGATTGCACAGACATAGTTCACTACTGCCACTATCAGGATGCCAGTCCAGAGCAATTACGGTCGCCTGACACTCAAGTGAGGGTTTACATGCACCTTAAGGTGGAGTTCCACCCAAAAGGGGAAGTTACACTTTAAAGACTGGTCCCCGCTCCCCATGAAGGATTGGCATCTTTGGGGAGCGGGTACCCGAAATTGACAGGTACCCACTCCCACTTCCACTGCAATTGCCTAGGTGATCGGAAGCGGAAGTTATCCTCCTACCCTCCCTCCCTGTAGTCTTCTGGGACACATGACAGGTCCCAGAAGACTACGGGCCCATTCAGGAAGCACAGCTCTACTTGCACATGCGCAGTGGGCAACCGGCTGTGAAGCCACAAGCTGTCACAGCCGGGTGCCCACACTGAAGATGCCGGCACGTGGAACACAGGACGGCTGGTGAAACGGGCTGCGGGGAGGACACCGCAGGATTGTGGGACAGGTGAGTGGCTTTTTTTTAAAAAGTCAGCTGTTACAGTTTTTGTAGCTGCTGACTTTTATTTTTTTGCAGTGTGAGTGGAACTCCGCTTTAATACTGGTTCAGCCCTAAATGCTGCCTCCGCTTTCCACAGGTATCCTGAAATATGAAATTATTTACAGAATGTTTGAATAGATAGCGAAATGTCAATTGGGTCCTTGCTGATCAGATCTACAGTATCTTTACTTCTCTGCTCTACATCACCTCTCATGCACCCCTTCATCTTGGAATACTGATCTTTACAATGCTCACCTAAGAAGCCAGGCCGTAACCATGTTTGATGGAGCACAACAGATACCCATTAAAGTTGAACTACACTGTATTTGTGCACACAAACCAAAAGCACTATTTAATTCTTAGCAATGTCTCCATGCTTTATTTTGCTGAGAAAACACTCCCCCTAGCATTTCTGGCTGTTGCCATCTTGATTAAGGGCAGATGATTCATGTAGCAATTACTTCCTGGAAACCATCTGCCCTTAGCTCAGGCATACAGGCAAGTGGGTGTGTTTAGCTGAGAAAACCCCTCCTCTCCTCCTGACGACTCCTGGGATGTATAACAAAATTTGCCTATGCATGGAAACCAGGAAGTAACTAAAGAAATGTAAAAAACAGTTTAAAAAAGTAAATATAATACACTTTTCTATCTATTTACCAATGCTAGCAGCATAAGGATTCAAAATAGTCAATGTTGATTAAGAGAGTGAAATTCCACTTTAAGGGGTCCCTTGTCTCTGTAATCATCATCTTAAAGATCACTCTTCTAATGCTGCAGGATAATAATAGCAATCAGAAAAAGCTCCCAGAATTATTTCAAACAAAAGTATTTTAGAAATATTAATTTAGCATGCACAATTGACAGGGTAGCCATACAGTGCTGGGCCCCCTGTTGTTTTGGTCCCCATTGCAGTTGCATAGTCTGCTGTGGCTCTAGTTGCTCAGAGAAGCTGCCTTGCACAGAAGACTGGTACACAACTCTTCAAACAGAGTTCTGGCTCATAGTTAATGATGGGCCAAACACCCCCCTGTTCAGTTCGCGGTCAAACATTCAAACCTAATGAAAGTTCATCTTCGAACAGAGGGGACATTTCACTAAGCGGTATCTTAGTATGTGGTAAGATACCGCACAACTACGAAAATAGAAGTAGATCCAATGTCAATCATGATGCCCGCCGCCACTGCTGACCTGAAGAAAAGAAAACTGGTCCACTCTCGACGCTAGCTCCTGCTGTCTGACAGCTGCACTGGGTTGAAAGTTCTTAAATACTGTGATGACGTCACAAGGGGGTGGGAGTCACCCCTGCCCCCTTGTGACATCATCATGCACTGTGATTAGCCAAAACATTGCACCTGACCTGTGGTTAGGTGCATTGCCTTGGCCAATCACAATGCACTGTCAGGGTTCACAGCAGACAAACTTATGTTTGACTTGAACATCATGCCCATCACTACTGAATAGTGTCTGGTTACAGGAGGCAGTGGGGTTGATTTACTAAAGGCAAATAGACTGTGTACTTTGCAAAGTGCAGTTTTCACTCTGTAAGAGCAGTTGCTCCAGAGCCTAATACATTAGCAAAAGCTCTGCTTACTTCCATCATTCAATCATGTTCAAACAAAAGTGCTGTTTTTTCTTTTATTTTCATTTCATGTAATTGGTTATTCTTTGTAAAGTGAAGCTTTACCTCATTTACTAAATACTGGAGCTGCTGCCTTTGTAACCCAGTGTCATCAGGTGCTAGGTAGGTCTCTTTTAGGTAGAGCCCTCCTACAGTGATGTCAGGGGTAAGTCAGCATCCATAAATCAGGGAGGAAGGAGCACATACGCTCTTGGGACATGAACACCCCACATCTATGCAAATGTAACTAGCACACGTAGACCTGGGCAGGGAAGGAGGCCGAGTGGAGTGGGCCTGTACTCAGGAGCAGCCAGCTGTAGTATTCCTGTACCTTATATAGGTGGGGACTAGGGCAGATTGCCAAAGGCCTTTTAGGCCAGATTGAAGATTCCTGTGTGAGGCTGCTTCCCTGGAGGGTTCCCGGCAGAGATGTATCTAGCAAGGAAGTGACTACAGAGAGCACAGTCCTGGAAGTATTAATGACCCTGGGTAGAGGAGAGACTGTAAGATGGCTGCTGAGGTGCTAAATTTGCTTTTATTTGTGACTCCTGTGGACCGTCCACTACATGTGATTGATTGTGTAATGGCAAGTTACTCTGGAATGTATGTCCTTGTAATTTGACTGCAATGCCATTTCCTGAACACCACCAGTAAAGTGCAGCAAAACTACTTCTTGTATGGACAGTCCTTCCTTGGGGATACAAAGGCCTATGGTAAGGAGCAGGGCACAAGATGGTGGAGGGTTTGGCCTCAGCAAGAGGGACAGTGTTCTAGCAGGGCTGGAGTGGGGGTAGGAACTTGTATTCTAGGCACCAAAATCAGCCAATCATGAAACCCCTCATACAAATCTTTTGAGTAGTAATACAGCTTAAAGTGTTACTAAACCCAGGACCCTGCATTCACTATATCCGTTCTCACACAGTACACACAACATGGAAATGCTATTATTTTAATAAATATAAACTGCTAAATACATTTTCTCATCAGCAGTCTTGTGACTTCAGCAGAGCACTGGTTAAAGCTTGTAGGAGGAGTTTTCTTTCTGCTCTTGGAGGATGCAAAACCCCTGACCTCTGTCTGGACAGTGCTGATTGGCCCTGTGCTGATCACATGCACTCTTCCTTCAGAGCTCTGTGCCATAGCCAAGGGCTCCCCTGCATGTGACGTCATCGAGGCGCTTGCCATATATATGCCCAGAGTCCGTGTACCCAGAAGGTAGACCGGGTGAAGACAGCAGTGCACTGTAAAGGTAAGTCTGTCATAATGTACTGTTATGCGGTGCATAATAGTACACTATGACCTAAACCTGCAGGGTTTTTTTTCTCTTGCGGTTTGCTACTGCTTTAAGATAGGTACTTATGCTATCTGTATTTAAATATAAAATTATTACATTTTAATACATTGCTGGAACAAATAGTGGCTTATACCACTGGATTAGTAAGTGGCTTATATGACTGGGATAAAAAGTAGCTTATATCCTCACGAAGTTCAACTTTCATGTAAACCTGTGCTTTGTACAGTTTCGATGCAAATTTCAACAGCTTTCCCTCTCCACTCCTCAGCTGTTGTCATCTCATAGAAGGCCTGCACCACCTCCACTAGCAACCACTGCTGACTGGCCACCATCACACCAGAGGCCAGAGCGCCTGCAGCATTAACAACAGAACATTGAACATTTCCCCAACTGCTAGTGACAATGGTCAATGGAACATGACAAAGAATGAAGCTTTGATTGTTGTTGGTAACTACACTACATCATGCATGAAGCAGAAGCAGGTGTGTCCACCTCTCTCAGCTAGTTTTTTTGCACATAGTATCATCACCCTTCTCTCCTCTCTGCGACATCAGAAGGCGGCGCAGTATGTGTTACTCAGAAAGATGACATCTGACAATGACCTGCTAACAGGATCAAATTTCTGGCATTGTTGGGTCTATTCGGCAAGTTCCCAGGTGTGCACAAGATGCTGACTCCTATTTCTTGGTTGAGCTTTAAAGTTTCTTGTGTCACCTGCCAGCAAGCTAGACAGTGAATCAATATTGTGATTAGAGATGAGCGAATCGAACATGGCGAAGTGGAATTCGTTTCGAAGATCAAGAAAAATTCGATTCGCGCCGAATCCGAAAATTAGCAAACTTCGGATGCACGAATTGAATTTTCCCAAAAATGGCGGCGACATGTGTGGTGATGGAGCGGGGATCTCTGGGAAGGCGCGCAGACAAGGCGCGCTGACCCATAATGCATTCATTCATGACATGTGATCGCATTAGCCAATCAGCAGCCAGCCAGCCAGCACTGTGTAATGGTGGAGCTATAAATTGCGGCCATCTTACAATTCTCCATTAGCCCCCGGTCATTCAAGAGAGTCAGACCTGTCTGTATTAGGGACAGAGTTAGGGCCAGAGAGACTTTAGGGCCACAGAATCGTTACTTAGGGACACAGAATCGTTACTCAGGGACACAGAATTGTTACTCAGGGACACAGAATTGTTACTCAGGGACACAGAATTGTTACTCAGGGACAGACACAGAATTGTTACTCAGGGACACAGAATTTTTACTCAGGGACACAGAATTGTTACTGAGGGACACAGAATCGTTACTGAGGGACACAGAATTGTTACTCAGGGACACAGAATTGTTACTCAGGGACAGACACAGAATTGTTACTGAGGGACACAGAATTGTTACTCAGGGACACAGAATCGTTACTGAGGGACACAGAATTGTTACTCAGGGACACAGAATTGTTACTCAGGGACACAGAATTCTTACTCAGGGACAGTCACAGAATTGTTACTGAGGGACACGGAATTGTTACTCAGGGACACGGAATTGTTACTGAGGGACACAGAATTGTTACTCAGGGACACAGAATTGTTACTCAGGGACACAGCATTGTTACTCAGGGACAGACACAGAATTGTTACTCAGGGACACAGAATTGTTACTCAGGGACACAGAATTGTTACTGAGGGACACAGAATTGTTACTCAGGGACACAGAATCGTTACTGAGGGACACAGAATCGTTACTCAGGGACACAGAATTGTTACTCAGGCACACAGAATTGTTACTGAGGGACACAGAATCGTTACTCAGGGACACAGAATCGTTACTCAGGGACATAGAATCGTTACTGAGGGACACAGAATCGTTACTCAGGGACACAGAATTGTTACTCAGGGACACAGAATCGTTACTGAGGGACACAGAATCGTTACTCAGGGACACAGAATCGTTACTCAGGGACACAGAATCGTTACTCAGGGACACAGAATCGTTACTCAGGGACACAGAATCGTTACTGAGGGACACAGAATCGTTACTCAGGGACACAGAATCGTTACTCAGGGACACAGAATCGTTACTCAGGGACACAGAATCGTTACTCAGGGACACAGAATCGTTACTGAGGGACACAGAATTGTTACTCAGGGACACAGAATTGTTACTCAGGGACACAGAATTGTTACTCAGGGACAGACACAGAATTGTTACTCAGGGACACAGAATCGTTACTCAGGGACACAGAATCGTTACTGAGGGACACAGAATCGTTACTGAGGGACACAGAATTGTTACTCAGGGACACAGAATTGTTACTCAGGGACAGACACAGAATTGTTACTCAGGGACACAGAATTGTTACTCAGGGACACAGAATTGTTACTGAGGGACACAGAATCGTTACTCAGGGACACAGAATTGTTACTCAGGGACACAGAATAGTTACTCAGGGACAGACACAGAATTGTTACTCAGGGACACAGAATTGTTACTCAGGGACACAGAATCGTTACTCAGGGACACAGAATCGTTACTGAGGGACACAGAATTGTTACTCAGGGACACAGAATCGTTACTCAGGGACACAGAATCGTTACTCAGGGACAGACAGAGAATTGTTACTCAGGGACACAGAATTGTTACTCAGGGACACAGAATTGTTACTCAGGGACACAGAATCGTTACTGAGGGACACAGAATCGTTACTGAGGGACACAGAATTGTTACTCAGGGACACAGAATTGTTACTCAGGGACACAGAATCGTTACTGAGGGACACAGAATCGTTACTGAGGGACACAGAATCGTTACTCAGGGACACAGAATTGTTACTCAGGGACACAGAATCGTTACTCAGGGACACAGAATCGTTACTGAGGGACACAGAATTGTTACTCAGGGACACAGAATTGTTACTCAGGGACAGACACAGAATTGTTACTCAGGGACACAGAATCGTTACTCAGGGACACAGAATCGTTACTGAGGGACACAGAATCGTTACTGAGGGACACAGAATTGTTACTCAGGGACACAGAATTGTTACTCAGGGACAGACACAGAATTGTTACTCAGGGACACAGAATTGTTACTGAGGGACACAGAATCGTTACTCAGGGACACAGAATTGTTACTCAGGGACACAGAATTGTTACTCAGGGACAGACACAGAATTGTTACTCAGGGACACAGAATTGTTACTCAGGGACACAGAATCGTTACTCAGGGACACAGAATCGTTACTCAGGGACACAGAATCGTTACTGAGGGACACAGAATCGTTACTGAGGGACACAGAATTGTTACTCAGGGACACAGAATCGTTACTCAGGGACACAGAATCGTTACTGAGGGACACAGAATTGTTACTCGGGGACACAGAATTGTTACTCAGGGTCAGACACAGAATTGTTACTCAGGGACACAGAATCGTTACTCAGGGACACAGAATCGTTACTGAGGGACACAGAATCGTTACTCAGGGACACAGAATTGTTACTCAGGGACACAGAATTGTTACTGAAGGACACAGAATCGTTACTCAGGGACACAGAATCGTTACTGAGGGACACAGAATCGTTACTCAGGGACACAGAATCGTTACTCAGGGACACAGAATCGTTACTCAGGGACACAGAATCGTTGAATTAAAGAGTATGTCAGACAACACGCAGAGGAGTGGCAGAGGAGGCAATGTTTCAGGAGCGAGCAGACGTGGCAGTAGAGGAAGGGGTCGAGGCAGCACTAGTCGCAGCCAGAGGCCAGTGCTCCCGGTGTCATCCAGCGGTCGTGTCTCCACCGACAACCCTGCCATCATCGATTGGTTGGCTCGGTCGTCTTCCTCTTCCCAGGTCACCTCTGACACCTACAGCCAACGGTCGGTGGGTACGTCAGACACAACCGTTAGTTGGCATGGCCCGGGAGCAAGCCCACTGAAATCACGTGTCCTCTACCTGCCCCTGTCCTTTGGTGTTCCCTCACCAAGCGAAGTATCGCATGCTGTGGGCTCAGCCCCACTGTACAGTGAGGAAGAGCTAACAGAGGGCGGTCAGGAACGGGGGGAGACATCCGCCTCTTCAGCAGCCAGGCGAAGAAGTACTGGCAAGGAGAGTGGCTCGGTAGCTGGTCTAGAGACAGGTCTGTCTCCTGACCCACACGCAGCCGAGGGGGCTAGTAGTGAGGCGGAGACCCTAATTGATGATGATGAGGCTGATCGCACTTGGCAGCCTCGTCGTCATCAGGCTATTGCTTCCGCATCATCAGGAGAAAAGGGTGCCAGCTTGGCAGCGAGCAAAACAGTCGGTGGGTTGCCCAGGAGGCAGCAGGGTCGCAGCAGTGTCAGTGGAGGCAAACGGCCACGGAGTAGAGCACCAGCTCCACTGCAGCCTACCACCAAGGCCAGTAGTGGTGCCGGTGTGCACGGAGGAAGTAGCAGTCAGCCAGTGAGGAGTAGCGGGGGCAAAGTTTCCTACTCGGCGGTGTGGCAATTTTTCGTCAAGCGCCCGAGGAAGTAAACGTAGCCGTATGTCGACTATGTGGCCAGAAAGTCAAGCGTGGCCAGGGGGCCCATGTTGGGACTACAGCGTTGCGTCAGCATATGCAGCGTCGCCATTCGGTGGCCTGGGAAAACCGTGATAAAGATACGGCGGTTCTGCCTGCCCCAGCCCCCGCTCCATCACCCGCTCCGTTACTTGCTCCGTCACCCGACGTCAATCGCCCTCTATCAGCCAGTCAAGGCTCCAACACCTCTGCTGAGGGGAGTTGTCGCTCGTTGGCATCTTCCGCTCGTTCAGATGCTCCTTCTCCTGCTACTCCTCTTCACGGATTCCGTCAGCAGTCTTTCTTGGAATCCGTTTCCACGAGACAACAGTTTGCGAGCACGCACCCGACGGTGCAGAAGCTGAACGTCCTCCTGTCCAAGTTGCTGGTGCTGCAGTCCCTCCCTTTCCAAGTGGTGGACTCAGCACCTTTCCGAGAAATGATGGCTTGTGTCGAGCCACGGTGGAGAGTGCCAAGCCAGCATTTCTTCGCCAAAAAGGCAGTGCCAGCCCTGCATTCACATGTAGAAGAGATGGTGGGCCAGTCTTTGAGCATGTCGGTCTCTGCCAAAGTGCACGGCAGCGCCGACGTGTGGAGCTGTAACTACGGTCAGGGACAGTACATGTCATTTACGGCCCACTGGGTGAACGTGGTGCCGGCACAGCCGCGCCAGCAACTTGGACAGGTCACGCCGCTTTTGCCTCCACGTTTGCACGTCCTTGGTCCAGCAAAGATGTCCGCCTCTACCACCTCTTCTTCCGCCGTGTCCTCAGCCGCCACCCCCGTGCCAAGTCCCATTACCCGACCGGCATATCACATGTGCAGGGCGCAACGGTGTCACGCTGTGCTGCACCTGGTATGCCTTGGCGAACGTAGTCACACAGGGGAGGAACTTCTGAGTGTAATGAACAGAGAAATCGACAGATGGCTGTCTCCGCGCAAACTGAAAATCGGAACCATGTTGACCGACAACGGAAAGAACATGGTGTCTGCTCTGCGTCAAGGAAGGTTGTGCCATGCGCCATGCATGGCTCACGTGTTCAATCTGGTTGTCAAGCGGTTCCTAAAATCCACCATCCCACTGCAAGACATCCTTAAAATGTCACGTAAACTTTGCATGCATTTCAGCCATTCCTACACCGCAAAGCACACCCTCCTTGAGCTGCAGCGGCAGAACGGAATTTCACAGCATCGCCTGATCTGCGACGTTGCAACAAGGTGGAATTCAACCCTACATATGTTAGACCGCCTTTACGAACAGCGAAAGGCCATCACCGATTTCCTGATGTTACAAGCGGATAAAGGTACTCCCCTGTGTAACTTAGATGTCAGCCATTGGCAGCTCATGCGTGACACCTGCCGCTTGCTCAGGCCCTTTGAGGAGGCCACGCTATTCGTGAGTCGGCAGGACTATGGGATGAACAACGTCATTCCTCTGTTGCACGTCCTGGAACAAATGCTGTTAACAATGGCTGGTCAGGATGCGGTAGACGTGGCGCACAGATCTCAACGCCACATGACCCCTGTGGGGGCAGGACAGGAAGAAGAGGAAGGAGGAGGTAGAGGAGGACATTGGTGCTCAGGAATTATTGAGTGAAATGGGTGGTTTTTCCACTCAGCGGACAGGAGTGGAGGAGCAGGAGCATCTGGTAGAGGAGGAGGAGGAGACAGAGGACCCAGACGCACCGTGGCAGTATGCTGTGGAGATGGAGGCAGGGAGTCCCTCGCATTCCTTGGCACAAATGGCCCATAGCATGCTCGGTTGCTTGCGTTGCGACAGCCGAATAATAACCATCAGACAGAGGGATGACTTTTGGCTGTCCACCTTGTTGGACCCTCGCTACCGTTCAAAAATGGTGGCCTTTTTCACACCTGCTGAGAGGGAGGCCAAAATAAAGTACTATAAAAACCACCTATGTAGTCAGTTGGTCTCTGCCTTTCTGCGCCAACGTCCATCCTCAGACACTGTGGGCCCTGTGCGCTCGCGTTCCGCTGCCATGGCAGCAGGGGAGGGGTGGGGTGGTAGGAGCAGTGGCAGCTCCACCAGCAGCGGCTGCCTCAGTCTTCGGTCGATGATGAGTAGCTTTCTTCACCAGCGCAGTGAGGAAACTACTAACCAGCCGCAGCAGCAGCAGCATCAGGTGGACCTGGAGCAGGACCTCAAACAGGCTTGGGCCTACTTGGACAGCACCCTGCCAACCGAGGTAGACAATCCCCTTGAGTACTGGGCAACGAAACTTGACCTTTGGCCCCAACTAGCTGAATTTGCCCTTGAAAGGCTGTCATGCCCGGCCAGTAGCGGGGCATCGGAGCGCGTGTTTAGTGCGGCAGGAGGTATTGTAACTCCGCGGAGGACACGACTGTCCACCCAAAGTGTGGAGAGACTCACGTTTGTGAAAATGAATCAGGCGTGGATTAGTCTGGATTTCAAACCACCAGTTCCTGACACAACTGACTAAATCCGCCATGAATCATGCCCCAAACATGTTATTATTTTTAACATAAGCCTCTGTATGGCCTTCAATTTAAGCTGCTTACGCTTCGCCACTCTGCCATGGGCCCCTGTACCGCCTCCTCATGCTGCTGCCAGGTCCAGAGTGTGTCATGGGTCCCTGTACGGCCTCCCATTGCTGCTGTCTCCATCGCCACACTCTGCCATGTGCCACTTTCAGGTCTCCTCACACTGCTGGTGGGTTCCATTTTGTCATAGGGTGCTGGCAGATTACGGGCCTCCCATTGCTGCTGCCAGGCCCGTAATCTGCCATGGGCCCCCGTACCGACTCCTCATGCTGCTGCCAGGCCCGTAATCTGTCATGGGCCCCTGTACCGCCTCCTCATGCTGCTGCCAGGTCCAGAGTGTGTCATGGGTCCCTGTACGGCCTCCCATTGCTGCTGTCTCCATCGCCACACTCTGCCATGTGCCACTTTCAGGTCTCCTCACACTGCTGGTGGGTTCCATTTTGTCATAGGGTGCTGGCAGATTACGGGCCTCCCATTGCTGCTGCCAGGCCCGTAATCTGCCATGGGCCCCCGTACCGACTCCTCATGCTGCTGCCAGGCCCGTAATCTGTCATGGGCCCCTGTACCGCCTCCTCATGCTGCTGCCAGGTCCAGAGTGTGTCATGGGTCCCTGTACGGCCTCCCATTGCTGCTGTCTCCAACGCCACACTCTGCCATGTGCCACTTTCAGGTCTCCTCACACTGCTGGTGGGTTCCATTTTGTCATAGGGTGCTGGCAGATTACGGGCCTCCCATTGCTGCTGCCAGGCCCGTAATCTGCCATGGGCCCCCGTACCGACTCCTCATGCTGCTGCCAGGCCCGTTATCTGTCATGGGCCCCTGTACCGCCTCCTCATGCTGCTGCCAGGTCCAGAGTGTGTCATGGGTCCCTGTACGGCCTCCCATTGCTGCTGTCTCCATCGCCACACTCTGCCATGTGCTACTTTCAGGTCTCCTCACACTGCTGGTGGGTTCCATTTTGTCATAGGGTGCTGGCAGATTACGGGCCTCCCATTGCTGCTGCCAGGCCCGTAATCTGCCATGGGCCCCCGTACCGACTCCTCATGCTGCTGCCAGGCCCGTAATCTGTCATGGGCCCCTGTACCGCCTCCTCATGCTGCTGCCAGGTCCAGAGTGTGTCATGGGTCCCTGTACGGCCTCCCATTGCTGCTGTCTCCATCGCCACACTCTGCCATGTGCCACTTTCAGGTCTCCTCACACTGCTGGTGGGTTCCATTTTGTCATAGGGTGCTGGCAGATTACGGGCCTCCCATTGCTGCTGCCAGGCCCGTAATCTGCCATGGGCCCCCGTACCGACTCCTCATGCTGCTGCCAGGCCCGTAATCTGTCATGGGCCCCTGTACCGCCTCCTCATGCTGCTGCCAGGTCCAGAGTGTGTCATGGGTCCCTGTACGGCCTCCCATTGCTGCTGTCTCCATCGCCACACTCTGCCATGTGCCACTTTCAGGTCTCCTCACACTGCTGGTGGGTTCCATTTTGTCATAGGGTGCTGGCAGATTACGGGCCTCCCATTGCTGCTGCCAGGCCCGTAATCTGCCATGGGCCCCCGTACCGACTCCTCATGCTGCTGCCAGGCCCGTAATCTGTCATGGGCCCCTGTACCGCCTCCTTATGCTGCTGCCAGGTCCAGAGTGTGTCATGGGTCCCTGTACGGCCTCCCATTGCTGCTGTCTCCATCGCCACACTCTGCCATGTGCCACTTTCAGGTCTCCTCACACTGCTGGTGGGTTCCATTTTGTCATAGGGTGCTGGCAGATTACGGGCCTCCCATTGCTGCTGCCAGGCCCGTAATCTGCCATGGGCCCCCGTACCGACTCCTCATGCTGCTGCCAGGCCCGTAATCTGTCATGGGCCCCTGTACCGCCTCCTCATGCTGCTGCCAGGTCCAGAGTGTGTCATGGGTCCCTGTACGGCCTCCCATTGCTGCTGTCTCCATCGCCACACTCTGCCATGTGCCACTTTCAGGTCTCCTCACACTGCTGGTGGGTTCCATTTTGTCATAGGGTGCTGGCAGATTACGGGCCTCCCATTGCTGCTGCCAGGCCCGTAATCTGCCATGGGCCCCCGTACCGACTCCTCATGCTGCTGCCAGGCCCGTAATCTGTCATGGGCCCCTGTACCGCCTCCTCATGCTGCTGCCAGGTCCAAAGTGTGTCATGGGTCCCTGTACGGCCTCCCATTGCTGCTGTCTCCATCGCCACACTCTGCCATGTGCCACTTTCAGGTCTCCTCACACTGCTGGTGGGTTCCATTTTGTCATAGGGTGCTGGCAGATTACGGGCCTCCCATTGCTGCTGCCAGGCCCGTAATCTGCCATGGGCCCCCGTACCGACTCCTCATGCTGCTGCCAGGCCCGTAATCTGTCATGGGCCCCTGTACCGCCTCCTCATGCTGCTGCCAGGTCCAGAGTGTGTCATGGGTCCCTGTACGGCCTCCCATTGCTGCTGTCTCCATCGCCACACTCTGCCATGTGCCACTTTCAGGTCTCCTCACACTGCTGGTGGGTTCCATTTTGTCATAGGCTGCTGGCAGATTACGGGCCTCCCATTGCTGCTGCCAAGCCCGTAATCTGCCATGGGCCCCCGTACCAACTCCTCATGCTGCTGCCAGGCCCGTAATCTGTCATGGGCCCCTGTACCGCCTCCTCATGCTGCTGCCAGGTCCAGAGTGTGTCATGGGTCCCTGTACGGCCTCCCATTGCTGCTGTCTCCATCGCCACACTCTGCCATGTGCCACTTTCAGGTCTCCTCACACTGCTGGTGGGTTCCATTTTGTCATAGGCTGCTGGCAGATTACGGGCCTCCCATTGCTGCTGCCAAGCCCGTAATCTGCCATGGGCCCCCGTACCAACTCCTCATGCTGCTGCCAGGCCCGTAATCTGTCATGGGCCCCTGTACCGCCTCCTCATGCTGCTGCCAGGTCCAGAGTGTGTCATGGGTCCCTGTACGGCCTCCCATTGCTGCTGTCTCCATCGCCACACTCTGCCATGTGCCACTTTCAGGTCTCCTCACACTGCTGGTGGGTTCCATTTTGTCATAGGGTGCTGGCAGATTACGGGCCTCCCATTGCTGCTGCCAGGCCCGTAATCTGCCATGGGCCCCCGTACCGACTCCTCATGCTGCTGCCAGGCCTGTAATCTGTCATGGGCCCCTGTACCGCCTCCTCATGCTGCTGCCAGGTCCAGAGTGTGTCATGGGTCCCTGTACGGCCTCCTATTGCTGCTGTCTCCATCGCCACACTCTGCCATGTGCCACTTTCAGGTCTCCTCACACTGCTGGTGGGTTCCATTTTGTCATAGGGTGCTGGCAGATTACGGGCCTCCCATTGCTGCTGCCAGGCCCGTAATCTGCCATGGGCCCCCGTACCGACTCCTCATGCTGCTGCCAGGCCCGTAATCTGTCATGGGCCCCTGTACCGCCTCCTCATGCTGCTGCCAGGTCCAGAGTGTGTCATGGGTCCCTGTACGGCCTCCCATTGCTGCTGTCTCCATCGCCACACTCTGCCATGTGCCACTTTCAGGTCTCCTCACACTGCTGGTGGGTTCCATTTTTTCATAGGGTGCTGTATGGCCTCCCATTGCTGCTGCCTCCACCGACACACTGTGGCTCCACACTCTGGTTTTGGCCCCGTGACTGCCCAAATGAGTGAAGTGTGCGGTGATTCTAAGATCGACGGCACTCATCTGCATGTCATACTGACTGACAGTATTATTTCTCTTCCCCAGCAGAATCCAAGGGCATTTAAATTAAAGGTACAGTGTTCTGCACTAATATAAAGGCTCTCTGAAGCCTAGAAACACCCTTTTTATAAGTTCAATTCGCAGCGAATATATTCGACTCGAATCGAATTGATTCCGCGAATTCGCCGAATCAGCCGAATCGAATTTTTGAATAATTCACTCATCTCTAATTGTGATTGTCCAATGAACAGTCCAAAGCTAAAGAGGCAGAACTGTAAACTACAAAGCTAAAACCTGGGGTTAGGTGTGTTACTTCCCTATGCAGTGTGCAGAGGTATGTGAATCAAGGAACTGGCCAAATAATATTATATAAATGCTGCCATATAAAGCACTTCACTTACGTGTACACCAAACAGCCATAACATTATAACCACCTGCAATAACCCTTTGAGGCATAAACTCTACTAGACCTCTTAAGGTTTGTTGTAGTATCTGGCACCAAACCGCCAGTAGGAGATCCTAGTTTGGTAATTTGTGAGGTGGGGCCTCCTTGGATTGGACTTGCTTTTAACAGCACATCCCACAGATGCTTGATAAGACTGAGATCTGGAAAATTTGGAGGCCTAGTCAACATCTCAAACTCGTTGTGGTCGTCAAACCGTTCTTGAATTCATCAGACCAGGCCACCTTCTTCTATTGCTCCATGGTCCAGTTCTGATGCTCATGTGGCTATTGTAGGTGCTTTTGGCTGTGGACATAGGTCAACAATCGTGCCCTGTAGCTATATAGCCCCATATGCAAAAAATGTGTGCTTTGATACCTTTCTATCAGAATCAGCAGTTGTCCATGGTATAAGGAAGAACTGGAGAGGGGGGACTAAATTAAAGTGCATGTTATAAAAAAAATATATACTGCAGCTAGTCAGAGTTTTTTATGTGGTGGCTATATTAGTTTTTTTAGGCTTTTATTACAGTTATTTAAAGAACTCCAGGATAGAAAAAAAAATCACCCAGTAGTACACCCCCAACACAAAACACTAAACAGTTAACAACATTTTGAAAATCCTTACCGTTTAAGGGAAAAGTCTCATTGAATTTTCATGACTTCATCTCTGTAATTTAAAAGATAACAGCATCTGCTCTGCCAAGGAGGAGGTGTAACAGCAGGGAATACATCATATCCTGTCCTCTCTCTGCAATAAAAGGAAACTACAATTCCCATCAACCACAGGGTATGTGAGTGGGTACACTAGCCCTGTACACATTGAATGTGTCTGATATTCTGCAAGTGGTGCTGAATTACATAACTGCTTCCTGGAGAAAGAACTACAGAAGGGATGTGCCAAGACCAGTGACTGAGAAAATAGGAGGCATAGCAGCCACTACTCTTACAAACAGGAAACCAAAGAGAATTAACAGTTTAATCTGAAAATTAATAAGCTATTTCAGAGCAACTACTGAGTGAACCAGAAGATGGATGACAAATTCAGTGAAGGTAGGCAATCAGCAACAAGGATATGCAAATACGTTTTTTTCCCGGAGTTCTGCTTTAAACTTGGTGATCCTTACTGTAAAACAATTCCTGTCCCTGGGCAACACTCACCCACAGCACTGTATCTATTGAGGATGTTGACATTCTACCCTGCTCTCCTAATTAAGACTACAGACCCGTTTCCATAATATAGGGAGGGGTTGTTCTGTAGTTTACAGTAGACAGCAAGGAGAAATTATATCATTCATTGAGATTTGAATTTCATGATCACGAAGTTTCATGAAGGTCACAGGAATTCTTACAGGAACAACAGGTATTTTTCTATATTAAGAAAACTAACACACCACATGCAAAGTCTGGTAAGCTGTGTAATGCGTATGAAATGTGTTGGCCTTGGACCCTATGTTTCTTGGGTAATTTTTACAATAAAGCATTGTTGCGCAAATGCCAGGGACATGAGAAGTGACTGATGTAATTTCTTTAGCCAAAGGAACAGAGTCACAAGATATTCTGCTGAGAGCAAGATATAACCTTGTTTATGGAATGAACTGTGTTTATGACATCTAGTAACCTCACATTAGGAGATAAAAACCTGTTTAAGGACATCAAAGTTAGAAATCCTTAAGTCTGGAGGAGATGAAAAGAGGTTTTGGGGTAGGTAAGAAGCAAAAGTGTGACTTTTCAGATAACGAATATGGTAGTTGAACATGACTATTATCCTCACGGAACCTTTCTGCTAGCCCCTCCTGTAGTGAGTGTGGCACTGCCCACAATTGGACCGCTTCCAGAAAAAGGGTTTATAAGGTGGAGGTCCAGGCAAGACCAGTAGAAGCTCCCCTAGTGGCCAGAGGACGCTCTGACGCTGGGATTTTTACCAAGGCTATTATATAGGCTCTTCGACTGGTTGCGCCTATGCCTTCTCCGTGACCCCCTGGGCAGTTTGGTTCCGATGGGATTTGTTCCTCCCAGCCTCCACATAGCTTCGGTAATGTATTAATTCTGTGCTGTGACACTGTCAAATGATGTGTCTATTTCATGCTGTAATGCTCACATTATTATTGGTCTGTGTTATTATGCAGATTGTAATGACTATAAGATATATCCTCCTGTGTGTCGTGTGATAATATAAGTGGAGGTATTGACAGTGCAAGAATATTGCAGTTGGATTCTGTTATTTCTTCGAGTGTCGGGTGAATGCTATGATGTGCCAGGGCAGGTCTTCATTAGGTAGTTGGTCTTTCACAATGCGTAGAACATGTAATGGTTTAAATGCTGATTAAAAGTACCTGCACGACTGCATGTTGATTGCGTGCATGTATATGACTTGTTTTTAGTAATTGCACCCAGCATCACTATTACAAGCTGTAACATATAAAATTTTTGTTCTAGTAGTGAGATATACTATTTTGCCAAAAGTATTGGGACACCCCTTCAAATCATTGGATTTGGGTGTTTGAATCACCTTCTTGACCACAGGTGTATAAAATCAAGCACCTATGCATGCAGACTGCTTCAACAAACATTAGTGAAAGAATGGGTCGTTCTCAGGAGCTCACTGAATTCAAGTGTGGCACCATGATAGGTTGCCACCTGTTCAATAAGTCCATCCATTACAATTCCTTGCTACTAAATAATCCTCGGTCAACTGTTAGTGGCATGATAACAAAGTGGAAGCAACTCAGAACAACAGCAACTCATCCACGAAGTGGTAGGCCACATAAAATGACAGAGCGGGGAGTCAGCACATACTGAAGCGCACAGTGTGCAGAAGTCACCAACTGTCTGCAGAGTCAATAACTAAAGACCTCCAAACTTCATGTGGCCTTCAGATTAGCACAACAGTGTGTAGAGAGCTTCATGGAATGGGTTTCCATGGCCGAGCAGCTGCATCCAAGCCCTACAGCACCAAGTGCAATGCAAAGCGTCAGATGCAGTGATGTAAAGCTTGCTGCCAATGGACTCTAGAGCAGTGGATATGTGTTCTCTGGAGTAACAAATCACTCTTTTCTGTTTGGCAATCTGATGGATGTGTCTGGGCTTGGCAGTTGCCAGGAGAACGGTACTTGCTTCACTGCATTGTGTCAAGTTTAAACTTTGGTGGAGGGGGGTTGTTTTTCAGGGGTTGGGCTTGGCCCCATAGTTCCAGTGAAGGGAATTCTTAAGGCATCAGCATACCAAGACATTTTGGACAATTGTATACTCCCAACTTTGCGGGAACAGTTTGGAGACGGCCCCTTCTTGTTCCAACATGACTGCACACCAGTGCACAAAGCAAGGTCCATAAAGACATGAATGAGCGGGTTTGGGGTGGAGGAACTTGACTGGCCTGCACAGAGTCCTAACCTCAATCCGACAGAACACCTTTGGGATGAATTAGAGCAGAGGCCTTCTCGTCTGACATCAGTTCCTGACCTCAGAAATGCACTTCTGGAAGAATGGTCAAACATTCTTTAGACACATTCCTAAACCTTGTGGACAGCCTTTCCAGAAGAGTTGAAGCTGTTATAGTTGCAAAGGGTGGGCCAACTCAATATTGAACCCTAGGGACAAGACTGGGATGCCATTAAAGTTCCATGCCATGTGTGTGTAAAGGCAGGTGTCCCAATACCTTTGGTAATATAGTGTATTTGCTTGTGGCTAAAATTTATAACAAACAGTATTTTTGTTTACTTTCAATGGTCACTGGGTTGAGTGACTTGACCAATATCATAACAATGAATTCTTGTGCCATGTCCACAAATTAAATCATAGCCAAAATATAAAATACAGCATGACAAATGTTTCTGGATGATAAATGCATTATGGATGTATGTCTATTAGGGATCTTGATCCTAATAAATTATTACCTCAACTGTCCCATATAGTCTTCTTCTGACCTATCTGCCCGCACATAAAGGCTTCTGGAAGAATCCAAAGCTTAAAGTGTTACTAAACCCACAACAGTAAAAATCAGTGTGTATATGCAGTAAAGTATGCTTGTTATACTCATTGTGGAACATAAGGGATTAATCCTCTGCACTGTGTAAAAGGCTGTTTGATCCTGTCTTCTCTGATCCTCCCCTTCTTCCACAGTCCCTGATCCATCTGCTAATAGAACAGAGCCTTGGGGGGATGCTACACGTGCTCAGTTTGGTGTGTATTGCTAGAGTTTTCTTTTTCTTGGGACAGTACACATGATCAGCATAGGGCCAATCAGACAGACAGAGGGTCAGGGGTTCTGCAACCTCACAGGACAATCAGGGGAAAATGAAAACTCCTCCTACACGTTTTAACCACTGCTCAGCTGGACACTTATAGAAGTCACAAGACTGCACTAACTGCTGATGAGAAAAGGTATTTAGCAGTTTATATTTACTAAAATAATTGGATTTCCATGTTGTGTGTACTGTGGGAGACCAGAAAGAGTGAATGCAGGGTCCTGGGTTTAGTAACACTTTAAAGCTATAATTTTCACATTGTGCTCATGTTATCACCCCTTCTGAAAACCGTTACAAGTATCACTAAACCCTAAGTAATCAATGTTTAGTATACCACAGGAATGTGTGCCCTAAAGAAATGCCGCATTTGCTTTTAGAAAACCTTTGTTGCACCTCAGTGATGCTGCAACTTCCTGTCTACATGCATAAACTGCGGTGGCAGCTGTATGGCATTTCTCAGGGTTGCCTTCCTAATTGTGACAATGGTGGTAAACAACTGCCTAATGAACATTGGCACTGGTAGTGCAGGAGACAGGGTTACAACACCAGTGAGCAAGTGGGAGACAAATACAGTATGTTGTTACCTTATAACAGGAAAGGCCTAAATGAGCGCCTTCATGGCAGGATCAACAGATACTATTTTAAGGAAAGCGTCAGATTTTAAAATATTGACCATTGCTTTTGTAAATGCATTAATATGTTAAAGATTATAGGATATTTTTGTGACCGGATTTGGATCTACTTTTAGTGGGAAAGGAAAAGTGTTACTGGCAGGATCACCATGTGAAGAAAAATAGAAAAAATGCCTGAAAAAAGACACCAATGCAGCTACCATATGTAAGGGCAAATAAGCTAAAATATATTATTTTTTTTACCCACACTTTAAAATGCATACATGCTTTCTTTCCTGTTCCCAGTAGTGTATTACTGTGTCAGTAGTACGTATTAAGGTGGTTGGGGTCATAGTTCACCCGGCAGATCCAGAGCTCTCTAATTAAATGCCCCACATCAAGCATGTCTGAACTGCTTCTTCAATTGTTCTGAGAGGCCTAGGGTAACATATGTGTTGCAAAAGATGGGGTTTGTTGTCATGCACTAAATCATGTTACTTACTTACAATGGCACTAAAAATCATTGTGGTCGAGAATAATGCTCCAGCACAATTTTGGACAATACATGCCAAACAGGGTACAGGTATGAGGAGAAACAGGTGTAAGGAGGCTACTACTTCCCTCAATTACCGCTCCACCCGGTATCCAGACCTGTAATCTGCCGATGCCCCTGGAGATCAGAATTGGAAACGGGAAAGGTTGGCAATCAGGATAATATCAACCATATACTTTTTTATCATAATAGCATGTACACAGCTAAAAATATCCAATGCGTTTCGGACAATTAGCCATGGCTCATGGCTAAGGACTAATTGTCCGAAATGTGTTGCCTGTTTTTAGCTATGTACATGCTATTATAATAAAGAAGTATATGGTTGATATTATCCAGATTGCCAACCTTTCCCGTTTCCAATTCTGATCTCAGGGTACAGGTATGAATGGTAAAGCTCTGAAACTGCATTGAGAAAATCGAGCAGTGTTTTATTTATATGTCTTCACTCCATTGCAGATCATTACAGAGCTCATACCTGCACATGTTCTAGGCAAGAATACCTATTTTATGCCTCTTAAAACCACACATCATTTTTTTTTTCCAGTGCACTTTCTGCCCATTCTAGGCACATCAAAAGATATACTACTTACCAGCACTGTCCAGCATGAAGAATGATGTAATTTGGCCAAACCATGCTCATATTTCACAGCAATGATCAATGCCTTTAGTCCCTACCTGACTCCCACAATTATTTAACATAGCAATTTCTGATACACTTGTGTCAGCTCTAGTCATTGTATTGTTGCTTTCACTGCATGGATTTGTGGTTTTTATAAAGCAGTACTAGAGATCAGTGCCTCCTGAGTCATATGCCTCTGATTGCCTCACTATTCTCTAGTGACTTAGAAAATTAAATAAGTCTTTTATGTACTAGCAGCCCTGTGGCATTATAATGAAGATTGAATTGGGCCTTTTACAAGGAAGGGTGTAATATATTACAAAACAGAACTGTGGCATTACTTTTATATAACTGTCACCTAAAAAGGGGACTTTTTCTGAAAAATTTAGGCAGTAGGCTGGTCATTCAGGTGATACACTACTCAGCGTTCAGATTCTCTTGCAATGATCAGCATCTCTTCTACCTGGATTAGAACACAGGGCCAAGGAAATGCTGCTTAGCCCCCCAAGAACCAACAGTGGTTTATCTATAAATGTCTGTGTTCCACTGTAGAATCATTATGAACATGGTCTAGGGAACAGGACCTGTCTTATGCCATTTGCTTTTTCAGGAATAATACAGCTATCACCAATTCACAGGATTTTACTTGTCATAATAGTTTGTTATTACTATTATTTTGTGTACTGGGCCCCTACGATTTGGCTTGTAGCAGCCAATCAGATTTTTCATTGCAACTATGAAAAAGGAAAAATTATGACTGGTTGTTAGAATAAGCACAGACAGTTCTTTCAGGCACATTAATACCCAAGACCAGCTTTTCTCAATCAGGGTTTGGTGGAACCATAAGGTTCAGCAGGGACCAGCCAAATTTCGATCCATGTATGGCTGGCTCAGAGTCCCAGACTTGGAACCAGTGGTGTATTTTGGTTTTGTGCTGCCCTTATCAATATTAAAATCGTGCCCCCCATCTAAATTTGTCCCAACCCTTCCTGTTTAGGGCCCACCCTTTCATCTGTAAACTCCACCCCTTCCACTTTAGGCCCCACCTCTTCCTATTAGAGCTCCACCCCAGGAGACGGTCAGAGACTGCAGACACAGTACAGGAGACGGTCAGAGACTGCAGACAGGTTACAAGAGGGTCCCCACAACCCCTCCCCTTGCATCAGGGTCTCCAAGTCCCCACTCCTTAAATCAGGGTCCTCAAAGTCCCCCCTCAACATTAGGGTCCAAAAAGATCCCCCCAATAAATCAGGATCCCATTTAAATCATGGTATCCAGAGTTCCCCCACCTTATGTGCATCAGGGTCCCCATAGCCCCCTCAAATCAGGTTTCCCAGAGTCCTCCCTCCGTACATTAGGATCCCAAAAGTCCCCCCCACATATATCAGGATCAGTCCTTTACATAATGGTCTCCAGAATCCCCCCCACCTTACATCAGGGTCCCCATAGGCCCTCCCTTTACATCATGTTCCCCCAGAGCCCCCCTCCTTAAATCTGGATCCCCATAGTCCCTACCAAATACATCAGGGTCCCAAGAGTCTCCACCAATACATCAGGGTCCCCCTTTTTCATCATGGTCTTCAGAATCCTCCACCTTACATCAGGGTCTCTAGAGCCCATTCTCTTTAATTTGGGTCCCCAAAGTTCTCCCTGCCTTTACATCAGGATCCCCCCAACTCCCCTTACCTCAGGGTCCATTCCATCTCACTCCTCCAGGCAGCTACACGAGCTGCAAGACGTCCTGTCCTTGCCGCCCTCCTCCTCCTCTAAATGTCGTGGCTTGGGGGCGGGGCAAGCACCTGATCGGTTGTTAGGATCGCCGATGTCCTAGTAACCAATCATGTGCTTTTCCTGCCCCCCACTAGTGCTGACAGTGACAATACAGGGCAGCGGTGTGGTGAGCCGCCCCCGAAACACAGCCAGACCACCCCCCTTGCCTGAGCACACCGGAGAACACCCCCCCCACTCGAACACAGCCAAGCCCTACCGAGCACAGCCGAGCTGCCCAACTCCACCCTAGCACAGCCGAGCTGCCCCCCACTCATGCACACACGAGCCTGCCCCCCCTCCTAAACACAGACGAGTCCGCTCCCCCCTCTCGAACACAGCCGAGTCTGCCCCTCCGCCCAAGCACACATGAGCCCGCCCCCCTCCCAACCACACCCAAGCCTGTCTCCCCGCCTGAGCACACACAAGCCCGCCCCCCTCTCGAACACAGCTGAGCCCATCCCCCCGCCAGAGCACACACCAGACAGCACTGGTCTGGCCTTTGTAGACGGCACTGGTCTGGCCTTTGTAGACAGCACTGGTCCCTTCTGCCTGGGGGCAATGTCCCCCCCCCTGAAAAATGCTGCCCAAGGCAGGTGCCTTGTTTGCCTCACGGCAGATATGCCCCTGCTTGGAACTGGTATACAGATAACAACATCTAATTTTCTCTAATGGTGTTTACTCCTCAGGCAGACTCCTGGGACTGTATTTTTATCTGCACCTATAGACATATAGAAATGTCTTTATTAAAGCCAAACAAAGCACACTGCAGCCCCACCTAGGACAACCCCTCTTTAACGTTTCATTCAGTATGGACTTGATCACAGAGAATGGGGGAGCAGAGAGGAAAAGATCTTTTATACAGTATACAATCAATGCAGCTTAAGCCTTAAAGGGATATGTACCATATGAACATCAAGTCACACAAAAAAAAAATCACAACAAGCTACTGTATATAATGTAATTACATATCCCAAGTCAAAATTCACTGCACATTGGAACATTCTATCAATAACAAATAACTCCTAAAACGCTTTAAAAAATAAATAAATACATTTAAAAAAAGGACAAACCCGACAGAGGACATAGAGTAGACAGTATAATTTTATAAATCTATCCAATTTTATTGATCTACAAGAAATCAGAAGCTAAATGATTGAATGTTCCTTAAGGGTATAGAAGAGAAAGGATAAAAAAGGATGAAGAAAAATGGGAAGAGGGAAGGGAGGAGATGAAACAAAGTTAGATAAATAAATAAAATAATAATAAAAGAGAATCAGAGTGTTATCAGCTCATTCATAACAGTGAGTAACATCCCATTTAAAATTCATTCCTTTTGGAATTCTGGAATCTAAGTTAAAAATGCAGCATATTTCTTTTCTACTTAGTATGGAAGACCGATCACCTTTCCTGATGGGGTTGTTGATCCTTTCTATCATTTGTATTTTAAGAGTGGTACTTCTGGTGCTAGAAACATGATGGTCCACAAAGTAGTGTACTACGTTGGTATTTTTATTGGTCCTAATATTAGACAGATGGTCCTTGAAACGATCACTGTCTTGTAATTCTGTCAACATCTTGTTTGCAGCGTACCATTCAAGAAATAGATTATGTACCATGTTTGACAAGTCACCAACTGCCTAATCTTGAATGACCAGCCATTAACAAATGACTGCATAGTGAGGGCATTGGCCAGACATGGACAACTCGAGTAGCTCTGTACCTGAATATGCTCACAGTGTCCAGCCACATTAGTTGACTTCTTCTAGACTGAAACAAACTAGAAGTTAGTATATTGTCAATCGTGGATGCCTACTTACCCAAAAAACAAACCACTGGGGACAGTATTTTTGTTAACTCAGCATCACCCAGCAGTATGGGTAAGTATCTGCATATAATTTATTTAACCTCATTGAACTCCATAATATAATGGGAGAGTCATACTTGAATCCCCTTTTACTCCTGGTTCTACAGTAATATAATCATATAAATATTAGATCCTTTGTCTATTGTGGAGACAAATAAAATTACCATCATAGTTATGTTGCCAGTTCTCTTAAAGTAGAAATTATAGAAAGAATCAACCACCCCCATAAGTGTAGGCGATCGGTGTTCCTTGCTAAGTAGAAGAGAAGATTAGTGGATCTTTACCTTAGAAACCAGAATTCCAAAAGGCATGAATTTTGGATGGGATGTTACCCATTATTATGAATTAATTGATATTATATTCTGGTTTTCTTTTTCTATAATTTCACAATCTTTTACTATCTTTCTTTGTTCCATCTCCTTCTCCCCCTTGCCTTCAAGAGTATACTATCATTCACCTTTGATCTTTTGTAGATTAATAAATATCAAAAGACATATAAAATACTACTTTCTACTTTTATCCATGCCCTCGGTTAAGTTTTTTTGGTTAATAGTAGTAGTTTCTTTTAACCTTTGCATTCATGTTTAAGAGTCTACGGAAAATAAAAGTGTTGGGTTATAGGATGTTTTTGTTATTGATAAAATTGTCCAATGTGCAATGAATTTTGTCTTTGGATATGTAATTACATCTGTATATTAGTCTGGTGTAATTATTTGTGACTTTTTGTGTATATGGTATCTTTTTAAGACACAAGTTGCATTAATTGTAGTTTTTCCTATCTGCTTTCACTATCTTTGTGATCAAGCCCATATTGGGTGAAATGTAATGGGTCCTAGGAGATGCTGCAGTGTACTTTGGTTTAAGTTTGAATGTGTGACTTCTTGTTTTCCTGCTTTCTTTGCACCTATGTTGTGGCTTTGGAAAAGCTCAGAATTCAGGCAGTGGTGCTGTTTAGATGGAACATGGTTTCTCTGGTGACGGCAGGGTTACTGTGTGCATAGTCAATTTTTTTTGACTGTTGGTTAGAGTAAAGAAGGATTACAACCCCCTGTCAAGTTTCCCTCTCTTTTGTCCTGGTGACCACTGACAGAGACAGAAGATCATGGGAAACTCAAAATTTTACAGTGGTCACCAGAACATTCGGTGAGGATAATCTTTTAATGCATGCTCCTGATCTCTGGGGGAGAATTCTTCTCACTTTCTGGTGCATGTCCCAGACAGAAAGTAAAGGGAAATCTCCCCAATGGAACACAGACAACAGAAAAATAAACTCCCAACGGTTTTAACCCTTCCCTACACTACCCAAAACAAAAATGTAACTTTTTTTAATCACACTTTCTTCAATGATCTGAAGTTTAAGGGCACTTCATGCTCTGTTTCATAAATTCTGTGTCATATGGGGTAATGAGTCTGGCAACATAAATTAGCGTTAATCTGTGTGGTCCTAAGAATCTTCACCCCCTTTAATTTATGGGTGGCACAGAGCACATGAGGTCATCCAGGAAGCCAACAGACTTGCACCTAGTGTAATAAAGGGAAGTCAAAGAAAGCTGTTGGTAATGCTATCACATTATATTAGGAGAGCTTAGTCTTGTCCTAATCAGTGCACTGTTTTTAGGCAGTTCTACCTTTACCATAATGCGTGTATATTTTTATTCAATGCAAAAATGTAGCACTTTTCATCTTGCCTGGCTGCTCTAATAACTAATCCCTATGGTTTCTGTCAACTTTATCTTCTGAATAGCCCAAGATCTAAGGCTCTGTGTCTGCTTTTCTTTTTGTCCACTGCAGCCTCTCCAAGTGACAACTACGGTTGCAAGAAAAAGTATGTGAACCCCTTGGGATTACGTGGAGTTTTGCACGAATTGGGCATAAAATGTGCTCTGAACGTCATCTAAGTCACAACAATAGAAGAACACAGTCTGCTGAACATAATACTACACAAACATTAGATGTTGCCATGGTTTAATTGCACATAACATGTAAACATTCACAGTGCAGGGAGGAAAAAGTATGTGAGGCCCTAGCTTAATGACTTCTCCCAGAGCTAATTGGAGCCAGGAGTGAGCCAACCTTGACTCCAGTGTGATGATATTGGATGTGTTGCTGACAGCTGTCCTGCCCTTAAAAAACACACACCTGTTTTGGGTTTACTGGTTTCAAGAAGCACTGTCTGATGTGAACCATGCCTCGCAGAAAAGAGCTCTCAGAAGACCTACGATCAAGAATTGTTGACTTGCATGAAGCTGGAAAGGGTTACAAAAGTATCTCCAAAAGCCTTGATGTTCGCATGTCCACGGTAAGACAGTCTACAAATGGAGAAAGTTTAGCACTGTTGCTACTCTCCCTAGGCGTGGTCGTCCTGTAAAAATGACTGCAAGAGCACAGCGCAGAATGCTGCATGAGGTAAAGAAGAATCCCAGAGTGTCAGCTAAAGACCTACAGAAATCTCTGGCACATGCTAACATTTTTGTTGACACATCTACAATAAGGAAAACATTAAACAAGAATGGAGTACATGGGAGGACACCACGGAGGAAGCCATTTCTGTCCAAAAAGAATATTGCAGCACGTTTGAAGTTTGCAAAAGAGCATCTGGATGTTCCACAGCTCTACTGGCAAAATATACTGTGGACAGATGAAACCAAGATTGAGTTGTTTGGGAAGAACAAAAGAAAAAAAGGCACAGCACACCAACATCAAAACCTCATCCCCACTGTAAAACATGGCGGAGGGAGCATCATGGTTTGGGGCTGCTTTGCTGCCTCAGGGCCTAGACGGATTGTTGTCATTGATGGGAAAATGAATTCTAGAGTTTATCAAGACATTTTGCAGGAAAACGTACGACCATCTGTCCGCCAACTGAAGCTCTGCAGAGGATGGGTGATGCAACAGGACAATGACCCAAAGCATACAAGTAATTCAACAAAACAATGGCTGCAACAGCACAGAATACGCCTTCTGGAGTGGCCCAGTCAGAGTCCTGACCTCAACCAGATTGAAATGCTGTGGCATGACCTTAAGAGAGCGATTCACACCAGACATCCCAAGAATATTGCTACACTGAAACAGTTTTGTGAAGAGGAGTGGTCCAAAATTACTCCAGATCTTTGTGCAGGTCTGATCTGCAACTACAGGAAACGTTTGGTTGAGGTTATTGCTGCCAAAGGAGGGTCAACCAGTTATTAAGTCCAAAGCTTCACATACGTTTTCCTCCCTGCACTGTGAATGTTTACATGTTATGTGCAATTAAACCATGGCAACATCTAATGTTTGTGTAGTATTATGTTCAGCAGACTATGTTCTTCTATTGTTGTGACTTAGATGACGTTCAGAGCACATTTTATGCCCAATTCGTGCAAAACTCCACGTAATACCAAGGGGTTCACATACTTTTTCTTGCAACTGTAGTTACAGGCCACTCCTGAAGTCTTCTTTGGCTGTACTGCATTTTCTGAATCTCATATTAAACTTAATAAAGTAGACATCTTTATTTCAGCACAGTTGGAGTGTTTCACTGACAACTTGATACATTTACTAATTGACTTGTTACCCTTTAACTATATTTAGCCAATTGTGGATTAATTAACAAGGTCTGTTTTACATAGAGCCATTTTTGTTTTTTAGCGTAATGGAATTTAATGAATCATGGACTAATTCAGTGCCTTCGCTGACATGAATGGCAATTTTCCTCCACCTTCTCCATTAGGGCTGCAAAGGTTTGTTTAATGCTAATGTCAGTGACTTGGTTAATGAGCTACAGGAGGAATTTCAAAGACAAGCCCAATAATGGTACTTTGTTAGGTAGATACTTAAGGCTGCATCTAGAGAACTCCTATATTTAAAATATTTCATTGTAACTGTAGACAGAGATTTGTTTTTAGTTTTGATAGAGAATGGAAAATTTAGAATCCTTGTCAGGTGTTATTGCTGTTTTTGTCTCTGCTGAGGAGATTCAACCTCTAAATTGTCCTGGTGACCACTGGGACAGAAACCAATGTGAAATCCAAAATGTTACAGTTGAGGTGAGGGGAAAACTTCAAAAGGGTGCACCTGTCTCAACTCATTTTGTATGTCAAACCTCCCCAAAGTGAAACAATAAAAAAAAAAGATGGAGGTTTTAAAGATACCCAATACACCTTCCCAGTGCTATTCTTTGATGTGTGTTAGCAAAATTGTAGTGGGTCTGATTTTGATCTGTTGTATGTCAGGCAGCCAATTCAAATAAATATCCTTCTTTAACGCAGGTTTAGGCATGATGTAACGTATGTTACCACATTAGACTGCCCTGGTATGAGTGGGTTCTTGTTTTTAAATTAGACGGTCTTTAAATGCAGTCATTAGTATTTAGAGTACCTAACAAAGATGTTTTGCGCTAGTCTTTGAAAGCCTTTTTGTAGCTCAATGCTACTTTTGTGGATAGAAAAGGGAAGAGATGGAAGCTTTGTCAAGCTTTTATTACAATATGCATTCTCAATGCAGAGGGTATCCTTAATTTCCTGTTCTGGCAATGATGATCATCACAAGAGATCTCTCCACATCTCCAGGGATACATAAACAAAAAAATACATTTTTAGAGTGGAAACGTTCAGAGCCTCTGTCAGGGTATTATTGCTGCCTACATTCTCATTGGCCCTGGGAAAGTAATGATACTTGATGCCTTCAAATGCATTTATGGCAGGGGCAATTAATAGTAGTTCTTATAGATAATTCATGTGATTTCCAATCTATAAAAGAAGAAAGTCTCCAATGCGTCACCATTCTAGTATTTCACAAAACCCACACTGTGTGAAATTAAGTGGCTGCTATTGCTGGCCTCCTCCTGAAAAATCTGGCTGTATGGCTTTCCTTTGAGAAACTGACCCAGAACAAGTATGTAGCTAAAAATATGAGAACAGTGATTTGTGTAGTTGAAGCCAGAGAGTCAGCATGATGGGCAGGGAACTAGAATATTTCAGAATTGCAATGGCAACTCATATGTCTCTTAGCATAGATTTAGTTGAAAAGGGTTTTTAGCTTTGCTATGAAAATTAAGCAACTTAAGTTGGTTGTAAACCCTTACATATACCCAGTGAAGTGACTGGTCTCGGCTGATACACAGAGGTGAAGCAAATAATTTGTACCTGTCTATCTGTAGTCTTCTCTACATCTGATCAACGTGCTGAATTTATACAGCTTGTTTGAGCTATCAGAAAAAAGTGGGTGAAGAGATAAAATTACACATTGAAGAGCTAAGTGAGGAGAGCTCTGAGAGCTGATTGGAGGGAAGATACACACCCCTTCACACAACGCACAAGAACATAGCTGAGGTTATCAATCTGTTGGATATCCCTCCCCATCACAATTTTTGTCTTGGTGTCAGGAAAACTTGTCAGAAGTGATTCATGCTGACAGAAATGACACGTAGGGCTCTTAATTGAGAAAAGCACACACAATAGAGGGATATGCATTGTTCATATTTCATGCCTGAGGTTTGCAACCACTTTAACATGTATGTTCAGCAAAACGTTTTTTTTTAGTTTTGGGTTGGAGTGGAGAAGGATATAACTCCTTTCAAGCTTCCTTGCTATCTGGGGTTCCATTAGAAACATTTACCCTTATTTCCTGTCCCATTAACATTTTTCCCATTAACATTTTTTTTTTAGTGGAGTATGGAAAGGCTTGAGTCTCTGTTATAGGGTTCCTGTTTTTCATTAGCATTCAATTTTCAGGTTAATTACCCTACATAGGCCTGTTTCCTTCACTAAAGTCTGTGGCTTGAGAATACTCTGTCTGAACCAGACCTGCCATGCCATACAGCACCCAAAAATCACCCTGCCCCTTTACTTTTTTAAACCTTCTCCTAAGGAACATCGCTACTGCTGCAGTGCTTTTGTTCTTCAACCCATACAGCTTATCTGTGTTCTGCTGAGACTTTTACCTTGGAAATGTCACATGCTCTTGGAAGTCTCTTGCAACATCTACCATAACTCCAGCCACAGTTGAAGCTTTGAAATGCCAACATGCAACATAGCTAAACATGCAACAGTTTAGTTCTTCAATTTTTCATTCAAGCATATCAGTATCTGGTGACCTTGGAACACACGCTTCTGATGCTAGAGTGCTTTACACGAAACCTCATGTGAAAACATTTTAATACTAAGGCCATCATCCAGAATCATCCTTTTCTTGGAAGTCTGAATGTGAATTAGAGGACACTATCTTCAAGTAATACCCTCCTACTACGACTTTTAGAAGTTTTGTGTGTGTCATGGATGCTTTGGATTACATATTGCATAGTGTGTTGGACAGCATTAGTAGCTCACTGATGCTTGAGCTTTCAGTTGCGGCCTGGAATTGGTCTTCTATTTATGGTACATTAGGGTATATTTCTTTAAAATGGAGCATGTTGGAATAACCCTTACAAATAAAACCCTAAACAGTGTGGGACCATATGGTGGACAGAGACTGTAAAACTCTTGCATCACCATACACAAGCATACCAATGCAGGATAAAAACCTGATGTTTTTAATTTTACATCCCAGTATGTGAATAAGAAGAAAAAGAAAACAAATGTAGTTGGAGACCATTTGCATATAAATATTTTTTTTCTTTATCCTCCCGCAGGGAGAAGAGAGGAAAAAAAATTACATTTACTCATGCAAAAAATGTAAAACCAGGGAAAGTATAAGCGTCTTATTGCAAAGATCCCATTTTGCCGTAAAAATATGTTTTATTGCACCTATTCATCGCTTAGAAAGTTGTGAACCACTTCAAAGTCTCTCAGAATCCTGTTGTTATTTACTTTTTTGCTTAGGCAATTTTTTAACTATATTACTCTTTTCCACTTCTTTTCCTCTCTGGTTTACTATGGTGTTGTCATCATTTAAAGCTGAGGTAAAAATTGTAGACTTGTTTTCTCCGATGACTTGTTCTCGATTCAGAACGCTGGCTTGTGCTTTAATAAATACCAAAGGGAACACATTGGATGAGGTTCCTTCAGCAGGATTAAATTTGCTTGAGAGAGCCCTCTAGTGGCAGTCTATCATTCCAGATTCGATGGGTTTTATAAGACGCACTGGAAAGTGTTAGGCGATAAAAGAAGGCCCAATTAAAAAAGGAGTAAAACAATAAAAAACAGGGAAATTCCTACATGAACACAACTGACCAAAATCTTTGAAAGGCCAGCTCCTTATGAACCAGAACTCACTCTGATTTTCATCCAAACAAATCTCTCGTCTTTTCCCTTTGTCGATACCATGACAACATGGCGGCATCAGTAGTAGCTAGTTAAGGATAGCAGCGTACCATTTCCTATCGATAATTAAAGATATTTCTCATACTGTTGTCACTCTCATCACCACCTCTCTGTTGGAATTTGTGCTATTTCGATGTTCATTAGGCCGCAGGTGGCTGAGGATGTGTAGAATTGTATAACCACAGTGATGGTTTAATATAGTCCTAACCCGCTGGCTCCGCCCCGGGCCTCTGTCATTGTGAGAGGAATGGTTCGTCCGTGAATTCCTTCCCCCAAGCTTTGTAGTCCCAGTTATAGGTTCCCCAAGGTCCTTAGTTTTGTCATAGTTCAGAACTTTCCACTGCTGATTGACGGCTTGCCATCGCTTGAAGATCCGATATACCGATGAGCCTTCGTGAATTATGAGACCTGTTACAAGATAAGAAGAACAACATATACTAAATATACAAATAACTTTCTATTGTATTCATTTGCAAGCACTCCTCCATTGGTATTTTTTTAAAGTAAACCATGGCATTCCTCTTGCTATCCCATCTGTTAGAACCTGTACATATACAGTAGAATGTTATAGGTCTTTCATTGCTCACTCTTATATCACAGCTCTCTAGTCAGGTGCGTCCCTAGGCAGGTGCGGTGGGTGCGCGCCGCACCAGGTGACAGGTTTTGCACGGGAGTGACACTGGACCCGCTCCTCCAGGGATGGACTGACCGAGGGCCAGGGGTTACTACAGGGCCCCATGAAAGGCTCAGTCCATCCCTGTATGTGCCACTGCTGAAATAAGCAAGCATTGAGGGGACGGACAGTGAGGCAGGCACTTCGGACACCTCTCCTCCTCGGAGTTTCAGCAGAGGGGCGGGTCCACATCCCTGCCACGGGTGCTGAAGTCAGAGAGCTGGAGGGGCGAGCAGAGTATGCAGCAGTTCAGTGTGTAATCCTCGGACCCTGGTGACAGCACTGCAGCTTCATGTAGTAGGTAGGGGGGAGAGAGAGGAGGGGAGAAAGAGGGCAGAGAGAGAGAGGGGGTGTCACCAAGTGGTCTGCACCAGGCGACACCAACCCTAGGGACGCCAGTGTCTCTAGCAACCCTTAGATAGCAGTTGTGAAAACTCAGTGTAAAAATGTATTTTATCTTTAGAAGCTTGCAAGGTCTGTCTGCGATCAGGCTGCCTGGGTGCGACATTGTCCTTTTTTCCCTACTGGCTGCAATATTTTTATGTGCTCTGTGTTCGCTGACCTCATGTTTCAGCTAACATTAAGGTTAAAACATATATAAAAAGACTTGCTATGTTAAACCTAATCAGTCCACTTTACTTGATACATTCTAACACAGTACAACGCCACTTGGACAACAAGGAATATCTCCTAAACATGCACAGTTTAGGAGATATTCACTGTTTCTGCAGCCGATGATGTCACCAGCACATGTGCTCTGAAGGGATGGCATACTCATGCTGTCCCTTCAGAGCTCTGTTCTGCAGCTGTGACTCCTGTGCGCATGCGCGGGAGTAACGTCATTGTAGCCAGGCCATTCAAACGGCTAGAGCTTGCAAACCTGGAATGAAGACTGGATAACTATGGAAGCCCTGTCAGCAGTGATATCATGTCACTGGAGGATTTCGTTTTAAGGTAAGTCTTTCATAATGTGCTAGTATGTGATGTGTACTAGCACATTGTGATATTACCTTACAGAAGGAATTGTTTTTCTTTTGAAAGTTTACTACTGCTATAAAAACTTCTTCTTAAAGAGAAAAGGAGGCTAGCCTCGAAGTATACACTAAATACAGCTGTCATATTCAAGGATATGCTTCATGCATGCAAGGCATCTAAGGCCGTATAGCTAAAATTCAGGCATATTTCTTCATCCACGGGCCACAGCTGCTGCATACAGCTGCCCATAGAAATAAATTACAGGATTTGCCTGTATGTGGTGCACTTGTACAGATATAGGGCCCTGGACACAAAGTCTGCGTCCAGAAGTGTATGTCCATATGCGTAATTTCTATGGATGGCTGTATGCAGCAGCTGTGACTCCCAGGCAGAGAAATGAATTTTACTTTCTATGGCCCCAGGAACCCATGTTCAAGTGACCTACACTGATGTTTATGTGTAAATGTGCACTTTTTTCAAGATTCTTGCAGCTGTAGTTATATTTTTTGAGATGGTATTGCATTGTGCAGCTTTCTGTATCAGTATATTTTTGTTGAAATTAAAGTGTCATTAAAATCAAATCATTAAAAAAATGTCAATACTGTACATGCTACATTACATTGTGTTCATACTCACTCATCCACTAGAGCAGTGGTCTCCAAACTGTGGCCCGGGGGCCGGATGTGGTCCTTGACTTGCCTTAAACTGGCCCTTGAGGCACTATTCCCCCAACTGACAATGTTGATGGGGCTCTATTCTTCCCATTGATACCAACAATGAGGCACTATTCCTTCTATTCAAACCAATGATTGAGCATTGTTTATGCCCACTGACCCACTGATGATGGAGCATCTTCTACCCCACTGGTTAAAGTCCAGCCCCCCTAACATCTGCAGGATTGTAGACTGGCCCTTTGTTCACAAGATTTGGAGACCCCTGCACTATAGCATTTGTTTTCTGTAGACTACAAAAATCCTGTGTTTCTGCTGCAACCTGAGTTTGTGCAGACCAGTTGTTGACATCTACTGAGCATGCTCCAGTCTCAGCTCCCTTCAAAGTTGTTCATTTATCATCTGTGCAGCCCATGTGACTATAGAGTCACACATTGTGGGCAAATACACAGTGGTAAATGATACTCCCCCTCCCTTCTCCTCCATGACCTCATATTGCTAAACACTATGGGAGCAGGATGCTGATTGATGGAGGCTTCACCTTCCAGTTAGTCCAAGAGCATGCACACCAATGACACAGGCTAGAGGGGCATGACACAGTCTGTGATTGTCAGAACCTCCTCCAGATCTCTTTACAGTGTGAACAAAGTGAAAGCTATTGTCAGTCAACTTAAAGCGGAGTTCCACCCAAAAGGGAAAGTTCTGCTTTAATGCTTTGTCCCCCACTCCCCATTAAGGATTGGCACCTTTGGGGAGTGGGGGGCAGGGAGCGGATACCCGAATTTGACAGGTACCCACTTCTACTTCTGTTGCGATCGGCTAGGTGATCAGAAGCGGAAGTTGTCCTCTCCCCCCATAGTCTTCTGGGACACGTGACAGGTCACAAAGCATAGTGCTTCTCACGCATGCGCAGTGGGCACCCGGCTGTGAAGCCACAAGCTGACACAGTCGGGTGCCCACACTAAAGATGCCGGCACCAGGGAGAGAAGACGGCCGGTGAACCCAGCAGTGGTGAGGATACCGCTGGACTGAGGGACAGGTAAGTGTCTATATTTTAAAAGTTAGTAGCTACAATTTTTGCAGTTGCTGACTTTTTTTTTGCAGCTGGAACTCTGCTTTAAACTCTACTTCCACCATGGTATTGCAAAAAAAAAAAAAAACATTTGCTTTGAAATATACTTATGTATGAAGCTTTAAAATGTTTTGTTGCTATTAAATTATTTATTTTAATTCTCTGTTCTGAAAACCTTTTTTTATGTCATGTGATTGACGTAACACCAATCAATGCTGTGCAAACACAGATTCATAAATCAGCAAAGTACCAAACTCCTCCCTTACAATTTTCCCTGAGGACAGGACTGACCTGGGAAACTGCATCTGACCTTTGAACAGCAATGATAAAATAAGGTACTCAGATGCTTTTTTATATTAAATGAAATACAGTGGCATGATCTGTAAACATAATCCAACAGGATAATGACAATTAAACATTGTATGTTTAGTATCACTTTTAATGGCCTGGGCAACAGGGTCTCTTTAGGTTTGAAAATATGAGCTATATCTTGCTGTGCAATGACAACTGATTTTCTCCATTCTCATTACATGTCAGTAGTAGTGCTTGGCTTAAAATCCACACTACTAGAACATAGGTCACCTTCATCCAAATCTGAAGGCTAATATGCCTTTCAATTGTACTATTACTGGCAATTTTGCATTGAAGTCACTAGGGGGCATATTTGCTTTGAAGTCTATGGGGATGTGATTGTACATGAAAGTCTATGGGACGCGATTTTGCATTGAAGTCACTAGGAGGCGTTTTTGCATTGAAGTAAATGGGGAGGTGACTTTACATAAAAGTCTTTGAGACGAAATTTTGCATTTAAGTCACTAAGGGGCATTTTTGCATTAAAGTCAATAGGGACACGACTTTGCATGAAAGTCTATGAGATGCAATATTGCATGAAAGTCTATGAGATGTGATTTTGCATTGAAGTAATTTGGGGGCATTTCTGCATGAAAGTCCAAGAGACGCGATTTTGCATTGAAGTCAATGGGGATGCAATTGTGCATGAAAGTCTATGGGACGCGATTTTGTGTTGAAGTCACTAGGGGGTGTTTTGCATGAAAGTCTATGCAAAGCCACTTTGCATGTATCGGCACCATTATCAGCACCTTTTTTCTTATCGGCAAAATGTCAATAACACTATATTCGGCCGATATGTTTCAGCCACCAATATAGTGGTGCACTCCTAATACCTATGTATAGTTTTTAAGTATTTCAAAAGGGTTAACTGCTTTGTCACAGTTTACTGCTCTTTAGGCCCCTACGATGGGAAGAGTTCTATTTGCTTCCTTTTCTGATGACATACATGACATGTCTGTAAGATGTATGACCTGCTGCCCTTATCTGAAGTTAATTTTTTGTATATTGCTTATGAAAAATTGTTTATACTGTCCTTGGCTTCCTGGTGGATTCTTTGTAGAAGTATGCAGTAAGAATGAACTACTCTGGGTAGGGAGTTTGATTCACAGCAATGCCCTGGTTGTCATCAGGCAAGGTACCACTACACTTCTCAACAGGGACATAGAAAACAATTAAAACACATCAAAGGATCTAAACTCTATCCAAATCTAAAAATGCTTTAGCTAGAGATCTACAATGAGTAGTTTCTCTAACATACTTTAAATTCTCTGTGGGATATTTAGGCTCCACAGCAGAACACACATATCCTAATCTTAAGCATATTGGTCACCGGATCCACTAACACCATGGGGTTGATTTATGAAAACTGGAGAGTGCAAAATCTGCTGCAGCTCTACATACAAACCAACCAGCGTCCAGGTTTTTTGTCAAATCTTAATTGAACAAGCTGAAGTTAGAAGCTGATTGGCTACCATGTACAGCTGTACCAGATCTTGTACTCTCCAGTTTCAGTAAATCAACCCCACGTGTTTCTCTGCAATTAATTTGATAGAAAGGGAAAGAATGGCACGATGCCTATTCTAGGATGAAGTATAAGTTAAAAACACCACATCTGCTGTACTTGTATTTCCCCTATTAACTGCTTTGACAAACCACTTCACAGATACTCCTTGCAACCTTTTCCACAAAACAGAGCAAAGTCTAAGCAAGACTATTGAATTTCAGCGCTGAAAACTTGCATTATATAAATCATGTATGTTTGCCCTGATTCTTTGGACGTGCAACATGCAGTTACGTGGCTAAATAGCAAATGTCAGACTATAAATATCAGTCCTATTTTTAAAAGGCTGCATGTCCAATACAGTTTTACAAATCAACCTATTAATATTAGGTGTATGACAAACCTAGTTTAAAGACAAAAAGTGAGAAAAAAAAAAGGCATGGCTCTTTCTTACTCTGGTCGTAAATGCAAAGAGATCTCTGATTTCAGTAATGGTCAAAGACTTCCCTGCCCTCTGCCAGTCATTCAAAGCCACTAACTTTTTTCCACTTTTTGTTCAACACATTTACAAAAAATTATTTGTAAACTAGTTAAAAAAGATAATGCCACATCAAACATGTTAACAATCTTTGAAAAAAAGGAGCCGCAACAGGCCCAACGACATCAAACCGATTTGATATGGGTTTGATGCAGCTGGGACTGTTGCCGCTTTCTGTGGGACCCTAGGTGATTCTAATCTTTAGGTCTTTAGTGTTCCCCCACCCTATATGCATTTGGGGGTGTTATCTTAATAATCTATCTACCGGGATGAAGAATTTTGATCATACATTTTTGGTTGTTTTTGTTTAGATTACTATTTGAATAAACAGATTGAGTGCTCCTGAGGAAGTGGCTAAAGTCCATGAAACGTGTCTGGCTAAAAGAAATGAATCATCTGTGATGCAATATGTTGCGCTATCATGTCTTGATTTTTTAATATTTGTACAAATCAGGTTTTGTGAATCATTATAAGAAAAACATGTTTAATGATTAGTGACATGAAATAGATTATGATTTTAGATATATGTTGTGCCTCAAAAGTCCAAATTTTAGGGGTTTTTTTTTCCCCTTTTTCTTCCTCCCTTTTTTACATGTACAAAAAAATTATTGAGCATTGTCACCAAATAACAGAAAGTGTCTGAACAAGGACTTTCATGGCAGCATCACCAGATATTATTTTATTGAAATCAGATTTACAAATATTGAAAATGTTGTTTGAAATAACATTAAAATGTTAAGGCTAATATGAGATTCTAGTGATTTGGTGTACATTTACTTTACAGTTAGAACCTCTGACGGTTTTGTATTGCTGCCTGTGTCCTTGATTGGCTGTCAGTTTCCTGGTGACTGTGTCCTTGAGATTGGGGATTGCAGTTCCTTGAACTTGGGGACTTCTTTGATTACAGTACATATAACTCATAAGGTTTCTGGAAGCATTTACTAAACAAAAAACGTAATCACTTTTCTGCAGTAAAAGCTATATCATTACATAACTATATAATTCCCTGATATCTAAGTATAAAATAATATATATTTATATAAATGTATTTAAGGATATATTACAGTATATGCATGAAACCAAGTTGCTCAATAAATAGGATCAAAGTAGAAATTCTTACATTCGATTTTAACAGTAGCAGTTCAACTATTTAAATATTATTAGGTTCCACATAGTTCACTGATTATCTTTTGACCATAAAGTATGATATTCAGTAACTGGTGGACCAAATGGAAAAAATACTGCATTGGGCAATATTGAAAAGCATGATAATACATTTTTTTTATAGTTTAATATACGGTAACATATAGCATCATGTATAATTCTCAGCAATATACAGAGCATATACAGAGCTAACGGCTTGCATATAACGACTAATGCCTCTCGATTTCATGTGACTTTAGTCTGCATTTGAGATGCTTAGGAGTTAATTTTAAGCTGTAGCCCTGCTTTGGAGCTGCTTTTGCATTTTCATTGATATGTATGAAAAGAATAGCATTTCTGGCATAAATAAATGTCCATAAACTAAAACCCTTATTGTTCATTTAGACAAACCTCAAGAATATATTTTATAATTTTATGGATTGGTAGAGGAAAAAGAGTAAAACAAAAATGATGTGCATGCATACAGCTGGAATTTAAGTAATGGTCTCAGAACTACAAGGTAAACTGTTATGCCTTCAAACACTATTTTTTATATGCTGTACAGTATGTGTTATATAATACTTTATTAATTATGAACATTTTATTAGGTTTCCATGGATAGTCCATGTTTCTCTCACCTATGCAGACAATGTCCATAAAGCCATACATGCCATAGCAGATCTGGAACAGCAGGTCTTGACGCTGCCATTTGGCAGAGGGGCTGAGAGAGGACCAGATTAACCAGGATATGCTGGCAATAAGGAAGAGGGAGCCCAGTATTATAGCTGCTATCTGCACCTTCTCAATCACAGTCAAGGAGATGGCCTGCCACTGCAAAGTAAAGGAAAATGTGGTTAGATACACATGATATTTGCAATGGCTTAATTATATACTGTACAGTATAAGTTTAACTTTTTTTGACATCTCAAATGAACCACAATGAAACTAAAAGATACAAAACACCAGTCAAAATAAGCTGAAGCTTAAAACTGACACAAAAATGTAGCATGAATTAATGTAAACTCCATCTAATCATTATGAATGAAAAGTAGTAGTTCAAGCACAGTCTGCTTCCCAAATACCAGGCTAGAAAACAGATCAAGGCTTATAATACCATGAAGAACACAGAGGAATTTTTCATGTTAGAGTACGATCACATAACAAAAGATGGCAGAAAAATAAGGACTGTCATTGCTGACCTCTACTAAAATTTTGGTTGTCTAGATTTCAGATCAGCCATCTTTCTTTAGTAGTTTGAATACTGAATCTAGAACCAGAATGGAGATAAAGATGTATAAATTCTCTGATATTTTTTTCTACTGGTTGAACTGGATGGAATTGTGTCTTGTTTCAAACTGACTAACTATATCACTACTGTATGTACCTGATATGCATACCTGTTTTATACCTTTAATACATTTTACACCACCTATGTCAGTGGCAGGGTGGGGGTTACACACACTACTGGCAGCTGTCTTTGTAAATCTGACAAGCATACTTGCGGTTGTCAGATGGAAGCGGTCCTATGGCTTTGCAGCCACCAGATCACTTCCACACACCCCGGTAATGGCCGTCTCCACGCCCCGATCCCCTCCATGGTGCTGTCAAGTAGAGGGAAGGGAGCCCAGTGAATGTCCATGGTCTTCTATTCCTGTTACTGACCTGGAAGCGACATGTAAAACACTACACATGTTACATATCTCTGCAAGATTTCTCTGGGAGAGCAATAATTTTAGGCCCTTTATTCATGGTTAACTCTAAACTGATGACCTGAAGAGGCTTTCAAAGCATCGCCTATGGAAAATATAGGGTACAGAAGTTCGTTGCCTTTTCATGGGCGCAAGCAATTTCAAGCCTTGATATGGGTATCTTTTTACTCTGTGTAACCTCATCTTTTATATCTTACTGAAAAATTGAGCAATATATTGCATTTTTGTGCCCTAAAATTAAAGTGATCGCAATTGTAAAGTCCTAAATATTTTTTAAAAAATAACAGAGGTTTATACTTACCTGCTCTGTGGGAAGGAATTGTACAGAGAGGACCGGAATCTTCTTCTTGGGTCCCCCTCTGATGCTCCTAGCTCCTCCTCTTCTTGGTGTGCTATCATAGGAAGCCGCTTCCTATCATGGCATACCAGCATGCCTGATCACAAGCCCCACTGCCTGTGTCCATTCAAAATACAGCAAGGTTTGGCCCTGCCTTCCCACCTCTCGTTACAGGATTTGACTGACAGCAACAGGAGCCAATGGCTCCTGCTGCTCTCAGCAAAGCCTGTGTGTGCGGGGAGAAGATAAGAGAGCCACTGCTCTCGTGCAAAATGCTGGATAAAGATCTTGCTCAGATGGTAATTATTATGGGGGTGAAGGGCAATACTTTAACCTAAACATTTTTTACTTTAATGCAAGGAATGCATTGTTTAGGCCGTAGAACCACCTTACCTTTTTACAAAAACGTAGTGTTTCATAAACGGTTGCGCTAATATTGTGTGGCATAAAAAGCTGGAACTATCACTACTTTATTCTCCAGGGTGTCTGCTTTCAGAAAACATACAATGTTTGGGGCTTTTATGTAATCTTCGGGCCTTAATGTGAAAAATGCAAAAACGGCAAAGGGTTAAACTCAGTAAGGTTGATTTACTAAAGGAGAACAGGCTGTTCATTTTTAAAGAGAATATTCACTGAGCGTATTAAGTAAGGGTGAAACTGTGTTCACTTTCACCTACCAATAATGTTCTAGCAAAAATTATATGTTTCATTTCCCTGTTATTAGGCATTCAAAGTATTATACAACTAATTTCATGAACTATATATACATCTATCTTCATCTCCTTTTTAAATATTTTTAAAATATAAATTTTTTTTAGCCCCCACCCCACCCCCCCATCTTTTTTGGCCAGCCTATTACAATATAGCTACACACCCTCACATAGGAGTGTTAACAGACCTTACCATCAGCATTCAGCTCACATTATGTCACGTCATAATTTTATTTTTTTTTTTTCTGGCTTTTATTCTTCCCCCTCTCCCCTTTTATTTTTATTTTTCTCTTTCATCATTTTATTTATTTATCTTTTTTTTACATTTTTCTTCTTTTCATTTGTACAATCGTTGGTGTGCTACAGTGCGCTGGGTCCACACCTGGTATGGTGCCGCCGTAGCGCATCTCCAGTTCCATCCGGGAGGCGCGCGGTCCCCCTGGTGCACTCCAGCAGTCTTTTCTTGGCTAGCACTGGACATGGCGTCATTATGACGCACTTCTAGCTGGTCACTTCCGGCCTTTGTGTGTTCCGGTGGCCATTTTTTGACTTCTTTGTCATTTCTCCAGTTTTTTCCTGTAGATGTGCATAAATCAACTTTACTTTCCACTACACCATGGCATTTCTGCAAAAGATGTTGGTCCCGTTTTGAGGTATTGTGACAGCATGCTGTTGATTCTAACAAAACTTACAGTTCTTCATTTTACATTGAAATTGATTTTATTTTATTATTGTTTTGGTATAACCATTACATTGTTTTTAATACTGTACTCTTGAATTTTTTTTATACTTATATATATTTCTTATACTTATATATTAATACCAACTATGTATTTATTTTCTGCATATATGGTTTCAATCAACTCCCATGATCCTCTCCTCTCTTGGATTTGAGGGGGGGGAGCTTTGCTTTAGGAGGTATTGGCCACACACATGTAAAGTAAGGCTCCAACCCAGGTTGGCCATAGCTCTGAGGAAACGTGCCAGCAGGCCGACCGCACCATCAGTCAGACACTCTGCCACCTTTGCGGCCATCTCTATGGCCTTATAGACTTTATACATGTGCTGTTTGTGAGTATATTTTTTGTCTTTTTATACTTTCATTTAAACCTTGGTTAATGCGCTAGGTGTTTGCACCACCTGTATGCCTTCTCACCTTATTTACTGACATTCACTTTGCAGCATGCCTATACACTATTTATTGAACAGCCTCTAGTCCTTTAGTGCATCAACCCCAGTGTACAGTATAACCACCAGCAAGAAGTTCATGAATGGTGGCTCCAATCTTCGTCAAATGACAGGTTTTCTATGCTGGATTAATTGATTGCTGTTATGCATACACTGCATATATATATATATATATATATATATATATATATATATACACACACAGACTGAAAAAAATTAAAGGAACACATAAGATCTCAATAGGGAAAAATATCATGCTGGATATCTATACTGGTGTGGACTGAGTAATGTGTTAGAAACATAAGGATGCCCAATCGTTTGATGGAAATTAAAGTTATCAACCTACAGAGGACTAAATTCAAAGACACCCTGAAAATCAAACTGAAAAAATTATGCAGCAGGCTTGTCCATTTTGAAATTTCATTGCAGCAAATCAAAATGGTACCCAGTAGTTTGTATGTCCCCTACGTGCTTGTATGCATGCCTGACAATGTTGGGGCATGCTCCTAATGGGATGACGGATGGTGTCCTGGGGGGCATCACTGAGCTCCTGGACAGTCTGAGATGCAACCTGGTGGCGGCAGATGAACCGAAACATGATATCCCAGATGTGTTCTATTGGGTTTAGGGCCAATCAATGGCATCAGTTCCCTCATCCTCCAGGAACTGCCTGCATGCTCTCGCCACATGAGGCTGGTCATGCACCAGGAGGAACCCTGGATCCACTGCACCAGCGTTGGTCTGACAATGGGTCCAAGGATTTAATCCTGATACCTAATAGCAGTCAAGGTGCCATTGTCTAGCCTTAGAGGTCTGTGTGTACCTCCATGGATATGCCTCCCTAGACCATCACTAACCTACCACCAAAACAGTCATGCTGAATGGTGTTACAGACAGAATAATGTTCTACATGGCTTCTCCAGACCATTTCACATCTGTCAAATCTGCTCAGGGTGAACCTGCTCTCATCTTTGAAAGTACAGGGCGCCAGTGGCGGACCTTCCAATTCTGGTGTTCAATGGCAAATGCTAATCGAGCTCTATGGTACCGGCCAGTGCGGACAGGGCCCACTAGAGGATGTCAAGCCCTCAGGCCACCCTCATGAAGTCTATTTCTGATTGTTTGGTCAGAGACATTGACACCAGTGACCTGCTGGAGGTCATTTTGTAGGGCTCTGGCAGTGCTCATCCTGTTCCTTCCTGCACAAAGGAGCAGATACCGGGTTTGCTGATGGGTTAAAGACCTTGTACGGCCCTGTCCAGCTCTCCTAGAGTAACTGCCTTTTTCCTGGAATCTCCTCCATGCTCTTGAGGCTGTGCTGGGAGAAACAGCAAACCTTCTGGCAATGGCACGTATTGAGGAGTTGGACTGCCTGTCCAACCTCTGTAGGGTCCAGGTATTGCCTCATGCTACCAGTAGTGACACTGACCCTAGCCAAATGCAAAACTAGTGAAAAGCAGTCAGAAAAGATAAGTAGGGAAAAAAGGTCAGTGGCCTCCATCTGTAAAACCATTTCTGTTTTGGGGGTCATCTCATTGTTGCCCATCTAGTGCGCCTGTTGTTAATTTCATTAACACCCTCTGCTACTTAATTGACCAGATCAACATACCAGAAGTTTAATTGACTTGATGCTATACTCTGATTAAAAAGTGTACCTTTAATTTTTTTTGAACAGTATATATATATATATATATATATATATATAAAAATATTATTATTATTATAATACAGGCTTTATATAACACCAACAGTTATACAAAATAAAGTAAGATAGTGCAGTTGCAATACAATTTAATACAAAGGGAATCAGTTTGGAAATATTTTTAGTTCAGTTATCAAAGTGAGGTAGTGTAAAAGTGGTGTGACATCCAGACTGATATATCAGTAAATTAGTGATTCAAGAGGAGATTAGTGGGATGAGCACAGAAGAGAGATGCGGGTGTCATGAACATAGAAAAGGTATTTAAATCTGTGGGAGAGAATAGAAGGGGTCCAAGGGCAAAACCTTGGGGGACCCCTACAGTAAGAGGAAGAGGAGAGGACGAGAGAGTGTTGTAAGTGACACTGAAGGTAAAAGAAGAACCAGCAAAGAGGCCAAGGAAGGGGTGGCCAACTATATCAAAGGCAGCAGAAATGTCTAAAAAAAGAAATAGTGGTCATTGGTGTTAGCAGATTGTAAGTCATCTGTTTTCTGAGAGATAGTAGCAGGCATTCAGGAGTTTGGAGGTAAAAAAGAGCAACAAGCTGGGTCTTGGTGAGGTCCAGGGAGGGCTTTTTAAGTATTGGGGTGACCAGTGCATGTTTTAGAGCATTAGGGAAGATGTTGAAGAGATGTCAGAGTTTGAAGAAAAGAGCAAGAGGGAGACCATAGTAGTTGTGGAGGAATGAGGTCCAGATAGCAGGAGGATAGGTAAATGTTAGAAAAAAGTTTAGCAATCTCCCCTATAGTAACAGGGTTAAAAAGGGAACAGGAAAGTATTAAATGTGGAGGTGGACATATGTTAGGTAAGGTAGATATCTGGACACTAAAGATCTCATCACAAATTGCTTCAATATTATTTCTGGAATGATTGCCAATCTCTTGGGCAGTGAATGACTAAGTGGGTAGAGGCAATGGAGGATGAAGTAGAGCGCTAAAGGTAGAAAAGAGTTGATGGATGTGACGAACGCGGCGTCAGACCCCAGCCCTTCTCACCAAACTCGTGACAGAAGGACTAGCCAATCTAAAACCGCGCCGTCACGTGCATAACAATGCCATGCCCAGCTGCACCCTGCACAACAATTTTCCAGCTAATGGACCACAATCGATGTACCTGCAGCCTGAGCGCGATTGTTACTGGGTCAGGTTAATTACGCAATTAACCCTTCACACTGCCACCACCTCCTTTTTGTACAGAGAAAGAGGAAACTCGGCAATATCAGCAATAACACTATGATGTTTGAATAATCGTCGGTATACCACTTTCATCGCAGGCAGAGATATACTAAAGTTTAAAACACACACACAGTAGCGTTATTCAGAGGCAGGGGTACTTTAGTTGCATTAAAAAGCTTTAGAAACAGTTCAACACTTTCAGAAAGTAAGATTTATTACTAAAAGGTCAAAAGAGTGCAATAAAAATATTTACAGAAAAAGATGTAGCCAATATATATATAAATATACAGAGAACAATAGCACAGCAAAGAGATAACAGAGAGAAGTTTAGAGGGTTAAAGTACTTGCCACACGTCCTGGGTTAAGCAGATCAGATTTCAGAGCAAAAAGGATTTCTTATCTCCCACTGTCAGTTCTGATGTTAAAACAGGGAGATTCTTCAACTCTTTTCTTTTACCTCAACTCAGCCTAGCTTAGCCTTTTCTAGTAACTTCACAGGTAGTCTCCCTGGAGCAGTAAACCAATCGCCTCCTTTGAGGGAGGGAGATGTAGGTGGAGACCTAAGCTATGACCAAAAACTCTCACATTTGATGTCATGGTTCATAACTTATTCTCGGTGCATTTAGCAGCCTGGCCACTAGTAGATTAATATTCAGAATCACCGGCGGAACATCTACATATGAAACATGAGACAACTGCTTGAATGGTTCAGGAGATATAATTTTCTGCTTTCCTGTGTATGCCAGCTAGGGGGAGTAAAATACCAGGAGACTGGTCTTCAAGGGAGTCCGAATATGGGCTCCATGTTTATGTAAGTCTTTCATAATCCAAGATATGTAATTATATGGAAAACTGAGTTTTTAAATGTAGGTCTGTTTTTATGACTCCCTGGAATGCCTTGAAGTTCAGTGAGGGCTTAGTTTATGGCTTGATGAGCCCTCTCAAGCAAGAGTCTGGCAGACATCTGGGGACCAGCTAATTGAGGTTTATAGCCCTTTAGCTCTCCCGCTGAGCTTGACGCCTGTGACCTCTGCCTCATCCAGACCACATGTCACTCAACAGAGAGGGAGGGGGAATGAGGAAAGCTGATGAGGGAGTAGGACACGATAGAAGATGGAAGACCCTTAACAAGATGGAGATGCATGATTGCTACAATGGAGACTACAAGAGAGGGTGTTATCAAGAGTAATAAAATAGGTCAACTTGGCAGTGTGGAGGCAGGAATTGTATTTTAAAGGGCATATTTATACAGTGTGAAGTCTTGCTGGGATTTAGTTTTACTCCACAATCACTTGAGAATTTTGGTTTTGTCTGTTTGCCAAGGATGTAGCAGTCAAGGTCTGTGTGAAGTGAGGGGAGTAAGTGTGTCCAGGGAAGATGAGAACAAACTGTTGTAGACGAAAGTGGCCAAGTCAGGGCAAGACAGGAGTAAAATTTTGGTAACTATTTGTCGGTTGGAGGGGTAGGAGGTTGAAGCTGAAGCTAAAAGGGTTTTGATCAGACAGAGGAAAAGGATTGTTGGAGAGGATGCAGTGTAGGGGTGGAAGAACACAGGGCAAAGGACGTTGCCATCTGAGTGAGCAGAAGTGTGTGTCCACTCTGTGTCAGGGATCTCCTCGATCCCCGCCGCGATGGTCCCGGCACAGGCGCAGTGCACCGCCCTGTGCAGGGACACAGGCACTAGGTCCGGGCCCGCCGCGGCGTTCGAGTTCGCGCATGCGCAGTAGAAGCCGCGGCCGCCCGCTGGGCACCAATGGCAGCGCAGGGCGGGATATTTAAATGGCCCTGAGCTGTCATTCAGTGCCTTCTGGTCTTCCCTGCATCCTGTGAACCTGTGAACCTGTACCTTGTAAGTTTTGACCCGGATTGTACCTGACCTTGCTGCTTTCTCCTATTCTGACCCTTGCTTTGCCTGACCTCTCTCCTGAATGCCCCTGATTGGATTTGACCTGCTGTTGCTGACCTGGCGTGTGACCCGACCATTCTATGCCCGCTGCCTTGTACCTTGCCGTCCTCTCTGTTACCGACCCGGCCCGTCTGACCTTGCTCATCCATCCATCCCTTGCAGTGGGGTCTTCTGACCTCCTCACATCAGACTCTTCCCCGTGGGAGCCCTTGGCGCATACCACTACCACTGCCGGACGCACCCAGTAGCCACGACCTGGTCTCGGGGGGCTCCAAGTCCATCCCCACCATCAGGGGCCCTGGTGAACAAGCACCCTGGGACTTAGATTCCGTGCGCTGGGGACGCCTATTCAGTGGAGTGCTAGTGGTACCGCCAGGCGGTCCCTTCCAGTACCAGAAGGCCATGACTGAGTCTAGAGGAGGGCCCTCGCCGCTTGAGGAGATCTGCAGGCACCTGTCTAATTTGACACAGGCCGTATCGGCCCTGCAGGATAGGTGTCAGCAGATTGAAACCCAATTCCAGACCTGCACTATATCCGTTCCTGCCCCACAGGCCGCAGCCATAGCAGCCCCTGTGCTGGTTTCTGGGGCATCCGCACCACTCCCGGCGGCCGAACCCCGAGTACCCTTACCGGAACGTTTTCACGGGGACCGCACACGCTTCAGGTCATTCCGTGAGTCCTGTCTTCTCTATTTTGAGTTACAACCCCGGACCTTCCTGACTGAATCCGTGAAGGTGGGGTTCGTCATCTCCCTCCTGCAGGGTGAACCCCAAGACTGGGCCCACCGATTACGGGGAAAAAATGACCCTCACCTTAGTTCGGTTGACAATTTTTTTGACGCAATGGCCATCCTTTATGATGACCCACAGCGGGCAGCTTCTGCTGAAGCTACTTTGTACACGCTCCGGCAAGGCCGCCGAGCGGCGGAGGAGTTTGCGTCTGAGTTTAGGCGCTGGATGGGGGACACACGCTGGAACGAGTTCGCACTCCTGCATCAGTTCCGTATAGGCCTATCAGAAGGCCTGAAAGATGAGCTCGCCCGGGTGGAGGTGCCTGAGACTTTAGAGGACTTAATAGCACTGACCATTAAAATTGACCGTAGACTGCGGGAACGCAGGTTTGAGAGGTCCGGCCAGGGTCATGGAAATCCCTGGGGGTCATTTCAAGGTCCCAGTCAAGCACCTAGGCCAAACATCCAGAACCGGCCACCTGGAGATATCCCTGAACCCATGCAACTCGGCCTGGCACGGCCTAAACTATCTCCAGAGGAACATCAGCGCAGACGATCCCAGAACCTGTGCCTCTACTGTGGTGAAGCTGGTCATATGGTACGATCCTGCCCGCAGAAACTGAGTAACTGCACCTCTTCTTCCTTATCCATTGGCAATGTTGGTCCATCCCAATACTTAGTGGTGCCCCTTTCCTTTCAGCTTCCAGAAAGGACCGTGGAAGTATCGGCCATAATTGATTCGGGGGCATGCAGCTGCTTCTTGGACATTAATTTTGCTCACCAGCAGGGTATTCCTCTCCAATTTAAACAGAAGGGGTTCAATATTTATTTGGCCGACGGTTCCCGAATAAAATCGGGGGTAGTGAACCAGGAAACCCCCTCCATCACCACTGTCATTGCCGGCCAGCACCAGGAATTCCTCCGCCTGGATGCTATAGCTTCACCCCTCTTCCCAGTCATTCTGGGGCTCCCATGGTTACGGGCCCATAACCCCCAGATTGACTGGGAGACCGGAGTAATCTTGTTCCCTTCCCCATACTGTCGGGTATACTGCCGCACTTCGGGCCCGGGGGTCCCCCAAATCCTCCTGTGCTCTGAGGGGGAAGCTGAATTAAAACAAGTAATCCCTGCAGTCTACCATGAGTTTCTAGATGTGTTCAGCAAACGGGGAGCCGATACTCTACCCCCCCACCGCCCTTATGACTGTCCCGTTGACCTGTTACCCGGTTCAGAAATTCCTTTTGGGCGAATCTTCCCCCTTTCAGAGCCCGAACTAGGGGCCCTAAAGGAATATATCGAGGACAGCCTCCAGAAGGGGTTCATCCGCCTCTCCACTTCACCGGCGGGGGCGGGAATTTTCTTTGTTGAAAAGAAAGACAAAACCTTAAGGCCGTGTATCGATTACAGGGAATTGAACAGGGTCACGATAAAGAACCGTTACCCACTGCCGTTAGTGCCAGAGTTGTTCCAAAGTTTAAAAACAGCAGTGGTTTTTACAAAGCTGGATCTGAGGGGGGCGTACAACTTGATTCGCATAAGGGAGGGGGACGAGTGGAAGACGGCCTTCCGCACCCGCTTCGGCCATTTTGAATATTTGGTCATGCCGTTCGGGTTGTGTAATGCTCCGGCCACGTTTCAACACTTTGTGAATTATATTTTTAGGGACTTTCTGGATGTCTTTGTTATCGTTTATTTAGACGACATTCTGATTTTCTCCCCTTCTTTGGGGGAACACAGAATACATGTAGCAAAGGTATTGGGGCGATTGCGGCAGCATGGGTTGTACGCCAAGGCAGAGAAATGATGTTTTGAACAATCCAGCATTGCCTTCTTGGGCCTGATTATCTCCACCGCGGGGGTCGCGATGGATCCCCAGAAAGTCGCTGCAATACTGGATTGGCCTGAACCCATGGACAGGAAAGGCGTCCAACGATTTATCGGTTTTGCAAATTTTTACCGGAAGTTCATCAAGAACTTCTCGGGTCTGGTCTCCCCCATTACTCAGCTAACCAAGCTGGGAACCCGGTTCAGATGGACACCAGAGGCGCAGGAAGCTTTTGAAGCCTTGAAGAAGCTGTTCACCTCGGCACCCATTTTGGGTCACCCAGACGCCGCCGTGCCCTATACCTTGGAAGTAGATGCATTGGAGAATGCGGTAGGTTCCATCCTCTCCCAGCGGAAAGGCACCAAGGAACTGCTCCATCCTGTAGCATTCTTCTCACGGAAGCTTACCCCAGCGAAGAAGAATTATGATATCGGGGATCGAGAGCTACTGGCGATCAAAACGGCGTTAGAGGAATGGAGGTACCTGCTGGAAGGTGCGGTGCACCCCATCTTAATATTTACTGACCACAAAAACTTGGAATATCTGAGAACCGCCAAGCGTCTACGCCTGCGACAGGCAAGATGGGCACTATTCTTTTCAAGATCCAACTTCCACATTACGTACCGGCCTGGATCAAAGAACACTAAGCCAGATGCGTTATCACGTATGTACGAGGACGCCAAGGAGATCCCAGTACCCGACACCATCCTGTCCTCGGGTAACTTCTTGGCCCTTCAGTCGGACCTTCATTCCAAGCTAATGGAGGCATCCACAACCATCTCTACCCCAGGCGGAGGGCCGCTCCAGAACAAGGGAGGACTCCTATGAAGGGAAGATCGAATTGTGGTGCCGGAGGAAGCCCGAACCCTGGTCTTGGGGCATTGCCATGACCACCCGATGGCGGGGCACTTTGGCCCAGAAAAGACCCTGTAACTTCTCCGATGCTCATTCTGGTGGCCAGACATGGCTAAAGATTGTAAGGGCTATGTAAGGTCCTGTATCACCTGCCAGAAGAACAAGCCAGCAAGAAACAAAGTTTGGGGTCTGCTGCGACCCTTACCGATTCCTGAACGGCCTTGGCAAAAGATCTCGTTAGATTTTATAGTCGAGCTTCCGCCATCACTAGACCACACGGCAATCCTGGTGGTCGTGGACCGCTTGTCCAAGATGGCCCACTTCATCCCGTTGAAGAAAACACCCTCGGCGGCCGAGACTGCGCGAGTCTTCATTCGTGAGGTAGTAAGGCTGCATGGGGTCCCCGAAGACATTGTCTCGGACCGGGGGGTCCAGTTCACGTCAAGATTTTGGAGAGCACTGTGCAAAGCCCTGGACATCAAATTGTCTCTCTCCTCTGCGTTCCACCCTCAAACTAACGGTCAAACCGAAAGGACCAATCAGACCCTAGAGCAATACTTAAGATGCTACACTTCGTTTACTCAAGATGACTGGATGCCACTTCTACCCCTAGCGGAATTTGCGTACAACAACGCCCGCCACTCAGCGACGGGACAGTCCCCGTTCTTTGCCAACTATGGCTTCCACCCAGTCTTCCTCCCGGATTTGGTCTCGGAATGCCCAGTACCAGCAACGCAAGATGTGGTAACGTTTTTCTCCGCGAACAATAAGAAGCTTCAAGAGGCCATCAGTCGGGCCCAGGAAGACTACAGGAAGGCATTCAACAGGAAACGGAGAGGAGATCTGGTGTTGCAGCCTGGGGAGAAGGTTTGGCTAGCGACGTCCAATTTAAAGATGCTTTGCCCATCAAAGAAATTGGGACCCAAATTTATAGGCCCCTTCTGCATTAAACGGATGGTTAACGAAGTGGCCTACGAACTCATCCTTCCTGACACGCTCAAGATCCACCCAGTCTTCCATGTGTCCCTGCTGAAGCCAGTAGTCCCAGATGCCTTCCCTGACCGGGAATCTAGACCCCCCATAACGGTCGAGGGAGAAGAAGAATTTGAGGTTGAAACAATCCTGAAGTGTCGAAGGAGGGGAGGCCAGACCCAATTCCTTATCAAATGGAAGGGCTATGGCCCTGAGGACAATCCTTGGGAGCAAGCCCATAATGTCCATGCACCCAGACTTGTCCGGAGGTTTTTTCGCGATCACCCGTGGTGGAGAGATCGGGTGGGCATCCGGAGGTTGCCCGTAGGGGGGGGGGCAATGTCAGGGATCTCCTCGATCCCCGCCGCGATGGTCCCGGCGCAGGCGCAGTGCACCGCCCTGTGCAGGGACACGGGCACTAGGTCCGGGCCGGCCGCGGCGTTCGAGTTCGCGCATGCGCAGTAGAAGCCGCGGCCGCCCGCTGGGCACCAATGGCAGCGCAGGGCGGGATATTTAAATGGCCCTGAGCTGTCATTCAGTGCCTTCTGGTCTTCCCTGCATCCTGTGAACCTGTGAACCTGTACCTTGTAAGTTTTGACCCGGATTGTACCTGACCTTGCTGCTTTCTCCTATTCTGACCCTTGCTTTGCCTGACCTCTCTCCTGAATGCCCCTGATTGGATTTGACCTGCTGTTGCTGACCTGGCATGTGACCCGACCATTCTATGCCCGCTGCCTTGTACCTTGCCGTCCTCTCTGTTACCGACCCGGCCCATCTGACCTTGCTCATCCATCCATCCCTTGCAGTGGGGTCTTCTGACCTCCTCACATCAGACTCTTCCCCGTGGGAACCCTTGGCGCATACCACTACCACTGCCGGACGCACCCAGTAGCCACGACCTGGTCTCGGGGGGCTCCAAGTCCATCCCCACCATCAGGGGCCCAGGTGAACAAGCACCCTGGGACTTAGATTCCGTGCGCTGGGGATGCCTATTCAGTGGAGTGCTAGTGGTACCGCCAGGCGGTCCCTTACACTCTGTTTGGTCAAAGGAGGAGCTTAAGCAAGCCATAGACGGTTTCCAGTTAAGTAGGAGATTTAAGGAATTCCCCTGTCAACATTCTCTGTAATTGCATGAAAAACATTCGCTCCGTGTATGGCCTGCCTTAGACTGAGGAGTGGAGAAGTACCTGGAGTGTTAACATTAACAGGGATGTAGACGTCACCAAGAATGATTGTGGGTATTTCAGAGTAAAGAAAGTAGGATAGCCAGGCATAGAAGCCATCAAACAAGCTTGATACCAGTTTAGCTTGTCGACAGATGACAGCAATCCACAGAGTAACTGGAGAAATAAGATGAATACAATCTTCAAAAGAGGAGAGGGACACAGAGGGAAGTGAACGATGAAAATGCTTTGTGGGGATAGAAGGATGCCAACACCACCCCTTCTGTGTACATGTATCTAAATAAAGCCTGTCAGTTGCACTGTTCTACTGTATAAAGCAATTCTGTTGCTATACTATTTTTTTATTAAAGCAGCCTGCAAAAAAGATTATTAATACTTATCTGCCCAGTGGGCAGTGAGTCCTACCTTTACTATGATGAAGAGCTAAGGCAGCCAACAAAGCTTCAACATCCAACACTTCGTGAGTTAGACAGGTAAGTATTTATGATCTTTTTTTGCAGACTACTTTAAAGAAATATGGACACGGAGCAGTTTTAATATAAGTGCTTCCCGGAGCTGTATTTAGACAAAATGCTCTACCCTTGGCACACCCAAATGATAGCAGCCTTTTAAAAATAAAAAAAGGACAATCAAGACATTTTTTATATGAATTCTTTCCGACACAGCCAATCAAAATGATCAACAATCCATATGAATAAAAGTGAAAATGTTGGCTAAAATTAAGTACATGTTTAGTCCAAAATTTGTCCCAATGATGCAACAAAGTTTGAATTGCCATATTCTACCCTGACTATTGGTACTCACTCCTCGCTGGCTTACTTTTGCACAGACTACACCCCCCGAAAAACGAGGGCTCTAACATTTTCTCCTCAGGAATAAGTAGGAATTAGGTTAGGGCCCCTTTAAGAAATCTGACAGGGAAAAAGGCGGGAAGAGAATAACCACATGACCTTGGAAAAAGCGGGAAAAATCACGTGACCTGGAACATTCTGGAGTTTTTGGGGGATCATTATATAAAGGGTACTCCGTAGCAGAATTCTCACAGATGGTCAGAGTTGGCAACGGGGTCCAGTGGGCTATAATACTAAGGAGCCCATTTGTGCTAATCCTGACGATGAAGACCCTCATGAGGCAAGTTTTGGAGTGAGCCGGGAGCAGCGGAGGAGAAGAATGGCTGCGGCGCTTCCTTGATATGGCAGCCGAAGGGGAGGAGCAGCAGGAGCAAGAGTGGGAAGACACAGAAGAGGGGCTGGAGAACTCACCGAAGGAAAGCGCTGACAGAGGAAGAGCGACCGAACGGAGCCTGTCACAGTAGAGCGGGAGTCGGCGCGGTCCCAGCAGTTGTCCAGCATCATCAGCAGGGCAAAAGGAGTCCAGCCGGGCATCAGAAGAAGCAGTGGTCGGAAGAGCAAGCCAGCGTGAGAAGAGGAAGAGGCGGGTTTCTTTGCCGTCGGGAAGAGTAAGTAGGTGTGGAAGTTGAGCGGCATCCCTCAGAGCTGAAAATGAGGCTGCGGCCTCCGAAGCGGTTGCTAGGCAACAACCGCAACTTGAGCTGAGTCGGGAAAGCCCAGAGAAAAACGAGCCTCTGCGTGCAATACCGACTTTATTCAGTGGTGGCAGCAGAGGTCAGTACAGGGCTCCAGTGGATCCAGAAATCGAAATAGCAACATCTTGTGGAAATGGTGAGTTTATTAAAAAATGTATTAGATTCCATTACAAAACTTACTAATAATTTAAACAAAAATGTTAATAGTGATAAAAAATCTGACGATGAAGATAGGCGTAGACCAATAGCGATATAATTTCATAATTGGCTACAAGCTTTTGCAATATATTCTAGTGTGCTAGGGGAAAAACAGCCAGAGCATTACAGTGGTTTATTCCAACATTTGGAACAAGTTTTGGAGGTCTATAAAAATTTCAGAGGATTAGGATGGTATCATTATGACAAATCTTTCCAGCAACAACTATCTATATATTCATCACTAAAATGGGGTATGAAGGATGTAGGCTTGTGGCTAAATTTAATATTACCTCAAAAACAGACATTTCAAAAACCACAATCTTCCGTTACAGTATCCCCTTATAAAAGGGGATATTGTTACGCTTTCAGTGAAAGTCAATGTAAGTGGGCAGGGTCTTGTAAGTACAAACACGAATGTTCTCATTGTTCAGACCCACATCCATTTCTTAAATGTTTCAAAAGAAACATGGTTTTTCAAGGACAATGAGAGAATGTATCAAAAAGCCAGCACACCAGTGAATTTGGAAAACATGCATCAGTGGCTGGAAATGTATCCAATCAAGGAGACAGCTAAGTTTTTAATGGACAGTTTTATGAATGGTTTTTCATTACCAATATTTTCAGGTTATGGATGTAATATTGTTGATAATTTAAAGTCAGTAGATCAATTTTCACATATTGTTAGAAAAAAATTAGAAACAGAAATAAAAGGACGCATGGTTTGTCCTTTTAAGGAACCACCATTTCATAATTTTAGGATATCGCTGCTGGTTATTATTCCTAAAAAAAGAACCAAATACGTATCGGCTTATTCACCACCTATCATTCCCAAAAGGCTTTACTTTAAATGACTAAATAGATGAAGGATTAGTGTCAGTATCATATTGCACGTTTTAAGAAGCCATTCATAAAATAAGAAAGTTTGGAAAAGGAGCATTGCTAGCCAAGGCAGATATAAAGGCAGCATTTAGGCTACTACCTATTAACCCAGAAGCATTTAACTCATTAGGTATCCATTTTGAAGGTCAATTTTACTACAATAAAAGTTTGCCAATGGGCTGTTCACTGTCTTGTGTGTATTTCGAAAAAGTTTCAAAATTCTTACAATGGGCTATTGAAAAAGAATCAGGCCAGAATGGGATAACTCATTACCTGGATGATTTTTTGTTTATATGCCCAGCATTTTCAACAATATGTGTAGACATGCTGCAAATGTTCAGTAAGGTAACGCAGCATTTCGGTATACCATTAGCAAATGAAAAAACGATTTATCCAACCACAAAATTGTAATTTTTAGGAATATTGATAGGCATAGAAAAATTTGAATTTCGACTGCCAAGAGAAAAAATAGAAAAAATGACAACAATGATAAGGGGTTTTTTAAGAAGAAAAAAAGTATTATTAAAAAAAATTACAGTCATTATTAGGCCTACTGGAATTTGCATCTAGAATAATGCCAGTGGGAAAAATATTTTCGCGTAGGCTTTATTTAGCGATTTCGGGTTTAAAATCTCCTAACATGTACGATTAACCTGTGAATTAAAGGAGGATTTAGTAGTGTGGTTAATATTTTTTCAGGAATATAATGATCGTTCATTTTTTCAGGATGAATATATCTTTGCAACTGATTTCGAATTGTTCACTGATTCAGCTGGCTCATTTGGTTTTGCGGCAATATGGAAATAACATTGGAGTTGTGGTAAATGGCCGTCAAAATGTATTCGAATGAACGCAACAAAGAACATAGTTTTGCTAGAACTATTTCCTCTAATAGTACCATTGGAATTATGGGGAGAGCACTTTTCCAACAAAAGGCTGTTAGTACAGACAGATAATAAAGGAGTTATATATGCAGTAAATTGTTTATCATCTAGGTCAATTTTTGTGGTAAAATTACTTACATATTTAGTTTTGAAATGTTTAAAACTTAATATTTGGATAAAAGCAAGATATGTTCCAGGTAAAGAAAATCAAATAGTTGACACATTATCTCGATTCCAGATATCAAGATTTAGACAATTATTTCCGACAGCAGATTTTAAAGGTTTTGAGTGCCCAGATCACCTATAGAACCTGATTTAAACTTAGTAATAAAGGTCATAAAAAATTCGGTATCTAACAGCACATGGGTTGAATAATCATCTTCATGGAATAAATGGAAGCAGTTTTCCAGAGAAATGGGTTTTCAGTTCGATTCCCCATCTGAGAATACAATTCTCTCTTTTTTGTGCTCGTTAATGCACATAAATTTTTCTTATAGCCATATAGTTAATATTCTAGCAGGAGTTTAATTTTTCCTCAAATTAATAAATTTTCCAGCATGTACATCATTCTTTTCGGTGAAACAAGCGCTCAAGGGATATAAAAAACAGCGTTGTTCTCCAGACACAAGGGGGTTTATTTACTAAAGCTGTAGAGTCCAAAATCAGACTCCCTTCTGCATAGAAACCAATCAGCTTCCACGTTTCATTGCCAAAGCTTCATTGAACAAGCTGAGGTTAGAAGCTGATTGGTTTCTATGCAGAAGGGAGTCTGATTTTGGACTCTCCAGTTTTAGTAAATAAACCCCAAGATGTCCCATATCTATCGAATTGTTAAAAAAGTTATGTAGGATTACCAAAAAAAATTTGCTTTTCAGCATTCTAATCTATACTGTTTAACATTGCATTTTTTCTAGCATTTTTTGGAGCATTACGCATATCAGAACTATTGCCCCCAAATAAAAAAGCAATGTCTGGTCTACTACTACAAAAGTGATTGTTTTGGAAAATGGAATTAGTTTGTTTATTCCATTTTCAAAAACAGATCAGGCTGGAAGAGGAGAATGGATCAATCTTTATACTTGTGGAGACATGGATATTTGCCCTTTCGTCATGGTAAAAAAGTATTTGAATATTAGACCGGTAAGCCCAGATCTTTTTCTGATGCATGCTGATGCATCACCTTTAACTAAGTATCAATTTAATGCCATATTTAAAGAAGGCATTCAAAAATTAGGTCTTATACTATTTAAATTCACATCTCATTCGTTTAGAATAGGCACAGCTACGGAAGCTGCAAAAATGGGCTTGGATGATGAAATAATAAAAAATTAGATAGATGGGAGTCACGACGTTTCCAATTATATATTAGACCTAAGCTGTCTGTTTAATTCTTCAGGTGATAGAAGATATATATGGATACTGGGACATTCATTTGTCTACTGGGCTTTGAAAAGAGCGGCTCAGCTTTCATATTCAGTTAATTTAACAATGGTTCCAGCAAAAATTCTAATTTTATGGAAAGGAATACGTGGTCTTAAATGGTTTAACTTGTTTTTTCATCTTTCTAGGTTGTTTGAAGTTTGGCCTGCACCTGAGATATTAATCATACACCTTGGGGGCAATGAGAAAACTCTAGAACTAATGTTCATGATGAAACGGGACTTACACCGTTTCCACTTATCATCCCTGAATACTGCCATTATCTTTTCAGAAGTAGTCCCTAGACTTGTATGGTTAGTTAATACTCAATTTAAAAAGCTGGAAAAAATTAGGAGACGACTAAACAAGTCTGTGGAAAAATTCATGCCTCCGATAGGTGGAATTTCATACCGTCACACGGTTCTAGAAGGAGTTAGTGGCATTTATCGTTCAGACGGTGTGCATCTATCGAACGTGGGTATAGACATCTTTAATTTAGGATTAAAAAATTGTATAGAATTGGCCTGTGGCTCTTGGGTAGGCCGGACATTGTAAATAGTCCGGCTGGTGGGGACTTATTGATAGAATTATTTTAGATAGCTCGAGTCCTAAAAGACTGAGCAAGTTTATATATGGTTGATAATTAAAGTGTAAGAGTTTTGAATAAATTATATTGCAAATTTAATTTATGTTATGTGTAATTACCAATAAAAGTGCTGTGACCAAAACTGTATGCCTAAAGAAAAAATATTGTGTGTCATTATTTAAATTTAAATAAGTGTAGTTATTTCGGGGATGAGGGATAACGTGTGGCCTGCATTCCCATGCAGTTTATCATGAATACTACAGCAAGACTCATCCACCTTATCAACAGCTAATTGTCCACCACTCATCTCTGTCAATCCCTTGACTGGCTTCCACTCACCCAATAAATACATTTTTAAATCCAAACAACAAACAAAGCCATCCATCCGAGCTATATTGCCAACTTCGTCTCAAAATATCAAACTGTCCTCTTGTGCCTCTGAAGACCTCCTACTTTATAGCTCCCTTGTCTCCTCCTCCCATACTCACCCTCTGGACTTCTCCAGAACTTCTCCCATCTTCTGCCTGCCTTTAGGCAATCCTTGAATAATCTCTTCATGAAAGCCTATCTTGCCTCTACCTAAAAATCAAACTTTTACTTAAGCTGGCCATAGATGGTTTGAATCTCAGTTCGTTCAGCAGGGACCGGCCGAGATTTGTACCATCTATAGGCAGGCTGATTATACCCAATTTGATTGGTGTACGACTTGGGTACAACCTGCCTGCTGGATTTTTCATGCAATTATTGCTGACCACTGGCAAGAATCACTGTGTTCTGCTAGTAGGGACGGCACCCCCCCTCCTGCCTGTAGAATGCAATAGCTCCATGTGAGGGATTTTCCTATCGATACTGTGTTGATGGGAGAATCAAGCGATTTTCTTTCCTGCAATCTATGGTCACAGGAAAGAACATCATATAATCTATTGTGTGCCTTACTCTATCAACTCATCACCTTACAGTAATGACCTTTTGTATCCCTTGCCCTTCCCCTTAGATTATAAATTCTCATAAGCAGGGCCCTCATAATCCTCTTGTTTTGAACTCCATTGTACCTGCACTACCTCCCTTTTTTTGTAAAGCGCTGCACAAACTGTTGGTGCTATATAAACCCTGTATTATAATTTTGAGAATACCCTGTTCCTCAGATGTGAATTTATATGACAACTGATTGTTTTCAAAATGTTTGCACTAAAGTACCTTTAATTAGCCAATTACAGATGTCACCTCTATTTCTACTTTCCCTCTACTACATATGGATAACTCAGTACAACATCTGTATGTGCCATCCAGGGCCGTCTTTAATATTGATTGGACTCTGGGAAAACATTTTCTTGATTTTTCATCCACTCCCCCCCCCCCCCACACATTGCAATTTTGCTCTGCACCTGCTCTGAGGCAAGCGAATAGCAGCTTGACTCAAAATCAGTTTACTGCAGCAGATCAGGCAGCAATTGTGGCTGGCTGCTAGAGGTGGCAGCATATCATTACTGCTCACTGACTGGTTGCTAGAGGTTATAGCAGATCCTTACCACTCACTGATTGCTTGCTAGAAGTTACTGCATATCATTACTGCTTACTATTTGGCTGCTATAAATTACTGTGCATCATTACCACTTACTTATTGGTTGCTAAAGGTTACAGCACATTATTACAGCTCACTGATTGGTTTCTATAGGTTACTGTGCATCATTACCACTTACTCATTGGCTGCTAAAAGGTTACAGCACATCATTACAGCTCACTCATTGGTTGCTATAGGTTACTGTGCGTGATTACCACTTACTCATCGGCTGCTAAAGATTACAACACATCATTACAGCTCACTAATTGATAACCTATGCACCCCAAATCTCCCCCAACCTCTCCACTCCAACCTCCTCCCCCACCTTAACTCTAAATGCCTGCTCTGCTCATCTTTGTACCCACCTTCCTTACCTCTGTACATCCCCTTCTTGCTCAACTCTGTACCTCAAACTATTTCTTTCTTTGTCTACCTCTGCACACCCTACCCGCACCACTTTGCTTACCTTTGCAGAACAGGCTGATGGTAGGCTGAATGACCACGGCTGCAGGCAGGACATTTGGGCATGTCCCTGTTTACCTCCCCGGTGGGCAGCATTCAGCAGAGGTGATGGTGGATGGAATCACAGGAGGGCATGATATACATATGAATGCTGCCACTATTTACATGTGAATGCCATCGCTATTTACATGTAAATTTTAACATGATCTGCCTCATCTGTACACTGCAACAGGGCAGAGCTGGGCAGTATAAGTGACACCACTTCACACTGATATATTGGGACACAGCACAGAAGGAAGACTTCAAAGGATCAGGGTATGTAAACTGGGACAATTGGCAAATATGGGCAGCTGCTTAGGGTCCGACAAAAATTACTGGGCCCAGGGCAGCTGCCCCTTTTGCCCTGCCTTAAAGACGGCCTGGTGCCATCTTTTGCATGATGTGATTACAGGTAAAAACTGAAACATTTATGAGATCATGAGATGAAAGAATAGAATTGGTGTTGTTCATAGCAACTAATCAGGTAGCAGTTGGAATCTCTTTTATACTCTGTTTTGAACTCTCTTTACCTTCACGTTTTATAAATGTGCTTCTTCTATATTAATTTACATCATTTAAAAAAGATTAGATTTTGATCATATGAAATTTCATTTTCCTGCCATTTAAATACGTATGCCCACTGCAAACAAAAAAAATTGAATTATGGTAACAATTAAATGTATGAAATATGCTACTGCGGGAGTCTCTGCTTTGAATGAGTCTGATACTTCCCAGAACTGGAAATGTGCCTTAACCATAAAGTCATAAAAAAGGTTAACACTGAAAAATGGATAACAATCTATTAAATTGTGATAACAGATAAGTGGTACCCTGAGGAAGCATCTTTTCCTCGTACACCCCTGCTTGCAAAAGCCCCAGAATTATCTCACTTTAGCTGTTCCAGGATAGCGAGTCGCCTGACAAAAATTGCGGCATTTCTGTGTGTACATTGTACAGTCAGTCTGCTCACCATGTAATCAGTTGCTGACTCACTGTCTGTGAATGTCTATTCCATTTAAAAGCTCAAGGCTCACAAGGTCCAATTTGAAAAACATAAAGCAAGTAAAACATAATTCCTAGTTACATCTGGCTAGCAATAAAGAGTGAATTTAGACAGATGGCAAGGTGTTACTCTTCATCCTGTATATAGCTCTGACTAAGAGAACATTGAAAATTGCTCAGCATAGTCCCTTTAGTTCTGAAATAAAGGACCTCAAAGATGATTGTCACCAAATCCTGCCAAAATAAAAGGATAACTAGAATATTTTGGATACTTATATGTGGCTTAATGAAGAGGGGAATAGTTGATAGGCCAAAGCTGATTATTATTTATAGACATACACATCTGTATGATACAAAAGTGCAGATGTATGTGCATACCTGTGAGAGAAACCTGGATTGGGTGACATCTATTGACTTCGGATCAGACGTCTGTGCTGTTTTCACTGCTCAGGTCAATGCAGTCATTCCATTAATCAGTGGGTTAAATAGAGCTGGATAGTGCAGTGCAGGAATATGATATAGACCACTATTCTAAACAGACTGGAGCACGAGCAGGGGAGACCTCAGTCCCTTTCCCTAAATCACTGATCCCTTACCACCTACCACAAGACAGTGCTTGGTGCCTGACTTACTTATTGCCAGGCTTGAGCACTGTAATGTGAGAGGTATGTAAATCTGACAACCTGCAACTGATATTTATATAATAAAGCCAAAGAATGGGCAAAAACAATTGTTATATGTTTACATATGAAAATGGGCTACCTCCAATGACATGTGCCCCATCTCTGGCTGCTGCAGTGTTTATTACATATCTTACTTTTACTTAGGTAGCAGTCTCCTATCAAATGTCCAGTGCTGAGACTTGTAGTTCAAGTTGCAGTTCAGATACTACTGGAGGTCATTTGCTTGGTACATCCTCCGTTCAGAAAAAGCCTTGCATTCTTTTCACTGAATGTAAGGAGTTCTGTGATTGGAGGTGTGGGTGAACATCACAATCCCCAATCCTGAACACCTTGCATCCAGTGGAAAGAATGCAAGGCCTTTTTCTTAGTGGAAGTGATAAGCAAGTTTCCTCCTGTAATGTGCAGCTTACTGCTAAGGCTGGCTATAGGTTGGGACGGTTGCCATTTTTTGTGCAGTCGGCTAATTTGGCTGAAGGGACGCACTGGATGCCTTTGCTGTTTTTATGCTACAGCTGGGCGTCACGTGCGTCCCTGTACCTTTAAGGAGGGATGGGCTCCTCCAGGCACTCCTGCCCTTAACCTATCCATTGATATATGTGCTCCTTCTATGGGGACTCTGGAAATTTTAGAGTTAGGTCCACAGTATACAGAGGACCCTTGATGTGGGACAGTGGCTTAAGTATGTACAGTGCTAAGTATAAATAAGTACACCCCTTTTGAAAATAAGATTTTAATTAATATCTCAATGAACACAACAATATCCAAAAGTTTTACAAAACTGAGTTTTATAGAACATTTGTTTAGCTCATTACATGAAAGTAAGGTTAATGATATAACTTGGATTACAAAATCTTCAGTTTTACTCATATTAGTCAATGCAAAAATTAATACACCCACAACAAAAACTACTACATCTAGTATTTTGTATGACCTCAATGATTTGCAAGGACAGCACCAAGTCTTCTAGACATGGAATGAACAAGTTGGTGACATTTTCCATTCTTCAAGAACGACCTCTTTTAGAGCCTGGATGCTGGATGGAGAGTGATGCACAACTTGTCTCTTCAGAATTCGCCATAGGTGTTCGATTGGGTTCAGATTAGGAAACATGCTTGGCCATGGAATCACTTTCACCCTGTTCTTCTTCAGAAATGCATCAGTGGCCTTAGAGCTGTGTTTTGGATCATTGTCATGTTGGATAAGTGCACGACGACCAAGAGCACGGAGTGATGGTAGCATCTTCTCTTTCATTATAGAGCAGTACATCTGTGAATTCATGATGCCATCAATGAAATGCAGCTGCCCAATCCCAGCAGCATTCATGCAGCCCCACAGAAGGACACTGCCACTAGCATGTTTCACTGTAGACACCATGCAGTTTTCTTTATACTCCTCAACTTTGCAACGCCATACAGTTTTGAAGCCATCAGTTCCAAAAACATTTGTCTTGCTCTTGTTACTCCAGAGTACAGAGTCACAGTAGTGTTCTTTTTCACCATGGGCCCTGGCATATTCTAGGTTGGCTTTTTTGTGCATGGGCTTTAGGAGCGGCTTCCTTCGTGGACGACACCCATGCATGCCATTCCTCTACAGTGTATGCCATATTGTGTCACGGGAAACAATCACCCCAGTTTGGCTTTATACTTCTTTAGCTAACTGCAGTGAACTTGCATGGTGATTTTCTTCAATCCTTCTCATCAGAAGATGCTCCTGTCAAGGTGTTAACTTCCGTGGATGGCCTGGACGTCTCTTTGAGATGGTTGCAGTTCCATCTTTGTTACATTTTTGTATAACTTTTGTTACAGTATTCTGAATGATAAGTAAAGCTTTGCTGATCTTTTTGTAGCATTTTGGTGTAAAGAAATTATTTTCTTTCTCAGGCCACAATATATATTTCCCTTCCAAGTGGTGCCATTGCTGACAGCATGAAATGGAAAGGGGTTTTCTTTGTTAAGTAATGCCCTTTTATAATCCGCTGTCTGCTGTACACCTGTTTAATGAATAATTAGACTGACCTGTAGTTGAATTCTTGTTAGTTAGGATTTTGTTGTCTAATATTTAGCTTTGCTCCTTTTATTGGGGTGTATTCATTTTTGCAACATGGTCTTGAATGAATTTGTTAGGAAAAATACTGTTTTGTGTGCGCAATCAATGTTCCACATTTCTGGGAGTATATCTGTAGTATAGTGTCCCATAAAAAATGTTTATTCTAAAAGGAAAGTAAAGGTTTTCTGACAAATGTTGGGGTGTACTCAATATGCTGAGCACTTTATTTGCAAATGTGTGCAAACAAAATGCAAATTGTTAGACAGGGCCAAGGCTGGCTGGTAATTGTTGCTGGGAATTCCTTTGTTTATTTGTGATCTGCATTGCCATCCCATGTGCACCTTACTGCTAATGCTGGTTATAGGTTGGGATGGTTGCCATATTTTGTGCAGTTGGCTAATTTGGCTGCAGGGACGCAATGGATGCCTTTTTTGTCATTTTGCTACAACTGGTTGTCCTATGCGTCCCTGTACCTTTAACCGCCTCCCGCCCGCCATATGAGGTAATGACGGGCACAAGGCGGTTCTCTCGTTCTGGAAGGACGTCATATGACGTCCTCCCACTCTAACCGCGTATTCATGGTACCGGGAGCACGCAGCGCGGTGATCGGTGGTGCGCTGTGTCCCTTGGATCAACGCAAAGAGCCGAAAATGTCGGCTCGGTCATGTGATCAGCTGTGTCCAATCACAGCTGATCACATGTAAATAGGGAAATGCCGGTTATCAGCATTTCTCTACTCACGAGCTGTTACGCTGACAGGGGACATGTACACTGATCCTTGAAGGGGACATGTACACTGATCATCAGGGCACTGATGGTCAGTGTGCCCTGATGATCAGTGTAGCCCCAGCAGTGCCATCTGTCAGTGCCCATCAATGCCAGCTGTCAGTGCTCATCAATGCCAGCTGCCAGTGCTATGCAGTGCCACATCAATGCCACATATCAGTGCCTACCAGTGCATATCAATGCCACATATCAGTGCCCATCTGAGCTGCCTTTCAGTGTCACCTATCAATGCCAGTCAGTGCCACCTATCAGTGCTGCCAACCAATGCCACCTATCAGTGCCAGTCAGTGCTGCCTATCAGTGCCAGTCAATGCCGCCTATCAGTGCCAATCAGTGCTGCCTATCAGTGCCGCCTAACAGTGCCGCCTAACAGTGCCAGTCAGTGCCGCCTAACAGTGCCAGTCAGTGCCACCTATCAGTGCCGCCTATCAGTGCTGCCTATCAGTGATGCCTGTCAATGCCCATCAGTGCCATCTACTAGTGCCTCCTCATCAGTGCCCATCAGTGCCACCTATCAGTGCCCATCAGTGTAGCCTATCAGTGCCCATCACTGAAGCCTCATTAGCACATATCAGTGAAGGAGAAAAATCACTTATTTACAAAATGTTATAACAAAAACTAAGAAAAAATGTTTTTTTTTTCAAAATTTTCAGTTGTTTTTGGTTTGTTTAGCAAAAAATAAAAAACCCAGAGGTGATTAAATACTACCAAAAGAAAGCTCTATCTGTCTAAAAAAAAAAGATAAAAATTTCATATGGGTACAGTGTTGCATGACCGTGCAATTGTCAAAGTGCGACATCACCAAAAGCTGAAAACTGGCCTGGGCAGGAAGGGGGTATAAGTGTTCGGTAGGCAAGTGGTTAAGAAGAGATGGGCTCCTCCAGGCACTCCTGCCCTTAACCTATCCATTGATATATGTGCTCCTACTATGAAGGCTCTGTAAATTTTAGAGTTAGGTCCACAGTATACAGAGGACGCTTGGCGTGTGGCTGTGGCTTGAAGTGGTTGTAAAGGCTTAACGTTTTTTACCTTCATGCATTCTATGCATGAAGGAAAAAACCTTCTGTGTGCAGCAGTACCCCCAGCCCCCGCAATACTTACCTGAGCCCCAACACAATCCAGAGACGTTCTCAACAGCCTCTGCTGTCTGGGGACTTTTCCTCCTCATTGGCTAAGACATCAATCACAACCAATGAGTGAATGACAGCCTCGGCTGTCCAGGATCTCTGCCTCCTCATTGGCTGAGACAGCAAGCAGGGGCCATTGGCACACAGTAGGTAAGTATAGACATGTTTGTTATTTTCCAAAAAATAACCTTTATAATTGCTTTAAGCATGTATTTGCAAATGTGTACAAAGAAAACCCTCTGTTTTTAACTTAAACTGTTAGGGCCAAATTGGTTGTTTTGCAGGCTGGCTGGTAAGTGTTGCTGGGAAATCCTTTGTTTGTTTGTTACCTCTTGTAATACGTATACTGCAGCTGCAATGACCAGGTCTCAGCATTGGATGTTCAGCACTGACAACAGTGCAAACTGAATAAAAGTAACAGTTTTAACACACGCCGCAGCAGCCAAAGATGGAGCACACTTCATTGGAGGAAACATATTTTTACTGTGCAAGTTTACAAAAATAGTTTTTGGCTATACTTCGGCCCTCAAGGTGAACTTGCAGTGTTCTGGGCCCCCAAGCTGTTAGAATTTAGGTCTGCAGTAGCACCTTATGGTGCCTGATAACAAAAAAGCAGTTTTAGATTATTGCAGTGGCAAATTAACATTTTGGTAGTTCAGGTGCTCAAAGACTTAAAGGAAGAGGATAACTGCTCAGATGCACAGCCTCTGGCCTGAACATAAATGGTTACCGCAGGAGCCTTCCTACCTGCCAAGTGGTTATATACCCTTACATGTAACCAATGAACTGACTAGCCTCAGGTGGTACACAGAGATGAAATCCTGCTGTACCTGTTTATCTGCAGCCTCTCTCAGTTCTTAATACGCAGATCAAAGTTTTTTTATCAGCAGCAGAGGTGTGTGTGTGTGTGTTGGGGGGGGGGGGGGAGTTGCAGAGCTACAGCATCATAGAGTTCCCTGTAATTTGAGTGAAGGGAAGGGACACACCGCTTTATATACAGTCTCATAGAAAATCATACAGAGTTCAGGCTATGAGACACCTGCTTGGTGTTGGGGAAGGGTGGGGGAGTTATTTCCTGAGAGGAACCACACTCAGTGCTTTGGATTAAGGCTAGTACACATTACAGAGGGATGTGCTTTGTTCATTTTTCATTTCAGAGCTCTACGACCATTTTAAGGGTTCACAGGAAAATAGGAATAGCATTTCTGGAGACGTGGAGCTATAGATAGCCCAGAGTCAAAGGTGAACTTCAATGGCTCATTTGTTATTGCTACAATACCAGTTTATTGAATAATGTTGCCCTTGAACCACTTGGCATTATTCATTAAAAAAAGAGCAATACGTTTTAGACAGAGTTTTGGGTTGACTCACTCTGTCTATTTGGCCTGCTGATTAAGGGACAGGAAGTAAGGGGAAAGCTTTCACTTGTTTCATTGGTTGCCAAAGCTTATTAAATCTTGGATTTTAATTTGCTAATATTTTACCCTTCTGGTTTATTCTTTCTCCCTTGTTAACATGCTAATAACATTTTAAATAAAACCTTTCTGTTTTCATTAAATACCTTATTTTAGACCCAGTGATATCATCACTGTGTCTCTGTGCTTCGCTGTGCAGGCAGATCATGGTCTGTAAGAGTGGTAAGCAGGGTGCTGTACATAGCTTCCTGAAATCATCACAGCACCCACAGTACTCCTTTCAACAACCTTTAGCCCTGATTCAAGCAGTGAGCTGGCTCATGGGAAGAGTTATGCAAACAACAAATGCTGTGTGGGTACGTATGAAGAAGTGGGCATTCCTAGACCTACTGCATTTGCATGTAGAGTGCCCTAGGTCACACTCAAATGTGATGTTTGTAAGGATTTAAATCCACTGAATGAAAGGTGCAAACCACAGACAGTAAGACTGAAGAGGAAAGGCCTAGATCAGCCTTTCTCAACCGGGGTGCCCCGGCACCCCAGGGAGCCACCAGAGGTCTTCAGGGGTATTGTGGGGAGAATGGCTGTCACTTGAGCCAGAGCTCCCGAACCCCAGCCGCACTGTAAATCAGCACTGGGAGCTGTCACACTGTCAGCTGTCAGCAGGAGAAAGCGAAGCAAAGAGGAGAGTGTCTTCTGTCCTCAGTGTTTCCCCCTAGAGTGCAGTACCCGGCTGTGTGATGGAAGCTAAGGTACTGTAACTTTTCATAATGCTGTATACATTTCAGAACTGCTTTTTTAAGACTTGTTCGTAATAGCAGCAAGGACTGCTGCTCCTCTGAAAAGCAATCCATGCTCAGATCATTTTTCAGAGGCATTTGACAGGTGCTAAAGAGGCAATATGTTGCCTCCTCCCCACCTAGTTTAACCCATAAAAAGCAGCATCAATCACCACTTCACAACTGCGTGCAATGCGCACACAGTTGCGGGGTGGTTGTAGTTCAACCCCATTCACCTGGAGGTATACAGTTGTGTTCAAAATAATAGCAGTCAGATATCCCTAACCTGATCAATCACTGTTTTTGGTAGAGATGATATTTCTACATGGCAAATAATTTACTAGCAGGTGTAGTAGAGTCATAGAAATCCAACAGACCCAACAGTCATGACATGCATGCTGCTGATTCTCTGTAATTGAATCACTAATTGAAAGGGGCATGTTCAAAATAATAGCAGTGTGGAGTTCTATTAGTGAGGTCATTCATTCTTTGAAAAACAGGTGGCAATTATTGCCCTTATTTAAGGAAGGAAGGCAGCAAATGTTGTACATGCTGGTTACAGTGCATTTCTCTCTGAAATTCTGAGGAAAATGGGTCGTTCCAGACATTGTTCAGAAGAACAACGTATCTTGATTAAAAAGTTGATTGGAGAGGGGAAAACATATAAAGAAGTGCAGAAAATAATAGGCTGCTCAGCTAAAATGATCGCAAATGCTTTAAAATGGCAACCAAAACCTGAAAGATGTGGAAGAAAACAAAAAACTACCATTCGAATGGATAGAAGAATAGCCAAAATGGCAAGGACTCAGCTAACAATCAGCTCCAGGAGGATCAAAGAAGGTGTAAAGTTACCTGTGATTACTGTTACAATTAGAAGACGCCTATGTGAAGCCAAGCTATCTGCAAGAAGCCCCCGCAAAGTCTCACTGTTGAAAAAAAGACATGTGCTGAAGAGGTTACAATTTGCCAAAGAGCACATTGACTGGCCTAAAGAGAAATGGCGCAACATTTTGTGGACTGATGAAAGTAAGATTGTTCTTTTTGGGTCTAGTGGCCGGAGACAGTTTGTCAGACGACCCCCAAACACTGAATTCAAGCCACAGTACACTGTGAAGACAGTGAAGTATGGTTGCGCAAGCATCATGATATGGGGATGTTTCTCATACTACGGTGTTGGGCCTATTTATCGCATACCAGGGATCATGGATCAGTTTGAATACATCAGAATACTTGAAGAGGTCATGCTGCCTTATGCTGAAGAGGAAATGCCCTTGAAATGGGTGTTCCAACAAGACAACGACCCCAAACACGCCAGTAAATGTGCAATATCTTGGTTCCACACCAACAAGATTGACATTATGGAGTGGCCAGCCCAATCCCCGGATCTTAATCCAATAGAAAACTTGTGGGGTGACATCAAAAATGCAGTTTCTGAGGCAAAACCAAGAAATAGAGAAGAACTGTGGAATGTAGTCCAATCATCCTGGGCTGGAATACCTGTTCACAGGTGCCAGAAGTTGGTTGACTCCATGCAACACAGATGTACAGCAGTTCTCAGAAACAGTGCTTATACAACTAAATATTCATTAAGTGATTCAAAGGAAAGCAAAATCTTCAAACATTTTTCAGTTTATATAGTGAATGTTTGAGTTTGTAAAGAAGAATACAAACACTGCTATTTTTTTAACAGTCTAATATTCACTTTTTTTCAATTTTTTTAGAGGAACAACACAAATTTGATATCTTTTTTCTCATGTTTTGATTTGGAATAGAATGTGTAGTGTTCCCAATGAATTTATGTGTATGGAAATAAAAGTTATTAGAAGGATTTTGAGCTTTATTCACTTTTTTCAACACACTGCTATTATTTTGAACACAACTGTACTTCCAGCTGCAGCAACAGCATGTGTATACCCCCAGCTGCTGCTTCTGCAGCTAAAGGGGGAGCAGTTAGGGGTGGTAAAAGCAGCTCACTTGCTTGGCTTTAACACCCTCCAACCTCACAGGTGAACAGGCCCTTGGTTCATATCTGTGTGACTGTGTGTAGGGCAGCCCATTCATTTCAAATGCAGGGAAAGTCATCCCTGACCTTAATTTTCAAATTGCACCACACCAAAAACACCCCGTGTTTGCCAATGTATGGGGGTACCCCTAAAGAGCAGAGCATTTGTCTGCATGTCAGGAATGAGCGTGATTTCATGTGCATTCTTCGACACACAGTAACGTGAACCAAACCTTGGACAGGGGTGCCTCGTGACTGAAAATAGTTTTCAAGGGCGCCCCGACTGGAAACACTGGCCTCGATGATGCTGGACATCTTCCAACCAGGAAATAAAGTTTGCTCGATTAGTGTTTCTAATGCACACTTTGAGAAGCTCACAGAGCACAGTGAAAACAGAGTAAGCCATTTCAATGCAGGAGAGGAGCCTGTACAACTGTGCAAGATTAAAGATAAGGCCGGAGTTCAGCTTTAAGAATTAGTAATCTTTAATGAAGTAATCCCTTTATGGAAGGAGATATATATAGAAGACAGTCTTATATCTTATTATCTGCTCTTACCTCTTATAACCTATTGTTCCTTAAAGTGTGTTTGACCATCTTAGCTTGACATGACTATTGTGGAAATCTCTAACAAAGACATTTCTGATGTCAGTTTTTCTTACCTAGAATTCATAACTGATCATTGAATAATGCCATTTAAATGAAAAAGAATGATGTTAGTTATTAACGGTACAGTGCATTCAGGCTTTCACACAGGCTGTTTTAATAGTGTTCTATCTTTCAAAATGAAATAACAGGTCCACTTTAATAAAACAGTTAATAAAAATTATTTGGGTAGAAAAGTGAGGAAGATAGTTAAATGTAACCATTACAAAAGCATCAATATCAATAGTCAGACATATGCCAAGAAGAGTCACATAAATTCATGGTTAATGGCAGACCTGAGCTTCGAAGAGGGTTACTGCATCGTTTACCTGTGTTAACGTGCAACTCTTGATTCTTAAAAAAAAAAAATATATATATATATATATATATATATAAAAATATATATTACAGGGAATTCAAAAACTTTATTTACTCTCCCTACCCCAAATGCATCACCACAATGACATAGAGGCAGTGCTTGCATGGCCAAATTATGTCAGCAGAAAAGGGGAATGTAGCAAAAGCCTTTTTTATGTTGAACCATGAAAAGCACACTTTCAATTAGTTTTTCCATGCAGGGGAAAGCAACAAGTTTACTTTGATGTCGTTCCCAGCAGCTGCTTATAGTTACCCTACTATCACCCCCTCACCACTCCATTCACCCAGAAAACTGTTACATACATAATTCTGGGTATGAGGGAGTTTGTGATATCCTTCCTCCCACATGACAGCACTGATCATACGCAGCACTTCTTTCTTCACTTCAGGGCATGAATGGATTAGTGGTGGAGCAAAGGAAAGGTAAATAGGTGCTACTAGGGATGGGGCAATCTGGAACTTACACAGGGTGTCTTCTCAACCCATAAGAGAATGCAGCAACAGGGGAGAGAAGGGAAGATAAGTCTAGACCAGGGGTGGGCAACTGTGGCCCTCCAGCTGTTGGCGAACTACAAGTCCCATCATGCCTGTGCCTTTGGGAGTCATGCTTGTAACTGTCAGTTTTGCAATGCCTCATGGGACTTGTAGTTCTACAACAGCTGGAGGGCCCCAGTTGCCCACCCCTGGTCTAGACAGTTACAAGGCCTTACATTAAAATGATACTGTTGCTTTGCTATGCATGAATGAAGCACAGGTTCACTTTAAAGAGAAGTATGGCTTTCTGAAAAAAAATGCTGCATCTGTCCCCGGCAGGCTCTGGACACAGGACTGAGAGATCATACACCACTGATTGCTCAGTTCTCCTCCTCCACTCTGAGCAGAGAGCCATGACTACCAGTCACTGGCTCTCTGCTCTGCTCCTCTAGCTCTCACAGGAGCGTTGGGCTGTGGAGCGGGCTGAAGCAGCTGGCTCAGGCTCTCAGCGGTGTTCTGAGAGGCATAGCCAGATGCCCTTCAAGGCTTCTGGGTGGAATTATATGGTTGGGATCTTTTCAGAGCCCGGACCGGCTGAAAACGGGTCACAGGAGTGCAGTTAGCTATACTTCTCCTTTAAGGCTTCATGGGCAGTTTGAGGCTTCCAATGTAAATTCCAGTAGTATTTCCATGCTCCAGAAGCCTCAAACCACACATGTGCATGAGGACTTATTCTAGAGACTGATTTTGCATAACTCTATAGATTTAGGCATATGTATTTTTCTGCAGCACTGAAAAACGCTTGGCACATGAAAACACACATTTTACGCTGAAATGCATACTCTGGGCCTTTAAAACCTGGCTGAAGCCATATTTTGTGCCATTGTTTTCTTTCATGGTGTTGAGGGTACTGTGATGTTCCAGCACTCAGCATTCAAAGGAAGACTGTACTGTTGGTGGAGATATCTCTGTCCACAGTACAAGTAAAATCCCAGCCTAACAATAGAGAAAATTAAGTGTGTGTGTTTGGGGGGGGGGGGGGGATTAACTTTCATTGCCTTGACCAACAATGCAGATGGGGGGGGGTTTAACTTTCATTGCCACTGAGCCCTCCTACAATGGTGGTCATTGCCAGTTAATTCTCCCATTGCTGGGGGTTATTATTGCATCCACTGACACCCGCGGGTTAATTTTGCATTCACTGAAACCACTGCTGAGGCTACTGTGCTTCATCTTCCTCAGTGTGCAATTACGATACACTGCAAAAACTGCAGCAGGACCAAAATTTTGGGGGCGTTGAGGTGCATTATAGCCCATTCATTTTGAATTGCATATCTTGATTCAATGCACCACAGTGCACAATAACATCTGCTGTTTGTCTGCAGCCCTCTGAAAGTGTTGTGGGTTGCACTTGAGGCCCTCTATAATTTTCATGTTGACCACCACTGCTCTTACCATCCCTCACTATATCCAAAATGAAAAAATATTTTGGCTAGATTTGGGGTTTATTATACAATCCTGTTGACCAGAGCTGTACCTGCTCTTGTTCTGAAGATGTAGTCTGTTCAGCAGAACTTCTGTCTTTGGTCTTGTAGGACAAGGGCTTGTGTCTGTATGTACAGGACGTCTGCTGTAAGCAGAACAGGGTGCTGATGTAGGCTATACTCTACTATCCGCTCAAGCTCTTTCACACCCTTGGACCACCCATTCCAGATCTTCCTGCTGTTGTAAGTGAGAGCTGAAATAAGCAGAGCTATCACTCGTGACGTCACCACACATCTTGCAACCAGGAAGTGTCCAGTATTCCAGGGATTGGAGTTTTATAGTAACAAGCGCTCTCAGTTTTTTAACGTTGTAAGTGGTTAGTATTTTTTTAAATAAATTATTTCATACAGTTTTTTGCTATGTGTCTTTTCCAATTCTCTCTTCATGTTATGGTGGTCTATCCTTTACATGCAGATGAGTGCTCATGAGACCATTAGTGGAGACCTGAAGGTGGTTTATGTTTTCCAAGAAGAAGTATACACAAGCACATGCAACTCTTTTTAAAGTGGTGGTACACTTAAAGCGAAGTTCCACCCAAAATGGGAAGTTCCACTTTAAAGATTGTCCCCCGCTGCCCATTAAGGATTGGCACCTTTGGGGAGCAGGGGGGGCAAATTTGACAGGTACCCGTTCCCACTTCCGCTGCGATCGCCTAGGCGATCAGAAGTGGAATTTGTCCTCCTACCCTCCCTCCCCATAGTCTTGTGGGAGACATGACAGGCCCCAGAAGATGACAGGGCCATTCAGGAAGCATAGTGCTACTCGCGCATGCGCAGTGGGTACCCAGCTGTGAAGCTGCAAGCTGTCACCGCCAGGTGCTCCCACTGAAGATGCCGGCACCTGAAATACAGGACAGCCGGTAAAACGGGCTGCAGCAGGGGCACCGTGGGATTGTGGGACAGGTGAGTGGCTGTTTTTTTTAAAAGTCAGCAGCTACAGTTTTTGTAGTTGCTGACTTTTATTTTTTTACAGAGTGAGTGTAACTTCACTTTAAGGTGTTATGGTTTCTGGAGCATCAACGGACATTAGCGGAAATCAAGATCCTTTACGGTTTCACTCATAGTGTGGGACTGTTTTCACATGTTTGGGACTATTACTTACATAATTTTTCTGTTGGCACCAGGATTCACATTTTGATTTTGTATTATTATATGTATACTATTGTTGCAGAATACGTCTAATTGTTATGCCAGCTACTACTTGGGTCTTTAAGGCTCCATTCACACCATTTGTGCATAAAAACTGATGAGAAAACTGCACAGATTGCACTTGCAGAGACACGAGTTTAGATCAGTTTTCATGCACGTTTCAGCGAGATTTATACATGTTGTAGATTCTTGTGCAGAAAAAATCCGCACATGAAACTAGTGTTGTGGTGTGAGCAGAGCACATAGAGAACAAGTACTTTCTTTGTGCCCTTGCAGAATGTGGCAGAAAAACTCATTCTCTGCACACTGGTGTGAACAAGGGATCAGCGTGATTTCCTTTTTTTGTTTCTTTGGTACATATTAGAGCTGTAATGTTGCAGCACAGGTCCAAACAGTAAGAGATCACTGTGGTCAAATCGAAACATCACCATGCATATTACAATCTCACTGTACAATCTTTGTACAATCTCTTTTGAGTTTCACAGAACTAAATAACACAAGGTCCTACCTAACCTATCCATTGAATTTGTATCCAACCATGTAGGTCTTTGCACTACATAGTTGTTTGTAGATCTAAAGGGGATAGAACAATTAGACTGCAATGGATGTGATGAACTTGATTATCAAGGTAATTAAAGTAGACATGAATTTAGAAAGTGAAGTTATAATGAATATTTAAAAATGTTACCTTGCCATGAATTCATCTTGAGAAATAGCAGTGTACTTCGTGGTATGTGAGGGTGCATAAGAACTCCTGTTCTGTATAGCTGTATATATGAACTGTGAGTTCCAGGGCACTGCTGCCTATGATGTTACTTCTCTGCTGCTTGCTGAATGCTCTGACAGGAGGAAACAAAGGACTACCTCTGCTAAGGTGGTCACCTCTACACAGAATCACAGTGCAGAAGAAGATATGGTAAGTCAGTAATGGGGAAAGATCATCTGCTAAGGGATTACAGGCAGTGCTGGTGACTAGTACTTTGACCTTTGCTTGCCTTTGTGGCAACAGTATCTAGAGTTCAGTTACCCTTTAACCCATAACAAGAGGTCATTGCAGCCCAGATGCCCAGACCACATTTAGCAGCGTCAGTAGGCATCCATTAACTAACCAGTAGCTCTATGACTAATTAACTAAGCTAAATAACTGTTACAATGTTTTCTTAATGGCAAATAAAGCTTTACGTTGGTAGCAATAAAAAAAACCAAAATTAGGTGTAATCCAAAGCATGCTTTTTTTGTCTAAAAAGTGGAATCAAATTTTAAAGCTAGAATCTGCACCTTGTCTGTAAATTCATTCTTTTGAATACTTGATGCTTGAACATCGTCACAAGAATGTCTGTAATATTATGTTTGTGGAATAGAACTGATCAAATATATCTCTTTGCTTATAATTTCTCTTGTTTACTCTAATTTCATGTGCATGCACCAATGGCAGAATACATTTACCAAATAAAAAAAAACAAAACAATGAAATTCCCTAACAAAATTCATATTAAACTTTTCTATTATAAAACATGCTTGTGGATGCAGTTTCTCAGAACATCTACGTTTGTATAGATCCGGTGTGTCTATGTAAAACACTATACATAAGCCTGTCAAACGGACTGTTTTCTTAGTGAAAAAAAAGGAGTTACCAGCACCACCAGTTGAAGATCAAGAATTAAAGTGGTAGTGAAGTCAATTTTTAATGTTTTACCTACAGGTAAGCCTATATTAAGGCTTACCTGTGGGTACTGTAAATATCTCCTAAATGTGCACCATTTAGGAGATATTTACTTGTGTAACAGCCGGAGGATGCGCTCTTAATGAATGGCATTCCTGTGCCGTTCCTTCAAAGCTGTGTGAAGTAAAGAGTGACTCCGGCATGCATGTGCGGGAGTGACATCATTGTGGCTCAGCCTTTCAAAGGACCGGAGCCCGCGAACGTGGAAGGAAGAACAGGAGAAGATGGAAGCCCTGGTGGCAGCGCGCCACTGGAGAGCTTTGTTTTAAGGTAATTTTTACATTCTGTGTACATTATAACTTTGCCTTGCAGAGGAAAAGTTTGTTCTATTTTTTTTCCAGTTTACTACTGTTTTGGAGTAGACCAATTGTCTAGTGAGTATCTGCCCCCGTCCTGATTTGATGTATGGTAATAGTGCATGCACTAGAAGTCGTGTTCAGACAAATGATACTTCCTTTATTGAAATAAGGCATGGAGGGTTTTATAGGCAAACTACTAGTGCTGTGTGCATAGGTCATGTGAGCGTAGTGTCACTAAGCTATGTATAAGCTTCTGATTGGTTATGTCCATATAAGGTAAACTTCCTCCAGGAACCAAACATCATCGTCTTGGGTATAGCTCCGGATGGAGGCGCCATCTTAATTACACATTCTTCACTCAATGGGAGGGGGTGCATCTGGCAGCCATTTTGAGCAAGGATATAGAAAGAAATAGCTGCACATATATATACATTACAAAATGGTAATTTTACTTAATTCCATCACACTACCACTACAAACACCACTTTATTCACATCGGTCAGATACAGCCAGGATTTCAGGGCCTTGTAGGTTCCTTTCCTCAAGGGAGAAATTGATGTAATTGTCTTGCCTTGAGAAAGGGACCCTGAGAGGCCCCCAAAACGTTGGCTGTATCTGACTGATGTGACACAATGAGGTTAATTTACTAAAACTGGAGAGTGCAATACCTGGTGCATAGACTTCAATCAAATTCTAACTTCAGCTTGTTCATTTAAGCTATAACAAATAAATCTGAAACAGATTTTGCTCCATGCAGTTTTAGTAAATCAATCTCAATGTGAATTAACTGTGGTAAATTCTTGATCTTCAACTGAATGCCAGTGGCTCTTCTTTTCTATTGTGGTAACTCTGTGTACTGTACTATTTTATGTTTTCTTAGTGGCAATTAAGTCTTGAATAAAAAAATGCACATAGATTCAATAGATTGTGAAGATAAATTTAAAAAAATAGTTGTACAGCACCCTTTGGTCACAAGCTGAGAAGGCATTCCATATGCATTTCAAGAAATTATTTTCTCCCCCTAAACTACTGAGCCAGTCTAGGGCTGGAAATATTATGGGAAGGTATCCTGGCTACATCTTTTTCCCATTGTAGAAGGTCTAGGCTGCTTGTGACCAGGAATTTAATTTTTTGATTGTTTACTTTCAAAATGTATAATTTCTTCTACTGAATGTTTGGGACCACTGAGAGGACTGTGTATTGTTAGCCTTAAGAATTTAGGTGTGCTTTAAATTTGCCCTTCACATCTGAGCAATCTCATTTTGCAGAGGTTTTTGTGTCTAATTCTATGAGAGGAACTGAAGACAAATATTTCAAAGTCTCCTCCATATTCCCTCCTTTCCGTACACGTACTCACCTGCAGCACAAAAGAACTTTCAGCTGTACACCTGAAATGTGCGCTTAAATAACTAGTAAAATGAGAAATACACACTCGAGCTCATGGCCTTTTTGCCCCTGTAAGCTGTGAAGCAATCATTTCCTGACTGCTCTCTTGGCCCTACTATCTATATGATGATAACAATGTGCAAGATGAGACAAAAGCACCCTATGAATTTACTTGCAAGATCATCATCTTCTGCCCACCATAGGATGCTACCTATTTCACGAACGGTAAAGTATAACTAAACCCAAGCACAAGACAAATGATATACCGTATTTCATTTATACAGTCCTTAGATATGGTAGCTGCATAAGTTTTCATTTTTTCGGGGTAAGAATATTTTTATCACCTACAGAAAATGGATGTTTTTGCTAGAAATGCAGTGTTCTAGTCACACTTGTCACTTTCAGTAATATGATCTGGAAGCAAACAATGTTATCTTCTTTAAACCACTAAATGGAAAAATTAAACTGAATGCAGCCACTACATCTAAGGACTGGTAAGCTGCAATATATGACATTTTTCGGTTTAGATATACTTTACGAACATATAACCGTGGTGGTCAACTTTTTTTTATACAGGGGGCTTCAAGCGCGGTTCCTGACATCATTCCACATTTGAGCTACCTACAGCCCCCTTAACCAGTTGCGCTCGCCTACAGTACCACAACTGTGGGCGGACGGCACAGGCAGACTTGATCGCATACATGTAAAAAAAAAAAAAATCCCTGATCACCCTCCCTACAGGGTAGTACAGTGTTACTATGGTGACACTGAACTACTCTCATGAAAGTATGCAAAAAATTTTTAAAAAAGGAAACAATGTTAAAAAAAAAAAATAATATTAAAATCATGTTAAAAAAAAGAATAAAAATATTTATTATTATTATTTTTTTAACATATTGTCACAAGTTAGTATTCTTGATCACCACCACAGCAGTCATTTAATTGCTAGAAGCCAGTTCAAGGAATATTTTTCGTCACTGACTTGAGTAAGCACCTTGGTAAGGGTAACACAGAAAGCTGTCTGTAGGAGCCCAGAAGGGCCCCACAGTAAGTTTTCAGGCTGCAAGTTGGGCACCAGGGATCTAGACTTTTTTTTACAGTAATGTATACCAGCCTTTTTCAACCAGGGTCCCCAGGCACTGTGAGGTGCCTTGAAGTTTCTTCAGAGGTGCCTTGGCAAAATGCCTAAAAATTGGCCAAAAAATTTATACAAGCCAGCAGGTGGATCAAGCCTGCCTTTCAGTTACAAAAAAGCTATAGGTTTTCATTGTGCGCCATTACAACCTTCAGACCACCAGTGTCCTAACAACCAATGACGCCATCAGTTGATATGAAGGATGTCGGTCACCTACACAACATCCTTGTTTGACTCCCATTCCCCACTCTGTCAGTAATGGAGTCAAATCAGCTGAGTAACAGAGAAAAACTGAGGGAGAAAAGAAACATTGGGATACTAGTCAGTACCAGTGTGCAAAAGTGTATTTGCTTTGGACAAATAAATCACCTCTAATATTGGGTGTACTACATGTGTGTGTTTGCTGCATTAGGTAAAACTTTTAGGATAGCTTAGAATAGTTTTTTAAATTTTATCATGGGGTGCCTTGAGACTGTCCATAATTTTAAAAGGTGCCTCAAAATTGTTCATAACTATAAAGGGTGCCTTGACTGCAAAAAGGTTGAGAAACACTGATGTATACTGCTGCTTTTAAAAAGGAACACCCAAGCAGGACTTACCAAGAATTTACATTTGTAAGTGGTTAGATCACATTAAACTGCAAATGGCAACTCATGTTACAAGATCCTTGTCCTGAAAGGTTTAGGTTCCACTCACATACAGGCGATTTAAATCGTGGACGGAATTGACACGATTTTGCCCCCGATTTCAAACACTGTTAAAATGTGAAATCGCACATCAGCGCGTTCAGATACCATTCATTTCAATCGCATCAAAAGCACCTTGCATTTTCAGGTGCCATTGACATGAATGGCACCTGAACACGCTGATGCACGATTTTACATTTTAACAGCGTGTTTTAAACTCACGCAAAGAATTGCAGAGATTCCACCCGCGATTTCAAACGCCTGTCTGTGAACGGAGCCTGACCCTACTGTAAGCCACATACATAGCATATTTAGAGCCTTGCTTGCCTTAGATGAATTGGTAGAAAGATGCCATAAGACAGACCGACAGGATTAATTTGTAGCAGGAGCGGTCTCTTACCTGGAGGGGGTTCTTGGTACTGATAGCAAGGACATGATATTTGAAATAACACAGCTCACAGCTCCAGGATCCCCGCTCACTAATCCATCGTATTAGGCAAGGTTGATGTGTGCAGCGCACGGATCCATCACAGCGACATGGACTCAGCAGTTCTCCCTAGAAGAGAAAGAAAAAACATCAAGATTCTGTAGCACACTGATGCATAGAAATGTTAAGTCGTGTGCTATTTGTCCTCCTTACATAGACATTTGTTGTGCTACTCAGAATGGACATTGAAAGGATATGCAACTCAGAAGTGGAACCACGCTGGCTTCAACCCCCCACTTCCTATTCATCTCCAACCATTCCTTACAACTCTTTGGTAAGATGATTTCAGTAACATCAAACGTCTCCACTAACCTTGGGTCACCAGCACTCCTGTTCCGGATTTTTAATATATTGTATTCTATTACTGTAGTATGTGAAAATGAAGAAAACAGAAAGACTGTCTTGAGGGGAAATAAAAAAAAAATTGCAGCAAACTGTTATATCTCTGGTGACCTAGGGGTTAGAGAAGGATTTTGCTGTCTACATGAAAAACATACCCACAAATATAAAAATTCAAAAGATAGAGAAACGTTTAAATGCACGTTCACATGATGTCAAATAATAGAGGTGCACAATAACCTCATGTTGGCTGTACTTTCCTGCAGCAATGACAGCCAGATAACAAGATGCTAACAAGCGGCTGCAGTAATTGATTTGCTACAGCTCAATGGCAAACTCCGATGATACAAAAATATGTCAAAGGCACAGACTGATACCTCCCGCTTGTATTATTTCTGTAATACAAGGACATCAGGAATGTCTTCCAGTAACTTCTACGGCTTGATCAGTAATGTAGTTAATGAAGTATGTCAGGTCAGGATTTACAAATACGTAGAGTGTTTTTTGATATGGACAATAGTTAAACTTCAACCAATCAGCTAAGAAATACATATTTAGGCGTACATCCAACTGAGGCAAAGCACATACTCCCACCATGTCAGCAGTTATGTGGACTATTTACAATGAAAGTGATATTAAAGTACATTTTTGCATAAATCAGATACTAATAACATAACTTAATTTCATTTGCTAATTTTTTTTTTTTTACAAATGTCCTCCTCTGTGTTTCCTTTAGAAACTGCAAGTGCCATCACACTCCCATTATATTTCTGCCATGTGCTACTGGGACCTATGGAGTCCCATATGAGACTCCCCTATGTGCGTGCTCCCATATGAAACTGCAACTGTTTGTGCAGCTCAAAACAATGAAAATAGTACCGCTCAAATGCCCCATCCAAACCTGTGTCAGTTGGAACATCATGTGGAAAGACTGGTGCAAGACAATCAACTTTTCAGGCTTCAGTAGACTTCGACAAAATGGTGGCTTTCTGTACACAGACACCAACTCAATGTTGCATAAATGTAATGAGATGGGTACAAGATGGCTTTAGCTCCTGTTCTCCACCTGTAGAGAACTCCTCAGATGCGTTTTGCCCTTTTTGGGGCTTAATCGTAGAGGCCGCTGTTCTGAGCAGAACACACATAGGCAGTGCAAGAGAGACATAGTGTTGAGAGAGTCATGCCTCTTCCTCCACAGTGTTGACTCACAGCTGCTCTGTGTCCCTCTAGGGCAGTCTAGGCTCTCAGAAAAAGGTTACGGTCTAAGTGTAGCTAAGAACACAAAAATCAGCACAAGGAACATAGCATACAGTCAGTTGGATGTGGGTCTTGTGCTGATTCCTCTGATGTTATTAGAAATCATACCTACTGTAAGTCATGTCCCTTGTGCTGTTTTTTTTTCTTAATTATTTCTTAATTACATTTTAGCTGTACTTAGGCTTTAGGGATGCCTATTAGTCTAGCAAGGTTTGCCAAACTATTTGCAATCAATCATTCCACTGTAAAGAAACAAATCTACTAGTAGTGTACATTTCAATACTGCTAATTTGTAGCAGACTGGCTGGCCCAGGAGATGACAATTTGATGCTAAAGGAAGTCTCCAATTCTACTGTTAAAAAATACGTTTCTCAGAACCCATAAGCATTCATTTGAATCTCAATGAAACATTCAAGTACAGTATATCACCTTTATCTGTAGGCACTGTTTGATGATCTAATGTTTGCCTGTTCACAATGTTTAGGAAGTTACCAGTTTCTATGGGTCGTACTTACTTTTTCACAGTATACACATTTCAGAGGGGTACCAAGCAGTTTTTATGAGGTCATCATGGCAGCACTTCCCTTATTGTGAGGATGCGTAACACAGACTCCAAAGACTTCTAATGACAGATGGATAAATACCCCATCGCTTAGGACAAATTTGCAATTACACACTCTGCAATTTCCAGCGGCTGGAATTGACAGATGTGTGCAAAAAGCTGTGGCTGTTGAGCCCATACAATGCACTGACAGGCTGTTGGCGGCCGCAGCTATTCGTACAGCCAGCAATTACCTACGGTAATCATGGCTGGAATCACTTTGTGCGTCACGAATAGTTACAGCTAGTGACAGCCTGTCATTGCATTGTATGGGCTCAGTGGCCGCAGCTACACACATATCTGTCAATTCCAGGCACTGGAATCCGCAAATTCTTGCCACTGGAAATTGCAGTGTATGCAATCGTCTACACAAATGGACTCTTATGCTGTGTTCTAACTTAGTTTGTCAGTGACAATTTTAGACAAAAATGACTTGATACTATACATGATATTTAGATAATATAGCTGATTATATTGTACTGTTGTACTACGAATCGTGATATCAATGCCCTGAGACTAAGCAATACATGCTCTCCATTTGGCATAGAGTACAATTGGTATACATTGCAATATCCTATTTAATGCTGTAGCAATTGCTCTGGAACAGTATGATAACTAATCTATATTGATTTTTATTTATAAATATCAATTTCTAATGACAATGTGCAATATATGTTACTTGGTGCTTCTGACGGGACTGTCTCTAAAAATCTATATACTTGCTTATATGCAATATTCTTTTGTGCGGCCACTTCTGCACTGACATGTCCTCATAAAGTATGCACTGGTCCATGGAAAACAGGCATATGACATGATGATAATGGACTATGCTATAGCTGCATCTCATTAAATTTTAATTCTTGTTTATTTATTTATTTAATTTAGTGAGTTGTATAGCAATAATGAGAAGCTGCATTTGAGAATTATTTTCCATTGATTATGTGAACCTTAAAGTACACCTGCCAGTAACAACTAACCAAAATGACTACAGTGATAAATGCAGACATGTTGCAGTACCTTCTCATACTTTTTGATGTCCTCTCAACAGTTCCATCAGCACTGAATCTCAGGAAACAGTAATATGCAGATATTGACACTTCCCAGCAGGGTGAAGACCTGGCCTGTCCCTGTTCACCTCCGCCATCATCCTATTGGCTCATCATTATAACAGGTACCTGTGCGAGCTAATGGGTAGTTGCAGGTGTCAGTAGGAATGGGTTAGATCCTGACTCTGCTAGAAAATTCCAAATTTGCATAACACAGCAATCCGGTCTCTGGAAGAGACAGCAAAAGTAGCAGTACCTGCGTCTTAATGATAATGTTTATTACCTGTTACTGACAGCTGTACTTTAAAAAACAATGTGTCTTGGTTTATCCAATTTATTTGTATTAACTATAATTTCAAACCCCTTTAGGGCTCATTCATACCATTGTGCAGAAACATCAGGTTTTCCTGCACGCATTCTGCAAGAGCACAACAAAATCAATTGTTCTCTATGTGCCCTGTTCACATCACAACAATAGTATCATGTGCAGATATTTTCTGCGCAGGAATCTGCAACGTGTATAAAATGCATTGAAGTTGATGCAAACTGGTAGAGTTTCCATCAGTTTTCTTTGCATGTATGGTGTGAACAAGGCCTTATTTGATTTACTTTTGCAGTGATATTCATCCTTTGTTCATCTGTTTTTTGCAGGGGTCTACAAACTTTCACAACAAAGGGCCAGTTTTCTGCCCTCCAAACTTTAGGGGGGACAGAATGTGGCCAGTGGGAGTAGAAAATGCTCCAGTATTAAAGAGAGTAAACAATGTCATAGTCTTGGTGGTCAGTGGGAGTAAAAAAATGACATCATTGGCGTCAGTGTTAGGAATAGTGACCCATAGTTGGTGTCCGTTGGAGAATTAGTTCCCCATCTCTGGTATCAGTGGAAAGAATAGTACCCCATTGTTGGTGTCAGTGAAAGGAATAGTGTCTCATATCAGTGGAAGAAATAGTGACCCAAGGACCGGATAAAGGCAAGAAAAGGGCCCCATCTGGCCCATGGGCCATATAGTTTGGAGACCCCTGGTTTTTGGTATTTATATTTATTTAGCCTAACCTGCTTTTTGTGCAGTCAAAACACACAACAGAAGTTCTATAACCATAACATACACTTCATTTCATAACATCAACATTATAATAACAATACAAACCATAGTAATTATTGACGTGAGTTCTGCCTGTCTGTAACCATCTCCTTCCACAACCTTCTGGATTTCCTGTAAGTGTTGGAGCATCTGTTTACTTTCAATTTCTAAGGACTACATATCCCGTGGCAGCTTTTATCAACCAGGGTGCCCAGGCACCCTGGGGTACCTTAAGGTTTCTTCAGGGGTGCCTTGGGAAAATGTCTAAAAATTTACCAAAACCTGTATACAAGCCAGCGGGTGGAACAAGCCTGCTTTTTAGTTACACAAAGCTACAGGTTTTCAATGTGCACCATTATGACCTTCTAGCCGCTGGCGTTCTGACAACCAATTACAACATCAGTTGATAAGGAGAATGTCGGTTGTCTGCACATCATCTTTATTTGACCTCCCCCCGCCCTTCTCCATCAGTGCTGGGGACACATTAACTCAGTGATGGAGAAAAACTGAGGGAGAAGAGAAACACTGAAATACTAGGTAGTACCAGTGTGCAAAAGTGTATTTCCTTTGGAAGAATAACTCGCCTCTAATGTTGGGTGTCCTACATGTGGATGTTGCTTTGTTATATAAAACTATCAGAATAGTTTTTCACACTTTAGAATGGGGTGCCTCAAGACTGTCCAAAATTTTAAAGGGTGCCTCGGGACTGTCCATAATTTAGGTTGCCTTGAAATTGTCCATAATTTTAACCGCTTCCATACAGGACACTTTTACCCCCTCCTGCCCAGGCCAATTTTCAGGTTTCAGCACTCTCACACTTTGAATGACAATTGCGTGGTCATACAACACTGTACCCAAACGAAAATGTTATCATTTTCTTCACACAACTAGAGCTTTCTTTTGGTGGTATTTAATCACCACTGGGGTTTTTATTTTTTGCTAAATTAACAAAACAAGACCGAAAATTTTGAAAAAAAAAAAAACCTGTTTTGCTTTGTTTCTGTTATAAAAGTTTGCAAATAAATAATTGTTTTTCATAAATTTAGGCCAAGATGTATTCTGCTACATTTCTTTGGTGAAAATAACCCACATCAGTATTTATTATTTAGTCTGTAGGAAAGTTATAGAGTTCACAAACTATGGTATATATCTGAAAATTGATCGATCCTGAAGTACTGACAGTCAATCATCTAATACCTTGAGGTCCAAGAATGTCAGAACAGTACAGATATCCCCCAAATGACCCCTTTTTGCAAAGTAGACAGTCCGACGTACTTTATAACAGGCATGGTGAGTTTTTTAAAGTTGTAACTTTTTTGTCATAATTTTTCGGAAAATGAAGAAATTAAAAAAATGATTTTCACAATTTTTTTTTTACATACTGTCACCAGTGCAGTACAGCGTAATCATATAACTTGCATGGCGGTGATCAGAGACACTGACTGGTGACAGTATGAAAAAAAATTGCTAATTTTTCAAAAATTTTTCTTAATTTTTTTTATTTTTAATTACATTTTCTCTTTTTTTAAGATTTTTTTTCATATTTCACTATAACCAAAGTAGTATAATGTTACCATAGCAACATTGTACTACTTTAGGGAAGTGATCACTATTTTTTTTTTTTTTTTTACACAATTTGCTTATAGCAAAGAAATCCTTTACTATAAGCAAACATTTACCTGAATGAAATTGATTAATTCAGGGTTTTTTTTTTGTGATTAGCTGTGATTTGGCCATGGCCAATCACATGACACAGCTGGGCTGTGATTGGCTCAGCTTGTGCATGTGATCGCTGTGACCATTCACAGCTAGACACACTTGTATACGATGGATGGCATGAAAGGAAGCCATCCATTGTATACAACTGTCATGTGACCTGCTGTGATTGGTCACAGCAGGTCACATGGTACTGGCAACGGGGCTGGTACACAGATCTGACATCAGCCATGTCCGAGGTACATGCCCTGTGACAGATCGTGCTGCAGTGTGGCCCTGCGGACATGCGCAATGCGCTCTCCGAAAAGGACGCCGCATGGCGTCCACCTGGAGGGACGAGGTGTTGGCCCAGTTGCCATCTGGCTATAGGCCGGGTGGCAACTGGTTAAAAGGTGCCTTGACTGAAAAAAGGTCGAGAAACACTGTCCCGTGGCACCCTGCTGCCTGCAAGCAGTGATTCCTGTACTGACTCTGCCGCCTGAAACTCCTCCTCTCAGCACCTCTGTAGATCAGAAGGCAGGCTCTGTGAAATGTGTGACATAGCAGTGCCTACTCACAGGGTACAGTAAACATGTGTTACAGAATTCAAGGAAGTAAAATGTGTAGGGATCTTCACAAAATACGTTTAGGAACTTCAGATTATTAGGATTAGGCTAGAAATAATGAAATACAATCTGGGAATGAATACATTATTTTACATTTTGATCACAGATACATTTCAACAACTGGTAACAAGGTACTGCAAAGAACATTGAGTTTTGGTGCAAAGGAACTGCTACTTGTGGTTTCTAAGGTGGGGCTAAGGCAGCACAAGCAAAATTAGGAATAAGGTGTGTGCCCACTTGTTCCCGACCCCTAGCCTTATGTTAACCCTGAAGAAGCCCCTAGCACTTTACACCAGCAGCTGTGCTAGAACACAGCTGCGGGTGTGCGATTGGATGACTGCAGTGGTGATCGTAGAGCATCGCATTGTGTACTTTTTTTTAAAATGTACTTTACTGAAATGTCACACAGTAATGACTCATTAAGTGCTATTGGCCACAGTGCAGGGTGCGTTGGTGGATTGCCTCACACACTAAAAAAAAAATGCGTGCTGTACTATTCTTCACACACAAACTGCAACACGGTGGTGTAAACTGGCCAGGTAGGAGACGAGGCTTTTTACCCTGGCTTGTGGTTAGACTGCACTGGAACAGCCACCCTATGCAATCTTATAGTGCATGGGGTGAATAGGCTCTTATACTTTACCTAATCCTGAAAATGAGCTCTAGGCTTTAAGGTGACACTAAAGCTTCATTTTATTTTTTTTGTCATACGATGATTTTGCACAAAGTAGCCCTGATCCTCTTCTTCTCAGGCTGCCGTCGAGGTACTCCCCCTCAAGCAGTGCCCCCAGGGAAAGCTGATCACCCAGGGGGCACTGCTGCATGCTCGTCCATGAACTGCTGCTCTATAAGACACAGAGCCGTGGCTTGCCACCCCCGCTCTCCTCATTGGCTCATTGGTTGTGATTGATGTCTCTGTCAATGAGGAGGAAAAGTCCCCAGACAGCAGAGGTTGTCGAGAACGTCGCTGGATCGAAGGGGGCTCAAGTAAGGATCGGGGGGGGGGGGCGCTGCACACAGAACATTTTTTTCCTTTATGCATAGAATACACAAAGGTAAAAAACCTTGAGCTTTCCTGCCCTGAGGTCTACCAGTGCCTAGAACATGGCGCTGAAAAACACTAATTTGCAAAGAGCAATGATGATCTAAGATGTGCAGTAACCCATAGCAACTGATTAGATTTCAGTTTTGTTTTTATGGGTAATTGTGTTGTTACTTGATATTAATAAGCCTGACTACCTAAAATTGCTATTGCCTAATAAGGGAACATGGATTTATATTATATACTAGCTAGGCCAATGAAAGATGAAGTCTGATTGGACAATAAAGTATAAAGCATTTTACTGTATTAACCAAGCTCACAAATTATTATTATTATTATTATACAGGATTTATATAGCGCCAACAGTTTGCGCAGCACTTTACAATATAAGGGAGACAGTACAATTACAATACATTTCAGTACAGAAGGAATAGGAGGGCCCTGCTCGTGGAGCTTACAATCTAAAGGAAGAATGAGGTGATACAAAAGGTGATAGCTGCGGGGGATGATCTGGCGGAGGTGATTCAAGTACAGTTCTTAGGTGGAGGTGGGGTAGGCTTCCCTGAAGAAGTGAGTTTTCAAAGATCGCCTAAAGGCACACAGGGTGGGGGCTGACCGGACATGCTGTAGTAGGGAGTTCCAGAGGATGGGAGAGGTTCTGGAGAAGTCCTGGAGGCGAGTGTGGGAGGAGGTGATGAGGGAGCTAGAGAGGAGGATATCATGGGAGGAGCAGAGTGGGCGATTTGGGCAGTATCTGTGGATGAGGTCGGTGATGTAGCTAGGGGCAGTGTTGTGGATGGCTTTGTAAGCTGTGGTTAGTATTTTGAATTTTATACGTGGGGTAAGTGGAAGCCAGTGAAGGGATTGGCAGAGAGGGGGAGCAGCCCCTGATCGGTTGGTAAGGTGTATGAGTCTAGCAGCAGCATTCATAATAGACTGAAGGGGGGGTAGCCTGTGCAACAGTAGACCAGTGAGGAGGGAGTTGCAGTAATCGAGGCGGGATATAACCAAGGTGTGGATGAGTTGTTTTGTGGTGTCATTAGTCAGGAAGGGGCAGATTTTGGAAATGTTCCGGAGGTTGAGGCGGCAGGATTTAGCTAGTGAGTGGATGTGGCGCCCAAAGGAGAGGTCAGAGTCTAGGATTACACCGAGCACCCTGGCATGAGGGGAAGGACCAATGGTTGTGCTGTTGATCTTAATGGTAAAGTCATGAGTGGGGGATCGGGGGAGGAGGAAATATTACAAGCTCAGTTTTTGAAAGATTGAGTTTAAGGTAGTGATGTGACATCCATGCTGATATGTCGCTTAGTAGATTTGTGATACATGAGGAGATTGAGGGGGTGAGCTGGGGAGTGGAGAGATAGATCTGGGTGTCATCAGCATAAAGGTGGTATTGGAAGCCATGGGAGGTTATCAGTTGGCCCAGAGAGGAGGTATAGAGAGAGAAAAGGAGGGGCCCAAGAACAAAACCTTGGGGTACCCCAACAGAAAGGGGAAGAGGAGCGGAGGAGGAGGAGTTGTATGTGACACTGAAAGTGCGCTGAGAAAGGTAAGAGGAGAACCAGGAGAGAGCAGAGTCACGGAGACCGATGGAGTGGAATTTACTGAGGAGCGGGTGGTCGACTGTGTCAAAGGCAGCGGAAAGGTCAAGGAGTATGAGTATGGAGTAATGGCTGTTGGTTTTAGCAGTTAGTAGGTCATTAGTGAGTTTTAGTAGGGCAAATCTCAGGTATCTCAAATAAAACATATTGCCTTCAGCCAGCAGACTATGTCTAAGCTATAAGAGCTCTTTCATACTGGTGGCAATGCTTACCACTGTCTGATCAGCAATCCATGATATATCGCTTTTCAGAGGATGGTATAGTAGAGACTGGCAGGCATTCATGAGGCACTACTGCCATTTCCTGATACCTGTTTATTTTTTTTAACTTTTTTTTTTTAATTGTTGAAGTTTGCAGGACTGTGCCACAACTGCAAGAGCATTTACCTTCAAGCCTGTTTTGCAGCTATGGCCACTACTGTCTGGCGTACACAGCCCCATATTTACCTTGGAACCCTTCAAGCAAAACCTAAATCCTTGTGACTTATGTTCTCCTTCCTTACAAGAAAAACACCAGAGGGACACTTCCTCACATGTGTGCCATTTTCAAACATCATCTGCATTCAGAGGAGCTGGTGATGAGCAGTGTCAGCAATGACAGGCAGATCTCTCACAGCTTGTCATTTTGGTGACATAGTTGGTTTATGGACAGTCTGCTTGCATGTCTTCATTGTGCTAGTCAGTTTAAGCCATATGTCTTCAGCAGGGAATTAAGGAGAATAAAGGATATACAGTTGTGTTCAAAATAATAGCAGTGTATTGAAAAAAAGTGAATAAAGCTCAAAATCCTTCTAATAGCTTTTATTTCCATACACACAAATGCATTGGGAACACTGCACATTCTATTCCAAATCAAAACATTAAGAAAAATATATCAAATTTGTGTTGTTCCTCTACAGAAATTGAAGAAAAGTGAATATTAGACTGTTCAAAAAAATAGCAGTGTTTGTATTCTTCTTTACAAACTCAAACATTTACTATATAAACTGAAAAATGTTTGAAGATTTTGCTTTCCTTTGAATCGCTTAATTAATATTTAGTTGTATAAGCACTGTTTCTGAGAACTGCTGTACATCTGTGTTGCATGGAGTCAATCAACTTCTGGCACCTGTGAACAGGTATTCCAGCCCAGGATGATTGGACTACATTCCACAGTTCTTCTCTATTTCTTGGTTTTGCCTCAGAAACTGCATTTTTGATGTCACCCCACAAGTTTTCTATTGGATTAAGATCCGGGGATTGGGCTGGCCACTCCATAACGTCAGTCTTGTTGGTCTGGAACCAAGATGTTGCACGTTTACTGGTGTGTTTGGGGTTGTTGTGTTGTTGGAACACCCATTTCAAGGGCATTTCCTCTTCAGCATAAGGCAGCATGACCTCTTCAAGTATTCTGATGTATTCAAACTGATCCATGATCCCTGATATGCGATAAATGGGCCCAACACCGTAGTATGAGAAACATCCCCATATCATGATGCTTGCGCAACCATTCTTCACCATTCTTCCACCTAAAAAGCTATACTTTTACATATTCTGTCAACCCATCCCTCGCAGTTTTTACCGTTTGGTATTAACTGACACTCCCTTTTAGATTGTAAGCACGAGCAGGGCTCTCTGAACCCTCTTATATGGAATTGTATTGTAGCGCTACTGTCTTCCTTCAGTTTTTAAAGTGATGCACAACCACTTGGCACTATATAAATCCTCTATTACAGTAATAAAATACATTTTCAGAATCTTCCAGAAGATATGTGGAATAAAGTTACAATATTCTTGTGGACAAGACAATGGGCTGTTGCTTTTGGACCTACAAAGAGACCCCGTGCAAATCTAGTTGCTAAGACATCAAGTTAATCAACATAAAAAAACTGCACAACTGCCTGTTGTGCAACAAATGTAACCTCCAGGTCACCTGATGACCTCAGATGTAGATGAACATCAATAGATGATGTGATTTATTGTCATGGCAAATCAATCTTGAAAAACTTGTTGTAGGTTTAGGATGATGTAACACATTACACCATGGTCAGGCCTAAAAAAAACAGATACATGAATCACTACCAATGATAAAAGTATTGATTCTGTTTAACATCTCTTCCAGTTCCAGAAAACAGCATTTAGACATGGCCACCATTTCACTGTGAATGAAGTCATGATTTCACAGTACATGACCTATATGATGCAGCCATTTGGTCTGGGTACAAAACATGATCTTTACAATCTGCCCACGTAATAATAGAATGAGGATCTGTACAGGTACATTTCCATCAATGAAGAATACAGCAGCCATCAGAGAAAATCATTGACATGTCTACTGTTGTTTAGGTAGAACAAAGTAGAGTACAGCTACTTAATACTCTGATTTCTCCCAAAGAAAAGTAATTTGGAAAATCCTGGAAATCACATTGAAGGAAAAATCCAGTTTATACTATGTTGTCTTTAAACAGTACAGCAGTGACAGAACTGCCACTTTGCAGTGCACGTGTTGTTAAGCAAATAAAGCTGTAACAGATACAAGAATCAATTGCACACCAGAGACCCATAGGTAAAGTCATCTTCTCTATCTATCAACATGAGTCCTTCTACAGCAATAAAAATCACACACTACAAAAATCACACTGATTTATGCAGATCAAGGAAAACATACCATGATGATTAGTGAAGATTTTGTGGGGATAAAGGCAGGAAAAATCTTATCAGCTTGAGCTGCTTACCAACTCTTGTGCAGGAAGAATGTAAACACTAGAAGGGAGTTCAGCTACAGCAAGGATGTACAGTAGCAGTGTACGTCTAGCCATAGATGGGTCGAAGTCTTCCAGAAAAAGATGGAAGACAGGACATATACCCATTTTCTACAGGACCCACCAAAGTGAATCTTGTGTTTTGCCCTGAAGCTGCACATGCATGGTTATTGCCTCTTGGGGTTTTTCTAAAATGACCTGAACCTCACAAGGGTATAACATTAGGTCATTGGATCATGGAGCAATTTGTCGGTTTACAGCCAGCTTAAGTTATATTCAAGTTAGAAATCTCATATTATAGGGTATATCAAGAGTATCCAAAGTGGACAGAATACATCTACATGCAAAGTAGAAAAGATCTATCAAGAACTCTGGGCATGAGGACAGTAGGAATGGTCCACTGCTGGAAATGGGGAAGCGCCATTTTCTAGAGGATCAAAGGATCGGGTGAGTATAAGCTCTGTAGGGAAGCTTTTTTTTCTGGAGTTCTGCTTTAAGCCCAAAACCTTAAGCGTTAAGCCAGCAATATGTATACAGCAATACATATTATATAGTAATTCAACTTTTGCAAGTGATGCAAACAGTTCCAGCCTTACTAGTGACCATCTGGCCATGTTCTGTAGGTATCACTTACTGAGCATAAACAAGAACTTGTGAGCCTCAGAAGTAAGTGTTAGCTTGCACAGAGATTTTCAAACATCTCTGCAGTCACTCATTAATGGTAGACTACTTTTCACTAGAAAAAGGAATGACACTATCACAGTACATGTCCTACATCCAAACCTTGGCTGAGGTCAAGGAGAATACCTGAATAAAGGGTAGATTTCTCACTGCCATTAGTTATTGTTAGGTCATTCGATTGTATTTGTGCGTGACCTTCTGCTTTGAGTGAATATAGTTTTTCACAACATGGGAATAGATGTGTTATATGCTGAACACATCTCTGAACATATATGGATGAACTTTAACTGATGCACCTGTTCTCATACATGAGTGTGCTTTGTGACTAAAAAAGAGCACAGCAAGGACAAGTCACCAAGCTATTGAATCGAAATGCACAATTCTCTGCAGTATCCCAAAATAACACAAGCAGATCTACTTATCTGATTGTTAATTAACACATATACTAACTAAATTAGATAAGCACTTATTCCATTACAGTTCAGTAATTAGTATCAAAACAGAAACATTGGAAGTCTCAAATTAACACTGACTTACTTGCTAAGAAAACACCTCTTTATATATTTATCTCTTTCATAGTTGTCCCAGAAAGATTTAGAATAACAAAAAAAACAGGGCCACACAGAATTCTGGAAGTCATAAGTGTTACAAATGGCAATGAATGAAAACAGCTTGGTGTTGTGTGGATGCATCTAAAGCTAGCCATACCCATATAGATTCTGTATGTTCAGACTATGGGCTTAACAAATATCCTCCATTCGTGCTATCGACGAATCTCCCCCTGTGGGCTTTTGCAGCTGTGCCAAATGTTGGAATACCTGAACAATACATGCATCTGACTGGTTGCCAGTGCTGTTTGGCTAAGAATTTTCTCTCCTCTGAGAAAGTCAATTGAAAAATAAACTTTTGATGATCCAGGATTTGCCAACAGGACCACCCATGGAGCAAATTTTGGATGATTCAGTATGAATCAGCTGAAATTTGATGGGCGTATAGCCAGTATGAAGTTGTTTACACACTTTCAGGTTTTTTTGTTGATACAGCGATCTCCCCCCTCCCAAGTCAGAATACATTAATCAGTGCTTGTAGCCATTAGCTGCAAACACTTATCGAATGCTGGTTTTCCAGCAATCCCGTTGACAGGAGCCAGTCCTTAGACCAGCTTCTTTAGGACAGACAGCTGTACACAAGGACCAAAACTGGGCCAGTTCATGCTGAACCACTTAATCTCGTGTGTACCGAATGTAAGAACACAGCATAGTTTAAACTGAGCCAGACACGTATGATGTGTAATTCCAATTAATGTGGAAGGCTTGTCAAACATACAGTTGTGTTCAAATTAATAGCAGTGTGTTGAAAAAAGTGAATAAAGCTCAAAATCCTTCTAATAGCTTTTATTTCCATACACACAAATGCATTGGGAACACTACACATTCTATTCCAAATCAAAACATGAAGAAAAATATATCAAATATGTGTTGTTCTTCTAAAAGAATTGAAGAAAAGTGAATATTAGACTGTTCAAAAAAAATAGCAGTGTTTGTATTCTTCTTTACAAGCTCAAACATTCACTATATAAACTGAAAATTGTTTGAAGATGTTGCTTTCCTTTGAATCACTTAATTAATATTTAGTTGTATAAGCACTGTTTCTGAGAACTGCTGTACATCTGTGTTGCATGGAGTCAACCAACTTCTGGCACCTGTGAACAGGTATTCCAGCCCAGGATGATTGGACTACATTCCACAGTTCTTCTCTATTTCTTGGTTTTGCCTCAGAAACTGCATTTTTGATGTCACCCCACAAGTTTTCTATTGGATTAAGATCCGGGGATTAGGCTGGCCACTCCATAAGGTCAATCTTGTTGGTCTGAACCAAGATGTTGCACGTTTACTGGTGTGTTTGGGGTCGTTGTCTTATTGGAACATTCATTTCAAGGGCAATTCCTCTTCAGCATAAAGCAGCATGACCTCTTCAAGTATTCTGATGTATTCAAACTGATCCATGATCCCTGGTATACGATAAATAGGCCCAACACCGTAGTATGAGAAACATTCCCATATCATGTTGCTTGCTCAACCATGCTTCACTGTCTTCACAGTGTACTGTGGCTTGAATTCAGTGTTTGGGGGTCGTCTGACAAACTGTCTCCGGCCACTAGACCCAAAAAGAACAATCTTACTTTCATCAGTCCACAAAATGTTGCGCCATTTCTCTTTAGGCCAGTCAATGTGCTCTTTGGCAAATTGTAACCTCTTCAGCGTGTCTTTTTTCCAACAGTGGGACTTTGCGGGGTCTTCTTGCAAATAGCTTGGCTTCACATAGGCGTCTTCTAATTGTAACAGTACTCACAGGTAACTTTAGACCTTCTTTGATCCTCCTGGAGCTGATTGTTGGCTGAGTCCTTGCCATTTTGGCTATTCTTCTATCCATTCGAATGGTAGTTTTTCGCTTTCTTCCATATCTTTCAGGTTTTGGTTGCCATTTTAAAGCATTTGCGATCATTTTAGCAGAGCAGCTTATCATTTTCTGCACTTCTTTATATGTTTTCCCCTCTCCAATCAACTTTTTAATCAAGGTACGCTGTTCTTCTGAACAATGTCTGGAACGACCCATTTTCCTCAGAATTTCAGAGAGAAATGCACTGTAACCAGCATGTACAACATTTACTGCCTTCCTTCCTTAAATAAGGGAAATAATTGCCACCTGTTTTTCAAAGAATGAATGACCTCACTAATAGAGCTCCACACTGCTATTATTTTGAACATGCCCCTTTCAATGAGTGATTCAATTACACAGAATCAGCAACATGCATGTCAGGACTGTTGGGTCTGTTGGATTTCTATTACTCTACTACACCTGCTAGTAAATTATTTGTCATGTAGAAATATCATTTCTACCAAAAACAGTGATTGATCAGGTTAGTGATGTCTGACTGCTATTATTTTGAACACAACTGTACATTTTCATTTAAACCCACTCAGGGTACTCCAAGCAGCTCATCTCATCTTGTGCTGTACCTCTGGTGATTTCCCCATATCTGGCAGAATCATAATTTCAATGGCCCTTAATCTGAGCATGTGAAAACCAAGACCGAGGACCAGGGAGATTGCAATGTACAGTCAAGTAGATCAGGTAGGAAGTTTGCAATGTAGTCATCTGACAAGTGGTTGCAATAACTTCAAGAGGTTTTGTGAACAGTACTAACTGCAATGGAAATCTAAGAAACTTAGATTAAGGACCCCTTCACACCTGTGTGGTCTGATGTGGTACACTAGTCTACATTAAATTGCATGTTAACTTGTGGTGTGTTAAACTAGCCCATTCATAAATCCTGTCTGATGTTGCCCCAGAAAGTGTCTTTCTACCTCCCAAGACTTTGTATTATTGCCCAATCTTGCCATTTATATCTCATGTCTATATGCATCTTCAGCAAGTAAAACAGCCATGACAGCCTACATATTAGTCTCAGTAAAGATTTCCTTTAAATTACATTCTTTCCACATTAATCCCATGTGACTAATCTGTCAACAATCATCCCAAATCTCCTGCAGTAGCACTGAGCAATGATTTTGCCTTTAGGAGATATATTCTGTCTCTGAAAAATAAAAATTGGCTGTGTAGCCCCATGTAGACTTGGGCTAATTAGAGAACTAGTGCTTTATTTTTTTGTGCCCACCCAATTCTCAAATATAGCAATTCTCTGCCCTGATACAGTGGGCCTTTAACTTCTCTAAGCATATCCAAGTGTCCAGTTAAAGCGGCGCTCCAGTCTATTTTATATCTACAGTATTTTATTTTTTTATTTAGTTTTTGGTAGCGTAGGGTTTGTTAGAGCCTGTGTAAGGTTGGTATTGCTGTGTCTCCATTTTGGTAACTTCTTCTCAGCTCCTGTGATGTCACTGGGATAAGATGTATTATCTCTCCATCCACAATAAAAGCACAGTTAGAGTAGATTAGGGTTTCACTGCTATCCGTATCCCTCTGAGGAAGATATCCTCTCACTCCCTGTGCAGTAACAGGACAGGAAGTGTTGGGAAATCCCACCAATAGGGACATGTACAGCTTGTGGGTAATTGATACCTGTATGTATGAACCAATCAGTGAACACACAGGGTCCTGTTTGAAACAATATATTAGAAATATAGAGTCTATCTTGTACAAACTGACCCAGAGGGAAGGATCACTGTCTGGTGGCACTTACAGCTGTTCATAGGAAGACAGTGGCCCATGGATGCTGACAGCATTTGCCACAAGGGGCAAATTGCGGCCAGGCTGGTCCAAACTAAAGGGGGAGCTTCCTGATGAGGTAGACACAAGCCCTACACTCCCTATTCCCCTGGAACCTTTCCCTAACACACAGCACTGTCCCTACCAGATGGGGATCTGTCCCTGTCCCAGCCACTCACATAAAGTGCGCCAAGCCCCGGGGTCAGAGTCTTAAATAGACTTTGGCTGACCCAGGATGGCCTCTGAGGTCACATGGGGCACGAGCCTTCAACTGGATTTATGCCCATGTGTCCAAGCAAATCATAGAGGATATCCATTGCTCTTAACTTCCTCTCTCTATCTGCATTGCCACTGTGGACAAGCACCACCTGCAGTGGAGATAACAGACTGCACCTGCCTACATGTGCCCTACACCCAATACAGCCTTAATATTATGTGCAGAGCCTCACTGTTTCATTTGGCATTTTAAGGGCCTGTGTAGACAGGAATATTCTGCATGATTTTGCGTTCACTCAGCTTGCATTTGAGATTTTTCAGTGCTCCTGTGGACCTGCTTCTCTGATCTTCCCTTTCACTTCCTATCAGACTGCTTCAAGCAGCATTGGGCTACTGTAGCAATCCTATTAACTTGTATTGACTTGACAGTATGTGATATGGACATTCCAGGAGGCGGCAAGTGGCCGGCCTAAGTCATCCTTGCCTAGGTTAGGAATCAGAAAGTGGCAGCAGTAAAGAAATTAGACGTTTTTCAGTAGAAGGGAATCTATTATTCAAATCTTAAAGTGATATTAAACATAATTTTTTAAAATTAAAATTAAAAGATGTTATACTTACCTGCTTTGTGCAATGATATTGCAGAGAGCAGTCCTTTATCTCCTCTTTTTCTTCCAAGTGCCCCTTAGCAAGTGCTAAGGGGGCACCCCTGTCAGAGAGCTCCTGAGCTCCATAGACACACACAATGCCAGAAAGCCATGCCCCTGATCACTTCTCATAGGAGTTTGACTGACAGCAGCAGGAACCTATGGCCTGCTGCCTGTTCCTTCTGTACGACCAGGAAGTGGAGGAACAGTGCTTCAGCTAGGAACAGTGCCGGATCAGTGAGAGGAGAAAGGTAAGTGAATTGGGAAGGAAGGGGAGAAAAGTTAGTGGCACGTTTTTTACTGTAAACTGGTTGTAAACCTCAGACATGAAACATGAACAAAGCATATCCCTCTGTAATGTGTACTTGGCTCTATCCAGAGCACTGAGTGATATTTCTGTCTGATGCCTCATTGCTTTGTTATCAGCATGTTATCAGCATGAATCACTTCTGACAAGTTTTCCTGACACTAAGAGAAAAAAGGTGACAGGGGAGGCACCTCCAGTAAACTGACAGCCTCAGCTCTTTTCTTGTGTGCTGTTTGAAGGGAGGTGTGTCCCTTTCCTCCAATTAGCTCTCAGAGTTTTGCAGTGTGTAATTTCAGCTCTCTGCCCTCTTTTTTTCTGACAGCTCAGGCAAGCTTTATAAATTCTGGACTTTGGATGGATGTAGAGAAGGGAAGACTGCAGATAGCTTTACAACCACTTTAAAGCAGAGAATGCATAAAAGTGGTTGCAAATGCTCAAGGTGTTTTACCTTCATGCATTCTATGCATGAAGGTAAAAAAAAACCTTCTCTGTGCAGCAGCTCCCCCAGCCCCCCCCCAAATACTCACCTAAGCCCCCTCCAGATCCAGCAATGTGCACTGGAGTCTTGGCAATCCCAGGACTCCCTCTCCACATTGGCTCCCGCCGCTGTCAATCACAGCCAGTGAGCCAATAAGAAGAGAGGGGGAGGAGCCAAGCCATGGATTTGTGTGTGAATAGACACATAGAGCAGCGGGTGCCCCCATAGCAAGCTGCTTGCTGTGGAGCACCTGACAGGAAGGAGGGGCCAGAAGAACTAGCGGAGGACCCGAGAAGAAGAGGATCTGGGCTGCTATGTGCAATATCACTGCAGAAAGCAGGTAAGTATGATGTGTTTGTTATTTAAAAAAAAAAAATTAAGCCATTATTTTATCACTTTAAGTTAAAAAACTTTTTATTTTTGGAACTACTTTAACTACCAACATGCAACAGTTAATATCACAATGCTTCTGATAAACATAATGGTACCAGAACAGATTAGTTCTCAATGATCCTCCAATTGAAGTTCAACCTGTCTACTTAAATTATTCACCAAATCTCATTGTCAGAGCCCCCCCCCCTTTACAGTAAATGTAACACCAACCACCACCCACCCAGTCCTTAATGATTAATCTCGGACCCCAAATCACAAGATGAATATTGATATTATACTGTTCTGTTCCATTCTGTTTTATTGGTTTTCAATGCAAATAACAGCAGATACACCCATGCAGAGGGGTAAAACCTTTGCACAAAGTATTTGAACAAAGTGGGAAATAGGTACAAACAGAATAAGCAAATTCTTATCTCCAAACCCTGACAGCAGGACCTATAAAAGCCTGTCCAGTGTGCTAATGAGTCAGATTGTCTCATGTAAAGTAAACTTCCTTGAAGTGATGAAGAGATGTACAGTATGTAAAGCCCTCATGCTAATGCCCTAAGTTAGCTAGATAGGCTGTTTGTTGTTTTATTTTTTTTTGGCAGAGGCTGAGTAGTATCCTGGGCAGGGGCGGACTGACAACTCATAGGGCCCCCGAGCAATAGGGGATCATGGGGCCCCTGTGTCCTTGCCCAAACTAAAAAGAGCCTATGAAAAAGGTACCAGGGGCATCTCATGGGGCCCCCTACTGACTCTGGGCCCTCGGGCAGTGCCCGAGTTTCCAAATGGTCAGTCCGCCCCTGAGCCTGGGATGAGTCAACCTGTGAGTGAGGCAGAATGCAGCCACCAACCCTCCAAGCTGACAGGAAAGGACAGTGTGAGTACTCTTGCACCCCCTGGGCCGGATAAAGGGATAGGGTAGACAGGTCAGAAAACTCAACTAGCTTCTCATTCGGGACTGCTGCTTTAAATTGGCAGTTTCTGGGCCTCCTTGCACAGGGATACCCTTAAGGCAGTTGTGTGAGGAGGAGGAATCACCCAGTGTCTGAGGAGGTACATCGAAGGGGCTTTAGCATCCCTTAAAGAGAGATTGTTGCTGTTCATATTTTTGTACATAGTTGCTAAGGAGAGCGTCCTCAAGTTCTACAGTTCTTCAGGCATCCCATATACCCCTGGACCCCATCCAAGTTCTTAAACCCTTAATAAAATCACAAAACCAAGCTCAAGGACTGTTCTTTGACTCCAAAGTGTAGGAAATGCATGTTGCCTGACCATGCAGAGCATAGGAAGATCCAAATCCTCCTTCTTGAAAAGAGACAGAAAGTTTCTTCCAGGCTTTGGCAATTGCCTGCTTGTGTCCAATTTTTGTTGGTGTGTAAAAAAAGGCCCGGGATGGAGCAGTGGAGCAGGACCAGCTTAGCATCCTTTCGGGTTATTAACCTCCTTAGCAGTATTCCCGAGTGTAGCTCGGGGTAACATTTCAGTACCAAGAGCGGTAACCCCGAGCTACACTCGGGAATACCATGCGGCACTGCTCCGGCATTTGTTCTTCACTTACCTTACCCCGCGCTCCCGCGATGTGTCCCCTGCAGCGTCCCCGGCCATCTCCTCCGGCCGATGCTGGCATCCGGCTTCTGTGTCCTGTCCCTGTGACGTCGGGACGTACGGGCGCCGCCGCCGCCGCCGCCGGGAAATTTAAAAATTTTAAAAAATGTAATTTTTTTTTTTTACATTTTACATAGTAAAACATTGCTGTCTCAACCAATTTCACATACATTTTGTCCCGAGTGCTTTGTCCGGCGCCCTGCCTGCATTTTGTCTGTTCTTTCTGAATGGAAACTGAGAAACGTCCATGGCATCCAAAAAGTGTCCCTTTAGGTCAAAAGCGGTTTAGATCAGCTAGAGAACAGCGATAGTAAATCAGAACCACTTGCAGAATTGAGTGATAATGATTCGTGGGGAAATTCGTCATCAGACACTGAAAACGATTTTGCGACTGAGCTCAGGAATGTGCGAACTTGGCGCTATATTTCAAATTTCAGTGTTTTTGGTTTGATTATATTATTGAATTACATTTTTTATTATTTTTATATTATTTTTATGATTATTTATTAAATTATAATTTATGATTTTGTGTTTCAAATTTTATCATACCCGGGATGTTTACTAGACTCTTGTTCGGACAGATTTCAGTGAGTTTTTCCTAAAAATTACAGGCCTACAATTAAAAAAATACATATTTCCATGCAAAAAAATGGTACCGCTTTCAGCACCAAAAATCTGAAATAATCATACCGCCAGGGAGGTTAAGTAAAACAGAGTTTGAAGCAGTCCACAGGTCTGGAGCAGATATGGAGGACATGGAGGACATCGCCATGTTGTCCACAACCCCTAGATATTGAACTGTTCTATGACAATCACTGTATCAACCTTTTGGCCACGCTTTGCATCTATCTCTGCATTCTAGCTTTAAAAATAACATTTTAAACAATAAAAGGAATTTCCATTTTGTAAAGGTAGAAAGCAGATGTGAGGAATGTCAATTCATAGGTCAAAGATTGCTTTAAGGAAAGAAAAATATGTCAAAGCCTTCTGATTTCCAACTAACAAGAGCTATGAAATAACTCTTAATAAAAAAAGGGGTTAAATTCGATGAAACAGTAAAGCCCTAATGCGTTTACAGATAGATTGACTTCCTGAAGCCAAATTCCTTATTAAATATCAAGTGATTACAGTAGTTAATATGCCATATGAAATAATATGCCAGCTCAGTGCTGCAGAGGAGGCTCACACTGCTACAACCATACAGACTGAAGAGCGTGCATGTTGCTCTATATATCATGTAGATTCTCATAGGTTGCAGACGTTCTCTCACACACAACACATCCAGCAGGCCTCATGCACGCTCCCAGCATCCAAGGATGCACAGTAACCCAGCTATCAACCATTAGCATCCCCCACCTATACCCATAGCAACAGCTCTTTCACCCTGCCTAACGAGCCTATGAGAAATGTGCAGGGAGGAGCGCCGCCATCCAGTCAGCTCAGTCACTCTGCTTCCCTTGTGACTACAATGGCCAAGTAAGACGAGATGCAGGAACCCAGTGAGTGTGTGCAGCAGCAGCACAACCATGCTTCCCGTCAAAAGGCATAAAATATTTACACTAATTACTCTTTTTGCTTGTCACTATGCACATTAAGCCGACATGCAGTTAGGCCTAATAAAAGTACTATGTAAATATCTGCTTAATGGACCATAAAGCCTAGAAGCCTTTTCATATATTGAGTCATACGGAAAGCTATACTATTAAGCTGCAAAATAGCTGATTGCTATTAGGTTTTTTTTTTTACTTTTGTTTTTTGTTTACATAGAAGTTATAAAAGATCTAGATGCAAAATCGTAAAGCTGCAAAGGTCTTCCATAATTCATATTTACCTTGAGGCTGCCAAAATATGGTGTGTGCGCTGATCAAGTCTTGCTAAATTGCAAGCTACCCATTCTAGGAACAGGACACAAGCAGTTAACTACATGTAACTGAAATATATGGCAATCTAGGTTACCTTCATTCGCATTATGGTGCTTTTACACACGCAGCGATCCAGCTGACACCGATGAGTAACCTACTGAGGAGGTTGCTTCATTGTTTTATTAACTCTCTTTGACTTGCAAGTCCCAGAGGTGCCAGGAGCCTTGTATCACTTTCACAGTGATATACATCTAAGCACAACCTTCTACGCATGTTCTTTCTGCCTCTATTTTTATGTATTGCTAAAACAGTCTCATATTTAAATTCTACTTACATAGAAAAAGGAAAAATCTAGAATGAAAATTCTGAAGATATACTTGGAAAAATAAAATGTGCTTATGCAACCCTTTAATGTACATCTATTTTTAATGGTATTGTTACCATAAAGACTTTCACATGGGGCGGACTCCGTTTTGATCAGCAGAGGATCTGTCCTCTGATCCCCTACTGATCAGAGCACAGTGTGCAGATGACAGATCCATGTCCGCTCAGTTTATGCAGAGAGAACACAGACAGAGTTCATCTGCTGTATGGGCGGCTGGGTGTAAACAGACTCCGCTGTCCGTTTATATTAGACTGCCCTCCAATCTAGGGTTGCCACCTCATCCCTTTAGACCCGAATACATATTATTTACACAGGTTCTGAGACTAGTTTAATGTACATAAGGCACTAAATGAGTTTAATTACCACCTTAGTTAACCACAGAACCTGTGTAATTATTATGTGTTCAGTTTTAAAGGGATGAGGTGGCAACCCTAGTCCAATACAATTTGCCTAGATGGAGGGGGACAGATCCCCTTTCATTTTTATTTTTTAGCAGACAAGATTGGAGGTAGGCAAGTGTACACCCTTTGGTTCACAGGGGTGAATGGACTATCCAATCAGGTTCACTTGAAAAACTGATAGGTGGACCTAAGCAAACCCTTCATGTGAAAGATGCCTTAATCACTTGCCCTCCAGAGGATTTACCCCCTTTCCTGACCAGGCTATTTTTTGTGATAAAGACCGACAATTTTGAAAAAAAAAAACAATATTTTTTTACTTTTTGCTATTAAACATGTCCAGTAAAAAATAAAAAAAAATCTAATTTTATCATAAATTTAGGCCAAAATGTATTTTGGTACATGTCTTTGATGAAAAAAAATCCCAATTTTGTGTGGCCACCATTATTTTCCAGCACTGCCTTAACCCTCTTGGGCATGGAGTTCACCAGAGCTTCACAGGTTGCCACTGGAGTCCTCCACTCCTCCATGACAACATCACAGAGCTGGTGGATGTTAGAGACCTTACGCTCCTCCACCTACCATTTGAGGATGCCCCACAGATGCTCAATAGGGTTTAGGTCTGGAGACATGCTTAGCTAGTCCATCACCTTTACTCTCAGCTTCTTTAGCAAGGCAGTGGTCGTCTTGGAGATGTGTTTGGGGTCGTTATCATGTTGGAATACTGCCCTGTGGCTCAGTCTCCAAAGGGAGGGGATCCTGCTCTGCTTCAGTTTGTCACAGTACATGTTGGCATTCATGGTTCCCTCAATGAACTGTAGCTCCCCAGTGCCGGCAGCACTCATGCAGCCCCAGACCATGACACTCCTACCACCATGCTTGACTGTAGGCAAGATACACTTGTCTTTGTACTCCTCACCTGGTTGCCGCCACACATGCTTGACACCATCTGAACCAATGTCCTTAGTCTGTTTGTCTTCAGCAAACTGTTTGTGGGCTTCCTGGTTCATCATCTTTAGAAGAGGTTTCCTTCTGGGATGACAGCCATGCAGACCAATTTGATGCAGTGTTGGGCGTATGGTCTGAGCACTGACAGGCTGACCCCCCTCCCCTTCAACCTCTGCAGCAATGCTGGCAGCACTCCTATGTCTATTTTCCAAAGACAACCTCTGAATATGATGCTGAGCACGTGCACTCAACTTATTTGGTTGAACATGGCGAGGCCTGTTCTGAGTGGAACTTGTCCTGTTAAACCGTTGTATGGTCTGGGCCACCATGCTGCAGCTCAGTTTCAGGGTCTTGGCAATCTTATTATAGCCTAGACCATCTTTATGTAGAGCAACAATTCTCTTTTTCACATCCTCAGAGAGTTCTTTGCCATGAGGTGCAATGTGAACTTCCAGTGACTAGTCTGAGAGAGTGAAAGCGATAACACCTAATTTAACACACCTGCTTCCCATTCACACCTGAGACCCTGTAACACTAATGAGTCACATGACACCTGGGAGAGAAAATGGCTAATTGGGCCCAATTTGGACTTAGGGGTGTACTCACTTTTGTTGCCAGCAGTTTAGACATTAATGGCTGTGTGAGTTATTTTGAGGGGAAAGCAAATTTACACTGTTATACAAGCTGTACACTCACTACTTTACATTGTAGCAAAGTGTCATTTCTTCAGTGTTGTCACATGAAAAGATGTAATAACATATTTAAAAAATCTGAGGGCTGTACTCACTTCTGGGAGATACTGTATACTGTATTTTTTATTAATACTAGTAATGGCGGTGATCAGTAACTTATAGTGGGACTGCGGCGGGCATTCTAACACTGGGTGGGAACTGACTAACTGCCACTGAAATCCCAATGACAGTAATATAATGATCAGTGCTAATAAAAAGCACTGACACTGTACTAATGACACTGGGCAGGAAGGAGTTAATATGTGGGGCAATCAAAGGGTTAACTGTGTGCTGTTTTACATTATGTGCTGTGTGTATTTTACTAGGGAGACATGCTAATTCATATTTCTCTGGTCTCTCTCCTGTTAGCTTTCCCCGATGATTGCCGGGTGCCGACGGGTAATCTCCGACCCGTGTGCACCCCCCTACCCAGAAATGCAAATCACACACACACACACATATATATGATTTTGCACAGCCATGCCGTTCTGTAGCAGTACTTCTACTAGAGGATGGCTGCCAAGTGGTTAAAGTGTAAGTTCCCCTCATAACAAAATATGAAAAGTGAACTAATACGCTACACCCTTCCCACCCTCTTGGACCCCATTGCACTTACCTCTGTGGGAGACTAGCTGTTAGTACCCATGCAGCTGGTGCATTGGTCCAAAGATTTTCTTAGAGCTTCCAGGAAGGATGAAAGCAATTCTGATTGGTCACATGCTGGCATCTGACCACTTTGACCAATTGGAATTGCTCTGATATATCCTGAAAGCCCTAAGGAAAGACAGAGAACAGCAGGCTTTCAAATCCCTGGATTACTGCAACAGCTGCGTGTGCACTGACAGCTAATTACCAATGGAAGTAAGTGTAGCAAAGACTAGGTGGGCGTTGAGTAGGGTGTGCAGGCTCCTCTCAGCACACTGTGGGCTTCACTCAATCTGAATTAGAAAATGCAGCACAACAGAACCTGCCTCATTTCCTGGCAGGAGGACGTCTAGGATTATCCATCTCTTCCCTCCCCAGACTTACAGTGCCTTGCCTGCCCGTTTCATCCATTGGATTTCAGTTTGAACAATCATGCAGACTCAGTCACATGTGATCACTACCTAGTGAAATTTGCATGCAGATACAGTCTGTCTAGTGATACCTTTCCTTTAGGCTGACACCTACTCATTAACACATTTTGATATTTGCACAATTTCTCTCAAGATTCAGCCTACTGCTTGCATCAGCACTGAGGGCTCGTGAGAGCAATACTAGGGCAGGTTCCTGTAATGTTTCCAGGAAACTTTGTACAGCACCCTGCCAGCCCCCACCAGCCATGATCAGCCTGCATTCCATAGAGAAGCGTAGAGACAAGGTGATGTAATTACGGGGTCTAAAGTAAGAAAAGTTTTTATTTACAAATGTTATGAGCATATTAATGAGGGGAGGAGAGGTACCAGGGAAAGCAAAATATAAGCAAATTAAACTTCAGCTTCAAATATGAAACAACCTTAGTTCCAACCTTCAGTTTTTCAGAATACAATCTCACTTCAGTGGCCATGCACAATAATAAACAGACCTTCCTGCTGCTTCTGATTAAATTTGTCACCTAAGCAAGCACCAAGTAAACAAAGAATAGACTGACAATCATTAATGAATCAACAAAGTCTAGGTTGGCACTTTGTAGTGCAGGTGGTACAAGAAGAGTATCTGTTTCACATTTCAATCTCTGAAGAATATTGGAAACCTCTCCTGATAATTTTTTTACACCTACATTTGTGAATGGGACAAACATTGCATTTTTCCATGCCTATGTTTGTAGAGTAATTAATCTTACAAGAAGAAGCTGATTCATATTAAAGTATATGTGAACGCTCACCTTGTAAAACAACCCATTCAGTTTAAATAGAAATGAAAGGTAAAATATTTGTGTATAGATATAAAAAAAATCATTATAAATACATTTTGCCCCTTTTTTTTAAAAGTGATCACATACCCTCTGTTCACATAAGGAGTGGAGGGAAGAGAAGCAGCAGCACAATGATCTTCCCAGTGAATGGCTGTGCAAAAGGGCGTGTCTGCACAAGCCTGAACATTGGATTAGCTCCCTGCACAGCAAAGGTCTACTCTGAAATTCACAAATATGCGAGAAGATTGTTGTATCTATACAAAATTTTAGATATTTATCTTTCAATATTTTTATCCAAGTGTTTTTAACAAGTACTGTCACATGTAGCTCGATACCATAATCACAGATTTTGACAGTGCTAGGCTCTGCCACGTGTGACTATAGGAAAATGGCACACAGGATTTGCACTTATGCACATTCCTTATTATGAGTATTTTGTTATGAGTGGAGAAAACAGTTTTTACAGCTTTATCCACGTTTTGTAATCCTGGATAGGGGCCTGGAGCTTGAAGGCTTCAAAGAGTCTTTGGTGGGACAAAGCCTTCAATTCTATGTCTAGGTCTTATTGGAGACCTGCAGGGTCTGTAGGTGTGCACACTAGTTATAAGCAAGGACCTGGCCATATCTCAGTGCTCTCAGTAGGAGACAAGCACCAATTTGGAAAAAGGTGAGTGATCCTGCCAGGAGGCAGAAGTGGTTTACTGTAGAGATTTAATCCATACTGGAGGGATTCTATGTCCATCGGACTGAGAGAGTTGCAGTGGCTAAGAAAGTCTGAGAGATGGTCTGGGAGACTGAGAAAGCCAGGACAACTACACAAGTCCAAAATGATGGTATCTGTAAGTCTGTATGGGGAGTGATAGAGTCTGGGGTGGTCAGGAGAACCCAACCGAGAGGCCAGGAGTGGTCCCATACAGCTGGGAGCTGTGACTACAGGCTGAGGGAGCCTGGAAGGACTAGAGAGCCAGGAGGAGCTGGGTGAGAAGGTCTTAGAGACAAGTGACAAGAGCAGCACTGCTGCTGAAGGACAGACAGGTGGCTTGATATTTTTGTTATCTGCTTTTGCTATGTGAAACTGAAATCCCCTGGGCAGACAACTGTTTTGTTGGACTTTTCATTTTAAATAAAAGTGGGCTGGTAAGTTTGAACTGGTGTGAGCGCACTGAAAATATATCTCCCACTGAACTAAGCATCCCCCATATCACAGGATATTTAAAGATTATAGAACTTTGTTGATCAGCCATTTTTTTATGTTATCAGCTGCTATGAATTGAAGAATGTAAACGCCCATATGAAAGTAGAAATTTCAAATGTAAATACATGTGTAGGGATTGAAATTACATACAGTATGTTGGAATGTATTGGGCTACACATACAGCAGATAGGAAATTGTTATACCTACTGTATCTGTACTTCTATTAAACTTATCTTGTGACCTGAGTACCCCTGCCTGACAGCATAGCTAGGATGGTGACCTTTTCTCCATAGCACTAAGGAAACACTGCTTGGACACCTCCAGCCTGATTACTGGACAATGAAGGAGCAGCAGCACATTGCTGAAGTCATCATCGTATTTTCCCTTCAAGAAAACATGTTCAGTGTGTTAACCTATAGGACTGTGCAAAGTACAGGACCTTGATTGTCCAACATTACTTTCTCACCCTCTTCCAGTCTGAGTGCTGCTGTGAGGGTACTACAAGCAACTAATTTCAACTGAGACAGTTTCATGTACGTATGCAAGTTGTATTTAAAAATGTAATATTATTTAATAAATACATAACTGGATTAAACCTTAAAAAAATGCTGACAGGTAGTATTTTTAATGACAGCAGAGAGCCTATTGGTCATTTGTGTACAAGCTCTGTGCTGTAATGATGTGACTCCCATGCTCACGCATGCAGGCAACTGAGGTCCAGCCAATAAAGTGGCTGTAGAGTCAGAACCCATAAGGAAGACTGAGAGAAGACAGCAGTGCCCACGGCTGATGGAAGCACTGGCAGCACATCACAGGAAGGGATCACTAGTCAGGTAAGTCTGCCAAAACTTGCTTTTATGCTGTGCATACTATCACAGCATGGGTAAAAGCTCCGGGGGCCCAGTTGTTGCTAAACCTACAACAGTAAAAATCAGTCTGTATATGCAGTAAGGCATGCTTGACATACTCACTGTGGAACCTAAGGGGTAATCCTCTGCATTTTGTAAAAAGGTTGTTTGACCCTGTCTTCTCTGATCCTCCCCTTCTTCAACAGTCCCCAATCCATCTGCTGATAATACAGAGCTTTGGGGCGGCACTCTGACAATGCTCAGTTTGGTGTGTATTGCTAGAGAGTTTCTTTAATTTTTTGGGAGGGTGCATGTGCTTGGCACAGGGCCAATCAGTACTGTCTAGACAAAGGGTCAGGGGTCATGCAGCCTTATAGGACAGTCAGAGGAGAATGAAAACTCCTCCTACAAGCTTTAACCAGTGCTCAGCCAAACACTGATATATACAAGACTGCTATATACTGCTGATGAGAAAAGGTATTTAGCAGTTTATATTTACTAAAATAATTGCATTTCCATGTTCTGTGTACTGTGGAAGACTGGATATTGTGAATGTAGGATCCTGGGTTTAGTAACACTTTAAGTACTGTTTTTATGTGATTCTTCCTTTCAGAATTCCACTTTCAGAATAACACTGATGAACTATGTATGAGGAAGTCGGCTGTGTATGGGCAAACATCATATTGTTTTCACTTGCCGTGTGTAACATATACTGTGAAGTGACATCTTGCAAAGTCATCTTAAATGACTTGAGTTAGTAATGACACAGATTCAATATAGATTCCTCCAGTTACTGCTGAATCCTGATTAGAACACTGAATTTCTAAATCGTTATATGAAAACTGAATGATCAAATACGCAAAGTACGAGCAATTTGATGACCATGCATTTTCTCCACTGACAAACTAATCTGCAAGAGGTGCAAACAGCGAGAAATCTGCCTTGCACCAAGATGTCATCACTCGCAAAACATTAGCAGTCGGTTAAGACCACTTTAATGGATTATATTTTTTTAACTAAACAAACTGACAGTATGCTGTAGAGTCAGCAAGTAACTTAAAAACATAAGGCCAATGTCTCTAGTCCAGCACTGTTGGAAAGAGCCTACAGCAGAAAGTGATGTGAGGACACAAGACTATGGGGGGCACAAAGTCTTCATTCAGACATGGTAGAGAGCGCTGCCTACACAACAGTATGCCTCAGCTAACATTAGAACGCAGACCTTTCCTTTCAGATCTAAGCACTGGAATTACAAGCAGCAAGAAATCCCTCTAAAAACCATCAGTTCAGGACCATGGACAGCAGTCACACAGGGACCAGGGAAAGATCATACTGATGGGCCTTGCTTCAAGTTACAAGTCTAAAATCTACAAAAGTTTGAAAGCCCATTTTGACCCATACAAATGACAGACAGGTGTGCTACACTTTACGAGATTAAAGGTTGTAATATTTATGATATGGCAAAATAGGTCAGGGGATTTAAATGTTAACTCAACATTTAATGGTACATTTCCAGAATCAGCTTCCCACCCCACATGTCAAGAGTAGAAATACATTTCTTTACCTTGTTTGATGATACCTAGGAATTGACTCTATCCAGCTTGCCAAGAGCTCAGGCAGTATTTTGATATTCAAGTGCTCCCCTGCAACTGGTGAATGCACTAAAAAGTGGTCATACAGACATATTTTATATGTTTCAGTCCTACTCCTGGGAGTTCTAAAGCATCAATACCTTGTCCTGGCCACAGTGTACACTACTGGTTAACAACAAATAGGCTAAGTACAGTAAATATATTAGAACAATGACTGTGGGGGATTAGCAAGAGCAGAATCAAGTGCAATTAATGTTACAGATACCATGAATAACCTTCTGCTGTATTATTTCCTTGAAGAAAAAAACAAGATTAAGATTCAAAACTGCCCTTAGCGCTGACAACACTGCTGGAAGCGGAAATGGAGAAGGCATATGGCCATACAGAAATATTCCTGGATATACTAGCAAAAGTGTGACTGTTCCAGAATGGGTAAGGTTTGGGAGAGTACAAACAATAGTTTTGACAATCAGAATGTGCAGAAAAGGACTGCAGAGGGTACAAGAGAGGGAAATATGTGCAGAAGAGGAATGCAGAGGGTATGAGAGTGGGCAATATGTGCAGGAAAGAAGTCTAAAGGGTATGACACTGGCAATAAGATATATGTAGGAAATGAAAGGGGGCTGTATGTGCAGAAGAGGAGTGTGGAGGGTATGACAGTGGGCAATAAATGCAGGAGAGAAGTGCAAAAGGGTATGACGCAGGCAATAACATATATGGAGGGTATGAAAGGGGGCAATAAATGCAGGAGAGAAGTACAAAGGGTATGATGCAGGCAATAACATATATTGAGTGTATGAAAGGGGGCCGTATGTGCAGAAGATGAGTGCAGAGGGTATGACAGTGGGCAATAAATGCAGGAGGGAAGTGCAAAGGGTATGATTCAGGCAATAACATATATGGAGGGTAATAAAGGAGGCAATAAATGCAGGAGAGAAGTACAAAGGGTATGACGCAGACAATAATATATATGGAGGGTATGAAAGTCGGCTGTATGTGCAGAAGAGGAGTGCAGAGGGTATGACATCGGGCAGTATATGCAGGAGAGAAGTACAGTGGAGGGTGTGATTTAACTATATTAGGAGTGTATAGGGCATGACTGGTGTCTAATATACGTATATTAGAATTGTGTAGGGCATCACAGATGCCATTATGTGCAGGACAGTAGTGGCTGTTTTCCTGCAGTCTGGCCCCTATATGCCTTTCAGTGTGGCCCATGTGTGACTCATCCATTGGACTCCTGTGGGTCCTCTTCTTTGTGGGTCCTGGGTGTTCCCTCAACTTGTTTCCTATGTGCCTCTCAGTATGGTTCCCTTTAGTATGGCCCCTATCTATCCCCTCAAAACAGTAGGACATTTTCTTTATAATATTTAAGATGGAGCATAGTGTTCCATGCCTTCTGCAAAAATTAAATAATGTATTATGTTAGTTGACCTTGGTCCTGCCCTACTTCCTCTCAAGCTGCCCCGTGTCCTTCCCCATTGGTCCTTTAATATCCTTACTAACCAGTAAAGTACTTGTCAGGGGGCAGGGTTAAGCACATCTTTTACCAAAAAAAGTCAACATTTGCATATAGCTTCAAATGTCTTTTCCAGCTTTACACTATGGGCAGTCACTGCAGACTATTTCTCTTTAGAAATTACAATGTTTTTTGATAACTCCTTTCTTTTTCCTTGTACATTGGAAATAATTTTGGACACCATAAACAAGTGAAAAAAACACACACTATAAACAGTTATGGCAAAGTTAACACACGCCTATCTATTCAAAATCTTTGCAACCTTTGTAGCACGTGGGCTCAGTAATTGCCCAAAAAATCATGTAAACAGTATAAACAGGAGCTCCAATGAAAAAAAAAATAGAAGTAAAACAGAGTTCTGGCGAAATTAACCTACAATATCAACTTACAAGGTGTAGGGGCCGCAATTGTGGCCCATGACAGCTCCAAAGGGCTACACATAATATTCCACATACAAGGCCAGGTTATCAGAGACGTCAGGCATACTAGAGAAGACAATAAAAGACTGCAGACATGCAACAGGGGTGGTTGGAGCTTGAATACCCACTGCATGATACAGACTGTGGACATGCTACATGAGATTTATAGAAACCACTGTCATTAAAGCCTCTTTACAAAGGAATATTTCCACTGTTGGCTGCTGGGGTCTGCAAAGGGCCACACAGCAAGTACCAAAGGGCAACATGTGGTCTCCAGGCCTCAGGTTTGGCACCAGGGGTACTGAACAACTGCTGGGATTACACCATAAACCATATAGAGATTATATTGTTTTTAATCAGTCTGAATACACTAATAAACTTGCAGAAAAAGGCAGGAATAGTAAACTACTAAGAAGGAAACAAAGCTTGAACATGTAAGCAGTAAATTTATTCCTACTCTCATGTTCATATTAAACCAAAAAATAACTGGTTATAGTCAACTGTATATATAAAAGAATTCCTTAACAACTCTAAAAAATAACTATAGTACCCATGTAAAGAAATTATGTTGCCAGACTGTTCTTTTCAACAAAAAGCTTCCCATATAATTATATGCTCATATATTGGGCACCGCCATCTTGGAAGTAATGTCAGTTGTCCCAGCAGACTCAGAGCTGTCACTCAGGTGACACTCCCCAGCAGTGTTTCTCAACCTTTTCAGAGCGCCCTTGAAAAGTATTTTCAGTCTACAGGCACCCCAATGTAAGGCTTGGTTCACATGGGAATGCAGGCCGTACTTTATCCCTCTTCCCCGAAATAACTATACTTACATTAATTTAAATTGAAATGACACACACAATATGTCTTCTTTTGGCATAACATTTTATTGGTAATTACACATAACGTAAATTAAATTTGCAATATAATTTATTAAAAACTCTTACACTTTAATTATCAACCATGAATAAACTTGCTCAGTCTTTAAGGACTCGAGCTATCTAAAATAATTCTATCAATAAGTCCCCCTTTTCCATAGAAAAGGTGACACAAACCACATAAATAGTGCATAGCAACAAGGGGAGGGGGGGGGGTGGGGAGCCCATTGGCCAACTCTGACCAACTGTGAGAAATCTGTCACAGAGTGCCCTTTATATAATGAGCCCCTAAAATTCCAGAATGTTCCAGGTCACGTGATTTTTCCCACTTTTTCCAAGGTCACATGATTATTCTCTTTCCGCTTTTTTCCCTGTCAGATTTCTTAGAGGGGCCCTAACCTAATTCCTACCTATTCCTGAGGAGAATTAATGAGGGATGGCGTCCGCATGACCATGCTTTCAGGCTCATATGTTTGAGCCCTCGTTTTTCATTACTGCTCATCAAGAATGCACACAAAATCGTGCACATTCCCAACATGCAGACAAATGCACTTCTCTTTAGCATACGCACAGGGGTGCCATTAATTCTTAATAGTACCCCCACGCATTGGTAAATGCGATGCATTTTAGGTGTAACATGATTTTTAAACAAAGGTCAGAGACTTTTTCACTGCATTTCTGTGGATAAGCAGCCCATTAATTTCAGAACACACAGTGAACCAAGGGCTCGTTCATACAAGGCTGGGGAACGGTAAAGCCATGTGGTTGAGTTGTTTTTTTACCACACCCAACTGCTTCCCCTTTAGCTGTAGAGGTCATATACATGCTGTGACCAAGACAGAAGCATACTCCTAGGTGAATGGGGCCAACCTGCAACCGTGTGCATTGCATGCGGCTGCGGTGCAGTGTTGCTACATTTAGGGGGTTAAAACAAGCATGGATCGGTTCCTTCCTCTGATGAAGTGCGTGCGCACGTAATGTGTAAGGAGGGGCCAGGATGTCGTGACGCTACATTGCCGGAGCCACGTGGAGACCCGGCGGCAATCTTTGATTACCAAAGGGTTAGTCTCACTCCTATACCCTGATGCTGTTTTTAGTGTTTACTTGTTTTCAAACATATTCTTAATCAATAAATATATTATTTTCAATACTACACTATGGGCATCCTTCCCTGACTCCCCGAGAGGAGTATTTATTCACAGAGCCCAGTTACCCTACCAAGAGGAGGAAGACATCTTGTAAGCAGGCAGCTCCTTCTACCCATCCCCTAATAGGGACCTCTGGTTACCTGGATCCGAATAAATCCGACTTCTAGACATTTGATGATTACTACCTTGAGGGAAGATTACCTAACCGGACAAGACCTATACCTGATGAGGATACCTCTGGATGTGATATATAACGCGTATTATTATTTTACTTCTGGTGAGTGCGCAATTCTGCTATTTCTCACGGAGCACCACCATTGAGTCTACCAGTCACCTGGCACTTTATAATCGCACAGACTGTTTACATTGAACTTTTTTTTTTTTGAACATTTATTGTCAATTATATTTCTAGCACTGCACTGTTTACTCTTTCTTTTAATAGTCCTTCCTGCTATTGTGACCCAACCATAAAAAAACAGTTCTGATCGTACAGATTAGGGGGTCAAGATTAAAAGTAATGTAAGTACATACATACACACATACAAACATACACAATCTGCAGTGTTGTACTTGCACTCACTGCTAGGTACTGCACTGCTGGGTACTGCCCTATAGGGGGAAGCAGAGAGCTTAGGACTCTGGAAGACTTCTCCCCCTTCTTCTGGTCCACACATAACTGTGCTGACCAAGCTCCCCCTGGAAGGAGTGAGAGCTTGGTCGGATCGGAATGCCTTTCTGTACCAAGATGTCGTAGCACCCCCGATGAACTCAGACAGCACCCCGGTTGAGAAAGACTGCTCTATAGTACTCCAATTTACTCCTCCCCTGACTGCTACATAAAAGATTGAGGACCCGAGAAACTAGAACTGCACAGAGAGTAATTAGATATCTCCAGGAGAGGAGAGCTCTATGATGTGCCAGGAGGGTATGGGTTGTGCTAAGAAATTGACTAACCAATCTTCCTAGCAAGTTAGGTGCATTGCAAGCAAATAAAAAAAAAAACATTTATAGAACGGAAAACAGTAAGCATTGTGCCCTGCATCATCTAGCTCTTTCCTCCCAGGCCTGACTGTCCCTGGCCCGCCCATTTAATTTTTTGAATTTCAATTCTTTCAATCATGAAGACTTAGCATCACCACTGCTTGCACCAGGGCTGAGAGATCTTGAGAAAAATAGCTGTGATTTTTTTCAGGAAGCTACAGTATTTACAGCACCCTGCTGGCCCCTAGCACAAACCGTGATCTGCCTGCATTGCATAGAGAAGCGCAGAGGCTCAATGATGACATCACAGGGATTAAAACAGATCTAAGATAAATTAATCCATTCATTTCATAGTTTCCATGTATTGCAATGTGCTACAAAATGAGTTCCACCGCAGCACAGCAAAGCACGTAGTGTTCTTTGCTGCATCTTATCATGATGCAAAGTGCTATTCCAGCCTAAGAACAAGATCAGCTGATGCCCTACACATGTTGCAGATTCTTAATTTAAAATTTGGGCTTTTCCTGTGCCATGCTTTTTGGAAGTTCATTGCTCCCCCTACGCATGTATGACAGGAAAAGAACAATATCACTGAAATTCAAGCTGTGCTTATGTGACATTTATCCATGGGAAAAAGCAGCATGTGAAACTGTCATCCTACATCACCCATAGGATTGAAAGGAAGGCAGTGTCTTACACACTTACCAGTTTTCTATGTTAGATGATATGCATCCTGTAGATTGATCTTTTTTTGTACCAGATTTATAATTGTAACAAACTGAGCTGACTGTTACATGGGTAAGGATTGGTGGAATGCATTGATGCTGGATTTAGTGTGGCGGCATACCACTAAGGCCTGTGTGAAGAGTGACAGATCAGCACTATGTTCAGTTTGATAAGAAAGAAGTGATAGTAAGGCAGAGCAGCACTGTATAACGCCGCCACACCCTTCTTTCTCCTGCAGTCTGCCAGAGCTCTTTACAATAGCTATTATGTAAGATCTGCAGCCTGGTAAACTTTCCCAGAAATCACCTCCCCAAAGGATCTTTTCATAGTAGATGTACTGCGCTGCATTATCAGCCTTACATTATGTGACAACTACAAACAACTACTAAGTGCACACAAATGAGTAGATTTATCTGCCCACTATCTTTGCTTATAAATCTATGAAAAAAAAAAAGTTATTGCTTTCACCATTATGTTAGAAGCCTCAGAATGACCCATATAGTCATTTTGACCAACATCCTAATAATACCAACCAGCCACTGACCATTCCTGTGTGTGCGGAAAATACCGATTTGCGCTTGTTATTTGAGGACTACAGCATGAGTATAATTCCTGGTTTTCTAATCGCAATCAGCCTCCTGTATAGAAAAGCAGCCTTTTGGGCTGGAAAAGAGTGACAGTTTTCTAGCACTAATTATTTAGGCAAATGAAATACCCCATGCCACATTCCCTATGAAATTAAAGCATAAGAGTGCATTGCATAGAGTGGGAACACTTGAAATAGGATAGGGGGGCCCGCTTTAATTCATTATATGCACTCAGCAAATAATAAGCACACTTACTATACTTCCCTCTTCCTCTACTTTATTCAGTTATCTTCTTTTATGCCTTGGTGACAGAGCATTATTAACACTCCTAGATTGTAAGCTCCAAGGAGCAGGGCCCTCGAATCCCTCGTGTATTGTATTGTTACTGTATTGTCTCATGTACTGTCCCCCACTATAATGTACAGCGCTGAGAAAACTTTTTGGCGCTATATAAATACTGTATAATAATAATAATAATTATTGAATGATTCTGACCACATTATAAAATACCACTTTATCGCTTTAAGACATACAATTTATGTGCATTACATAGTATTACATAGTTGGTCTGGCTGAAAAAAGACAGAAGTCCATCTAGTTCAACCATTAAAGAAAAAAAAAAAAAGTTATAATCCTATACCCACAGTTGATGCAGAGGAAGGCAAAAAAAAACAGTAAAGCATGATCCAATTTGCTCCTGCTAGGAAAAAAATTTCTTCCTGAGAGGCAATCAGATATTCCCTGGATCAACTTTACCTATCAATGTTAGTATCCAGTTATATTCTGTGTATCTAAGAAAGAATCCATGCCAATGCAAATGCATAAAGCACGTGCCCTTGTACATACAATTTAATAATTAAAATAATCCAGTCCAAACTTTCCATGAAAAAAGTGAACTTGGTGGTAAAGAAAACAATCCTCCACCATTTCCAATTAGGATCTTGTCCTGCGACATTAACTCCGTGACACATGCAAATTCTTACCAGAGAGACTAGACCTCCAGACAAACTGAGGTCGCTCAGCACTTTAAATAGATGACAGTCAAAATGGTACAAATCCACCGGCCATACATCTACTGCAATGCCTCACGTAGCATATGTTCTCATACACATGCATATAGAGGAACGCTCCAAACAGTACATGGTAAACCAAGCACCTTTTATTATAATAAGTGTAAAACTTACAAATGTAAGATAATGCAGGCATAGGCAATCAACTCCTCACCCACCCACCCTTCCACAACAGACATGATGACGCCAGCCCTCTATTCTCCGCCCAACACATTTCGTCATAAATGACAATATCATGGACCCCGTTCCAGGAGCTTTTCCATACTGTAGCAGGTGACCAAAAGTGCTCATCCCGGTCAGTGCTGCCATGTCCCCCCCCCCCCACCTTCCCTTGTTTTTTTAGTTTTGTTGCTGCGTTTATCTCTCTGAAATAAGTTAGTTTTATTCAGTCTCTCTCAAAGTATCATCAGACCACTGTCAAGCTGTAAGGTTTTATGAAGGCCAACCTGGCTGCTGTTGTAGGAGGGTAACAAAAAAAATCCTTTAGTTTTCTGTATTCCTGAAAGCACTTTTTATGTGAAACTTTTAGAGTGTCTTATCAGGGCTGAGTTGGGCAGAAGATAGGACAGTATCACAGCCTGACATCCCTGCTGGCCATACACTGTTAGCTTTTTTGTTCATCCAGTGTGCTGAAAAAAAAAAAACAACAAAGTGTATGGAGGAATGAATCCCCCCACTGAGAAGTTCATCATTTAATTGATTTCTGTTGAAGGGACATGCTTTTAAACTTCCTGATCCATCAGAACCCTAGTTCATCCAAAACCAAGCTCACCTCTACTTCAGATAAACTTTACCTGCAATGTCCCAAATTTAGTGCACTAAGGGCCCATTTACACTTGCTTCGACTTTAACATACATTATAGTGCCTACAGCTTCAACACACTTTTTATGTGTTTTTGATGCTTCTATGATGAAGCTTTTCAAATGCTCTGTGTGTTTCATTATTATTATTATAATACAGAAATCTATATAGTGCCAACAGTTAGCGCAGCACTTTACAACATGAGGGCAGACAGTACAGTTACAATACAATTCAATACAGGAGGAATCAGAGGGCCTAAGTCATTAGAGCTTACGATCTATGAGAAAGGGTCAAGTGATACAAAAGGTAATAGCTGTGGAGCGTTGAGCTGATAGAGAAAATAAAGATACAGTTGTTAGGTGCTGGCAGAATAGACTTCTCTGAAGAGAAGGGTTTTCAGAGATCATCTAAAAACCAACAGAGTAGGAGATCTGACAGACTGGGGTAGAGAGTACCATGGGATGGGAGAGGTTCGGGAAAAGTCCTGGTGGCGAGCATGGGAGGAGGTGACGAGAGCTAGGGGGCAGGAGGTCTTGAGAGGAACAAAGAGAATTAGGCTGGTATTTTGAGACTAGGTTAGTGATGTAGCTGGGGGCCGATTTGTGGATGGCTTTGTAAGTTGTTGTTTGTAGGGTTGCATCAATACAGGTGTTAGTGCCAATACTAAGCATTTGCAGGAGTACTTGTACTTGTGCAAATGCTTCGATATCTGAAGCCAATACCTTTGCAGTGTGATTTGAGCCCATACAAAATGATTGCACTGAAAAGAATTGCATGTGATTTGAACAAGAATGCGGTGTGATTCCTGTCCAAATCCCATATGGCTTCCATGCAGGTGTGGTGCGATTTGTATGGGTTCAAATCGCTCCACAAAATTATCAGTAATCGGTATCGAGGAGTACTTGAGCACAAGTATCGTTACTCGTACTTGCCAATAAAAAGAACGGTGTTGGTGCAACCCCGCTTTTTAGTATTTTTAATTTATTTCACTGGGTGAGCAGAAGCCAGTGGAGAGCTTGACAGAGGAGTAGCAGACACTGAGCGGTTGGTAAGGTGGTTGAGCCTGGCAGCAGAATTCATGATGGACTGCAGAGAGGATATCCTATGTAAAGGTAATCCAATGAGCAGGGAGGTGCATTATTCGAGGTGAGAGATGACCAGGGAAGTGAATTATAAGTTTAGTGGTGTTGTTGGTTAGGAAGCAGTGTACTTTGGAGATGTTGAGTAGGTTGAGGCGGCAAGCTATAGATAGGGATAGGATGTGGGGCCGAAAGGATAGTTCAGAGTCCAGTGGTATGCGAGTATGGGTTAATAGCTGTGCCATCAATCTTGACAGAAAAATCTGAGAAAGAGGCATGCGGGGGAGGGATTATTATGAGCTCAGTTTTGGATAGATTGAGTTTAAGTAACTGGGCTGATATCCAGGCTGATATGTTTGTTAGTAAATTAGAGATGCAGAAGGAGTGAGCTGAGGGGTAGAGAGATAAATTTGGGTGTCGGCAACATGGAAATGGTCAACTGACCTCAGAAGGAGGTGTAGATTGAGAACAGGAGAGGTCCAAGAGCAGAGCCTTGGGGGACCCCAACAGAGAAAGGAAGAGGAAAGGAAGAAGTAGAATTGAAAGTAATGGAAAAGGTGCAGTTGGATAAGTAGGGTGAGAACCAACAAAGAGTACAGTCACGAAATTCAAAGGCCACTGTGTCCAAGGCAGCAGAAAGGTCCAAAATTAGGAGTACAGAAGAGTGTCCATTGGCCTTAGCCGTTAGCAGATCTTTCATGAGTTTTAGGAGAGAAGTTTCTGTGGAGTGTTGAGGGCAAAATCCAGACTGAAGGAGATCAAGAAGGTTATTCTCAGTGAGGTGGTTGCTCAGTTGATTGTAGACTAGATGTTCAAGGAATTTGGATAAAAAGGGGAGTAAGGAGATGTAGCGTAGGTTAAGATTAGTGGGGTCCAATGAGGGCTTTTTAGGTATGGGGGTAAATAGTGCATGTTTTGGAGTCCCCAGCTCATTAGTACCCTTGTTCAGCAGATCCCCAGCTCATTGGTACCCACATTCAGCAGATCCCCAGCTTATTAGTACCTTCGTTCAGCAGATACCCTGCTCAGCAGTACCCCTACCTTTGCTGATCCCCCACTCAGTAATAACCTCCAGCTCTGCTGAGTCTCTTTGATTTGCTCATCTTCCTCTCTCCTTGATCCCCGCTTATCTACCGCTATATTGCTCCCACGGTGCTCACCATATGTAACATTGCTAGTTTCTCCTGCTTGGGTCCCCCAGCTCTGTTGATCCTCTGCCACTCAGTCCTCTCTCATTTTGGTTCCTGTTCACCTTCCACTATGGCATTCCCATGCTGTCTGCTAGTTGCTCTACTTCTGTCTGGACCCTGATCACCTTCCTGCTGCTCCACACCAGATGTGATGTTGGCAACAGACACTTCCAGAATATAAACACATAAACTGGAAGTGACTGCTGATGACATCTTTCCGGTTCGCTTGTTGTTTTACCAGTGCATCCTGTGATATCTCATACCTGCAATACCTACAAATCAAAGCAAAGCTAAAGCTGAAAAAAGCCTCTCAAAAGCTGCAGGTGCTGTAAGAGACCTTTATCATAGACGTCTTTGGAGGCTTTGAAGACTCTTTGAAGCACCAAGAAAGTGACATGGGGTATTATTTTTGAAGCAATGCAAACCACAAAACACAACGTGTAAACAGGACTGTAAGCTTACCATTTTATTTAGTGACAGGTCCTTTGATTGACATTCAGAGTGCTTTAAAAACCCATGTGCAATGCCACATTTTGAAGCATGTGTAAACGAGCCCTAAAATTACACTTATCTATTTATAGTAAACTGAAAGCAGTACCCCAGATAATAATAATCCAACTAAAATTTAAGAAACACTACAGTAGAATAACAGTATCCACACACTAAATTTAAATAGAAATTCAAGAATAATTGTGTGTCTTAATAGAACAATATAATATATGTGCTGCCCACACCACAATTTTGGTAAATGGAGAAGGATCATTCAAGTCAGTGTGCGACCTGATGCTGCGTTTCCTTTTCTATTTAGCCAAAATGTTTCAGACAAACTGTACCCTTCACCAGTCATTGTAAAACTACTGGACAGAGTCTGCCTCTTCTTAATTAGAATCTAGATGCAGTCAAAGTGTTTACATTGCTGTTCACGCTGCATTCACTGGACTTATACTGATTACTCAGTCAATTGACATGTTTCATATTTCCTTCCAAAAAGTAATTTATATTTTTGCAACATAAAATATTTCGCTGGTTTCTTTAGGCTGTCTAGCACAACTAGACACGCACAAAAAATCGCTTGCTAAATTACCTTTTTTCTCATTCCGCTGTATCCACCGTGTATGAAGAACAAACCCTGTTTTATTTTGCTCAGAGCACTGAGCATTTCATTAGCATAGCATCCTCTCCCTACCGTGTTTCTAAACAGGCTGAGAAAAGAACATTGTCTTTACTGCATTAACAATGTCACACTCCACTACTTCCATTTACACACAAATTCACTTCTGCACTGGAGTGTCAATTCACATGAACTGCCCAAAATGCTAACACAATTTCTGTAATAAATGGTATGTGTTACCCACAAGTAATCAAGCTCTACATTATCTAGTTAAACAGCTCGATACTATCAAAGCATTCACGAATGCATGATGTACGTGCACTGCTTCAAGCCAAAATAACTAGTTTTGCTGTATTCTAATTAAACTGAAGATTTGAGAAAAAATATATGAGAGCTACCATTGATGACTTGGTATTTAAAGGTGAAGAACTACAGAGTGGTCATTCAGGTTCACTTTCTAGGAAGCCACTCACTTGGAACACATGTTATAGCTCCTTCCTCTGATCCTACATTGCGGAAAATAATTATTTAATCCCCTGCAGATTTTGTAAGTTTGCCCACTTACAAAAAAATTAAAGGTCTATAATTGTTTTCATAAGTGTATTTTAAATGATAGACAGAATATCAACCAAAAAATCCAGAAAAAAACATGGCACAAATATTATAAATTGAGTTGCAGTTCAGTGAGTAAAATAAGTGTTTGATGCTCAAGCAAAGCATCACTTAGTACTTGGTGGAAAAACCCTTGTTGGCAAGCACAAAGGTAAGACGTTTCTTGTAATTGGTTACTAGGTTTGTACACATCTCAGGAGGGATTTTGGTCCACTTTTCATTACAGATCTTCTCTAAATCCTTAAGGTTTCTTGGCTGTCACTTGGCAACTCAAAGTTTCAGCTCTCTCCATACATTTTCTATAGGATTAAGGTCTGGAGACTGGCTAGGCCACGCCATGGCCCTAATGTGCTTCTTCTTGAGCCAATCCTTTGTTGCCTTGGCAGTATGTTTTGGGTCATTGTCATGCTGGAAGACCCATCCACGACTCATCTTCAGTGTTCTGGCTGAGGGAAAGTTCTCATCCAATTTTTTACAAATACATGGTCCTGTCCATTGGCCCCTCAATGCGGCAAAGTCGGCCTGTACTTTTAGCAGAGAAACAGCCCCAAATCATAATGTTTCCCCCTCTGTACTTGACTGTAGGGATGATGTTCTTAGGGTCATAGTCAGCATTTTTCTTCCTCCAAACACGAGTCGAGTTAATGCCAAAGAGCTAAATTTTGGTCTCTTCTGACCACAGCACTTCCTCCCAATCCTTCTCTGAATCATTTAGATGTTCATTGGCAAACTTTAGATGGGCCTGTACATGTGCCTTCTTGAGGAGGGGGACCTTATGGGCACCACAGGATTTCAATCTATGGCAACGTATTGTGTTACCATTGGTTTGTTTGGTGACTGTGGTCCCAACTACCTTGAGATCATTCACAAGCTCCTCCTGCATAGTTCTAGGCTGATCCCTAACTTTTCTCATGATCATCCTTACCCCATTAGGTGAAATCTTGCATGGAGCTCCAGACCGAGAGCAATCGATGGTTATTTTGCATTTCTTCCATTTGCAAAAATTTGCTCCAACAGTTGTCTCCTTCTCACCAAGCTTCTTGCTGATGGTCTTGTAACCCATTCCACCCTTGTACAGATCTAAAATCTTGTCCCTGATGTCCTTTGACAGATCTTTGGTCTTACCCATGATGGTATCTTTTATACACCTAACGTGTTGTCGTTAGAAGCACCTTCTTAAATTGACAGGACTAATCTGTGCACCACATGAGCACAGAGACCAGTCTGTGGGAGCCAGAATTATTGTTGGTTGCTAGAGGTTCAAATACTTACTTTACACACTGAACTGCAACTCAATTTATAACATTTGTATCATATGTATTTTCTGAATTTTTGGTTGATATTCTGTCTCTATCATTTAAAATACACCCTTACTCTTTGTAAGTGGTCAAACTTACAAAATCTGCAGGGGATCAAATAATTATTTTCGCCACTGTATGTCACTACAGAACTCAGCACTGAATAGGGATCAGAGATTGAAACCATGGCAAGCTGTGGGGGACAAAGGCATGTAACTCTCGAGGAAATGCCAAAAAGTCACATGAGGCTTAACACGTTGACACAGTTCCTCACATAGGATAACATGTAAGTTAAAGTCTACAGGATTACAAAATTCAGTTTGTAAGTGGATATAAAACTGGCTAAAAGACAGTATTTAGAGAGCAGTGATTAATGGTTCATACTCAGAATGGTCTAACGTTATTAGTGGTGTACCCCAAGGTTCAGTGTTGGGACCTTTATTTTTTAACATATTTATAAATGATATAGGTTCCTGGACTAAAAGTACAATTCCTGTGTTTGTAGATGATACCAAGCTATGCGGTGGAATAACATCCTTATAGGATGTCTCAAATGTACAAGCCAACCTCAATGCACTGTTTAATTAGGCAACTATGTGTCAAATGAGGTTTAATGTTGATAAATGTAAAGTTATGCACTTGGGGCTAAAAACATGCATGCATCATACATTCTAAGAGAAGCTGGGGGATTAAATCGTTTAGAAAGATATTGGTGTTCTGGTAGATCATAGACTTAATAGTACAATGCCAAGCTGCAGTTTCTAAAGCAAGCACAATACTTTCTTGTGTTAAAGAGAGGTATAGACTCCAGAGGGAGAAATCATTTTACCCCTTTATAATCATTAGTAGTACCTCATCTGGAATACGCAGTTCAGTTTTGGTCGCCAGTTCATAAAAAAGGATAACGGAGAACTGGAGAAGGTGCAGAGAAGGGCAACCAAACTGAAATTATTCTCTCGAAAAGAGGTGATTGGGGGGGATATAATCACCATGTATAAATAAATAGGTGGTCCATATGGTGAGTTGGTGTTAAGTTATTCACTTTAAGGTCATTATAGAGGACATCTGTACATCTAGAAGAAAAGAGATTTAACCTCCAGGCTTATTTACAGTAACAGCTTTGAAAATCTGGAATATACTCCCTCAAGAACTGGTTATGTCCAGCACAATAGATTGTTTTTTCGCTACTTCAGTACTGTACACTTTCACCCCCCTCCTGCCAAGGTCACTTTTTAGCTTTCAGTGCTGTCCCACTTTGAATGGCAATAACTCATGCAACACTGTGCCAAAATGAAATTGTTTTTATTTTATGAGACAGAGCTTTTGGTGGTATTTAATCACCAAAGTTTTTTTTATTATTTTGCTATATAAATGAAAACAAATGCAGAAAATGTTGAAAAGAAAAACACATTTTCTTCATTTCTATTATGAAAATGTGCAGATAAGTAATCGGTCTTCATAAATTTAGACCAAAATGAGTTCTGCTACATTTCTTTGGTGTGAAAAAAAATTATTTAATTTCTTAATTTTCCAAAAAGATTGTGACAAAAAAATTACAACTTATTACAAATTAAAACACTTACCATGCCTCTTACAAAATACCTTGGACTGCCTACTTTCCAAAAAGGGGTAATTTGGTGGGTACTTGTACTGTCCTGGGATTTTTGGGCTTCAAGAAATGAGGGCTGAATGCCGTCAGTATATCAGGATTGATCAATTTTCAAATACATATACCATAGTTTGTGGACTTTCATACATGCAAAATAATATACACTGATTTGGGTTATTTTTACCAAAGAAATATGTGGGGGGGTTTCAAAATTGTCAGTGTTTGTTTAAATAGCAAAAAAAAACTGTGGTGATTAAATGCCACCAAAAGAAAACTCAAACTGTCTCAAAAAATGATAAAAAATTTCATTTGGGCACAGTGTTGCATGACTGAGTGTGAGAGCACTGAAATTTGAAAATTGGCCTGGGCAGGCAGGGTATGAAAGTGTCTAGTATTGTGGTGGATATATCTTAGTATTGTGTGCTGAACAAATAATCAAACTAACAAATTAATATTGCTATTTATAGTTTGCAATAATGGTAATAATGACATTAATTACAGTAGCAATAAATAACACTTTAGTTTAAACCACTAACATTTTTGGCTGACCACAAAGTACACAATAAATTCATGTTGTGTGAATACTAGTAATAAAAACAAAGTGGAATCCTATCAAAGCTAGAGACTACAAAAAAACAACACAGTTCTGACTTTAGAACTTGCTGTAGGAAAGGTGACTACTGTTTATTCAACAGGCATCTGTAGCTGGGTCTTTGCCAGCCGGCGAGGAGACTGGGAGGAGCACTGTGTGCAAAGTGCAGCTGCGTATGCTTGCTCACCTACCTCTTCCTCTAAGCCCCCACTGTTGGTTGTGCTGTGGGCCGAGCCGCTGACAGGAGTGGCTTTGTGTGATATCCCCCGCTGGCCCCTCCCTCTTGGACTCAGCAGCTGCTGAAGTTACTGGGACATGTAGTCCTTTGGATGGATGTTGCCAGAACAGCCAATGGGCTGTGGACTTCCACACCCAAGACTCAGTGCAGCAAGAGGAAGAGTGGAGTTTTCCCAGGCAAATGTGCCGATATCTGGGCAGAGCAGTGCAGACCCGTGTATGGATCTGCTCCGTGAGAAAGCCTGGTGAAGTCCAGAGTGCCAGGAATGGTGCTGTGGACTGTGGGGTACAGTCCTACCTGTCTGTGCCCACATTCAGAAAAACTGAACCTAAGAGAGCCTGAGGACTGAGCCACAGAAAGATCTTTTGCTGTGCTGGGACAGAAGTTGGAGGGACTCATTGCCCTGTGTGCCTACAGCCAATGGAAGTCTGATTGTGAGGACTGAGCCTTCTGGAACAACTGACCACCAAGCACATGGGACAGGATCTGTTGCATACCAGGAGTGGGGAGCGTAACAAGATAGCTTAATCCCTTACTGCTCACAGTTAATGCCAGTAGAGACCGCTCCTTATTTAGCAGCCCAACAGCCATCCATTGCTCAGTCATAAAATGACAGCTTCACATGCACAACCTTACAGATGGGCCCCAATGATAGCTGGCTTAGGACTGCTAAATAAGCACCAGGTGCTTTATAGCAACCTCCAGGGGGATCCCTTGTCAGGAACACATACACCCACCCACTTTTAGTGCTGTTTGCGTAGCGTGCACTTGAGGACATTTATTTTTGGGTTAGTTAATGCTGATACTTTTAACCCTGTTTACATCAGTTAAAATGTGGTTTAGCATTGCTGCAGTTCAGTTGATTGCCATGTCAGTGTTCACCACATCTAGTACAGCAATTTTAATTGTGTTCAGCTGCCTGTTTACTGATTCTGGCATTGTCTAACTTGCTTTACCATAATACATTTAAATAATCCACCATCAAGTTGCTTGTGGCCTATTTTCTGTGTAGTATTATAGAGTGGTAGCATTCTAATGCTTAAAGTGTTACTAAACCCCGGACCCTGCATTCACTATATCTGCTCTCCCACAGTACACAGATCATGGAAATGCAATTATTTTAGTAAATATAAACTGCTAAATACCTTTTCTCAGCAGGATTTGGAGCAGTCTTGTGACTTCTGCCTGTGTCCAGCCTGCCACTAGCTAATGCTTGTAGGAGGAGCTTTCTTTCTGCTCTAGGAAGATGGAAATCCCCTGACCTCTGGCTGGACAGTGCTGATTGGCCTTGTGCTGATCACATGCACTCTCCCAAGAAAAAAAAAAAAAAGCTCTCTAGCAATACACACCTAACTGAGCATGTGCATGCCTACGTCTCAGTCTGAAGATAAGAGGTGGTCACTTGAAAAAGGGGAGGAACAGAGAAGCAAGGATCAAACAGCCTTTTTACACAATGCAGAGGATTAACCCTTTAGGTTCCACAGAGAGTATAACAAGCATGCTTTACTGCATATACAGACTGATTTTACTGTTGTGGGTTTATTAACACTTTAAGTTACAAAGATGTGAACAGCCTTCAACCTATAATTTGATGTGTTATAGGGGACGAAGTTGTTACAGAGTTGTGGCAGAGAGCAGAAGACCCATCATACCAAGTGGCTCCACCAAGCGCTACATAAGCATCATCACTCAGTACTGATCTACAGTAATCAGTCACTAATAGCTCTCCACATCATCCACTGTGAAAATCATAACCCTAACTCAAAGACTAAGTTCACCTTAAATGCACAAAAAAAGAAATTTGCAGAAAAAAATGTGCATTTATTATTTTTGTTTCACAGAAGCCCACGAAGCATTGAACCTGTAACCTGTGTATCAGCGGATTGTGGGTGTAGTGTCAGGTTCCTGCAAACTCTTCCTCCAGCTCTCTGCCCATACCTCTGTATACCTCTGTATGGGCCTTCAGTTGGAGAACCGGAGGAAGTGTCAATTGAGTGCGTTGATTACCACACTTCTGTTCCATTGAGAACTACAAGTCCATCTACAGCAGTGGAAGACGAGACTTGTAGAGTATTCGTTCACAGAGCTATGTGAATACATTACTTCCTCCTCCCTGCAAAAACCAGCAGCATTCGGCGTGATTGTCTTCCTCGCTTCCACCCTTACTGAAGCCGTACAGGCACGTTAGCACGCCAACTTCCAGTACGCGGTGACGCACTTCCGGCGCCAGCCGCCATCTTGGTATACCCAGGAAGTCCTTCTGATTACATGCAGCACACCCACATACTGGCTAAGGAAGAATATGGACATATAGGATTCTTCTTTCCTGCTCACTGGGTGGTGAGTAATTATTCTCTAGAGGCTTCTGAGTGGGGGTAATGGAAGTACCCTAAAGTGATCCATGGCGGCAGGAGAAGTACTGATCTCCAGGAAATAAGGATCCAGAGTGATCCTGAAAGCTGTTTGACCCTTAGGGGTCAGTGTAAGGAGGTGAGGAGGCAATCTAGCCTTAGGAGGTGAAGAGTGGCACTGCTGTGGAACAAGAACACATTTGTCTTGCACAATTTCTTTGCACATTTTTTGCACATTTTTTGCACATTGCATGTATTTACCATTAGTATCTATGGACATTTTCTTTGGACTTTTATGATTAATATATAAAGTGTGGTCACGTCACTACACTTGGAGCACTGTGAAAATAATTATTTTTTAAATGAGAATTTGTTTATTTTTATAGATATTTGTTTGATCATGTGGGCATGAAGGGATAGGGATTAATATAGAGTGGCACTTTTAAATAAGGATATTTCACTTAATGATTTGCGTTTGATTAATTTTGTGTCACTATTGCATGTGAGCACAGTTATTGTAGTACTTGAGTTAGGTTTGAGCGCTGCACTATATATATATATTTTTAATACATTATGTAGCTGTGTGGGCAGAGCTCCACACAGCCACACTGATATTAAAAGTAACAGCGGCTGCAGGGGAGAAAAACTCCCAAACGCTGTCACAGAGGTGGGAGTGCTTAGTAATATGTAACCTGCTACACCCTAACTACTGGTGCAATATGTAACATGTTGCTAAAGGTGTAGTTGGCCTTTAATGTCATCAGTGCAATAAGAATTGACTGCACCCTACAACGTGGCCACTGTGATCAGCATGCAGAGTATATTATAGCCTCCAGTCTAAAATATATGACAAACAGGGGCGGACTGACCATTTGGTCCGTAGGGGGCCCCATGAGATGCCCCTGGTACCTTTTTCACAGGCTTTTTTGAGTTTGGGAAAGGACACAGGGCCCCATGATCCCCTATTGCCCGGGGGCCCCATTAGTTGTCAGTCCGCCCCTGATGACAAATTAACAAAGCATTTCCTTACTGGTCAATTGCCATTGGATGCAGAGTCCACTTGTCCTGTTGAGACAGTCCTCATTGCTTTCTGTAGGAAAATGAGTCCCATGGCCTTGAGGAATGGCTTGATATAAACTGATGCTCACCACTGTAACATCTAATACCCAAACAGCAGCATAGTGTGCTTTTGCTCCCCAATTTGGTCTAACATTATGTATTCCCCTCACGTATTTATGTAAATATGTTGATATACTAGTCTGTTACATCTATATCTGAGAAAATAATTTTACAGCCTATCATCAGAAAAATGTCATTGCAGCAAGGCCTACAACATCACCACAGATGAATGTGGATCTCTGCATCAATGTTAGCATCTGTGGATAAACGTGGTTTGTTTTTCTGTTTAAGGGACTGGGGTAGTAAAATAACATAGAGCTAATTTCCAATAAAGTGTATGTATACAGAATATTTAGTTTATATTTTTTAGTTTTGGATAGAGCATGAAAAGGTTAACACCCTGTCAATTTATTTCTCATTGTCTGTTTCCAATGGAGAGAATTTCTTAACTTCCTGTCCCCAAGACACTAACAGGAAATGAAAGACATGTCTCCAAACTGAGGCAAACTGTACTCTTATAGCAGGGGTGTCAAACTGGTGGCCCTCCAGCTGTTGTGAAACTACAAGTCCCATCATGCCTCTGCCTTTAGGAGTCATGCTTGTGACTGTCAATCTTGCAATGCCTCATGGGACTTGTAGTTTGGCAACAGCTGGAGGGCCGCTAGTTTGACACCTGTGTCTTAGACAGTTGTCAACAGAACAAGTGCTCCCATTGGAAGATCTTTCCCCAGTATGGTGAAAGCTGTGCAATTTTGGATTTCACATCACTTTCTGTTTTTGGTGACAATGATCACAAATAGAAAAAGCGAATACATATAGAGGGGACACAGACAACAATAAAATTGACAAGGGTTCCAATTCTTCCCTACTCTGTACAATGCTAAAAATACATTTTGGCTTTACATAAACTAACATAACACAACATCAATATGCACAATAGTTAACCAAAGTCAAATAATGAAGATGAAAAAACACCAGTTAATACAGGTATATGCTCATGAAAAAGGTCTTTAAGTGTATTTTTAATAGCAAGTAGTGGATCAGCCTCTTGAAGTCTCTGTACAGAAGGAATCAATCAGTTGTGCTGAAGGGCTCATGTGCCAACAAGCAACGTGCTGATAGAGGAGACAGCAGAGTGACAGAAAGAGACAAGCTCATCAAAAGTACTTCTTTTTTATTGTCTCTGGGCATAGGGACAAGACCTAGTGGTGTTACCTAACTACAGTAGAGAAAAGTCATGTCTCCAAGCTGGCTGTGCTTACCCTCAAGAATAGACAGAAATAAAAAAAATCTTTGGCGTGTAAAACAGCCCTTATGAATGTTATACTTTTTGTCTATTTCTGTTTTTGTCATATCTGTTTTCCTGAAATTCAGCTTTTAGTTCAGTCAGCATAGTTTTATAATACCTAGTATCATAAGACATAATATACTATAACCCAGAGCAGCTTGGCAGCAGAAGAACTGCACACTAATTAATAGCAAATAAAATAAAAATTCACAACACAAAGCTGTAATTTACAATTTAAAGAAATTAGGAATCATTCATTGTAAGAATTAGCAAACTAAAATAAGTTAGAATTAGCAATATACATATGAGTAGATATATCTGTTAGACAAAAACATTCTACAAAATTGTCTTTAGCAAACAGCAAATCACAGATACAAAGCAATATAAAACCCATATTATGCTGAGTTATAGGCATTCGTAAAGATCTGAGGCCCGTTATAAGTGCATTAACTATTTTGTATTTAGGTCCAAACTGTTTTCTCATTACTGTCATATCATTACTGTTTGTCAATTGCCATTAAATAATGTCCTCATTTTCTTTTTCTGAAAGTCTATCATTTTTTAAATGCAACAATGTTAATTGAATTTTAAAATCATTTTGGAGGGAGAACAAGATCAATAAAAGCTTTCTTGAACTAGATTTCCCATGATGAATATCAGTCTCCAAGCTCAGAAAAACCAAGACAGAGGATCAGTTACTACATAGTAGATAGATATAGATAGATAGATAGATAGATAGATAGATAGATAGATAGATAGATAGATATTTGTGTCTGGGTATACAGTTTTACTTACTAGCTTCAAATATTTGTCCGAACATGTGTTCCAAATTAGGAATTCATGGCAAAAATAGAGACTTTAGAAATGTCAGGAGAGGTACTCAATCACTTTTAGCCTATAAATAACTCAGGCACATAATGGAAAGATTACAGGCCAAAAAAAAAATAATACAGCATGTTTCGTGCATATGTACTATTAAGTGGTTGGCCCGTAATTTGATGAGCTTGGCTTTGGGAAATGCACATTAACATAATGTTAAGATTCACCCTTAATCAAGAAAAGTGCTAGCTTGAGATGAGAGCATAGTGGCTTTCTTGCAGAGAGGAAAGCTAAAACCATATGGTAGGTGGGTGGATAGCTCCATTCCCCTTTCGCAATGGCAGATATAGCCTTTGAATCATAGTTTATCTTTAGCTAAAAAACATAATGCAGCATGTTGTACAATGTTTTAAAGTTACACTGTGCAAGATTAGGAATACCACTTCACAGAGCACACCATCTTTATAAGGATATAGAAATTGCCAGTAATGGGTAGCAGATCTTTGTGGAAAATTATGGACAGATGCTTGCTTGATGGAACTGATGCTCACTAGAACCTTCTGTCAAGTTCCTCCCTAACGCAGCCAAAATTATTGTGTAGTGCAGGAACCATGGTGAGGGAAATGGGAAGATTTTCCAACATATGATAGCAAGCACTTCCAAAGCTCAGTATTTACATGAAGCAGAAATACATTTAAAAAATAAGAATTTGCTAGGAGGTAGAGTTTTCCAACAGAAGAAACAATGAATCCCATCATTGCTGATGCAAAAGTGTCCTGCCACTGGCCAATACCTATCAAACTCTTGTATGCTTGAGTCCACAGGCCCTTTTTCCTTATAACACCCTTGAGTCATAGAGAGATTTTTTGGTTTTGTCTCAGTTCCGCACTGATATCTTTTAGGGCCAGTTCACACTACATGCGTTTCAGTAGCTATTTTTCTTCATCCAAAACGCATAGAAAGTAGGGTATATGGTTGTCAATGTTATAGTTCACATCTGTGCTTGCAGTTCCAGTGCATTCCTGATGCAGAAAAATAAAGGTAGAACAGGCTGCATTATTCCTGCACAGAACTGTACTGGAACACACCAAAATGCACTGGAACACACATGTCCCTGTTTAAATTTAAGAAAATGAGAGGGGGGAAAAAAGAACTGGAAAGCATCAAAAACGCACCGGAATGCATCAAAAATGCACCGGAATGCACCAAAAACACGCATGCAGAAATGCCTCTGGAACGCATCTGGACTGCGTTTCTATAGCGAGAACCAGCCCTTAGGGTTTGTAGTATACCCTAACATATCATACAAAATTTTTCTTGGAACAGATAAGGCTTTTAAGCTGTACTAAACCCAAAAACAAACATTTACTATATTGCCGCTTACTAATTCTACATTACTTATCTTTTTTACACTTTATTTTATTTTTACCTGGTGATCTTGCCAGTGTGTACGTTGTTTTTCAGCATAACAAGCTGCCCTGCAGATGTAGCAGTTACAGGGATGAGAAAAGCCATTTAACACTGATGGGTGATTACAATGGTCAGCTTTTATTTATATAAAACCTTTATCCCAAAAGGAACAAAGCTGTTGCTGTAACTGTATAAAAAGTGTTAGCTGGAGTTTGACTTCAAATTGTTAGTGTATCTAAATCCCTTCAGATTAACAATGCTGTTGTCCAAAGGTGCCCCTGTGCTCCTTCATCCAGAGTGGAGGCACTCTAATACAGGAGGTCTGTTACTGGCAGATCACCAGGAAGAAACAGAGGGAAAAAAGCCTAAAACAAGAAAACGAATGCAGCCACAACATCTAATGATTGGTAAGCTGTAATATATTCAGTTGTTTTACTTTTGTGTTTAATACCGCTTTTATTGAATAACAAATCTGAATACACATATTTTTCATTTTCTAGGTTTAACTAGGAAAAAATGGTGAAAAAGTTGAAAAAAATTATTTTCCTGTAATGTTTCCTAATTAAACTTTTTTGATAGGACAGGGTGGGGATTGTAACATCACCACTCCTCCACATCACTTCTTCTAGAGAACACTTTGTATTCACTGAAAAAAATGCAAGCAGTTCTGTGATTTGCAAACAAACCCATGTTGTGAGTGATGGAGCAACCACACCCAGAAGATCAGGGTGGTCACTGTAGTAGCACCAACCAACTACAGTAATTATCAGCTTCCACAGTGAACACATATGAGATATGCATACTTATGTTGGTCTAAGCTGAAACAATGTAAGTAGTTATGATCATACGTGGAGTTCAGCTACGTAGTACATTTCTTTAACTGACCCTAATCTCTCTCTATGCGTTTGTCAGATTTTCCTATCCTTTCTCCATAGCAGCTTCCAACACACTGTTACCATGGCTGCTCTGTGGTCCCATTTTATAGCCAGGGGACTGGCTTATCCATAAGCCCCTTGTTCTAAGACTGGCCATAGTTAAAGGTCATGCAGTACATAACGGTTTAAAAAAAATCTCTTGTAATTGTTCACATAAATTTACCAAGATTGAGAAACTCAAACCCACATGATTCGCCTTGATTTCATGGTAATAACACACCTAAACGTCTTCTCTACTCACACCCACTGACTACATAGGAAGTCACCTGTCAGATTCTAATTATTTCCATTTGGAGTATTTCATAGAGATTTCCTTCATTTTCTGTCTCATTGCTCACACAGGAAATTAGGGGAATCCCCAACTGGAGCACAAGCACCAACAACTAAGCAGAATTTTGAAGTCTTCGCTGCTCTGTCCAACAAAATTAAGCTATCTTTGGTATTCCACTATAAAATGAGTAAGATCAAGATTGGAACCAAGTGATGTGGAGTGAATACTGTATTTTATTTAATGCTCCGTTTAAATTGGCCAGACATGCAAGATGGTGGTTAGCTTCTGGTTTTCCAAGCTTGTTTGTGCAGTGCAACACCATATCTTTTTCCACATTCACCATTCAAAACAACAGTTTTCAACTATACTAGGCTGCAAAGAGACATACGCCAAAAGCTATTTTATTTTTAGGCAGCAATAAGGCCTCATTCACCGAGGCTTTTGAACATGTATAAGAGCAGTACGTATAGCAAGCACTGGGAAGCTTCATTCAAGCTTTTACTCAAGCTCAATACACACATTGCAATGTGAACAGGCCCTAAATGACAAGGCACACATAGGAATAGAAATTTACTACAAAAACATGAGAATTCCCTGGCCCTAATGTGCTCATCGTCAAAGGGAACCTGATTTAAAAGCACAAATGCTAGCACTCTTAACATGGCTATTTTTATTGCATCCTTGGCTACAACCAGCAACATAGGTCCGTTCTTATGTATTTTGGTCTGTACAAACAGGTTGCTATGAGTAAGTGCTTATATAGCCTAGAAACTCACAGGAAAAGTCATGTGTTGCTGGTTAAAATAAGAAGCCAATAAAATGTCCCTTTCATTCAATAGGAAGTGCATTGTATTCTTCATGCCTTGATTCATGGCAAGGGCTAGATTGCCATGCACCTCACTGTAAGCAACGATCACAGATGAGCACTGGGTGAGCAAACTCTTGTTACAACCTGAAAGCCTGAATCCAAAATTATAACAAAAAGTAGAGCTGTAAGCCACTAGAAGCCATGCACCACTATCAAGGTGCTGTTGAGCGTGGGTCCTACTTCAAATTAAGGAAGTATCATCTCTGGGACATTAAAGCATAGCTCCACCCAAAAGGGGAAGTTCCACTTTAAGCCTTTGTCTCCCGATCCCCATTAAGGATGGGCACCTTTGGGTACCCACTCCCACTTCCGCTGCGATTGCCCAGGTGATCGGAAGTGGAGGTTGTCCTCCCCTCCCCGTAGTCTTCTGGGACACGTGACAGGTCCCAGAAAACTACGGGGCCATTCATGAAGCATAGCGCTTCTTGCACATGCCCAGTGGACACCTGGTTGTTTAGCCGTAAGCTGTCACAGCCGGATGCCCACACTGAAGATGCCGGCACCAGGGAGAGAAGACGGCTGGTGAAACACCGGTGAGGACACTGCTGGAATGAGGGACAGGTAAGTGGCTATATTTTAAGAGTCAGCAGCTACAGTTTTTGTTGCTGCTGACTTTTATTTTATTGTTCTTCAGGTGGAACTCCACTTTAACGCAGACATCACAAGAGAAACATTCTTTCACATTCAGAAAACAAAGCTTTTCTAAAAATGCACAGTGTGCAATAATTATTTCCGAAAATTCCTTAGGCTGACAGCAGAAGCACATTTTACAGTGGCCCTCACCCAGAGGTGATCGACTGATTATCAACCAAGCATGGCGTCCAAATGTCACAGTTTCCAATTAAAAACAATCCTTCCATCTAATTTCACCCTTAGGATGGATATACAGGGCCCAATCTTTGCAAGTGCAATTTGTGTGGTGCTTGACGTCAGACATGGTTGGAGGATAAGAACATGGGATAACAATCTGCATATTTCCCAGATGTGTTAGGAGTAGCAATTGCATCTCAGAATTCCTAAAAATGCAAGGGAAAACAAGTAAAGAAGTGTCACATTTAGGTATGCTGTCCCTATTTCACTTTAGTGCCCCTAGGAATAACAAAACCAGGATTGCTGTCAAATACAAAGCACAAATACAACTACCTACTACTTTATAGGAAATAAGTATTTGATCCCCTGTTGATTTTGAATGTTCGCCCACTCACAAAGAAATGATCAGTCTAAAAATCGAATGGTAGGTGTATTGTAACACTGAGAGACATAATAGCAACAAAAAATTCAAAAGAAATGCATGTCTAACAAATTATGCACTGATTTGCATGTTCATGAGGGAAATAAGTATTTGATCCCCTTCACAAAACATGACTTAGTATTTGGTGGCAAATCCATTGTTGGCAATCACAGAGGTCAGACGTTTCCTGTAGTTGGCCTCCAGGTTTGCACACATCTCAGGAGGGATTTTGGCCCACTCCTCTTGGCAGATCCTCTCCAAGTCTTTAAAGCTTGGTAGCTGACGTTTGGTAACTCGAACTTTCAGCTCCTTCCACAGATTTTCAATCAGATTAAGGTCTGGAGACTGGTTAGGCCACTCCAGGACCTTAATGTGCTTCTTCTTGAGCCACTCCTTTGTTGCCTTGGCTGTGTGTTTGGGGTCATTGTCATGCTGGAACACCCATTCACAACCCATTTTCAATGCCCTGGCTGAGGGAAGAAGGTTCTCACCCAAGATTTGATGGTACATTGCCCCGTCCATCATCCCTTTGATGAGGTGCAATTGTCCTATCCCCTTAGCAGAAAAACCTCCAAAGCAGAATGTTTCCACCACGTTTGACATTTGGGATGGTGTTCTTGGGGTCATAGGCAGCATTCCTCCTCCTCCAAACACAGCAAGTTGAGTTGATGCCAAAGAGCTCGATTTTGGTCTCATCTGACCACAACACTTTAAACCAGTCCTCCTCTGCATCATTCAATTGTTTTCTTGGTGACTGTGGTCCCAGCTGCCTGGAGATCATTGACAAGATCCTCACGTGTAGTTCTGGGATGATTCCTCACTGTTCTCATGATCATTGACACTCCATGAGGTGTGATCTTGCATGGTGCACAGGACCTAGGGAGACTGACAGTTGTTTTGTGTTTCTTCCATTTGTGAATGATTGCACCAACTGTTGTCACCTTCTCACCAAGCTGCTTGGCGATAGTTTGGTAGCCCAGTCCAGCCTTGTGTAGGTCTACAATCTTGTCCCTGACATCCTTGGACAGCTCTTTGGTCTTTGCCATGGTGGAGAGTTTGGAATCTGATTGTTTGATTGCTCCTGTGGACAGGTGTCTTTTATACAGGTAACAAAATGAGATCAGCAGCACTCGCTTTACGAGACTGCTTCTAATCTCAGCTTGTTACCTGTATGAAAGACACTTGATAGCCAGAAATCTTGCTGAATGATAGTGGATCAAATATTTATTTCCCTCATGAACATGCAAATCAGTGCATCATTTGTTCGACATGCATTTCTTTTGAATTTTGTGTTGCAATTCTGTCTCTCAGTGTTACAATACACCTACCATTCCATTTTGAGACTGATCATTTCTTTGTGAGTGGGCAAACATTCAAAATCAGCAGGGGATCAAATACTTATTTCCTTCACTGTAGGTGCTTGGGCTACCATCCAACCATTGTTCCTCTTCTTGTTTCCCCTCCACGGGTTTGCTTGAAATTGTTCATAATCATAATAGATCCTTTATTATATCACACAGTTTGCCAGCACAACCATAAACACAGCCTACAAATGTATATTAAACCCACAGCGATAGCAGCTTCTGACCTCTGTCATGTTTGCTGTGTGGTGTTAATTAGCGGTGTGTGACACATGGTGCAGTACTGTGCAGTATGTAAACAGTAACTTCAAGGTCCGCTGAAGCTGTTTATTGTTGTGTTATTTTTCTTGGTGTTAGCTGATGATCTGCAGAGGTTTGCACTGCCTCTCTATTTTGTTACTATTCTTTTTATTATCAAATTTCTGTTGTTTCTATTATTTTCTTTGTTACTAATACATTGTTACTGTTATGTTCTATTACTACAAATAATTTCTTTAGCAGATGCCAGCGCATATGCAATTTTGCACCATCTACCAGCTCCCCAAAGAACAAAGATACTGCCCAGTTCCCCAAACATCTGAGTTTATTTATATAAATGTGATGAGGAAGTCATGGGAAGCATAGCTAGCTTCCATCTTTATAACTGCTGGTATCTTTTCATTCACCTGCTAGGTATCTTACACACAGCGGAGGTCCATGAGAATACGGAAATGCAAGGACACCAGTCTTCTAGGTTTCCCAAATCCAAAACTCTGTTTATTCTACTGTAAGGCTTATATTATTTCCAGAGGTTGACAACAGCCATTCTGTTCTATCTGGGAGGCAAGGGGCACTGTGAAGGGACCTAGGAATGTATACTTCTGTGGACAAATATAGAAAAGCCTCATTAAAGTAAGGTGCCATCTGCAGTTTTCAGGTGCATTAGCTACTAGACTCCCGGGATCTGTCCAGCCATAATCATTCCTTATATTATTATAATTGATTTATATAGTGCCAACATCATCTCAAGCACTCTGCAGTGATGACATACTGGATCTATATCAATACCATAATAACATACACAATCATTTGACTCAATAGGAACAAGTGTGCTAGAGAAAGGAAGCGGCACAAGAGAAGCCCTATAGATGTGATAAGAAATGTTGATTTAAAGCTGAGTTCCACTCAAAAGCTGCTTATTTGCCTCCTTCCCCCCTCCGCTGCCATATTTGGCACCTTTTGGAAGGGAGGGGGAAGCAGATACCTGCTTTCGACAGGTACCCTCTCCCAGTTCCGGCTCACTTCGCCACAGCAAAGTGAGACGGAAGTTCGGCCCCCTCCTCCCTCCCGCAGTCTCCTGGGAACTTGTGATTACGGTATTATGATGTGAACTATATGGTTTCCTCCTCCCCTTCCCAAACGATTTGTTTCTTTCCTCTATGTTCTCACCTACTTGATGTTAGTGGATGACAGGTGGTAAACCAAAGAAGAGATGCCTTTAAGTAAACTGAGGGCGGATACCTTTGGTGGTATATAAGTAATGATTGACAACCTGTCTAACCAAAGGCTATGAAGAAGTCCGGAAGTAGGTGGGATGAAATGCATCAGCGTGGCCATGCACCCCCCCTCCCTCCAACCCCCGCACCGCATGGTGCCTAACTGGACTTCACAACATTACTCATCTGGAGACAGCAATTGTCTATCATGTATGGCCAGCAGCTTCCTCTGGAGTTACAGTAGGAGCCTCCACAGGACATGGTTATCTTACTGGGACTATAGCCACGGCTTCATGCACAGGACCTTGGTGGTCTCATCGTATTGTGAGTACTGGCGACCCTGTGTTGTGACCTTAGTCACATCAGCTGTGCAGGCTTGCACAGGCTGGACTGGTCATATACATTAATGTTGCTGCAACAGTTCTCATTTTGATGCTGAATCTAATCCGTTGGCTGTGTTGCACCCCATTGCTTACATGTTGACTGGACTCCATGTCGAGGCTCACTCTCATTACACAGTGACTGCATTGCCTGGCCACCAGCCGGTCCATCTTTACAGACTGCCTCTGCTATATAATTTGTTACATCAATGACAACAGTGGATCCCTTCCATTAGATTATATTATAGATACATCTGCCTTTTTCATCTGGCCTGGATATACTGTACTAGACTCCATACCTATTTTTACCGTATATTGAATCGGACTCTGAGGCTGTGGCCCTTTATTTTAGACACTACATTCATATCTGTCTGGTTTACCACCCAAATATGTATCAGGTTGTGCATGCACAGCAGTCTGCTACATTTTTTATGTTTATCTCATTGCACATTTGGTGTGTTGTTGGATGAGATATTACATCTAGCGGGATCTGGGGGGTTGGGGGTGTCAGTGGGCCAGTGTCTATTTCTCAGCTCCCTTCTCTCCTCCATAGGGAGGGGGGTGGTCGGGTAAGTGGGTTCCCATTTGGGGGAGGGGTCATTATGGGAGGAGCATTGGAGGGCTGGAGGAGTTGTGGGGTTCAGGTGGTTGGGTTTGTTTGGCAGGATAGGGGGTGGCTGGGTTTGTGGGGGGGTTGAGTTTCCATCGGGGATGTACACACCCAGTGGACACGATTTACCATCGGTCAGTGTCTGACATGGGAGGCCTTCCTATTCCGGGGGTGGGGGGGGTCCTTGCGATTGTACATGTATGTCGGACCTCCGATGGAATGTTTTTACAGTGTATGTCATTCATCAATAAACATATTTTAAGGTTAGCCTTTTAGGTGTGCAGCCTATTTTCTTTTTTTTTTTGCTCCTGGGAACTTTCACAGGTCCCAGAAGACTGCCGGACCAATTAGGAGGCACAGCGCGACTCGCACATACACAATGGGCACCCGGATGTGAAGCCACAAGCTGTCACAGCCTGGTGCCCACAGTTGAGATGTCGACGCCGTGGAGTAGAGAAGGGACCGTGTGGGTGAGAACATCGCTGGACCCTGGGACAGGTAAGTGCGTGTTTATTAAAAGTCAGCAGCTACAGTTTTTGTAGCTGCTGACTTTTAATAAACACTAAAATGGCTTGAACTCCGCATTAAGTAGTTGACCCTAAAAATGTAGATGGTTTACATTCCATTAGTACTACCACCAATGTGTGACACATGATGAGTGATTATTGTTCTACTGTATGATAGTCACAATACTGTCTCTCTCTCTATATATACATACTGTATACTATATGCACACAGGATCACCATTAGCCGCTTGTAAAAGTGACTGTCTTTATGGAACTTGTAAACAGTTCAGAAAAACAAAACAGCTTTATTCAGTAAATGAACACCAAATAGTCCATAACTCTGGTACAAAGGACTACAAGAGTATGGCTCACCGCCATTTTACCAGTCCCCCACTGGGATTTGGGGTTTCTCATATACTTCATGGGTCCCAAACGGGAGGTTTTCACAGTTCAGCAACTGAGGCTCAATCCCAAGCTTTGTCCACCCTTCTCACTCAGGTGTGTCTTGCTCCCCCTCTCACAGCCAGGTGCCAACAGTTCCCTCTTCCTTCTCTTCCTTTGCACCCGGGTTTACCCCTTCAAGACCAAAGTCCCTGTAATCAGGGTTTGCAGGTTCTTCCCACCAAAAACTCTTCAAACCTCTGAAATTCTAGGTCTCTAATAAGAACTTAGCAGTCCAGAGAGTACTAAAAATTCATCCTCTCTGCTCCAACCAGACTACCCCAGAACCTTCATCCTGCATGGCTGAGAACCCTGAGTACTAAAAATTGCTCCAAATCGTGCCCCTTAAGAGGACCACAATCCAAATAGTGGAGAAATATACCTGTCCAGGACACACACCTGGCATATATATATATAAACATATACACACACACACACATGTGTATACTGTATGTGTGTGTGCCCTAAAGTAGAACTAAGTGGATCCAATCAATCCAAGTACTATTGCACATCCTGATGCTGTATTAATATCAGACAGTTCACTTTCTACCTTACTCTGCACAAAAACTTGTAACCTCCTATCTCTGATTATAGAGAATCATATTCATATGCTAATCTGTTTAAATGAAAGATTCTGCACTCTGAAAAAGTTTAAATGTGCCAGTCTCACAGGGAATATTTTTCATTTTCTCAGTTCACATAAGGGCAAGGTCAGATAACCTTAATAGGAAAAAAAAAGAGGAATGCAAAATCTCAGCAAAACATATAAATAAATGGAAAACATACACTCCTGTCAGGATGTTTTCTTCAAAATATGTTTTATGCATTGAACTTAAAGAGGAACTTAACCCTCAAAGCATTATTTTTTTTAATCCTCTGTTATCTTGTTCTCTGGATTATTCTCAAAATTCATACTCGTATATCCAGCTTTGTCCGCTAATCCAATGCTACATGCTGGGTTCCATGCAAACATCTTCTCTACTTTCATCATCAGGGGGCCACTCTCTCTTCTGGGAACTTGCAGCCCACCCCCTGATGATGCTCATGCTCCCTGACACATCATCAAGGGAGCAACTGAATGAACCAGGAAAAGACAGCTCTCTCCCTAATGACACTTAGCAGCGCATGCATTGTAGAATACCCTGAGGCCTCCTGATATACATAACTTTGTTATCCCAGAAGGCTGCGGGTGACTTGGGCAACATTCTCACCTAGGCAAGAATCTTGGAAGTGGCAGGAGGGGGTCCTGAATAAAAGGTATAAAAAAATAAATACAAAATAAATGTAAAATTGTAAGAGGAGCGCAGTAGGTTTGCAATTATGGAAAATGGGTGGGGAGGGTTTGCTTTAACCTCTTCAAGACCGGACGCTTTTACCCCCTTCCTGTCCAGGCCAATTTTCAGCTTTCAGTGCTATCACACTTTGAATGACAATTGCGCGGTCATACAACCCTGTACCCATATGAATTTTTTAGCATTTTTTTTAGACAGATAAAACTTTATTTTGGCCATACTTATTCACCACTGGGATTTTTATTTTTTTTGCTATATAAATGAAAATGTCCAACAATTTTGAAAAAAAGTGTTTTTCTTATAAAAGTTTGTAAATAAATAATCTTTCTTCATAAATCTTGGCCAACATTTATTTGGTTATCTTTTTAGTAAAAAAAAAAAAACCCAAAGTAGTTTATAACCAAAAATTATAATTTTTTTAAATGTTTTTTTTTATATATTATTATTTATGTTTTTGTTTTTTTTGTTTTTTAACATACTGTCACCCTAGCAGTACAGTGTCACCATAGTGACACTGTACTACTTGTGGGGGGTGATGAAGATTTTTTTTTTACACTGACTGCTTTTACACCCATAAAGGCACACATTATATATTTTCTGAAAGCCCTGTAGAATAAAAAGAGTTGCAATTTTTTATGTCACATGGTATTTGCACAACTGTTGATAAAATGCAATGATGAAAATTTTTTTTATAAAATTAACTTTAGTGCAAATACACAATATAAGAACCATTTTTCATAAAATATAAAAGATGAGGTTGATGGTAGAAGTAAATAGATAGCAAACATGCCACGTCTGTGAAAAGTGATCAAAAAAAAAAAAGTGAGGTCGGTTCACTCTTTGGATGTACAATGATATTCAGTGTTTTCAATAAGTAGACAAATTGAATTATTGCAATGTGTACCATAGCCTAATAACCTTCACCCATTTTGACCGTTCGTCCCAATATATTTATAAATGACAAAAAAAGAAGTATAAATCATAGCCTATTCTGAAGAAACACCTATATTGAAATTCATCCAGTGCCCAAAAAGTATACTGGAAAGGCAAGGTATATTCAGTCCCACCTTTTCCCAGTTCCCAAGTTTCCATATCAATACTTTAACCCAATGGGCTGAATGAAAAAAAAAAGAGGAGCTATGCAAATTAGTACAGTGATCTCCCCGCTGTGCTATTGTGTTCTGACTGGGAGACTGCCCTACTGCCAGAACACACCGGTCAGCACTCGCAGCTATTGCTGAGAATGCTGATAAGATGCCGATCAGCTGCTGGTTTTCCAGTATGCTCGTTGAACAGAAGCTGTTTGTGAGATTGGCTTTTGTCGGACAAGGACCTGTACACATGGGCCAAATGTCGGCCAATATTCAGCCTGTGTTTACAGGGCTTAACGCTGCTTTTATTTTAATAAAAAAAGGTTACATTTGCATTTCATGTGAGCTGCCGGTATTTCTGATTTTAATGGTCTATACATTTGTTTCAGTATAGACTGATGTACCTTATCTGAGTGATATCAACAATCACTATGCAGTACCTATATATATATATATATATATATATATATATATAAGCATTTCCATGCTGTGTGTACTGTGGGGGACCTGATATAGTGAGTGCAGGGTCCTGGGTTTAGCAGCACTTTAAAAGGAAAGGGGAAATGACAGAGCAAACATAGGGGTCAATTTACTAAAACTGGAGAGTACAAAATCTTGTGCAGCTGTGCATGGTAGCCAATCAACTTCTGACTTCAGCTTGTTAAATTAAGCTTTGACAATAAAACATGGAAACTGACTGGTTTCTATGCAGAGCTGCACTAGATTTTGTCACTGTATGGGAAGCTATAAGGAAAGTTGACAAACTGCATAGGGAGAGATTAGGGTAATAAGGAAACAGAACTTTAATTCTAATTGCTAGTTCTTTGGGCAGTTAACTCCATTTGCTGCTCTTTGTACTTACAGTTGGGGAATTTTTGTGTTTTGTTTAATTTTTTGGTTGAATTTTTGGGCTGTAACCGGCTATAAAGTATGATGCATGTTTTAGCCCCTAAGTGTATAACCTTACATTTTTCAACATTAAATAGCATTTTCCATATAGTTGCCCATTTAAACAGTGCATTTGGATCTGCTTGAACCACTACATAGCTTGGTGACATCTGCAAACACAGAAATTGCACTTTTATAAATTTATAAATAGGCAAGAGTACACCACTAACAACCTTAAAGTGGAGCTTCACCCAAAAGGGGAAGTTCTGCTTTGAGTACTGGCCCCCTGCTCCCCGTGAGGAAGTGGCACCTTTGGGGAGCGGGTACCTGATTTTGACAGATACATGCTCCCACTTCTGCTCCGACCGCCTAGGTGTTCAGAAGCAGAAGTTGTTCTGCTCCCTCCCCATACTCTTTTGGGACACCTGACAGGTCCCAGAAGACCACAGGACCATTCAAAAGGCCAGTGGGCACCTGGCTGTGAAGCCGCAAGCTGTCACAGCCTGGTGTCCACACTTAATATGCTGGCACCAGGGAGCGAGGATGGCTGGTGAAACCGGCTGCAGTACGTACACTGCTGGATCGTGGACACGTAAGTGGCTGTTTTTTAAAAGTCAGCAGCTACAGTTTTTCTAGCTGCTGACTTTTTTTTGTGTTTGACTGGAGCTCCGCTTTAAAGAGTTCAGAGTATAAATCATTAGTCACTACTTTCTGAATACAGTCTTTCAGCCAATTACAGACTGAATTTTCTAAGCCTATAAACCAGCCTTTTTTGCCTCTGAAGGACACCTGAAATAATTTTCAGGTGTTCAGGAAACCCTGCTAAAACTCATTAGAAGTCTTTGGGAAAAATACACCCCACCCATCCACTTTGGTGATGATTGGGAAGAATGTTCTCCTTTTAAGTCAAAGTGCCTACTTTAAAGACTGTTAAAAAGAAATCTAGTTTAATGCAGATGGGTCTGCCAAGCAGCACTGAAACAAAGCACATAATATTAAATGGGAGTCAATTAGGCACAGCTTAAGGAATTCCTAGCAACATCTGGAGGAACCCTAGACTTCCACAGAATTTTGCTTGAGAATGGCTGCTGTAGAACACAACTTACACATCAACATCTGAACTTTTGCAAAGTTCAAGTATATTATACCAAAGCTACTTCTTTGTCTATGGTTTTACTTACTCATTTTTTGCTGATTATAGCTTATAATATTGTTATTTAGAAAAAAAAACATGTGTGCAGTGTTCTATCCAGCTTTATATATCATCTAAACTATAGAAGCCAAGCTTACAGGTCTGTAGTTACTTGGTAAAGGCTTTGATCCCTTATCAAATATAGGCACCACATTGGCCTTCCGCCAATACATTGGTACAAAGCCAGTCATTATAGACTCTAAAATTAGAAACAATGGCTTTGAAATAAAACAGAGCTCACTTCTTTGAAGATGTGTGGGTGTAATCCATCTGGTCCAGGTGCTTTATTCACATTTTTGTTTCTGAACCACGTCCATTGTGAGCCATTGTGGTTCGTTTGAAGCTGTGGCAATACTATTCACATTATGGGCATGTGTTCCACCATTTTACTTTGTATACACAGAGCTGAAGAAGGTATTTAACAGATTTGCCTTTTCTTTTTCCCTAGTCACTAATTCTAAGTTAGAAGGGGTCTAAATGATTAGGCATCAGAGCTCTTTTTACTATTAACAGATATTTCATGTACTTGCTGAAAATATTCTTAGCCTGAAAAGAAACATAGCAGCTACCCCATTTAAGAACTGCTAAGGTGCAATATATGCATTTTTTATTCCTAGGAAGGGAATTCTTGAAGAAAGACATATTTCTTACAGAGGCTTCCATTGTATGAGTCACCATTGTATGAGTCACAAGCTGCAACCTATATAAAGGACACTGGGACATTTGTTCATCATAGTCAGATCTGGTGGCTTTATTTATTTTCTTTTGTAATTTTCAAGTGTTTTGCACTGAGGAGAAGCTTCCATCCAGACACTCTGCCATAAAGCCCAGATTGGTGGAGGACTGCAGTGATGGTTGTCCTTCTGTAACTTTGTCTTATCTACACACATGATCTCTGGAGCTAAGTCAGAGTGACCATCGGGTTCTTGGTCAGCTCTCTTACTAAGGCCCTTCTCCCCCAAGTGTTTGGTTTGGCCAGGCAATTAGCTCTTGGAAGAGTCCTGGTTGTGCCAAACTTCTTCCATTTGAGAATTATGGGGGCCATTGTGCTCTTGGAAACCTTCAGTTCAGTAAAACATTTTTGTAGCTTTACCCAGATCTGTGCCTTGCAATAATCCTGTTTCCAAGCTCTGCATGCAGTTCATTTGACCTCATTGCTTTTGCTCTGATACAGTATGCATTGTCAGCTGTGAGGCCTTTTATAGAAAGGGGTGTGCCTTTCCAAATCATATCTAATCAATTCAATTTGCCACTGCTGGACGTTAATCAAATCAAGGTATAGAAACATCTCAGCAAAAATCAAGAGTAATGGGAGGCACCTGAGCTAAATTTCAAGTGTTGTTGCAAAGGGTCTGAATACTTACGCCAATGAGATATTTCAGTTTTTCCTTTTTCATCAGTTTGCAAACATTCCTAAAATTCTGTTTTCAGTTTGTCATTATGGGGTACTGAGTGTAGATTAATGGGAAAAAATGAACTGTAGTACAGGCTGCAACATAACAAAATTGAAAAAAGTGAACTGAATATTTTATGATTGCACTATAGATTTGCTAGTAAACTTAGATGGACTTGACTAGCAAAAATAAAGCTCCAGCTAACACTTTTTAGTAGTTACAGTAACATTTTTTCCTTTTGGGGCAAAGGTTATAGATGAATAATCAAAAGCTGATCTCTGTCAATACCCCTGTCAGTGTTAAATGGTTTGTCTCAGCACTCTAACTGCTTTTGCTGGATAGCTTGGTCTGTTAATGGAAGTAGATAAATAATGGACTTATGCAGGCCATACATGGGTTGAAATTTTGTGCATTTTGTAATCCAATGATGCCACCACTGATCTCGAAATTCAACCAACCAAGCCTTTAATTTCACCTCATGTTGCTACAGAAAAGAATTCTTGTGGCCAATAATTTTCTTTTCTTTTCCAGGTCACAGCTCATGCTCATTTCTTTTTCAACTACATTTCTTGCACAATTCTCCCATCATTGATTAGAAATTTGTTTGTTTTTCAAAAAATTTCCAACATGTCCGATCACTCAAATTCGACGGTTTCTCGAAAATCAGTGGTTGCTGTGGCCCATTAATGCTGCGAAATTTCAACGAACATTTTCAGAATTCAACCCATGTATGGCTGCTTTAGGCTGGCCATACATTATATAATTTTCTTGTACAACTTTCCTTTAGATTTACCAAAAAGCATATAATATGTGGTCAAACTTAAACACAACACTTTCAATTGTATTCAATTAGGCAAGCTCTTGCACTACATTGTTGAAGGTAAATTTAAAGGAAATTGTACAGAAAATGTTAAGAAAAGTGTATAATGTATGGCCAGCCTTACTGTCAGGATCACCCAGTGAAAATGCAGGGAAAAAACTGAAAAAGAAAAATGAATTCACATGAAACCACATCCAAGAAATGGTAAGCTGCAATATAACGTAACAACATTTTATTTTGGGGTTTAATACCACATTAACACCTAACCCAAACCTGTAACCCACACATCACAAATTAAATCAAGGCTGTATTTGGCTTGCTTGGGACAGGTGTCCTTTCACATCTACGCACTACCCCTCCACCTTTTTTATCTGTAGGTGCCAGAGAAAAAAAGAAACTATATTCTTAGCATACATAATTCTCTCCTCTGCATTCCCGTATTGAAACAATTATTGCCTACCTGGACAAACACCTGGCTCAACCACTGTTAAATCATGGTTAAAGGATAAGTTCACCTTTTGTAACATGTTACATGATACACCCATATCCAGGGTGTAACATGTTACATGTTACAAATGTAGCTTCCCCTGCACCCCCCGATCCCCCATCTTGACATTGGGAGGGGGGGAATCTTCTCCCCCTGCTCACTGTCACAATTTAACATCATTCATTCACAGAGTTCTGTGAATGTGAAAACTACAAGTACTGACAGCCTTTGCAGTAGTTCCCAATGAACTACCAGGGTGCTGTTGAGCTCTGTAGGTAGTTCATTGAGTCTTCTTGTCAATGTGAAACTTCCCGTCCATATGAGGTATGCTGGTAAGACAGCTTACACACACTGTCTGCAAGGTCAGCAGACCGCGGGTCCAATGCATTTCAGGTTCATAATTAAAAAAAAAATGTACATTTTTTTTACCTGCAAAAAATGTGCATTTATTATTAATTTTTTTACAAGGGTGAGCTTATCCCTTAAAGCCCCATTCCTGCTTTATTAAAAATGTTTTAAAAGGTTCTTTATAAACATCTATTGCCTATCCTTAACAAAAACAAAAAAGAAAGAAAAAAAGCAACTCTCGCTGCAGTACTCAACTCCTCTTGGGTGTTGTCCTCGACTGAGCTCTGCACTGCTGTCAAAGGATGACAGAGTGAGAATGCATTGCTCATGGTTGGGTTTTGAAGGAGGGAAAGCATTTGGTCCTGCGATGTTGGGGTTGAGTCAATGTACAGATCATCCAAGATCTTTGGCAGTACAGAGCTGATCTTTACAGCGGGAGAGTTTTTTTGTCAAGCTTTGAGAATGCAGCTCATGGCCTACTGAAATGTATGTGAAAACCTTGTGAGCTACTATACAATTTTTTATAGTTTGAAAGCTGCTAACACCAAACACAATGTAATAAATTACCAATTGAATTTCCAGTGCTTCAAATTATAAGGTTTCTTCTTGAGGGCTCATGTACACTGCAGCTGCTAAACTGCCGTTCAGGATCTGTTGAGCGTTTTTTTCTGCAGCCCCTGAACTCTCCTTTATGTTCTCCTATGTGTCCATGTACACATCTTCGTTTACAGGCAGTTGAGTTTACAGTCATTTTTTTTAACGCACCAAAATTGCGTTCAGGAGTAGAATTTACCAGCGTTTCAAACGCCAAATGCTTGTAAATGCGTGTAAATTCGTTTAACTGCATTTACAAGCGTGTACATTTAGAAGCGTTTTTTGACAGGTCCATATCCAGATGCTGTCCAGAGCCTTTTGGTGAATTATTTGAACTAAGCACAATATCTCAAAGCACCACGTCTTTTAACCACTTGCCCTCCTGAGGATTTACCCCCTTTCCCGACCAGACCATTTTTTTGCGTTACGGCGCTGCATTATTTTAACTGACAATTGTGTGGTCATGCAACGCTGCACCCAAATGAAATGTATGTCCCTTTTTTCCCACAAATAGAGCTTTCTTTTGGTGGTATTTGATTGCCTGTGCAGTTTTTATTTTTTGCCTATAAAAAAAAGACCGCCAATTTAGGGCAAAAAATATTTTTGACTTTTTGCTATAAAACATATCCAGTAAAAATATTTTAAAAAATCAAATTTCATCATAAACATAGGCCAAAATGTATTCTGCTACATGTCTTGCTAAAAAAAATCCCAATACCTGTAAATTAATTGGTTTACGTGAAAGGTATAGCGTTTCCAAATGGCAGTATAGATACTAGAATTTTTTTTTTTATACTAGTAATAGCAGCGATCAGCAACTTATAGCGGGACTGTGACAGGCATTCTGACACTGGGGGGGAAATGACTAACTGTCACTGACATCCCCAGTGACACCAATACAGTGATCAGTGCTAATAAAAAGCACTGACACTGTACTAATGACACTGGGCAGAAAGGGATTAACATCTGGGGTGATCAAAGGTCAACTGTGTGCTGTTTTACTATGTGCTGTCTGTGCTTTACACCGTAAGCACACTGCTATGCAGAGCCATACAAAGCAGGGTGCAGGAAGAGATCTGTATTGTTTACATACAGGTCTCTTCCCTGTCGGTGATACACGGCGATCGCCAGGTGCCAGTGAGGAATCTGGTGATCGACAGGTGAGGCCGCCAATGAAAGCGCGGGTAGGGCGCGTGCACCCCCTGCCCGGAAATGCCAAATCTCGTGTATATATATATATATATATATATATACACACACGTGCACTCCCCTGCTGCCCTGTAGCAGTATTTCTGCTATAGGGTGGCGGGAAAGCGGTTAATACACGTGCTACATGACTGCATACTGTATTTTATTAAAAAGGTGAACTTATACTTTACTTTTTCCCTTTCTTAAAGTAGAACTTCACCCAGAAGAAGAAGATCCACTTGTCTGCCTCTTTCCCCTCCTTGTGTTTTGGCACTTTAACATTTTTTGGGGAGTGAGTACCTAGTTTTAACAGGCACCAGCTCCCAATTCCAGTCGGATTGCCATGGCTATCCGAACAGAAGTCTGCCTACCCCCGCAGGCTTCTGGGAGATGTCATAGGTCCCTGACAGCTGCGGGGCCATTCACAAAGCATGAACAGTGGGAAGCCGTCTGTGAAGCTGCAAGCTGTCACAGTCGGCTTCCCACACTGAAGATGCTGGCGCTGGGGACCCAAAGAGCCAGCTTGGGTGATGACGGTGCTGGATCCTCGGACAGGTAAGTGTCCTATTTATAAAAGTCAGAAGCTACAGTAATTGTAGCTGCTGATGTTTAATTTTTTGTTTCTTGGGTGGAGAACTGATTTAACATAAAATAATGCCCAAATTTGTGTACTTTCTTTATCGGCACTGAAACCTGTCAAACATGCACTGAGATCTTGAAGCAGGCTAATGCATGTGCTTGGGAGGCTGTAAAGAAAATATATAAGAACCGGGTGTGTAATATAATGGCTGTGTAATTACATCTGTATATGGAGATCTCTTCTATTTATCTTGTCAATATATTTTTATTGTTGATAGGGTGCAAGGTCCATTTTAAAGAACTGCAGGCAAGAAACAAATGAGCAATAACTATGAAAGGTGAAATGCTATTTATCTTGTCTGATTTTTTTGGATGCACAATGAAATGAAATGAATTAACAATTCAATATGGTCTGCCCTGTGGCAGGAAATTAAAGCTGCCGCCAACAAAGACGTTCTTCCTTGGGTTTCAGGCACCAACTAGCACAATGTAAGTCCATCCAAAAGTGAACCCTCCATCCACAACATACTCTGATGGAAGACAGATCTCCTCTACTAGGAACTGACTTTTAGGCTCCATGCATACTGGGCGCTTTAATAACGCCGGTAACGATAGCTCTGTAAAGTCACATTAAAACTGTGAGTTTTTCAGAGTTATTTAAATTTTTTGCATTAGTGTTTAGCGGTGTTGAGACGCATTTTTTCGCGCTTGCAATTTTTAACGCTTTTTTTTTACCAAACGCTGTACATAAATGAAGTTGTATCCTTTTTTTTCCCCACAAATAGAGCTTTCTTTCAGTGGTATTTGATCACCTGTGCGGTTTTTATTTTTTTGCGCTTTAAACAAAATAAGACTAACAATTGTTTTTTTTAAAATAAACAATATTTTTGACTTTTTGCTATAAAACATATCCAGTAAAAAAAATTTAAATTAAATTTTCATAAATTTGGGTCAAGATGTATTCTGCTACTTCTTTGCTAAAAAAATATCCCAATACATGTAAAGTAATTGGTTTACATGAAAGTTATAGCATTTACAAATGGCGGTATATATACTGGAATTTTTATTTTTTTATTTTTCATATTAGTAATGGCGGCGATCAGTGACTTATAGCAGGACTGCGGCGGGCATTCTGACATTGGGGGGGAACTGACTGACACTGACATCTGCAGTGACACTAATACAGTGATCAGTGCTAATAAAAAGCACTGACACTGCACTATGGCACTGGGCAGGAAGGGGTTAACATCTGGGTGATCAAAGAGTTAACTGTGTGCTGTTTTACTAAGTGCGGTGTGTGTGTTTTACTAGGGAAACATACTGCTGTGTATTTCTCTGCTGTGCAATGCTGTGCAGAGAAATACACAGCAGCATGTTGCTTTGTTTACGCACAGGTCTCTCCCGTCAGTAATACCCGGCGATCGCTGAGTGCCGGTGAGGAATCTCCAACCGGGATATGGTGATCGACATCATTTTTTTGGCCAACTTGTTGCTGGGCAGATTAAAAACGCAAAACACATCAAAAACGTAACACGTGTGCCTTTTTGATGCATTTTCAAGTGCAACACATGTGCGTTTTTGATGCGTTTCAATGCATTTCAGGCCTGGTTCCCACCAATGCAGTTTGCATTTTGTCCGTTTTGCATTTTTGCACGTGTGTTTTTGAAGAGTTTTTAATGTGCTTTGCGTTTTTTTTTTTTAATTTGTCAACTTGTTGCTGGGCAGATTAAAAGTGCAAAATGCATCAACGGCAAAAGCGTAAAAAAACACACTACATGCATTTTCTGCAGCATCTCCATTGAAGTCTATTTAACAAAAAACACAATGTTTTAAGTTTTAAAAAGTCCCTGACCCTTTGGCAAAAACGCAGCAGCTCAAAAAAGCATAGAGATGAACACGTCTCATAGGAAACCATTAATGGACTATAAATGGACTGTAGTGCGTTTCTGAAAAAAGCCCTTAAAAGAGCATTGGTGTGAACCAGTCCTCAATGGGGAGGTGCATTTTTGGTGCATTATTTTTTAACTTACCAAATATGCACCACAAATGTGGTAAACAGGACTTTTAACACCGCAAGGGAAGTGCAACGGACCAGTGTGGAGACATACATTGAATTTAAAGGGATGCATTTTTCTTGAGCTTTTCTTGTACATTTGTTAATGCAAAAGGGCTGCAAAAACCGCTCAGCATGAAAGCAGCCTATTGGCTGAAAGGTGCTGAAAGTAAATGCATATTATTTTAAATAAAAAAAGACCAAACATTTTGAAAAAAAATGTTTGGTCTTTTTTTATTAATTTAGCAAAAAATAAAAACCCCAGTGGTGATGAAATACCACCAAAAGAAAGCTCTAGTTGTGTGAAGAAAATTTATAAAATTTTAGTTTGGGTATGACTGCGTATGACTGCGCGCCCCCTACCCAGAAGTACAAAATCACACACACACTCATAGATACATACATATATATACATATATATATATCTATATATATATATATATATATATATATATATATATATAGTTCTGCTATAGGGTGATCAGGAAACTGTTAATTAAAATGTCTAATGTAATATGATTATGTATAAAAAATATATATATATTTTTTAAACTGTCCATTTCAGTTTTGGTCCAAGAATTTTCATTTTGATGCACCACTATTGCACATTGCCAAACTATAACTGGCTTTAGTGGAGGATGAAGTGGGCATTTTAATGAGTAGATTTCACCATTCAAGAAATAGTAATTGGTGAATAATTTAGCTCAGTCTTATCAAAATGCAACCATTTGGGTAGACTTAATCTCTCCCCACAGGAGAACTGACCCCTTGTCACTAGTATTTTGCAGAATGTGATAAACAGCTCACACCTTACCCAATGTCTGGTGCCAGGAGGAAACCTCTATAGGTAACTCGGAGGAACTTCAGACATAAAAAAGTTACAGGTATACATCTACACACAGGTCTTTTTCATTTAAAAATATTAGCTGTTTCACTTTATTACATATAGTGTGCAGTAGAAGTCAGTAAAGCTCCTATTTTAAAATGTTATAATAATAGGTAGTAAAATAAGGATGGGTGATTTTTATGTGTTTGCCATTGGTCTATCTTTCAGTTACTAACCGCTTTACAGCCTTTTGGGGCAGTGATTGGTATTTGTTTTGCATTGCATATGTGTTGAAGTTCTCCATCAGATCTTTTCTCTTTCCCATTGGTCAGTATAGCTAGGTGATGTGTTGCCATATAATGTGTAGTTGGCTGCTAGTTTTCCAAAGGGCTTGAAATACTGGTCTGGCTCAAAACTTTGCTGTTCAAATTAGGAGCTTTATTGTCTTCTACCACAGCTTTTATGCAATAAAGTGAAAGAGCTGAAGTTTTTGTTAGCATGGACATATGTTGGTCTGGGCACAGTTAGCCTCCTGTATACATACATACCTTTACATGGCTGTAATATTTCTGAACCTTGTGGTTGCGTTCTGCTTCATAATCCTGAAAAGGTAAGCCTTATTTAGCAGTGTCTCAGGGAAGCATTGGGGTTGATTTATTCAAGGCAAATAGGCCTGTTTATTTGCAAGGGAATTTTCCCCAGGGCTTCCTAAAAAAAAGTTTCAATTTGCAAAGAATACCGAATCACATGCAGGAAAAACACAATTCCAATTCCAGAAAACTGGCTTCACTGGCCTGCTTGCTGTCCAGACCTTTCATGAAAATATTTGGTGTGTCTTGAAATAAAAAATACAACAAAGAAGACCCAGGACTGATGAACAGTTAGTTAGAATCCTATATCAGGTAAGAATAAGACAACGTTCCTCTCCCAAACATCCAGCAGCTGGTCTCCTCAGTTCCAAGACATTTACAGAGTGTTGTTAAAAGAAGAGGGGATGCTACACTGTGGTCCTATCCAAACTTTTTTGAGACATGTTCTGCCATCATTTTCAAAATTCCCCTAATTGTTTCTTAAATGTCTTCTATTTTCTATTGCGAATAAAAAATGGGCTATTAGATTTTCAAATCATTGCATTCTGTTTTTATGTAGATTTTACACAGAATCCCATCTTTTATTTAAAGTGGGGATGTCAAAAAAGGGCATTTATGACCGGATGATGGAAGTAGCAGAGCTTCCCCACATGCTCCAAGCTCTGGGGAAAATTCCCTGCAAAGTGGAAATTCCCTTGCAAAGGAAATAGCCTATCTGCATTCATAAATAAATAAATAAATAAACCCCTCCATCTTTAACAAACCTTGATTGTCCCACAGTAGCCAAACAGTAGAAGGAGAAACAGTCTTGGCTGCCAATGGGCAACATAGACTGTGCAAGATAATCCTTCCCTGTTACTAGAAACTAGATGCATTGTGAAGTACCTGTTTTCATGTTCATTACTACTTCATTATACAGACCAACTCAATACTTTCAATAAATGTAGAATTTATGCACTCAAAAACTGAAATGTTGATACTTTTAGAAACGTTCCACATGTACTGGAAAATGCATCAGGAGACAGCTATGATACAGTATATTGTAAACTTTGTGTATAGGTCACAAAGTCAATGAGGGCAAGTCATGAGTGACTGTTGTACCTTAATAAATGGTTTGTTCCAACAGTAAATGACCATTACACAGGGGATTTCTCTATTTTTTTAATCAACATCATCTTAGACATGTGTTTCTAATTCTTATATTCAGTAAAACACGACGGTTCTCTGCCTGCAGGGATAACTTTGATATTGAGTCTATTGTTAATGTTGGTTAGTGTTAGGGCCATGAGCTTTCAATCATTTTCACTAGGTTTCCATAGACATAAGGGGAGATCTCCAACATTGGCAATTTTAAAATATATTTTTCAATACAAGCAGTCATAAAAGTGGCACCACACCTAGGGAAAAGGCACTGGTCTGATTGGTTTGGATTCTTTGTTAAATGTATTTCATATGTGCATTAAAATGTTTGCCAGGAGTTTGGCTTTGATGGAGAAGTATGACCAGTGCTTTTTTGGCCCTACGTGTCCTATGGATCGCAGGATTGAAGTTTGTTCTATGCTCCTGTGAATCATCTACAGCTGACAGTGGGCTAAAGCTGTCACTCAACTGGTCCAGGCTCTGGAACGATCCCAACTTTAAAGTCAGGATCCACCCAGCTTCCTGGACTGACAGCTGGCTCAGCCTCTCAGTGAGCCGCTGAGAGCCAGAGCCAACCATTTCTGCCCCTGTATAGCCCGGCGCTCCAGTGAGCACTAATGGGGCAGAGCATTCACCTTCTCTCTGCTCAGTGAAGGGTAAGAACTGAGCGATCTTGGATCGCTTAACTCTCAGTGTTAGAAGCAGTGGGGGACAGATGCAGCATCCACGTAGGTAAGTAATTTTTTTTTATTTTTAGCAACCCCATACTTCTGTTTTGTAGTAGTTTTAAACACTGACTAGCTGGTATTCAGTTCCCTAAAGCATTGTGAATCACAACTATCATTTGGATTACATAGTTAGTCCGGCTGAAAAAAGACAAAAGTGCATCCAGTTCAACCATTAAAAAAAAAAGTTATAATCCTATACCCACAGTTGATCCAGAGGAAGGCAAAAAACCCCAGCAAAGCATGATCCAATTTGCTCCTGCAGGGAAAACATTCCTTTCTGATTCCCCAAGAAGCAATCAGATATTCTCTGGATCAACTTTACCTATAAATGTTTGTATTCAGTTATATTCTGCATATCTAGGAAAGAATCCAGGCTTTTTTTGAAGCAATCCACTGAGCTGGCCAGAACCAACTTTTAAGGGAGTCTATTCCACATTTCCACAGCTCTCACTGTGAAGAAACCTTTCCGTGTTGATCATATCCCCCCTTAATCTCCTCTTCTCAAGAGAGAATAAATTCAGTTCCTCATAGCTGAGCTCCTAAAAGCCTCTTATCAGTTTGGTTGCCCTTCTCTCCAATGCATGGATATTCTTAGCCCACAAGTGCATAACCTTACATTTATCAAGTTAATAATAAGATTTTTATATATAAATAAATGTGTAGTGCTATCCCTATAAGGAATAGTGAAAATAATACATGTACAGAAGTAAACACAATACAAACAAACTACAAATAAACCTAACATATTGAGCTTGTGCTTGGATTTTGCACTTGGAGTTTGCTTGCACTGCATTTCTTGTGTGTGTATTATGCCCACTATACTTGAAGGGCCAGTGCTACACATGTATTTATGTGAACATGTTTGAAGTATCTGTATGTGAATACTGGTGGAATTAGCTATCTTGATGGTGATATTGGTTACACATTTTTTAAGTTGGTTTATATATTTTTTCTCAATATTCTTTTGATGTTTTTTTTAACTGCATTAGCACAGACCTGACTAGGGTTTAGCAATAATAAGACTTTACTAAAGTTTAGAGGCAGACTAAAACACTACCAGTATGTCCCGAAGGAGCTGCATTTTGGCAGAAAAATGCTTGACACCTGTAAACTAGAATATAGTGCTTGAGCTTTAATTTATTTCAATTGCCAGAATAAATTAACACCCAAGTGTTTGGTGCTTGTAAACGAGCCTAAATGTGTCACATGCGTTTATAAGCGGCAAGCGTTTTTTCTGCCAAAACACTGCCAGGAGAAAAGGTGTTTAGGAGAGACAGCAAAAAAGCGCTGTGTGCATGAGGCCTACAAGTATACTATTAGTTTGTTTTCACATCTGTGTGGCTCTGCGAGCCGCATAGGTGTGGGCACGGCAGCCCATTTATTTGATTGGGCTTCTGTGCCTGAGTTTCTTGCAGGGAAAAGGTCCCTGTACCTTTTTTAAAACATAGCTGCAAAGAAATTGCTAGGTCCTTTTGCAAAATACATTTTCCTGTGAAGGTTCCTGCTCTGCGTTTTTCAGTGCATAGTGGTGCCATTAAGATTTAATGGCATCCCCGCACATTTTCTGTGCAGCACCACGTTTTGTGTGCGGCTGCATGCGGATGCAGGAATGTGAACCCCTAGCCTTACATGGTATATAATGAGCCATTTGTAAAGATACTTTATTTTTAGGGATGATGCTTCTAAAACTACAACATAAACAATACTAAGCCCTAAGCATTCTGGCTAAAATATCCCACACCTATACATTATTTACTTTTGCTGCATTAATTAAAGTAGGATAATGACTTAATCCCTTTAGGGAAAGGAAATCACTCGTACAAAAAGGCTGTATTTGGAAATTAAAATGAGGTCATGCAATTTCCTTCTGACAATAATCTGGGAAATGCCGCTGCTAGAGGATTCTCCTTTCTGAATTCATTTGTACAGTGAACGCAGCACCCTCGGCGTACGTCCGAACATTTCATACGGTTACAGTGCATGAAAAAAATGGGCAGCTTCACTTCACAGTTTCTAAACAATAATAACAGATATTTAAAGGAAAAAATAAAAAACACAAGTCCTTACGTATAAGAGTAAATAGAGTAGATAAATATACTCAGTCGCTATTGGCACCTAAAGCTAGCCATCCATAACGTAATCTGCTCCTCAGGAAAAGGAAAACTACACATGCCCAGAGACGCCTTAAAATCTTGGCTCTCATGCATTCTGTCATGCAGCACCCACAATATGGAACCCACTGCCCTGAAAACATTCTCTGTGGATGTTTTTTAATAGCAGCTTCAAGACACAGCTTTTTACCCTGGAAATTTAATACACGTTTTATCAAAACTGGAGCAGACAGAATCTGGAACATCTGGGCATGGCAACCAATCAGCTTCTAGCTTTCATTTTCACAGCTCATTTGATCAAGCTGATTGGTTACTATGCACAGCTGCTTCAGATACTGTCTGCTCCAGTTTTGAGAAACTCTCCCCTTTGTGTCCCCAAGGAAAAACGTGCTGTAAACATATTATTACCGTTCATTAAATATCAACAAAACGTACAATTGTAGCTGGTTCTGCTTAATGGTCTTCGTACCTGACTTTGTTAATGGTCTTTGCACCTGACTTTGTGTCCTGAGATGACTCACATGTCTCTTGGCCATTAATGGTGCAGTGGGCAACATCACAGCTGCCCCATAGGGATAATATGATGTTCCTATAGAGGTACTCAGGGAGGATCCTCTATGGCCCACCTCACATTGAGGTTCAAAAAGAAGCAGTGTCTCTCACTTGGTAATCTCTCCACCATGATGGTGCCTCCTTGTTAACCGCTTCCCGACCGCCCTATAGCAGATATACTGTTACAGGGCGGCACGTGAGCACAAAATCACATATATAAATGATTACTCACCAGCGCCCATTGATTGCCGGCATCTTCAACGGGGAGGAGAACTGTACGTAAACAATACAGTTCTCCTCCCTGTCAGCTTGTGCACACTGCTTTGGATAGCTGTGCACAGCACAGACATGCAAAGCAGTGTGATTATAGTATAAAGCACACACACAGACACAAGTAAAACAGCACATAGTTAACCCTTTGATCGCCCCTCATGTTAACCCATTCCTGCCCAGTGCCATTAGTACAGTGTCAGTGCTTTTTTTTTTAGCACTGATCCCTGTATTGGTGTCACTGGGGATGTCAGTGACACCAAGTCAGTTCCCTTCAGTGTCAGAATGCCTGCCGCAGTCCTGCAGTCTATAAGCCGATATAAGTTGCTGATCGCCGCCATTACTAGTAAAAAGAAAAAAGAAAGTTCAAGTATATATACCGCCATTTGTGAACACTATAACTTTCATGTAAACCAATTAATTTACACATATTGGGATTTTTTTAGCAAAGATATGTCACAGAATACAGTTTGGCCTATATTTATGACAAAATTAGATTTTTAAAATTTTTTTACTGGACATGTTTAATAGCAAAAAGTCAAAAAGATTGTTTTTTTTTCTGTTAGTCTTTTTTTTTTTTTATAGCGCAAAAAATAAAAAACACACAGGCAATCAAATACCACCGAAAGAAAGCTCAATTTGTGGGAAAAAAGGACGTAAATGTAATTTTGGAGCAACGTTGCATGACTGCGCAATTGTCAGTTAGAGTAACACAGTGCCATAACGCAAAAAATGGCCTGGTCAGGAAGGGGGGTAAATCCTCAAAAGGGCAAGTACATAGTATAGTTCTTATTGTGGCAGTATCACTAATAAGAGCAGTTCCTTTAACAAAGTAGTCTTTTGTATATGCCAGTCTTTCTGACAACAAGGCAAGTACCTCGAATAATACAGGTTCCCTAGTAATCTGGCGATATATGTGAAAACATTGTAGACTTTCTGACAAGGAGTGCCTTAAAGTGGAACTACGGTCCAATTTAAAGTACATTTCACAACACATTTCTGGAAGTGTGTACATAGTGGGAAACCTGTGCCAAATTCGTGAAAATCATGCAAAGTTGTCAGTACTGACGTGTGCAACAAATTCCACTAGTTCTTATTTGAGACATTTTTACTGTATTTTCCTATTCCTGTGACAAATTCATAAAGAAATACCGCTGTATCGGTGATAAGGAAAGTGGAGGTACATTACACTTTTTCCATGTTGGAGTAAATTTTGATTGTGTTGCATATCTAAGTATTATATTGCATCTTTGAGACAATTCTACAACAAAGTTTGTCTTTAAGTTCCTCTGGACCTGATCTGTGATATGTTTCCAATGCTCACCTAACTTCTCCAAATAGCTTCTCTGTCCGTAAATCTACACAACTTCACAGAAGCGATGTTTACGATAGTTCTATCAGAGTTACGTCATATTCATATGCACCTTATGAATACTTTCTGAATGGAGGAGCTGCACAGCAATCTATATGCTGTGATCGCTGTGTACCAGCTCCAACGGTCTGCTTCACTGTTGAAATTTACAGTTGAGTTAAACTCACATTTAAAAAAAGAAATGGGTAGGGTTTTAAATGGTTCTCCCTGCCTGTCAGCTGTAATGTGCATGCGCAGCTCAGTGTACATTTCCAGCACTGCTCTGTGCAGTGATGATGTGATGCACATGCGTGGGAGTGATGTCATCATCGCCTGGACCATTCAAGAGGCAGAGCAGACTGCGCCCAGAAGAAGATGGCAGTGCCCCTAGCCAGTTGGAGCACTGACAGTGTGGTGCTGAAGGGCATCATTTCATTGGTAAGTCTGTCATAATGTGCTAATATGCCATGCATACTACCACTGTATGGTATGAACTTCCCAGGGGGCCCACTTATTAAAGAAAAAAAGGAGTTTAATTCTGTTTTAAGCTGTGACAACACTGTCAGGGAGTTCATATAGGTATCATTTTCAACAAAGAAGCAGCAGCCACTAGTTGGGCGTACATCATTAGAGGGACTTTATTGATACCCAATGCCCCAATAAAGTTTTTGCCCACGCTTCAGCTTTAAAAAAGAACTCAAGGATAGGCAAAAAATCACCCATTAGCACACTCCTCTACACAAAACACTGAACAGTTGATAAAATGTTGAAAATCCTTACCATTTAGGAGAAAAGTCTAATTGATTTTTCATGAACTCATCTCTATAATTCAAAAGATAACAGCACCTGCTCTGCCAAGGAGGAGGTGTAACAGCAGGGATTACATCATATCGTCTCCTCAACTCTCTGCAGTATTAGGAAACTACAGTTCCCATCAACCACAGGGAATTGTAGTGAATGTGGGTGGGTACATTAGGCCTGTACATGTTGACTGTGTCTCAGAGTCTTGGTTTGCCCACCACTGCAAGTGGGGCTGATTTACATCACTGCTTCCTGGAGAAAGAACTACAGAAGGGATATGCCAAGATAAGTGGCTGGGGGAAAAGGAGGCATAGCAGCCACTGGTCTTACAAACAGGAAACCAGAAGGAAATAACGGTTTGATTTGAAAATTAATAGGCTATTTCAGAGCAACTACTAAATGAATCAGAAGATGGATGACATATTCAGTGAAGGTAGGAAATCAGCAACAAGGACATGTAATAAAAAATGTTTGCCCGGTGTTCTTCTTTAAGGGATACATGAAATCTCAGTAAGCTAAATACATTCAATATGTTTTGTTAGAGGCCTTATTCTCCATGTGGACTTCATGGGAAGCATCAGAAATGCTAAAATGCACAATAGTAATAATCGTGTCCCATAAAACATCTAAGGTCTCTAGAATGGGGAGTGAATACTGATATCTGATGAATGCCACAGTGTTTTTTGTTCACATTATTCCTGCGCTGTACTAGTCATTTATAAAATGCAGGCAGTGTTATGAAACCTGCGGGAAATATTCTCCGCTCTGCAGAGAGGACAATCAAAGTATTTTGTTATAAAAGCAGTAAGAGTTAGGCTGGCCATACATGAGTACATTTTTTCGTTTAACCCGCTGGTTGAATGAAGCAAACTTTTCTGATTCCCGATCTACATATTCGATGTGGATGGGAAGAATCCTCCCTGCTGTGCTATTGTACTCTGACAGCAGGGATATTCCCCTCCTGTCAGAATACACAGATCAGCAGGGATATTCCCCTGCTGTCAGAATACACAGATCAGCAGGGATATTCCCCTGCTGTCAGAATACACAGATCAGCAGGGATATTTCCCTGTTGTCAGAATACACAGATCAGCAGGGATATTCCCCTGCTGTCAGAATACACAGATCAGCAGGGATATTCCCCTGCTGTCAGAATACACAGATCAGCAGGGATATTCCCCTGCTGTCAGAATACACAGATCAGCAGGGATATTCCCCTCCTGTCAGAATACACAGATCAGCAGGGATAGTCCCCTGCTGTCAGAATACACAGATCAGCAGGGATATTCCCCTCCTGTCAGAATACACAGAACAGCAGGGATATTCCCCTGCTGTCAGAATACACAGATCAACAGGGATATTCCCCTGCTGTCAGAATACTATTTGTGCTGATCAGTTTTTATCCAATAGCATGACTGAACAAAAGTTAGTTGGTAGATCAACTTCTGTTCAACTGCAGTGGCCACACATGGATCGAAATTTGGCCAGTTGCTGATGAACTGGCCAAATTGTGATCCATCTGTGGCCAGCTTAAGGCTAACTGATAACAGGATGACTAAATGTTACTCAAGCATTGACAAACTAAACCTAAAGGAATGCTCTCTGGACAATTCAAAATTAAAATCTAAAAGTTTTGTTGTTCAATAGCATAGTTTATTATGACATAATAATAAATAAAAAAAGTAATTAGCATATAACTCCTTACATACAACAGTGCCTAGGCACACTATGTTATTCTAGCCTAACAGGAGCCGTGCATAACAGACATAATCTAAGTTTATCCAATTCAATACTGTTGTGACTATTGGATTATACTGATGATGTCTTAAAGAGTGGAGTCTAAAAACAGCAAGAGCTTCTTGGAGATATCTACACCACCACTATTATGGTTGTTGCCTCATTGGTACACGGAACTGGAATGATGGAAAAAAGGGGGCTAGGGCAAGAGAGCAGCTGCCAAATGCCTGCTATTCAAAGGAATAAGGTTGATTAAACCCAGGTCTAAATTAAAAAGGTGGAAGGTTGTACATACCAATAGTACCAGGTCGACACTAGATCCGGAACTAAATGCCAGCATATATGCTTAACTCCCCGATTAAAATGACCAAGTATTTGAGTACAGTGCACATCTGAGTCCATATCAGGGTAAAGGAACAAATCATATTTGACGATTTCACTGCACTGCCTACAACACTGAGCTTGTCAGAATGATAGAGTTGAACACTAAATAAGACACATGAAAGTAAAAAAAAAAAAAACACAGCACAAATACAAGTGGGAAAAAAAAGGCAACTTCTCAAGGGTGGTGATATAAACAACATAATTGCCTGATACAAACTCAAGGTCATTTTCCGGGTTAGCTGGAATGGAATAAAAATTCATATTCATGTACCTGTAGCAAAGAGAGCAGAAGAAAAACACAACAACCATATTAAAATTCTACTGAAATAAAAATCAGGTTTGATGGTGTCTTTTACAAAGGTGTCCAACATAAGGCAGAAGAAGAAGCACCCAATCACAACATGGCAGCCTTAGCTTTGAAGCCCAATTGAAGTCTCACACCTTGCCTTTTTTATAGTCTTGTAACACTGCATCTTTAATATGTTATTGATTTTTTATCTCTTTTTAGTCCCCTAACCCTACATCTTTTGATTTGATTTATTTTGACTGAGCTGAGATTGGAAATTACCATTTTTCTCAGTTAGAAAGTGGCTTGCAGACCTCACATTGCAGTGATCTGTATTGCCACAGCTCAGTAATAGCCACACCCCTCAGAACATGCTCTGGGATGGCAGGTCAGCAAGTCCAGACCGTGATCTACCAGTCACCTGACTGCGATCTACTGGTTGTTGACCCCTAATATAAGGGAAGTCTTACCCTGATGGAGCCTTGATATAAGGGCAGTCTTATCCTGATGAAGCCTTGATATAAGAACAGTCTTACCCTGACAGAGCCTTGATATAAAGGCAGTCTTAGCCTGATGGAACCTTGATATAAGGGTAGTCTTACCCTGATGGAGCCTTGATATATGGGCAGTCTTACCCTGATGGAGCCTTGATATATGGGCAGTCTTACCCTGATGGAGCCTTGATATATGAACAGTCTTACCCTGATGGGACCTTGATATAAGGGCAGTCTTACCCTAATGGAGCCTTGAAATATGGGCCGTCTTACCCTGATGGAGTTTTGATATATGAGCAGTCTTACCCTGATGGAACCTTGATATAAGGACAGTCTTACCCTGATGGAGCTTTGATATGTGGGCAGTATTACCCTGATGGGACCTTGATATAAGTGCAGTCTTACCCTAATGGAGCCTTGATATGATGGCAGTCTTACTCTGATCAAGCCTTCTTATAAGGGCAGTCTTACCCTGATAGAGCCCTGATAATATAGGCTGTCCTATCCTGATGGAGCCTTGATATAAGGACAGTCTTACCCTGGTGGAATCTTGATATATGGGCAGTCTTACCCTGATGGGACCTTGATATGAGAGCAGTCTTACCCTAATGGAGGCTTGATATAAGGGCAGTTTTACCCTGATGGAGCCTTGATATACAAGCAGTCTTACTATGATGGAGCCTTGATATAAGGGCAGTCTTACCCTGATGGAGCTTTGATATATGGGCAGCCTTGCCCTGATGGAGCCTTGATATAAGAAAAGTCTTACCCTGATGGAGCCTCGATGTAAGGGCAGCTTTACCGTGATGGAGCCTTGATATATGGCCAGACTTACCCTAATGGAGCCTTAATATGAGGGCAGTCTTACCCTGATGGTGTCTTGTTATTAGGGCAGTCTTGCCCCGTTGGAGCCTTGATATATGAGTAGTCTTACTGTGATGAGACCTTGATATAAGGGCAGTCTTACCCTGAAGGAGCATTGATATAAGGGCAGTCTTTCCCCCGATGGAGCCTTGATATATGGGCCATCCTATCCTTATGGAGCCTTTATATAAGGACAGTCTTACCCTGATGGAGCCTTGATATAAGGGCAGTCTTACTCTTAAGGAGCCTTGTTATAAGGGCAGACTTACCCTGATGGAACCTTGATATAAGGGCAGTCTTACCCCAATGGAGTCTTCATTTATGGGCAGTCTTACCCTGATGGATCCTTGATATAAGGACAGTCTTACCCTGATGGAGCCTTGATATATGGGCAGTCTTTCCCTGATAAAGCCTTGATATAAGGGCAGTCCTACCCTAATGGAGCCTTGATATATGGGTTGTCTTACCTTGATGAAGCCTTGATATAAGGACAATCTTACCCTGATGGATCCTTGATATATGGGCAGTCTTACCCTGATGGGACCAGGATATAAGGGCAGTCTTACCCTAATTTAGCCTTCATATGAGGGCAGTCTTACCCTGATGGAGCCTTGTTATAAGGGCAGTCTTACCCTGATGCAGCCTTGATATAAGGGCAGTCTTACCCCAAAGAAGCCTTGATATATAGGATGTCCTATCCTGATGGAGCCTTGATATAAGGGCAGTCTTACCCCAAAGAACCCTTGATATATGGGATGTCCTATCCTGATGGAGCCTTGATATAAGGACAGTCTTACCCTGATGAAGCCTTGATATAAGGGAAGTCTTACCCTCATGGAGCCTTGATATATGGGCTGTCTTACCCTAATGGAGCCTTGATATAAGGGCCGTCTTACCCTGATGAAGCCTTAATATAAAGGTAGTTTTACCCTGATGACTCCTACTCTACAGGAAAGCTACAATTGGAATGAAGCACAATAGAGCTTGCAAAATACCAGGTAGAATTGTTTGTACCATAGAGAGTTTAAATAAACTGGACTGAAGGCTTTTCTATAGTGAGCAGGTTATATTTTTTGTGGAAAGTTGGAATGCTTAATCTGGGTCAATAATTTAAAAAGTATTGAAGTGAAAGATCATGGTAAGAAGCCAGGGGAGTAGCATTTTCAGAAGCAGGTGAGAAATAGCAGCCTAAATATATCTCTCAGCACATGTTACCTTTAACCACTAGCCTACAGGGCACTTATACCCCCTTCCTGCCCAGGCCAATTTCCAGCTTTCAGCGCTATCACACTTTGAATGACAATTGCGCGGTCATGCAACATTGTACCCATATGAAATTTTTATCTTTTTTTTAGACAGATAGAGCTTTCTTTTGGTGGTATTTAATAACTTCTGGGATTTTTATTTTTTCTTAAACAAACCAAAAACCACTGAAAATTTTGAAAAAAAAAGTTTTTTCTTAGTTTTTGTTATACAATTTTGTAAATAAGTGATTTTTCTCCTTCACTGATGTGCGCTAATGAGGTTGCAGTGATGGGCACTGATAGGCTGCACTGATGGACACTGATAGGTGGCACTGATGAGGAGGCACTGGTAGGTTGCACTGATGGGCATTGACAGGCATCACTGATGGGCACTGAAAGGCAGCACTGATACACGACACTGATACATGACACTGATACATGGCACTGATAGGTGGCACTGATAGGCAGCACTGACTGGCACTGTTAGGCGGCACTGGCTGGCACTGATAGGCGGCACTGACTGGCAGCACTGATAGGTGGCACTGATTGGCATTGATAGGTGGCACTGACTGGCACTGATGGGTGACATTGAAAGGCAGCTCAGATGGGCACTGATATGTGGCATTGATGTGCACTGGTATGCACTGATATGTGGCATTGATGTGGCACTGATGGGCACTGGCACTGATGAGCACTGACAGGTGGCACTTCTGGGGCCACACTGATCATCAGGGCACACTGATCATTAGTGCTCTGATGATCAGTGTACATGTCCCCTCCGCGGAAAGCCGATTACCGGCTCTCCTCTCCTCTCGAGCTGTCAGCGTGACAGCTTGAGAGTAGAGAAATGCCGATAACCGGCATTTCTGTGTTTACATGTGATCAGCTGTGATTGGACACAGCTGATCATATGACCGAGCCGACATCTTCGGCTCTTTCCGTGATCCGCTGTGTCCGAGGCTCCCTGAGCAGCGCATGCGCAGTGAGAATGGTAGGACGTCATATGATGTCCTATCAGAACGAGAGAACCACCTTGCGCCCGTCATTGTACTATAGAGCAGGCGGAAGGTAGTTAAATCATGTTGTCTGTGTTTTAAGCCTGGACTGCCTGATTCATTTCTGTTTTGGCAGACAAAGCTTGCCTTCTCCCTGTTAATTGCATTGCAGTCCACAGATTATATATTAAATCAGCTGAAGCTGCTGAGTGCCTGAGCAGTTTTTTATTTTGTTTTCGAAGCTCATTTCCTCAGGAGCAAAATTTGTCTTCTTTCTTACTAATGATGTAAACAAGATAAAAGTTACTTATTATGTTTACAGTATCACTTAGAAAAAAAGGTAATCCAATTTAAAGTGTACTTCTCAGCCAATGAAGATGATACAGGATCATTTGACTCAAAATAATGTCACTTTTGGGTTCATGGTGGCTTCTTGTGGGGATTAAGGTGTGTGTGGAGGGGGGTGTTAGGGCAGTGAGAGCTCCATTTCCAGTCGATCCAGTAAAGGGGATCTTTTTTGGCTTTAACTAATTTTTTTAAATATCAGAGGTCAGCCAATAGAAAAAACATAATTCCAATGGGTAAGGAGCGGTCATATTAATATATCCAGGCAGGCTTCCTATACACAGACTCAAAATAATTTTTATCCAGTGTTTTTACAGCTGCTATCTATGGATTGCTAGATAGCTACAATATATTACTTTCCATCGCCACAGGTGTATAAAATCAAGCACCTAGGCATGCAGACTGCTTCTTCAAACATTTGTGAAAGAATGGGTCGCTCTCAGGAGCTCAGTGAATTCAAGCGTGGAACTGTGATAGGTTGCCACCTGTGCAATAAGACCATCCGAGAAATTTCCTTGCTGTTGAATATTCCATGGTCAACTGTTGGTGGTATTATAACAAAGTGCAAGTAACTGGGAACAACAGCAACTCAGACTACATAAGAGTGGTAGACAATGCAGGGTCAGCGCATGCTGAAGCACACACTGCACAGAAGTCGCCAACTGTCTGCAGAGTCAATAGCTAAACACCTCCAAACTTCATGTGGTCTTCAGATTAGCACAACAACAGTGTGTAGAGAGCTTCATGGAATGGGTTTCCATAGCCGAGCAGCTGCATCCAAGCCTTACATCACCAAGTGCAATGCAAAACGTCGGATGCAGTGGTGTAAAGCACGCCACCACTGAACTCTAGAGCAGTGGAGACATGTTCTCTGGGGTGACGAATCACGCTTCTCTGTCTGGCAATCCAATGGACATGTCTGGGTTTGGCAGTTGCCAGGAGAACGATACTTGCCTGACTGCATTGTGCCAAATGTAAAGTTTGGAGGAGGGGGAATTATGGTGTGGGGTTGGGCTTGGCCCCTTAGTTCCAGTGAAGGGAACTCTTAAGGCGTCAGCATACCTAAATATTTTGGACAATTTCATGCTCCCAACTTTGTGAGAACTGTTTGGAGATGGCCCCTTCCTGTTCCAACATGACTGCAGAAAGCAAGGTCCATAAAGACATGGATGAGCGAGTTTGGGATGGAGAAACTTGACCTCAACACCTTTGGGATGAATTAGAGTGGAGACTGCGAGCCAGGCCTTCTTGTCCAACATCAGTGCCTGACCTCACAAATGTGCTTCTGAAGGAATGGTCAAACATTCCCATAGACACACTCCTAAACCTTGTGGACAGCCTTCCCAGAAGAGTTGAAGCTGTCATAGCTGCAAAGGGTGGGCCAACTCAATATTGAACCCTATGGACTAGGACTGGGATGCCATTAGAGTTCATGTGCATGTAAAGGCAGGCGTTCCAATACTTTTGGCAATATAGTGTATGTTAGGAGAGATGGAGCATAACAGAAATATTATACAGGCAGAGGCGGACTGACAATTCACGGGGCCCCCGGGCAATAGGGGATCATGGGGCCCCTGTGTCCTTGCCCAAACTCAAAAAAGCCTATGAAAAAGGTACCAGGGGCATCACATGGGGCCCCCTACTGACCCCGGGCCCTCAGGCAGTGCCCGAGTTTCCAAATGGTCAGTCCGCCCCTGTATACAGTTATATATGTACATCAAACCAAAATGAGGGACAATGAGGAGGAAAAAGGGAAAAACTGACTTTTTTCCCAAAAAAGGGCCAGCCCCTCCAAGTCAGGGAAGTAGGAAATTATGAATCAATTTTGCAGTCAAGGGGGGCAACTGCTCTGAAAATTTCCATAGCCATCTACCATGCAGGTACCCATATGCTCTGACAATTTTTTTTCTTCCTAATTTTTATATTGCTATGGTATTGGTGATTTTCATAATATTTTTGGCGAATTTAGCAGTTGATCTAGTTTTTCATGTGTTATATAGGAGAAAGCAGTTATCCATCATTATGGACACAAAGCAAAACTCCATCTTGTTTGTTCACAAAAACGTGTCTCCTTCGCAAGGATATTCTTTTAATGTGCCAAGGATCTGTGAATGCCCTGTTTTGTAAATGGCATCGCTAATGATGGTGGTGGCTTGTGCTTATTACAGTGGTGCAGCTGTAGACCTGTATGCCATCCCCTATAACCACTCACCTCCTGAACATCAGATATTATTGAATAGTGTTCATTTCCTGTTCACTATGAAATAAATGTTTCCCTTGGAGCGATGTCAGAAAGTCAAAAGGACAGATGTGTTTATCTATGCTGGATAGGGATGAAATTTGAGGACAGCTGGCAAACTGGGCTTCTACTGGATAAAGGCAGATGTTTTCAACACCCTGCTCGACAGACAAGCAACCAGCATGTAAGAGATGGGAATTTCTAGCTCTGAACATAAAGGGCTCTCTTCATGTTATGGACAGTATTGTTTCATAATAAACAATTATTTTGTTGTGTATTAGAGGAAGTAACGCAGTAGGAACATTTCCTGGCCTATTCAGGTAATGGCTCTTAATTTGCAGGCATCCCACATGTCTAATGTGAACAGGTAACAATTACTGAGGTAAAAATACCACTAGGTTGAAGTCACACTCTCTACTAAAAGCCCAGCAAAGCTGTAATTTCCTCATTAAAATGTTCATTCGGATAACTTTCAATATATGTGATTAGTTTACAGCTGTAAAATTACCTTGGTGCCTGCAGGGAGTGTTTAACTCCTCGTGTGCCCTTATAAATAAGGGAGCGGATAGCCCCTGCAAAGGGGAAGCTAATTAAACTGCAAGGTGTCACCACCCTCCTTCTCCTGCTGTTTATTAGGAGAGTTAAGTGCATTTTTTTTGTGAGCATATATGTTGAGTTATTATTTCAATGTCTGCCTTGAAAAAATATTGGTATGGCTTTCACATTATTACAAGCTTGCTCTTCTCTCTAGAATATTGACAGGAGGAAGCTCTTTACTTTGCCTTTCAGGTAAGGTATCAGTTACAAAGGGGGTAGCATTCCTCTCGATGGGTCAGCTGACTTAAAGCCCAACCCCCCCAAAAAAAAACACCCATGCAGTTCCCCTCCAACCCCAACTGCAGGGGTTAATTGCTTGATATGACTAAACAAAAAAGAAATTTGGAGTGTACTCGGGTGTTAGGTCACTTCCAATTTAAATACACTGGCGCCATGTCCCAATTTACTAGGCTGAAAAAGGAAATAGACAAAGGGAAAAATGGACTTTAAAGATACAGAATACATATACACATATTAGTAAAATCATTTGTACTTTACTAGTCTTGCTCCTTCGGTATGGTGGGATAAGTGACATTGTCTGCAGGGACATTGTACAAGGGAAATTTTAAATTGAAAATGTTTTTTTTGGCATGACTTATTGTCATAATAAAGTACAAATGATTTTACTAATATGTGTATATGTATTCTGTGCCTTTAAAGTCCATTTTTCCCTTTGCTTATTTCCTTTTCCCCCCTTTTTCAGCCTAATTGCTTGATATTTCTAGGGGAGAGATGAAGAGGCTCTATCACTTACCTGATTCCTTGCGCCAGCAGGCTCTGGTGCTGTTCTCCACCTGAAGCTCCAGTCATGCACCATACAGGGAACATAAAGGATAAGTTTGCTTTAAATAAATAAATGCACATTTTTTTTGCAGGTAAAAATGTGCCTTTATTACTGTTTTCCTTTTTCTTTCCAGTTCTTTATTTAAAGTGTTACTAAACTTCCCCCCCCCCCCTCTGTCACAGGGGAGGACTGGGGAGTGCGGAGAGAGGTGCACAGTAATGGGTGTAACATGTTACTGAAGGTGAACTTAGTCTTTGATTCTGTACGGTACACTGGGGAGGTTTGAGTGCAAAGCAGCTGCATGGGGCCAGTTGCATAGATGGAGATAGTCTACAGGAGCGAGCAGGTAGGTAAGTATTTATACAAGAAAACACAGAGCCTTAGGTTCCATTCATACTTGGGCATTTGCGAACTCGAGCAGAGTCAACACGATTCTGCCCACGATCCCAAAATGCTCTGCAAAAATGACAAATTGCACTACACCTATTCAATTGTCATTCATTTTCAATGGCACCAAAGCACAGTGTGGTCCTGCCATGACTGTCATGTGATAAACTGCACTGCAATCACAGCAAACCACCTCCCGTGAAGCTTGTTGCCCAAAAAGAAGCCATTGCTCCTTTTTTGAGTGACAAGGTTTGAGCGGTGCAATTTGCCGCAATTGTAGTGCAATTTATTGTCAATCACGGGGTCAATCACGGGGTCCCGGCTGGTGATTACTCGCTGGTGCCCCGTGATTGCTGAGCAATCCCGTCAGCTCCTGTACACTGCTTTGCATGATTGTGCATAGCACAGCCATGCAAAGCAATGTGTTTACAGTGAAGCATACATACACAGCCCCACAGTAAAACACACACAGCACACAGTTAACCCTTTGATCTCCCACATGTTAACTCCCTCCTGCCCAGTGCCATTAGTACAGTGTCAGAGCTTTTTATTAGCATTAATCACTGTATTTGTGTCACTGGGGATGTCAGTGATACCAAGTCAGTTCCCCCCAGTGTCAGAATGCCCACCGCAGTTCCACTATAAGTCATTGATCGCCTCCATTACTATTAAACAAAAAAAACAAAAAAAAACAGCCCAGTATATATACTGCTATTTGTAAACGCTATATATATACTGCTATTTGTAAACGTAATAACTTTCATGCATACCAATTAATTTGTACATAATGGAATGTTTTTATCAAAGGCATGTAGCAGAATACATTTTGGCCTAAATTTATGACGAAGTTTGATTTTTTAATTTTTTTTTACTGGACATGTTTAATTGCAAAAAGTCAAAAAGATTGTTTTTTTTTCTCAAAATTGTTTTTTTATAGCACAAAAAATAAAAAACGCACAGGCAATCAAATGCCACTGAAAGAAAGCTCTATTCATGGGAAAAAGGGCATAAATTTAATTTGGGTGCAGCATTGCATGACTGCATAATTGTCAGTTAAAGTAACACAGCGCCGTAACACAAAAAATGGCCTGGTCAGGAAGGGGGGTAAATCCTCAGGAGGGCAAGTGGTTAAAGTAGAATTAAATGCTGTCTTTTTTTGTTTTCTTTAAACGAGCCCCCTGGAGTGGGTAGCCATAATCTGCTAGTATGCACTGCATTTTGGCACATTATGGCAGACTTACATGTCAAATGATGACCTCCAGAGGTGCACTGTCATGTCAGCCGCTTCCATCTTTTCCCGGTCTGTCTTCCTAGTTCAGCCTGTTTGGCCCCTTGAATGGCCAGGCCACAAGGAATTTTGTTAATGGGCATCACAACACACAGGGATGCTGTAAATATATGCTGAGCTGTGCATGCGTGACTCAGTGTACATTAATGCTGAAGGGCCCAGAGAAGCATTTACAACAGAAGAGACCAATTGGTCAGAATTTTTTCTTTTTTAGTTGATTTTCACTTAAAGTATACAATCTCTAACACAATAAAATAAATTCAAAGTACATAAATCAAACGAGGAACATAAAAGCATAAAAATGTTACATAAACACACTAAAGTATATCAGAAATTTGCTTGAGCATTAATAACCCCAAAGAATTTCTTATATGCACTCAATGGCTAAGACTGGACTTGCTATGCATCTGGTATCTAGGTTTAGCTGCTTGATGTTTGCTGAAGCTGCAGGTGTACCATAGACAGCTAATCATCAGTTAATGTTGCTGAATATGATTGTATAGGGAAAAGATCCTCCAATGTCTAGATGAACATTATGAAAGAGTCAAGTAGGAAGGACAGATAATGTATAAACAGCTGTGCCATCCAGAACCATTCCACACAGAACCCTTTGTTGAAGTTAAAGCAGAACTAATAAAATATTAAATGTGTCGCGCTCCACTACTCAAAAGTATTTGGTAATATATAATATATATAAATAGAATAAATAAATAAATCTAAATAAATATTAATCCATAGTGGTATAATTTAAAATTAAAACACTCCTTGTGCTGTAATTAGTTATAATACAATTCTGCTAAGTTAATAAAATTGATGATGTGAAAAAAGCCAATAAATCTATTCAAATTCCAGGTGCGTGATATTAAAATTAATCCAATCAGATAAACAAAAAAAACCTCCATGCATAGTGATATATATGTGCAAAACATATATGTGCAAAATTGCAAAATACACAAAACAGTTTTATGAAAAAATAATAATGAAAAAATAATAAAAAGTAATAAACAAATTAATATAAAAAGATAATAAATAATAATAAAAAAAACCTCTATTTAATCTTGCTGTGCAAATAATATGGTATGCTCACCTCACTTATACAGCCTAAAATAGTGATTTAGAGCTATATACTAATTGTCCTTAACTTAGATGACATATAAACGTCCCAATCTGTATATAAAGATGTATGGAAAATATATTGCTGTTGAAGTGGGCTGTAATATTACTTTCCTTCCACTAGATGGCCTCCCAATTTCTTCTGGGTTATGAGGGCTGGATGGATAGATATGGATATCTCCCCTCGTCCTGTGGGGGTCTATCTCCTATCTCCTCTTCTTCCCTTTTGCTCCTCCAATTTAGGCCATGAAAAAGAAAGATTCCCACATAGTGCTTTATCCTTTACAAAAGATTTTAATTTGTCTACGGTAAAATGCGAACTCACATTCCACAAAGCAATACAGAGCGTTTTTCAATGTGTGCCCTTTGCACAATAACACGCCGTTCTGCTGAAAGTGGCGTCGTGACGTCAGAGCCCCTCCCCTACGCGTTACGCCACAGGGTCACGTGGCTTCCTCAGGGAGCCCCTTTTTATATTAATTTGTTTATTACTTTTTATTATTTTTTCATTATTATTTTTTCATAAAACTGTTTTGTGTATTTTGCAATTTTGCACATATATGTTTTGCACAATTATATCACTATGCATGGAGGTTTTTTTTGTTTATCTGATTGGATTAATTTTAATATCACGCACCTGGAATTTGACTAGATTTATTTGCTTTTTTCACATCATCAATTTTATTAACTTAGCAGAATTGTATTATAACTAATTACAGCACAAGGAGTGTTTAAATTTTAAATTATACCACTATGGATTAATATTTATTTAGATTTATTTATTTATTCTATTTATATATATTATGTATTACCAAATACTTTTGAGTAGTGGAGCGCGACACATTTAATATTTTATTTGTCTATTTTTACACAGTATTATGAGTATGTGTTTTTGTGTTGATGCACCATAACATTTTTAGGAGTTAACTATTTATAAGCATTTTTTATACCACTATAGTAGCTCACAAGTACACATTATTATAAAGCAGAACTAAACTGTATCTGGGTACCACAAACTGAAAATTCTGTTTCATTCATTTGTAATATTCAAAGCAAACTTACTCTTCTATCCATGTCTCCATTCTTTATTTTGTTGAAAAAGCACTTTGAAAAAACACCCCCCTAGCATTCCTAGCCATGGTCATCTTGAGTAAGGGCAAATGATTCATGATGCATTTACTTCCTGGAATCCATCTACCCTTAGCTCAGGCATGTAGGCAGGAAGGTGTGCTTAGCTGAGAAAGCCCCTCCTCCCCTCCTCTACATGAAAGAATAAAAATGCCCATCAAGACTCTTGGGATGAATAACAACATTTTGGCCTAGACCAGAAACCAGGAATCAACCTAAGAAATAAAAAAAAATTGTTAATACGAGTAAAATATTATACCTTCCTATGTATTTGGTAATGCTAGCAGAATACGGATTAAAATAGTTATTGTTGATTGAGAGAGTTTGGTTTTACTTTAAGTTAGGTGTCTGAGGTCCAATAGTACTCTTACATACATCAGTCCCTGTATCCAAGTGGGTCGGTTTGGTTGGAAGCCAATTAATCATGTATTAGGTTTTTGTGTAGAGAGAACAGGCAGACTCTTTACAGAAATTGGCTCTATCACAAACTGAAACCTGGGCCACAGATATGCAAGACATGAGTATGAGCTAATCAGCTAATGTGCTTCTGAAACTGCAATACTGTATATAAAAAGAAGTATGCTTGTCTCGGTGCTTGGGAAAAAAAGAAAAGAAAAGGCAAAGAATTATTACTGTACTATTATCTATTTGCATACGGGTGAACTGTTTTTTGACTGCATAATAGCAACAATTTATAACTATCACTTTATATACATTTTGTGTTCAAATTTGCTCTGGTTTTTGCTATAAAGTGAGATCGGAATGTAGAAGTGGGAAATTTAACACTAAAAACTCTCCCTTTAGCGTTCTTTTGTCTTGAATTTACAAGGAAGTTGTGACTTTCATACTAATGCAGAGAAAATTGTCACACATCCTTTTTTTTGTTGGTTTAATGCATATCACTAGGCTGCCTCTAGGGGTAAAACAAGTGCTTTATCACCTCAAAGGAGGCTGAGGAAATAATACAAACACGTAATACAAAGCATAGAAAATGGAGCGCACAAAATCAATTCCCTCCTGTTCTCCTGCTGGAAACCCTACAAATATTTTCACAAATTCAGAGACTGAATTTTCACTGCAGACCAGTTTTAGAAAGTGTCTGCACAAAGTAGAATTAGGGGTTGTTCTCAAGGCCAGGCTGAAGCAGAAACACAAGAAGTGCCTTGGTGCTGCATTAGTGCCCACTTTCCTGGTTTAATCTGCTGTTAGATCCAAGTCCCACTCTATGTATGAATGAAGCCTGCAAAAAGTGGTTGCAGGTTTTATTCATAACTGCATTGCAACAATACAGTTACAATATATTTTAGTTAGAGTTTATGTTAAAAAAAAATGATAATCGAATAATGTCAGTTCCAGCAAATACATCATTTTTGTACTCACTGTAAAATCTTTTTCTCTGTATTCATTGGAGGACCCCCCACACTGTGGCACAAGGCAGGCAAATAACACAGCAGTGCAAGCAACAACATATTTAAACACCTGGACAGCAGCAAAGAAGAGGGACAGGTGCTCTGTACTCCAGTGAACACAGAGGAAAGGATTTTACAGTGAGAACAGAAAAATCTGACTTTCTATTTCAATCATTGAAGGACACAGCTCTACTTTAGGTCATCACCTTCTGGAAGTCCTACAGCAGTGGAACAACAGGACAGGCAAAAGTAAAAGAGAAAACCCAGACTATCCACCCTAAATGAAAGCAATACAGGCAATTGAAAATGCCCTCTGCAAAACTATCTTTATGAAGGACCAAAAATAAATGCTGTTCAAGAACTGTACAAGCTGAACTTAGTAATGGCTACTAGGAATGACACTTCTTTCTAATATCCTGGAAAGGTGGATACTGAAATATCAACACTAGGTTAATGTCTCACAATGACAACTTTGGCTTGCCTGAAGGGGCGACATGCGTAATTCCATTAATAAAGCTGAGGATAAATAGACAATTCCAGAGCATGCTGAAATAGAAACACCAACACTGATACCTGATCCTTAATTGTTTTTCAGGCCAACTGCTGTTCCATCCCATGCTAGAGAAAAGCCAGGAGACGGACAATGGAGAAGGAGCAAAGGTGTACCCCTAGGGATTCACACCTTGCAAAATAAGGCTTCTAAGTACAACAATAAATCTTCCGAGATGTGGTCTGGATGCGGATGACCACATCTAATAACCATCTGTCTCCCAGCCAAGCTGTGAAAGCCGGTGGCTGTAAATCAGGATCTTGAGACAAAGTGGTAAGCACCAAGGAGCATCCACTGCCAGAAGAACAAGATCCATGTGTGATGACCTGAAGGGTCAATCTAAAGGCACCAGATTCAATAACCTAAATTTCCTTGACTTTTCAATCTGGAGTAGTAGCCACTGCTAATGGTTTACTGGTGAGTAAGTACATAGCAGAGTGTAATAAATCTATGGAGCCACCAATGTGTTTGCTGTGTCTGCCCAATGTGTCTGCTGTGTTTGCCCTTGCTACAATCCTGTCAATCTTAAAATTAAGGTGCAACACCAGAAGTTCAATATCTGGCATTCCTGATTGCTGGCGGATGTGTTGGAAGACTTCCAGCTAAATGGCAGACTCTTCCCAATTCCTGATTGGGCTGGAGAACCAGTACCCCTCCCTAGTCATGCAGGCTGGCATCTATCTATATTTACTATTTTCTAGCAGAAGAAACAAATTATCGGCTAGCAGCAGAGGAGAGCATAGTCACCAAACTAAAGATGACTTTGTCAGGCAGCTTACCTTAATCATCCTGTCCAGAGACAGAGTAGACTTCTGATGGAAGGAATACCTTGGCCTGGTTGGTAAAAAATCATCCCCAGGTATTCCAGCATAAACTTCCATTCCAAGTAAGACTCTGCATGCTACAGAAAGTTTTCCAGGTATCCCTCTGAACATCAAGGCAGCTAACACTGATGCCAACGTCTTGGTGAACACTCATGGACCTACTCCCCTTGTCTGAACTTCTTTGGGAATACAAAGGAGGAGATTTACTAACACTGGTACTCTCAGAATATGGCGCAGCTGTACAAGGTAGCCAATCAGCTTCTAACTTCAGCTTGTTCAATTAAGCTTTCTCAAAAAAGCCTGGAACCTGGACATCTATGAAGTCTGTCACAAACTAAAATGGTGGCATTGGCAACTGGTTTATGCAGATATACAGGGGTTGATTTACTAAAACTGGAGAGTGCAAAATCTGGTGCAGCTGTGCATGGTAGCCAATCAGCTTCTAACATCAGCTTGTTCAAATACATTTTCTCAATAAAACCTGGAAGCTGATTGTGTTATTTACTAAAACTAGTGCAGCTCTGCATATAAACCAAACTACGTTTATATGCTAAAATGTTAGGCCCAGATTTGCAACAATAGACTCCATTCACAAAACGGTATCTACTGCTTTAAGAAATGTGGTAAAATATAGCTTTGCGTTCTTCAAAACAATTTTTTCAATTCACTAATAAAAGCTTCTAAAATACCACATGTGCTATTTTATGAATTGATGCGGTATTTTAGTAGTGAAACCTTGTAGTAATTTTAAATGTTCTTAACAACCAGTAACTGTCATGGTTGTTCAGGGGCGGGCGGCCACCACGTCCCTAATAACACTTATCTGCTGTCAGTGGAGTTCCCTGCCGACAGCAGAATGTAAACAAAAGAATTGCTGGCATTAAAAAAGTAAGAAAAAAAAACAGCGTGCCCCCCTATCCCCAATCCTTACCAGGCCCTTCGGGTTTGATATGGATTTTAAAGGGAACCTCTCGCCCAAATAAAAAAAATAACGGTGTGGGATCCCCCCTTACATCCATACCAGACCTTTATCCGAGCATGCAGCCCAAGGAGCCAGGAAAGGGGGCTTATGCTGAACATATACTGAGCCAAAAAACTCTAACCGATTTCTCCATCCACACTATACAGCATTGATGGACAATTCTCCTACTGTGCCTAATCTGTTTTGACAGCTGGTTTCTAGCTGTAAAAATACCCAAACTACAGCAGCAGTGAATTTTGGCTGATTTTGTCAGGAACTGGCTGAGTTTTACATGCTCTGTTTTACTCTTGTCTTTTCTGAACAATACATTTTAAGGTTATAACTCATTGGAACAAATATATTTCTCCTGACCCACACTGATACCTACAGCTAAACTCCAGACTCATATCAAAGATTACTATTAAATCCAGTTGGTCATTAAAACAATAAATATATTTATAATAATTTGAATCTGGCTTTATTTTATCTTCCTGCAATCTGCGAACAAATGAGACTCCACTACTTTTCTCATTACTGTACACATAGGGTACACTTTTACATAGGGTATGTTGTGTCTACAGTTGGGCTTTTTAATTTTTGTTCTACAAATGTGATTTCTATAGTTGAATGCATATATCCTGAACTATCTAAAAAGCCCATATGTTGTCAGGTTACAGTGGTGACCTGCTGCCTCTACGGTCCATTGAGCTCAATATAAGAAGTCTAATTACAAAACTTTGATTTTGCCTCATACCTGTCCTGAAGTAAGCATTCATTTGTTAAATGGTGATAATTTTGGGTTGAATCCATCTCAGAACAGATGTTATTTATGTTTATTTCTACTTTTCTCTTCATTTTATAGATAGTATTCACTATACCAATTGAGACATCCTTGTGTTAAACCTCAGTGGTGCCCCCGATTGGTCGCTCTTGGGAGTGGTAAGGGCAGTACTTCCTTTCACGTAATCCTACCTGGGGGGACTTGGGGAGCGGTGGATGTATAAGTCCCTTGTTTCTCTGTGCAAAAAAACAGTGGCGGTTCTCTCCATTCATCATTTGATGCAGGGTCAGTGCAAGTGTTCCCTGTGTAATTGTTAGCTTAACTATATGTAAATAAATGATGTACTTATGATACTTTTGTTGTAGGTCTCTCTGAAAAAGAGATTGTTTGATGTCTCAAAACACGTCAAATGTCTTATTATGACTTGAACTCTGCTTTGTGTTTGTATATAATCTGTGATTGATGTGCCTGTATTTGTGAGTTTATGGGAATTTTTAATGTTCTTCACAATAAAAAATTGATTAAACTTTTTATATAAACTAAACTTTGATACAGGTTTTTGTGCTTTTAAAATCCTACCAAAATAAGAGGGTTTGTTTCTATTTTTACTCTGTTTTACTCTTTTCTGAAAATAAATTTTTCCTGATACTTACAGCTAAACTCCAGACTCATATCAAAGATCACTATGAAAGATCACAAAAATCCAGCTGGTCATTAAAACAATAAATATATTTTAAATATAGCTAGTACATTAATCTGAATCTGGCTTTATTTTATCTTCCTGCAATCTGTGAACAAATGAAGCTCCACTACTTTGCTCACTACTGTATATGTAACACCCAAAGCTTGCTGACAGATGCAGAAGAGTGATTAATGACCTCACCAGTGCAGTGATTCTTTTTCATTGTCCTATTAACAGACTGGGGGCAGGTTTGTGGCCAAGCTGTACTACATAACTGCAGCAGGGAAAAGTGTGGTCAGTGAACTGGCTATGCTTTCTGAAAGGGGAGCAAGGAACATAATATCTAACCAAAATTACAAATCATTTGGTAGGTAAGACACTGCGACTTATTGTATTTCAACCTTGTAGTCCGTTGTTTGACCAGACCTCTGCTTTGATCATTTATATTTAACACCGCACCGATAAAGTAGTGCTTTTAGTAATGAGGCGAAACGGTTAAATCATGTCACTAATCAAAAAAAAGGATTATTACACAAATGTATTTTCGCTCGTGCATGAGGAATAATAAAATGAGAATTCACACTGTCAAGCTCAGTGAAAGACACTACTGTGTTTTAATGCAGACATCTGGTAACTGAACACAGTAGATGCATTTGACATTTTTCAAAACATGCATATTTAAAAGTGTTAAACGTCTTTATGACTGTATGGAGAACAGAAGGTTATGTTTTCATTCTAAACAATTTGTGCTCATTTGAGGAGATGAACAGAAGATGGGGAATTGAAGTATATCTGTCGACAGGGTGTCACAGGTGCTGACACTTCCCTTTGTACTGTTACATTTACTACAAATTGAATGCAGTGCGTTTTGCCCTCCCTGTCACGTGTATTGAATCCACTGGAGAGAGCACAATGTACCAATGACCAAATTAGTGATCATAGATGTACAATTGTAAAACCAGCTATTAGATTCAGACACATTTTAGCCATTTATTTATGTATGTGACCAATGCGCAGTATTTAGTTTCACAGATGTGCCCACAGACATACACAGTTGTCTGGGTAGCCATTGACATTTTAATGGATCAGGCACAAGTGCCCCATGAAAATGCTTTATGCACATTCTTAACAAGGTCGACCACTGCCTGATGCCCACTGTACAAAAAGAGTATTGGAGCAGGCTTCTTAAAGTGTATGTCAAGTACAGAGAAATGCAAGATGATCTGCCAGAAATGCAGTTAGTTTCTGATGCCTATTGTGGACTGACAACACACAGCATTTTTTTGGACTGAGTGGTGTCAGCCCCTCCCAGTTGTCTTTTGCTATACTACTCAAACCTTCCTCCCATGCTCTTCTCCACAGCATAGAGACTAATTGTTTTGTTATCCATTATAAGAACAAATTACACAGGACAGCTCTAAAGTTCTAATATGATCAACAGGTATTTTTCTTTCACTTTTCAAACAGCTATAACAAAACACGTTTACTAGTACAGACGTACCTCGGTTTATGAACGCCTCGGTTAACGTAATTTTCAGCTTACGAATGAAAATCCATTGAAAATAATGCCTCGGTTTATGAATTCGTTTCGCAATACAAACAAATTAATTGGTTTTCAATGCATTTACAATTTTTTTTTAATCATGTCCCTGTACAGTACTATGCCTTTAAAGTGCACTTTATGAAGAGTTTTGAACAGATAAAAGACTTTCTTTTTACTTTTTTCTCTCCTCCGGAATGGATTAATTGGTTTTCAGTGCATTTACGTATTAATTTTTAATCAGGTCCCTGTACAGTATTTATGCCTTTAAAGTGCACTTTATAAAGAGTTTTGAACAGATAAAAAACTTTTTTTTACTTTTTTGTGACCTCCGGAACGGATTAATTGGTTTTCAATGCATTCCTATGGGAAACCGCGTTTCGGTTTACAAATTTTTCACATTGCGAAAAGTTTCACAGAACGCATTAAATTAGTAAACTGAGGTACGCCTGTATATTAAAAGGTAGCAAAAGGCCAAAGGGTAGCAAATAAGTTCATTGTTAGAATTTACATACACTTTATCAGAAAGAAAGAAGGACAAACCAGAAAAGTCATGCAAAGTAAGACCCTTTTAATAGGTTGTGCACTTTATCAAATTTTAGTAAATCTGAACAATCAGCATGTAATATCTATGGATCTGATAAGAATTCATCATTGCCTAACATCAAGCTCAGCAAGCATTATAGCATTGTATGTTCACACTGTAGTGCTAAAGGATTCCAGAGAATCTGAACAGACTGTCCCAAATGAAAACTGCCACTAAACAGCTTGGACTGGATGATTGAGCAGATGCAGTCCTCTTAAAGTCGAGGAATCTTGTAATTGTACAAACAAAATCAAACAAACGGGTGCAAACACTAATGCATTATCAACAACACTTTATTAGAGTATATAAAGAATATATACTCATGAATGCAAAAGTTTTAACAGCGTTGTACATAAGCCAAGGAACCAAGGGGTCTTACTCATGATGGAACTCTTCTGGTTCAAATGAATATCATATTATCAGCTGATGTGTTTCAGAAGATGTGCCCCCTTCATCAGAGCAGAGAGTTTTGCTCTGATAAAGAGAACACGTCCCACATAAAACATCAGCTAGTAATTTGACATTCATTTGAGCCAGAAGAGTTCCATTGTGAGTAAGTAAGGCCTTCTGGTTCTTTGGCTCACATAGAAAGCTGTTACAACTTTTGCTTTTGTAAGTATATACTCTTTTTATCCTCTAATAAAGTGCTGTTGATAATGCTCCCTGTTTGTTATTTTGTTTGTACATTCAGCAAGCATTATGCTGTGACAGCTGATCTTCATTTAATCTTTGGTGAAAGAACTCAGCTCATTTGGAATATGTACAGAGCACCTGTTTGAAAACCTCAAAAATAATAGAACTGCAGGCGATATCCACAGCAACAGTGATGTACACAGTCACCAAAGGATCCCTGTAGGAGGACATTGTTTTGGACACCTATTCAACTACCACCCAAGTACAAACACCTTAGGGTCCCTTCACACCATCCCATTGTAGCAATACACTTGTAATGCATTGGTGTGATGCTGTGTTATTCATTTGAATGGTCCCCCTAAGAACCTTCCTGATGACCTTGTGTGACAATGTACATTGCAGTGCATCAGCCCCATCTTTGCAACTTTTTTTTTTACAATATGTTTGTACACATGCCTTTCTGTGCTACTAGAATAATGTAGTGTATTATAGGAAAAATAATTGTGTATGACATTGTGTATGTCTGTATGATAATTGTCTAAGTCATGTCAGGTTATTGCAGGTCAGCTGGAGGACTCAACAGGTTGTGGCTCTATCACCTTCTCCTGATTCTGGAGGATTATAGAACGTTCCAGAAGTCGGTAAATAGGAGGGGGTGGAGGCCTAATCTGCATTCATTGGGTCCGATCAATCTGAGGTTTGGAGGCCCTGGTAGATTGGTGGACTGCCCCATAAATATGGGAGAGTCAGGCTGACAGAAGAGCTGGGTGGAAGGTGGAGTGCTGAGGAGACTGTCAGTGTCTAGGAAGGGTCCGCTAGGTCTGGGGGGGGGGAAGCAGCCCTCAGGCTGGCTTAGGAGGATACATTCAAAGGACATCAATGCCTGGAGCAGCAGGGAGCAAAGAAGAGGACAGTGTGAATACAGCAACACACTCTGGGATCTACAAGGGGAAAGACTGCCACACGTACACGTAGCAAGCTTTCTAAGGACAGCACTGGGCTCAATCCTTAAATCCTTGTCTCGGGAGATCTTTCAAGAAGCCAGGAGGGCTGGTAGTGCTTGCAGGCTGTGGAGCTGGGAGCAGCTCTATACGGGGAGAGAATATGTCTCTGCATCTAGCTACGAGAAGCAAAGTGATTTTTCAGGGACTGCTGGTTCCTTGTCCTTAAAGGGCAGCTGCTACTGATCTGCAAAGACTGATGGCTTTCAGGAAAAGAACAGTCCAGGATCTGCCTTTGTACAAAGGAGGGACGTGTCCCCTTCCATTGGGCATCCAATAATCCCTATTCCCCATCCAAGTTGATTTCCCCTAATAAAAAAACAAAACCAAACCAATGGACTGGTTTTTGTCTCTGGATGCAAGTTGGTGTGATAAATACCTGTTGCCTGGCTGTGAGGAGAGAAGCTTTGGGATACCCACAACAAAGCGGCCCTCACAAGGGTAGCGCTACACATACAATGAATACATTTCTTGCAAACAGTTTCCTACAAATCATACTGAATACATTTAAATGTGATATAGCTATGTATGTGACTTTAACTAACACAATGAAAGAACTTACAGGTATATGCATATTAAAGGGAGAGTGGAGGAGACCTTCACTAGTGTTCTTCTGGAAGCTAATGGAACTGAAATGGTGGATAGGAAATCTTTATTCTTAACAAACATGAAACACTTCCTGTTTTTTATTTATTGATAAGGGTGCAATACTAAAAACAGGTGCTGTTGCAGTGAACACCCAGTAGGTGGCCTCCTACTCAACACAATAATGATATACAGAACAGGTAGCTTTCAACCTACACTATATGTGAGGAATATTCAGGTCTATGTGACAGCAAAATTGGGTTCTAGCCTAACCCACATTTAGTATATATCAGCCCCCAGGTCTCATGGAGCTTATGTACAGTATGTCCTCCTCTGCACAGCCACACATTCTAACAAACTCAGAACAGAATATAAAACCATCTATAGAACATTTCTAGTCTGGGTTTATCTAGTTGTTATAAAGAAACCCCAGTAAAGTTATGCTATGCCAAGTTGGCCAATACGGCTGAAAATGCAGGCTATCATTTTGCTGCGTGCTAGCGACTTTATGATGAGTCCCTTGACTGCTACATGAAAACTAGTAAACTGATAAAATGCATTTTAATAAAAATTGGTTCGTCTTTGACACAAGGCTTCATATTTTTAAAGTAGTAATATTACTTAAAGCGGTTCCGACAAAATTCTTCATTGTAGGGAGCATGCCCATAGTGGGGTTGAAGATGTAAACAGAAGTGAACTGAATGACATTGATTTTCATCTGGGGAATTGATTTAATATATCCACTTCTTCTACCCTATCACGCTGTTGGTCTAGAAGTCTCATGGGCAGCATTTTACTAGGTCTATATACTCCACCGTTTCCCATTTACGCAATGCAATCATAATGAAACATGCCCCGGGTGTTAAATCCTAAGGTGACTGCTATTGCTTCAGCCAGGAAACAGTTAAAAGTATGAGAACCAGAGCGCTGGTATCATTCAGTGGACATTTTTTTATTCAGTTCTTCATTTTCATCCTAAATTATCAACAAGCTGAGCATCTTGTACAGTAGAAATTCAATTACTGTTTGCACTGAACTTCAGCCAATAAAATTCTTACTGTGTCAGCTCACCAAAGTAAACTCTGAGTAGCAGTAATAGTCAATATTGAGTTGGCTGGGTAAACTGTGTACATGTCTAATTTATATCTTTGATGCCCTCAAAACAGGAAGACTGCCTGCTGAAAGACTTGTACATTTACTCCATGAGCTCCCAGGCAGCAATCTGATTCCAGAGCTCGCCTAAATGCAGCAAAGCAGCTGAAATTCAAGTTGTCCAATCTCCAGTTACTCTAAACAGTATAGCATTACTATTGAGTTTCCACTTGATGATGCATAAGATCAGCAGACCAGTTACAGGCAAAGGTGAACTGTATCAACAGCGAGGATGATTCATTAATGTCGGAGAAAAGAAAATGAGTACAAAAGCTGAGTAATGTACCCATTGACCAATCATAACTCTTAATTTCTCTGTAAAAGGATAGGTGAAATCTGAGTTACTAGGAACAACTCAACTTTTGTGCCATTTCATTATTTCAGTTTTAAAGGCTAATGCTGACCATACACATGTAGATTTCTCTTGCTCAGCACCCCAGGCTGCATAAGAAAAATCCATTGATTCCATGCAAGCTATCCAATATTGTATTCAGCAGCAGATGTTGTGCTGTTCAGCCAAAAAATTTCCTGCCGCCTCCTTGTACAAAAGTTGATTGAAAGACATTTATGGAATGAAGAGGTGCCGACAGGGCCAACCAAAGCTTGAATTTCATCCAATTCAGCAGGAATCTGCCAACATTTGAACTGTGGATGGCCATCTAAGGTGTCTACAACTGCTGTTTGGAAACTTAGTATGTGTAAGAGCTATGCTGAATGTTTTTTTTTTTTAACCAGTATCCATGTTATCCATGTGGGCCTTTTTCTGTGTCTTACGAAGTGTATGGCCCCTTTTGGGCAGGCATTCCGATCAGGTCCACCTGTCAGTATTTCAAGTGGACCTGATCAGAAGGTTCATTCATCTCTATGGACAGGTGGGTGTAAACGGACTTGTGTCCATTTACACCCGCCTACCTCTGAGTCCAATCAGGCCTCCAAAAAAACACAGGAAAGGACTCCATCCTCTTCCATTTAGGTGGATTGTATTGGAGGTAGCCAGGTGTAAATGGGCTGTGGAGTCTGTGTACTCTGGGCCACCAATAGAGCACAGCGGCCCTACCTGTGTCCACTGTGCAGATACTGATTTGTCATCCGCCCGCTCTGCTCTGATCAGCAAGGGATAAACTCACAGATCCTCTGCCTGTAATGGAACCCGCCCCGTGCGAAAGGGGCCTAAAGCTTAGCCAGGAATGTCAAATTGGCTGTCAAACTGGTGTTTATGGTCCTCGTGTTGCCCAATTGTTTTAAGGGTTCTCTCAGTGGTTTAAGGATAAAACAAACAAATATGGTCTACAGATGATAAAGTACTTCTTTACATCATTTTACAGCTAAATATTTCTGGAAAAAAGTTGTTGGTCCCTTTTTTTGGAATTAAATAATGTCAATTGCCTTTTACACTTACTGTTAAATCTGATCTCCATGTTTTAGTGAAATTTAAATAGTTTGTTTAAACCTAGCTGGTCCTATTGGAACAATTGCCATCACCACCAGAAGATCTCAATGGATCCCAGCAATGGGATGGGAACTTCCTGTTTCACTGCTGGAACAAAATCAAGTCAGGCTGAACACTGTGCAGGCATTCACAGGGAGCTTTGCATTCTATGAATGAATACAAGGCTTCTTCTGAATAGCTGAGTCGGAGATTGAGATGCCGTCTGCCACCTCTCTGCCTCAGCCAATCAAAGCTTGCTGCTAGAACACAGTGCTGTATATTGTATGTAGCTGAGGCTACTTACAGTTTATACAGTGCACACAGTGGGCACATCTAGGAATGAAAGTAATAGTTTGTTTCAACCAGCTTGGTTCAGCCTTCAGTAGACTCACTGTGGCCCACAATATACATAAAGCGGCCCCTATAAACATAATGCAGCCCCTATGATAGCTATGCAGCACAAAATGCTCTACTCTAAGCACTGTCATCTCTTTGTATACCAGCTCAGAGGTGTTTTTAATTACCACCAGATTGTTTATCTGCAAAGTACTTGAATCTGGTGCACATTTCAGATCTTCTAAAGAAACTGTTGCAAGACTTTTTTTTAATTCGGTGCAGGACACTTTAAATGGACCATAATGACAGCAGAGTGGATGGGGGTCCCATTGTTGGGTGCTGCTATTACAGAAAATTGCTGAGATATAATTCAATTGCTTCTGGTCCTAGTATGTTCCCAGTGTGGGAATAAAAAGCAGATACATCCGCTGTTATTCATTGGTAGTTGGTTTTCCAGTCTACAGTCTTCCATATATGATAAGGACTCTGTTAAGTGGATGATATGCCTTTGGAGAAATCAAATGAAAGTATAAAATAGACTGCTTATAAATCTACTTATGATTAGAGTGTGTATGTTATTTTTAATATATTTTCTCTTCTTATCCGGCAGTAGCTGAGTTAAATGTTGCAAATTAGTTCTTAGCCAGTGAGTTTTTAATCAATTTATATTCTGTATGGGGAGCGGAATCACTGCTGGAAAGACATGGATTATGTATGTATTGGCTAGTTTGTACACACTGATCAGAAGCAGCACTGTGCAGGCAACAGGTGAAAAAATGTATGCAATGTTATTTTGAATTCTAATTGATATAAGATTCAAAGGCAAAAACAGGGCACTCTGAATATTTATTACACAATCGTGGTGTTTGTCTAAATGTACCTGAAAATCAGATAACTAAACCACTAGTTAAAGTGTATCTAAATCTATGAACGCAAATATAATATATTGCATCTTACCAGTGGTTGCTTTTTTTTTTTCAGGCTAAGAACATTTTCAACAAATACAGAAAATTCCTTTTGATCCAGTGTCCTTGCATCTTTCTGTGTACTGAGCTTAAAGTTATTATAAAGCTCAACCATTTTTTACCCTAATGCATTCCTTGCTTACCTGAGCCCTCATGCGATCCAGCGCTGTGCATGTCTGCAGCTCTTCTCTGCCCTCACTACCAGATCTCACAAGCCTTGCTGGGGCATCAGGAGCTATTGGCTCCCACTGCTGTCAATCAAAGCCAGGGATGAGGGAATGGGGGTGGGGCCAAACGCTGCTGTCTGTGTCAATGGACGCAGCAGCGGGGCTTGGGCGCAAGCACGAACAAGTGCCCCCATGGGAAGTGGCTTCCTATGGGGGCACTGGACAGAGAGGAGGAGCCAGGAGGGCTGGCGGGCGGACCCAAGAAGAGGAGGTTTTGGGCCACTCTGTACAATTTCCTTGCTCATAGCAGGTAAGTATAACATGTTTGTTACTTGAAAAAAAAATTACTGTACAACCACTTTAGGGCTAGGTTCATATTTGTGTTCTGCAAGAATGCATGCAAATTTGCATGCCTTGCTGTATCACACAGTGTAAGCTCAACCTAATGTTATCCGATTTTCAAGCTATCTTCTGTGAAATACAAAACAACTCCCCTTCATGTAATGGAGATAGGGTATTTGTAGTCCAAATAAGAAGACAATGCTGCTCCTCCATAGATACAGTAGAGTGAGTGAGTGTTGTCATCCTAGGACAGGATATGTATTACTGGCAGTGTCACCAGGTAAAAATTAAAGGAAAGAAAAAAAACTAAATAAAATGCAGTCACCACAAGGACTGGCAAGTTGCAATGAATTAAATGTCATTGGTAAATAATGGAGTTACTTAAAATGGAACTTCACCATCTCAATCAATATGGATTATTTTTAATCCTTATGCTCCTAGCACTAGTAAATAGAAAGTATATCATGTTTACTTGTTTTAAACTTTGTTATTACATTTCCTTAGATACTTTTGGTTTCCATGCCTAGGAAAATGATGTCATACATCCCAGGAGTCTTCAGGAGGGGAGGGAGGGTTCTCAGCTCAGCCAATGCCCGAGCTAAGGTTAGATGGATTCCAGGAGGTAAATGATTCATGAATCATCTGCTCTTACTCAAGATGGCAACTGCCAGGAATGCAAGGGGGAGGTTTTTAAAGTGGTTTCTCTGCAAAACAAAGCATGCAGACAAGGATGGATGGGGGAGTTTGCTTTGAATATTAAAAATGAAATAAATAGCATGTTTGGCTTGTGGTACTCAGGTGTAGTGTAGTTCCACTTTAAGCAATAAAAAGATACATTGTAGACTGCAAACCTCTGTACATATGGCAGCACAAAACAAGAGGCATTTCCTTTTGGTTATATACACTTTAGATTTGTATAGATTTGATATATAACTTTCAGAAAATGAGCAAAATTGATTTCAACACAAAATTACACAAAATAAATAATGAGGCCAATGAGGGACATATTTGGCACAAGAACAAGTCCAGGATAGTTGAAAGGAGCTTCTGTAACCCTAGGAAGACAATTAAAACCATTTTACACTTAAAGTGGTAGTAAAGCCATATATTTATGTTTTATTTACAGGTAAGCCTATAATAAGGCTTACCTGTAGGTACTGTAAATATCTCCTAAATGTGCACCGATTTACTTGTGCAGCTGCCGGTGATGTCACCAGCGCATGCACTCTGAAGGAACGGCATGCCCGTGCCTTTTCTATAGAGCCGTGTGTCGTAAATAAAGACTCCCACGTGCATGCACGAGAGTGACGTCATCGTGGCTCAGCTATTCAAAGTACTGGAGCCCACAAACCCAGAAGGAAGACCAGTGAAGATGGCAGCCCTGTCAGCAATGAGAGCGTGCCCCTGGAGGGCTTCGTTTTAAGGTAGGTTTCACATAATGTGCTAGTATGCGATGAATACTAGCACATTGTAACATTGCTTTTCAGGGGAAAAGTTTTTTTCTTTCTTTTTTTAGCTTCAAGTTTACTACCGCTTTAATCGGTATGTAAACCCTTTTTTCTTTTTCCATAATTAAATGGTACGTAAATCCTAACACCAAAATTCCCCCCTTTGCTCTACTTGATCTCTTAAATATACTATTGCAAGTACTTTGTTACATCAGTTTAATAAAAAGAAGGATACCTCTTGATCCTGCCAGAATCATGTCACTTTCTGCCTGCTAGCTAAGTTAGCATTCTTCTGAGCTCCTTCCATGCACTATAAAGCACCTCCCTCCCATGTTATGGGGAAAAGGGAAAGGGTGGTGATGTAGTCCTCCTCTAGTACAGTATAGAGTGTGAGCATTGTCACCCTAGTTTAGGATGTGTGACTGTCAAGATCACCAGGTGAAAATAAAACAAAATTAGAAACATAAAGGAAAAATGACTGAAAAAAATAAAATAAAACTAATGCAGGACTTATAATCGGCAATACGATAAATGTTTGGTATTGCTTGCTTTAATGTATGCTAAATAAATATTGGAGATATTCAGCGCCAAATCTTAAACTGTGGGTAAACCCTGAATGAACGTCTTTTATTTGTTTCCACTAATCTGTTAAGTATACAATTGAAAACATTATGTTTCTATTCAATGATAAGAAATATACTTATTGATCCTGCCAGAAATCATGTCAGCTGATATCTGCCTGTGCTTTCTGCTGCTGCTGCACTCTAAGTTAGCATTGTTTTAAGTTCTTTCTGTATGCTACAAAACACCTCTCCCTATGTTATGGAGAAAAGTGAAGAGGGGACATTGTCCTGTAGTGTTCTTCTAAGGTAATAATCCTGCTTCTGCATAGATACAGTACGGAGCATAATCTAGGACAGGAAGTGTGTTACTGGCAGGATCACCAGGTGAAAACAAAGGAAAGGACTGCTGAGCAGTAATATATTAAATTTATGTTCTTGGGTATAGATACGCTTTAAAAACCACTAAAAACAACCTTGACATTCTCCATTGTCTCCAATGCGTTTAACCGAAAAAGATGAATTTTTTTGCAAAAAACTGACTTTTGCTAAAATGTTGTAGAAATTAAAACCCTCTTTTTTTAACCTCCAGTACCTCCCTCTTTTCTTTACCTCCAATAAAAAATATTTCTGGCAATAGACCACCCTAGTATGTGCCCACATCTGCCATAGATGTTTTTAGTGGAGCTCATTAGTGATGAGAATCCTTTAGCTACCTCCAGCCTACTGTAATAAAAGGCAGCTCTTCAAAGCATAATGCGGCAGCCATGTTTGACTCTATTTTTATTTTATGTACATGGTGCAAAAGAAAACTCAGCTATTATAAAATCAGATTCAGACTGATGCTATAAACCTTGAATAGCGCCTACAGTACAATGCCCCCCTGTGTAATAGAAAGAAAAGAGGACACAGACGTGTCCAGAATACCTTGACAAAAGATAATTACCGTTTTTGAGGTTAGGTTGTACAACTATGGGTGATATGATCATAGATTTCCCGGCTGGATGAGTAGAATAGCTGGTAACAGCAGTCGCTTCTAACAATGCTGTTATCATAAAGGTGTAACAATGAAACACGGACACAATTGGGAAGCAACATGTTGTTGGCGCTTCCAGCACAGAAGGAATAATAGCAACAAGAGAAAGAGATCGGCTACAGAGCGCATTAACAGGGCAGAGTGAGGAGGAAAGGGTTACAATTAGCCAAAGGACAAAAGAGCAGGCTAAGGAATTACATGGTTTGTTTGTTAAATTCAATACTCAGTGCTTCAGCACAGTCTGCTTATATCAGCACTGCTAATTTCTGCCCCAAGCATCAGCCTGCTGTTTTCTAAAGGAATAATTCCCCGTATCTGTAACTTGAAGGCTGACCGCACAGGGGAGAGTTCTGAGCGGGCCCTAGTATGTGCGCAGGCACGGACTGCTCAAGGGCTTATCACAGAAATTCTCCACTTACGACATGACTCTAAAAACATGAAACCCAGAAAATTACAAGAGCCACTGATCCTTTTCCACTCCATTATATGCAGGTTTAAATTTGCAATGCATGTAAATTCCACAATTTACTATGGCAGACGTCAGAGGAGTTGACAGCAGATTGAAGCTAGCCCAGTCCCTTTTGGAGATTTTTTTTTTAAGGCATGAAAGATCATTTTAAGGAAATCAGATTTCAAAAGCCATCTGTACCAGAATAAAGAGATAGCGGTCGCCAGAAACCAAATATAAACAGAGCAATGGAATAATTGAATTAAGATGTGCCGTAATTATTCTGGCAATCTATTTTGATGGAGCAGGCCTGGAGCTTATTCGTACTACATATTGTGCACATATCATACCAAAAAAAAATAAAAAATCAGCAATTCCAAAAAGAATCAACGCATTTTTTTCTTCTTCCAATTTCACTTTATCTCCCACACTAGTATTGTTAGGCCTAATTCCAACAGGCATATTAAAATAATCCAGTAGTGGACATATCTAGCTTAAAATGCTTGGTTTGGCATTTAATTACATGCAACTATAGGTGTATGGTGTGTAGAAGTGCATGCACATAAACTCAATCTATTGGCTATAATATTCTAGCCACTAGAATGCATTCACTTTATGCATGTTTATGCATGAAAACCACAAATAGAGAAATGTAAGTTTGGTGCAGTTTTCTTTATGCTACTGCATGCAGTGTGTAAATATGGATTTATACGTTTGCACCTGCATGGGCACATTAGCAAACATGTGGGGTGGTGGTGGGGGTGATTGTTGTGTTTTTCTTGGTTTCTTCTGGGCTATGCTAGGCACTGTATGCAGGGTCACTCACTCTGCCCATGGGGTACCTTTACCATGTCACACCCATCAATGCCCCGGGACAAGGCGGGGGCCGCTGTCAGGAAAATTCAACCTTAGGTGGTCCTCCAACTCAGAGATGGGGAATGCACCATGTACATTAAGTAAATAAACTGAACTCCAGTTAACTCTGTGGTCCCTTGTAAATGCACAACTTAACTGTGACTGTTTGCATTTAGGAGGTCCACGCTGAGCCTCTGTCCACTCCACCCATTCAGCCTAGCTCTGTCACCTCACTCCCAGTGACAGAATGGGATTCTCTTGCTCTCTTTCAGAACTGACCTAGGAAAGGCCATGTGTTGACTTTATTGTGCATTCCCCTTTCAGGACTTCTCCCACTTGGGAGGCAAGATTGTCGATATCCCTCATAAAGAGTAAGGAAGGACACTCCTGATTTAGCTGTGTGGACACGTCTCTCTCCGCCGAAGTCTTCAAACTGTTCTAAGCGTGGTCTGTCATTGTCTATACTAATTGTTGCTCTGTTAAACATAACAGCAATAAAGTTGCCGTCCTTGTGAAGATCCTGTAGAGACCTCTGTTATTTACTGGAAAGTGGAGTTTCTCTCAGGCATGAATTTGTGCTTGGGGATAAAGCGGCACCAAAGCCAGTGGAACAGTTGGACTACCTTCCAGTTAGACCAGGCTGCCCTCCCAAGAGTTTTCTGTTCTATCAGTTGAGGAAACTCTGGGGAGCCCATGCCATGTGCCAAGTGGTTTGCCTGAGCCAAGCAACAAAAGAGTTGAAACTCTACCTGAGGTCTCCACTATACTACAGTAGAAAATGTGTACTTTTTGTAAGCATTATTTGAAAATCCTGTAAAAAACAGTAACATGATGTGAAGAACTGAGAGTGGAGTCTATGGCAAGTTGGCTATTATTCCCTATGAGCCGTCCCAGCACAAGTCCAACCTGCATTCTATCCTGAGATGCCCAACCTATTAAATAAATATGGAGCTTGCATAGATATCAAGTTCTCCCCATTTTTCATATTACTGCACCAGGTAAGGTGCAGCATATAGGTTCCAATATCAGGTGACAATTTAAGAACCACTTTTTTCCTGTCGCAGTCCATGTCCTTTCAATGTTTTTGGGGGGTTGAAACTATGCGCATGAGTGTGCGTACATGATACAGCACAGGCCAAGTGGGGGTATATGCTGTATATTGCTGTTTATCATGTCACTATATCAAAAGACATGAACTCGTCCTTTACTTTTACAGGATATCAGCTTTCTAAAATGTTTATAAGTAAAAATAAAAACAAGGGCAATGGCAGTCTTACCTATCCCTCACCTTTGTAGTGTATGGTTTATAACAAAAGCACAAGAGCAATTTAAATGGAATGTTATATTTGAAATTTTATACCAAACTGTCCCACAGTGAGATGAAAAGGCTAAATTATTACATATCTGAGAAACCCCACAACCTAGTATGTGCTGCATTGTGGCTGTGCCTATTAGGATCACTGAGGGGCAAGATCATCTGCTAACAAATGACCAAACCTCCCCATTTTTAGTAATATGCGGGATTTATATAGTGTGCAATGCTTTACTGTAAAAAGGAAGACAGTATAGTTACCATTCAATACAATTCAAGAGGGTTAGAGGGACCAAGCTTCTTGTGAGAACTTACAATCTTAAAGAGAGGAGCAAGTGATATAAAAAGGTAGTCACTATGTTGGGATGAGTTGATGGAGAAAATAAAAGTTCAAGTGTTAGGTAAGGTGGGGTTGGCTTCCTTGAAGGTGAGTTTTCTGGCATCACCTAATGACAATAGGAGATAGCCCTGCAGAAGTTGTGGAAGTGAGTAGTGGAGGCAGTGACAAGGGAGCTAGAGAGTAAGAGGTCTTGGAAGGGTCGAAGAGGATGGTTTGGGTGATAATCAGTATTCTAGGCTTGACGTATTCCATCTTCCACCCTACATCCATGACATTCTCCTTCTTTAACCCTTTCCCGCCACTTCCTCCCAGACCTTTAGGAGGTTCTACAGTAAATGCCGGGAGGCAAAGGCGGGCATTCAGATCATGTGACCGCTGTGATTGGCAGTCACAGCGTTCACATGATTGGAAAGCCTCCTGATCGCAAGCATGCATAGGGAGCTTTCTGGTCCTCGCCGTTAACTGTGCTGGGAGTATGCAGGGCATGCTCTCAGCACAAAAAACTGTTTACACAGGGCCGCATATATGTGGCCTCTTTGTATTAAAGCCCACCCATTGAGAGGTCACATATATGTGTATCTCCAGCGGGAAGAGATTAATATAATGTGCCTGCCCATATTTTCATCATCCAATGTATCCCGTAAACACAATAGCTAGTGTGCCCTGCTATATCCACAAGTCAATGTTTCCATCTTTAATTCCCTCTGCTGATGCGCCCCAGTCCGATATTCCCTTTCTTGAGGTGCCAAACCCTTGATGCATCCTTCTGTACCTCTCCCCAAATAATTTTACTTCCAATGTTCCAACTTAAAGGAGGGGTGAATGTTGTAAATCAGTGCTTGTACTGCCTAACTGTTAACCCTGCTCAGCCTTGAGTGGATTTTCACAGGAATGAAGCACTAAAAGCCTAGAGTAAATGTTCTAATGTATTATAATTATAGGTGACTCACACACTTCCAACATTTCACTCCCTTGGATTCTACTGTTCTATGTCTCACTCCTATTTCTGTTTTTAACAATGACACCAGTTTCCTGTTGTACATTAGGTCATGCTGAAAAAATAAATATCTAATCATTTGCAAGATATATCCTACTGCCCTCCACAGTAGATTCGCGTGCACTCTGTACTTCTGTTGTGTCAAAACACCTGATACTTTATTGCACAACAAAAGTCAGCTGATTCTTTGCCAGTATGAAAGTGGTGCAAATAAAAAGAGCTGTCTAAATGCTTGTGGAATTCTTTGCAAGCCTATATTTCCCCACATAAAAACGATTTAAAGGATCTGCTTGTTTTTAACAGAAAGTATCAGGCCAGGATCTGTCTGCTTAGCATAAATGGAAGGCCGACATGACTTGGTTTGGCAGGCTTAGGCTGTAGTCAGTGAAGGGTTAATTTTACCTTTTTTTTTCTTCAAAGTAAATGCTGTTATCTTATTAGTGAGGAGAGGGGTGGATTGATAGGAGGGAGGTGTCTTCCTCAAGGATCAGTTGGAGCAGTGAAAGCGTCCTTCTCTTGCCCTCCTCCCTTCAATTCTTTCTGATACTGTTTTTTTTTTTCACGTTGTTCAACTTTTCTCTTCCTCAGCCAGTGTGGTTGTGTGTTGGGTTATGGGGAGGACTGGTTCTTATACACTCATTTTTAGTTGGACTTGCAGGCTCACAGCAGCAGGCGGGGGTCTCAGGGTTTTGATTTATTTGTGAGTTGTTTAACTTGCAGATAATTGTGTCATGGTCATGGCAGCTATAGCATTGGCAATACCACAGTCAAGCCTTCACATAAGACCCTCTTTGCCCATCTGAGCAAATACAGTAGGTAAAATGTATAGATTACAGATATACATACAGAAAATATACAGACCTATGACAACAAGATGTTCTATATCACCTACAGTTGCAAGAAAAAGTATGTGAACCCCTTGGGATTACGTGGAGTTTTGCATGAATTGGGCATAAAATGTGCTCTGAACGTCATCTAAGTCACAACAATAGAAGAACACAGTCTGCTGAACATAATACTACACAAACATTAGATGTTGCCATGGTTTAATTGCACATAACATGTAAACATTCACAGTGCAGGGAGGAAAAAGTATGTGAACCTTTGGACTTAATAACTGGTTGACCCTCCTTTGGCAGCAATAACCTCAACCAAACGTTTCCTGTAGTTGCAGATCAGACCTGCACAACGATCTGGAGTAATTTTGGACCACTCCTCTTCACAAAACTGTTTCAGTGTAGCAATATTCTTGGGATGTCTGGTGTGAATCGCTCTCTTAAGGTCATGCCACAGCATTTCAATTGGGTTGAGGTCGGGACTCTGACTGGGCCACTCCAGAAGGCGTATTCTGTGCTGTTGCAGCCATTGTTTTGTTGAATTACTTGTATGCTTTGGGTCATTGTCCTGTTGCATCACCCATCCTCTGCGGAGCTTCAGTTGGCGGACAGATGGTCGTACGTTTTCCTGCAAAATGTCTTGATAAACTCTGGAAATCATTTTCCCATCAATGACAACAATCCGTCCAGGCCCTGAGGCAGCAAAGCAGCCCCAAACCATGATGCTCCCTCCGCCATGTTTTACAGTGGGGATGAGGTTTCATCTATCCACAGTATATTTTGCCAGTAGTGCTGTGGAACATCCAGGTGCTCTTTTGCAAACATCAAACGTGCTGCAATATTCTTTTTGGACAGCAATGGCTTCCTCCGTGGTGTCCTCCCGTGTACTCCATTCTTGTTTAAGGTTTTCCTTATTGTAGATGTGTCAACAAAAATGTTAGCATGTGCCAGAGATTTCTGTAGGTCTTTAGCTGACACTCTGGGATTCTTCTTTACCTCATGCAGCATTCTGTGCTGTGCTCTTGCAGTCATTTTTACAGGACGACCATGCCTAGGGAGAGAAGCAACAGTGCTAAACTTTCTCCATTTGTAGACAGTCTGTCTTACCGTGTATCTTTTGGAGATACTTTTGTAACCCTTTCCAGCTTCATGCAAGTCAACAATTCTTGATCGTAGGTCTTCTGAGAGCTCTTTTCTGCGAGGCATGGTTCACATCAGACAGTGCTTCTTGAAACCAGTAAACCCAAAACAGGTGTGTGTTTTTTAAGGGCAGGACAGCTGTCAGCAACACATCCAATATCATCACACTGATTGGAGTCAAGGTTGGCTCACTCCTGGCTCCAATTAGCTCTGGGAGAAGTCATTAAGCTAGGGCCTCACGTACTTTTTCCTCCTGCACTGTGAATGTTTACATGTTATGTGCAATTAAACCATGGCAACATCTAATTTTTTGTGTAGTATTATGTTCAGCAGACTGTGTTCTTCTATTGTTGTGACTTAGATGACGTTCAGAGCACATTTTATGCCCAATTCATGCAAAACTCCACGTAATCCCAAGGGGTTCACATACTTTTTCTTGCAACTGTATAACTACTAATGTCCATACAGTGTTTCATACCTCCCACATCTACATCCTGAAAATGTTCCACATCACCTACACCTACTAATGTCCAGATAGTGTTCCACACCTCCTACGCCTACTAATATCCTGACAGTGCTCCATATCACCTACTCCTACTAATGTCCAGATAGTGTTCCATATCTCCTACGCCTACTAATATTCTGACAATGCTCCATATAACCTATGCCTATTAATGGCCAAATAGTGCTCAATATGTCATATGCCTACTGCCCTGACAGTGCTCCATATCACCTACGCCTGCTAATGTCCAGATAGTGCTCGGAGTTAAAAAAACAGAGTCTACTAACCTGTAAGTGACAACTGATCTTTCCTATTAATATTGTAACTGGGATATGAGTGCTAGCAGGGTTGAAGGTTTTGTGCAGTGCACAGTGTGCTGCATGTATGCAGCAATGGAGCAACAGCTCCGGATGGATACCGCTGCGACAGGTGTGAGTGGCTTGCCCTTCTGGAATCTCACGTTAGAGGTCTGGAGGAGCAAGTTGCAACACTAGACAGAACTATCAACCTTGAAAGGGGTCTTCTGCTCTCTGAGCAGGTAGCTAATGGGATTGATGTGGAGGGCGGAGGGGCTAATCAGGATTATCAGGTAGGAAGATGGGTTACTGTAACGAGAGGGAGTGGTAGGGGCTCACAGAAAAAGAAGGCTGGCCCTGGGTTTGAGCACCCAAACAGATTTGCCAAGTTGAGTAAAGATGTGGGGGTGGCAAGCTCAGGGGTGGCAGCCATGGATGTCACTGCTAACACTAACAACCGGGAGGGCAGACCATCTGGGAGGGGTGGTGAGGGTAGTGCATGAAGTCCTAGACAGCTGGTGGTAGTAGCGGATTCTATGATCAGGACTGATAGAATAATTTGTCACCAGGATCGCCTCAACCGAATGGTTTGCTGTCTCCCTGGTGCCAAGGTTCGGCATGTGGTGGACCAGGTTGATAAATTACTGGGAGGGGCTGGGCATGACCCAGCTGTCTTGGTTCATGTTCGAACCCATGACAGAATACATGGAAGGTGGAGGCTCCTTAAGAATCAATTTAAAGAACTAGGCTGCAAGTTGAAGGGAAGGACCTCCAAGGTGAGATTCTCTGAAATATTACCTGTGCCATGCACAACTCAGGAAAGACAAGGAGAGATTAGAGAACTCAATGCATGGCTGAAGACCTGGTGTGAGAGGGAAATATTTGGGTTTCTAGAGCACTGGGCTGACTTTTCATTGGGGTGCAACCTATATGCTAGAGATGGTGTGCACCTAAATGGAAGGGGGTCTGCTGTGCTGGGGGAGAGGTTTATGGGAAGGCTGGGGGAGTATTTAAACTAGGATCGAGGGAGGAGGGAGAATTAGATTATAATGGGGTAGACAGATCAGACAGGGGTCACCACTTATCGGTGGGTGGAATGGGGAAAGATGGGGGGAAGGCTATGGATGATGATAAGAAGGTTCCCATGTTACAAACAACCAGTGGAATTGGTACCATTTGTATGAAAATAAAAAAATATGCAAAATACGTGTGAACAAGGTATCAATTAAAGTGTTTGTTCACTAATGCCAGAAGTCTGTCAAGCAAAATAGGTGAGTTGGAAGCTTTGTTGCATGAAGAGAACTATGATTTAATTTGTATTGCTGAATCTTGACTTCATTCTTCGCATGACTGGACCATTAATATTCCTGGCTATGTTCTCTTTCGGAGAGACAGAGTAAATAGGAAAGGTGGTGGTGTCTGTCTCTATGTGAGAAGTGATCTCGGAGTGAGTGTGAAAGAGGACCTAGTTGATGGAGAGTGTGATGATGCTGAAGTATTATGGGTAGAACTGCACATGCGGGTGCATACTACAAAGGTAATCATTGGAGTTTGTTATAAGCCTCCCAGTGTTAATGAGGAGGTGGAAACTCAGCTCCTTGCATAGATTGAAAGGGCTGCAAGGGCTGGGACAATGATAATAATGTGGGATTTTAACTACCCGGAAATTGACTGGAGTAATGGTACTGCAGGAACAGTTAAAGGGCAAAAATCTTTAAACCTACTACAGGACAATTTTATGGTAGAGTTCATAGAGGCCCCAACTAGGAATGATGCTCTGCTGCACCTGGTAATCTCAAACCATGCAGAGCCTATTACGAATGTCCATATAAAAGAACATCTGGGTAGCAGTGACTATAACATGATTTAATTTATTGTTATTGTTAACTGTAAACAGCAAGCACATACGGGAAAAATAAAACCGCTCATTTTCAAGAAAGCTAATTTTCCAAGGTTGAGAGCTGCTCTCCAAGACTTAGACTGGGAGGGAATATTGGCATTGATGAACACAACAGAAATGGGAGTTCTTCAAAAAAAACTGTATGTGAACACACTGCAAAATATATTCCCATTGGGCAACAAGTTTAAAAGGCTAAAAATCAAACCTATGTGGCTTACGGCCAAAGTTAAAAAGGAACACTATCATTGTTTAAACATTACAAAGAATATAACAGAATATACAAAAGGAAATAAAGGCCGCAAAAATTTAAAACAAACGATGGATTGCAAAAGATAGCAGGACCAACCCCAAAACATTCTTCAAATATATTAATAGTAAAAAGGTCTGGTCCGAGCATGTAGGCCCTTTACAAAATAATCTAGAGTGGGTTACTGGGGACAACGAGAAGGCAAATTTATTTAATACCTTTTATAGCTCTGTGTATACAAAGGAGCATGGGGGAGCTCTTGTCCATGATGGGCATGGTATTGACATAGCTCCACATGATCCACATTGGCTCACAATTGATATGATACAAAATATTTTGACAGTATAAAGGTGAATAAAGCACCTGGACTGGATGGCATACACCCACGGATCTTTAAAGAATTTAGCTCTGTCATTTCAAAGCCATTGTTTCTAATTTTTAGGGACTCTTTAATGACTGGCATCGTACCACTGGATTGGTGTAAGGCCAATGTGGTGCCAATATTTTAAAAGGGGTCAAAATCTTTACCAAGTAATTATAGACCTGTTAGTTTAACTTCTATAGTTGGGAAGATACTGGAGAGTTTAATAAAAGACCACATAGATGAGTTCTTGCTAGAAAAAATATATTAAGCAACAGACAGCATGGATTCATTAAAGTCAGAAGTTGTCAAACAAATCTGATTTCTTTTTATGAGGGGGTGAGCAAAACCTTGGACAGAGGGGTGGCGGTGGACGTGGTATACTTGGATTTTGCAAAAGCATTTGACACAGTTCCCCACACACAGCTAATGTGTAAGGTAAAGTCTACGGGCTTGGAAAAATCTGTATGTTAATGGATAGAAAACTGTCTAAAAGGTCATCAGTGGTGTATGCCAGGGTTCTGTGTTGGGACCCTTACTTTTTAATATATTTATAAACGATATAGGGTCTGAGAGCAACAATCCCATTTCAGTCTTTGCAGATGACACCAAGCTGTGCAGTAGAATAACGTCCTTACAGGATGTCTCCAACTTACATGCCGACCTCAATGCACTATTTAATTGGGCAACTGTGTGGCAAATGAGGTTTAATGTTGATAAATGTAAGGTTATACACTTGGGGGCTAAGAATATGCATGCATCATACATACTAGGGGGAGTACAACTGGGGGAATCAATGGTGGAGGAGCATCTGGGGGTTCTGGTAGATCACAAGCTTAATAATGGCATGCAATGCCAAGCTGCGGTTTCTAAAACGAGCAAAATCCTCTCTTGTATTAAAAGAGGTATAGACTCCAGAGAGAGAGATATCATATTACCCCTGTACAAATCATTAGTAACACCTCATCTAGAATATGCAGTTCAGTTTTGGGCACCAAGTCACAAAAAGAACATTGGGGAACTTGAGAAAGTACAGAGAAGGGCAGCTAAACTGATACGAGGAATGGAGGAGCTCAGCTATGAGGAAAGATTAGAGGAACTGAATTCATTCTCTCTTGAGAAGAGGAGATTAAGGGGGGATATGATCAACATGTATAAATACATCAGTGGTTCATATAGTGAACTCGGTGTAGAGCTATTCACCCTGAGGTCATCACAGAGGACAAGAGGGCACTCTTTACGTCTGGAGGAAAAGAAATGTAATCTCCAAAACACAGAAAGGTTTCTTCACAGTGAGAGCTGTGAAAATGTGGAATAGACTCCCTCAAGAGTTGGTTCTGGCCAGCTCAGTGGATTGCTTCAGAAAAGGCCAGGATTGTTTCTTAGATACACATAACTGGATACTAACATTTAAAGGTAAAGTTGATCCAGGGAATATCCAATTGCCTCTCGGGGGGATCAGGAAGGAATTTTTTTCCCAGCAGGAGCAAATTGGATCATGCTTTGCTGGATTTTTTGCCTTCCTCTGGACCAACTGTGGATATAAGATTATAACTTTTTTTTTTTCTATGGTTGAACTGGATGGACTTTTGTCTTTTTTCAGCCAGACTAACTTTGTAACTATATATCTTTGCCTACTACCCTGACAGTGCTTCATATCACTTATCTGATGTCCAGATAGTGTTCCATAGCTCCTACACCTACTAATATCCTGACAATGTCCAGATTGTGCTCCATATGTCCTACACCTACTACCCGACAGTGCTCCATATCACCTTTGCCTACTAATGACCTGATAGTGTTCCATACCTCCTAAGCCTACTAATATCCTGACAGTGCTCTATATCATCTATGCCTACAAATGTACAGATAGTGTTCTATATCTCCTTCGCCTACTAATGTCTTGACAGTGTTCCATATCACCTACGCCTACTAATGCCCAGATAGTGTTCCATACCTCTCATGCCTACTAACATCTTGACATTGCTCCATATCATTACGCCAACTAATGTCCAGATAGTGTTCCATACCTCCCATGCCTACTAACATCTTGACATTGCTCCATATCACCTACACCTACTAATGTCCAGATAATGTTCCATACCTCCTATGCAGGGGCGGACTGACAACTCATGGGGCCCCCGGGCAATAAGGGATCATGGGGCCCCTTTGTGCTCGCCCACACTCAAACCACACCCAAAAAAGCCTATGAAAGGTACCAGGGGCTTCTCATGGGGCCTCCTACTAATCCCGGGCCCTCGGGCAGTGCCCGAATTCCTAAATGGTCAGTCCGCCCCTATGCCTGATAATATCCTAACAGTGCTCCATATCACCTATACCTACTAATGTCCAGATAGTGTTACATATTTTCTAAGCCTACTAATATCCTAATAGTGTTTCATATCACCTACTCCCACTAATGCCCAGATAGTGTTCCATATCTCCTACGTCTACTAATATTATGAGAATGTTCCATATCAGATACGCCTACTAATGCCAAGACAGTGTTTACACCCTCTTAGAATTGGCAACCTGTGAGCCACCGGACATAAGTGAGCGCCTGCATTAGAGCTGAACAGACTGCCCTCTTCTTGCTCTAACAACACAATACAGTACCTATGCTACCACTCCCTGGAGGCTGTACATGATATTTAGCAGTGTGTAGGCCATGGCATGGTGAAGGGAGATCTGCCCTAAAGCTTCAAAAAGTGTGCATCGTCTGGGGTGCATTTGAGCTGTTTTTGACAGCTCAGTACAACAGAAGAGAAATCAGAAGGCAAGCCTGAGTGGAAGTGTTTTTGCTTCATCGGGTCACAAAAAATAGTCATGGGAGTTATGTAGACTCTATGGATTTGGTTGTGAAGGCTGATTTTAGTGCTAGAAAAAAAAACATACACATAAATAAACTTCTCATCTTCCTCCACTTTATTATTAAAAATCAACAAGCAAAAAACAAATAAAAGTTGAAATTAAAGAGCTAGCAAACATCAAGTAATCAGTTCATTCCAATGAAAAGCCAAGAGACACAACTGTAAAGGTGGCCGCACATGTATCTATATGATCATTTCGTTGATCAGTCCATGTGACTAAAATTATTGAATTGAATTAGAAATGTAAATCAAAGATCCTGCATTCAATCAATTTAGTAAGCTTTTGATTTTGACATGGGCACATTGATAGGCCATGGCATTGTTTTATAAATCAACTCTGATTGACTGAATGAATATCAGCGTGGTGTCAGATAAATGATATGTGTATGTGTATAGCCACCTTAACATTCATCGCAAATGAAAACCCTAACTAATAAAAGCTAATAGGGTTTTAGAGGTACCATACCTAGGTATGGTACCTTTAAATCCCCATTAGCTTTTTTAGTTAGCTTTTTTAGTTAGGTTTTAAATTTGCAGTGTCTTACAAATAAGGGGTGTGGTACCAGTAAATCTGTGTAGCAAGGATTTTGAGACCTCTTAGGTTTCCATCTCCCACCTTATCCCCATTAATTATTCTTAACATTCATCCTGTGGTTTACAAAGCTATAATTCTGCTTTATTGGAAAATCTTGTTTAGTAAATCTGTGTTGTGGCTGGGCCTGAACCTTTTAAATGTCTGAACCTGAACCCAGGCCTGAACCTCTGAAAAGCAGAAAAGCATAATCAATTTTCCATCAACCCCCTCTCTCTTAACCCACCACAGAATCATCACCGCACATGGGAGCGTGAGAGGGGTGTTGCACAGTACTAAACTATGTGAGAAGAGTCTGCATCCCATCCTGAAAACCCAATGAATCAAGGAAACTGTTTATTATAAAACACACATTGATACAAGCCCAATCACTAACATCTCGTCATGACATGACATGTTTATGCAATTACAAAATCCCAGTGTTTTTAAATCTGTAGTTTTCATTAAGGTAATACATGTTGATCCTGCTAGGAAGGTTCTTGTTCAGGCACTTCTTGTAATGGGTTTACAAAAGCCTCCCAAATGTGCTACTGCCTTGTCACCCTGTGCTCCTAGTAGAGACCACAAGCTGCCGTGCCAACACACATGGCACAGGCATAGTCCACTATTGTCACTATTAGGAAACTGGTCCAGAGCAATGATTTGTAGCCAAATCTGGAGTGAGTATATGCAGAAAGGAAGTGGCCAAAAAAAAGGCTGGTGGTGATCCGTAGGACCAAGGTAAAATAAATAAATAAATAAAAAAGGTAAAAACAGAATTTATTGACCATTTATAATATGCAGTGCTTTAGCAAACTAAATGTCATCCAGTTAGAGTTTACATCTACTTTAATTGTAAACTGAGATGACTCACTGATGTTATCACAGCTGAAACGTTTCCTAGACAGCACTAACACTAATTGATTTAGTGCCCAAGTGGGTTCAGAATAACAATAAAATGAGTAGGCTCAAACTTTTTAAATGTATCTCTGTAGCAGAAGTAGCGAGTATCACATTTTCAAAAAAGGGTCGATTTATGCTGATAAAACATACCTCTCCTAACAAAAAAAATTAGGGCTGCCACTGTTGACCGCCCTCTGAAAATGCTAGTTGTCTGGCTGTCCCGGTAGTCCCAGTGCCTGTAGCTTCAGTACTTCTAAATCAATGACCTGGTACAAGTATGCTCATACGGAAAGGAGGCAGAGGTCCTTATCAGCATATATGTTCTAGGGAAGTAAATCATATAGGATTAGAAGTGCCCGGTCATACCGATATGATTTCAGGTGTGATTTGGGAATTGAAATTGCTCCTAATGAATGTGAATGTCAGTATCTTAACATTTACGATTTCTAAAGTAGTTCTTGCATTGCTTTTTCTGCAGTTTTGTTGTGATTTCACATACATAGAATAGAATGGAAGTCACACTGCAAATTGCGAGAAATTGCTGAAAATCTTCACAAGTAGCAATAAAGTCTTCAGAAATCACACCTGAAATTTGCGATTTTAAATCGTAGCGGTGTGAACGGTGACTTAAAGCGGACTTCTAGTCACACTGTAAAAAAATAAAAGTCAGCAGATACAAAAACTGCTGACTTTTAAAAAAACAGCCACTCACCTGTCCTTCATATCCATGGTGTCCTACCCGCAGCCCATTTCCCGGCACCGAAATCTTCAGTGTGTACACACGTCTGTGACAGCTTGTGGCTTCATAGCCAGACACCCACTGCGCATTCGCGAGTAGTGCTGCACCTTCTGAATGGTCCCGTAGTCTTCTGGGACCTGTCATGTGTCCCAGAAGACTACGGGCAGGGAGGGAGGGAAGACAACTTCCGCATCTGATCACCTAGGCGACTGCAGCGGAAGTGGGAGCCGGACCAGTCTCTAAAGCGGAACTTCCCCTTTTGGTTGGAGCTCCGCTTTAAAGAATGCCTCTGATATTGATTTCACTTTGCCGTGAACTTTCTTAAAGTGAACCTAGATTTTAAAAACGTTCTAAGTAACACTAAGACTGGTGTCATGGCACCAGAATAGTGGATGGCATAGCTCTGGGGGTTGTATAAAATGCATAATGCCAGGTTATATGCACGTGCTGTATCTTTTTTTTACCATGATTTACTACTTGAACACTAAATGCAATTTAAAATCAGCTCCCTGCTGTCAAGGGTATATCTGTAATTGCTGATCATGGGGCAAAGTTCACCTCTGGATGGAACTGCATTGTGTTTAATAACCGGAGTCTGCTCAACAGTCCAAGATGTATAGAAAATTAAAGTGTTACTAAACCCACAACAGTAAAATTAGTCTGTATATTCAGTAAAGCATGCTTGATATACTCACTGTGGAACCTAAGGGGTTATTGCCCTGCACTGTGTAAAAAGGATGTTTGATCCTGTCTTCTCTCATCCTCCCCTTCTTCTACTGTCCCCAATCCATGTGCTGATAGAACAGAACCTTGGGGGCAAGCTGCACATGCTCAGTTTGGTGTGTATTGCGAGAGTTTCTTTTTCTTTTCTTGGAAGAGTACATGTAATCAGCACAGGGCCAATCAGCGCTGTCCAGACAGTGGGTCAGGGGTTATGCAGCCTCACAGGACAATCAGGGAAGAATGAAAATACCTCCTACAAGCTTTAACCAGTGCTCTGCTGGACACTGATAGAAGTCACAAGACTGTTATATACTGCTGATGAGAAAAGGTATTAAGCAGTTTAAATTTACTAAACTATTTACATTTCCATGTTATGTGTATTGTGGGAGACCAGATATAGTGAATGCAGGGTCCTGGGTTTAGTAACACTTTAAGGGAGACATCTATTTTGAGTATATATTTTTTCCCTGTCTTTTTTAACTTAGGAAACTTTATATTTTGTGTATATTAAATTAAAAGAGAAGTAAGACCAAAGCTTTGTTGGCCAGTCTTCTCTTGTGGGTCAAAGCATTCCACATTTTTTACTGATCTGATGCATTGTAGTCTATAAAACCATAAACACAGCTGTGTAAAGAAGAGTAGTAGAGTAATGAGTACAGAGCCGAAAAACAAAAATAGCAAATTTAAATTTGAGTGCAGTAATTTAGGAGCATATGCGTCTTTACATGTCTATACACATGTTTACGCACATATATACATGTATATTGCAATACTAGCAATGAAGAAGAATTTTACGCATGTATAAACTTACACACCTTTACGTGCATTTATTATTATTATTATTATTATTATTATTATACAGGATTTATGGCGCCAACAGTTTGCTCAGTGCTTTACAATATAACGGGAGACAATACAGCAACAATACAGTTCAATACAAGAGGGATAGGTGGGCCGGCCCTGCTGCTTGGAGCTTACAATTTATGCAAGGTCCAAGATCCTGAGAATAAAGATCAGAAAATCCTTACATCTGTATGCAATCAGGAGCTCTTAGTGACTAGAATCAAAGCTGTTCTTGAACGACTATTTTATGCATTATTCTATCAAAATGGTTTTTCAATAAAATTCCTGTAGTTCAGTACACGTGCTCCAATATTTCACAGTGCATCCAAAGAAATAAAAACGGGTTTAGGTAAATAGTTCTTCTCTTTTTGCATTGGTCAATCTTTGTGTTTGGCCTAGCATTACTAATTCAAGTCAGCTGTGACATATAAAAAAAATTGGGGGGAAATAACAAGGCAATTTAATTGTATATAGAATATGAGCAGTCTCATCACATGAGATAATCTGGTGCACTGGGAAATGTTGTTGCTTATGTATTGCTCTTTGCTGATTCAGCAAAGACAAGCCAGCAGCACACTGCGCATCCTATTGAGCAGAACAGGGACACTGCCCAACATACACTGCATACTGCATGTACACGACTAGGGATTTCCCAACGATCAGACAAAAATAGGTTTCTACACGTATAGCCAGCTTCAGGTACAGCTGATAAAAATAGAGAATAATTAAATAAGACATAAGTATCTTGTTAAATAAAAGGCTCCAGCTTCTTAGTAACCAGAATTATCTCCCTCCATAGTATGAACAATGGCTGAATATAATACATTGTAGGTGTAATTGGCAGGCAAACCTGCTGTAAATAAAAACAAAAAGTTCCCCAAAACAAGATTTGGAAAGATTAAACTATATAAGCTATAGAATATTCTTGCATTAAATGCTGATTTTGCTATCAGTGGTACTAGAGTATGTATTATGTGGCACTAGCTGGCAAAACTGTGGATGGTGTACACAGGGCTGCTGTTAGAAACCATGGGGCCCCATACAGCCAACCTGAAAGGGCCCTCCCAAATAAACAAAGTTTACAGTGCTTCAGTTATGAATGAACACAGTGAGTGGTCTATACCGATCACATATTGTGTTCATCCCAGAAAGGAAGCAGCTGGTAAATCTGACATATTTACTGGACCCTTCCCCCACTCTCCATCCTGAAGGATCATATTGCGTACTTCCAGCCACCGGTTGGAAGGAGAGGAGGGAAGCTGGCAGCACTGTGGGTGTAGGGGGGGGGGCACACAGGGAGGCCTAGGCAGAGGGGGGAAACATATGGTGCACAGGGAAGGAAAAAGGAGAAAAAGCAAACTTTCAGTTTCTGCAGAGAAAGCCATACAGGGGATCAGTTCCAGTAAATGTTCCCCTCTACTATGCTGATCACCCTCCCTGCCCACATCCAATTCTCCCAGCTGCCTGGGCCCCCCTGCTAGCCTGGGCCCCACACAGTAGGACAGGTGGTACCCCCTTATCCACAGCCCTGGGTGTACAGTATTGTGTAACCTAGGTTTCTTACATACACACTGTGAGAAGTTCCAGGGTTAGTGTCTGTTGCTTGAACCTGGAAGCTTTCATTGGAATAAAATAAAGCCTGCAATCCTAGGTCCACATCTTACCTGGACATTAGACCTCATTATTAGTGTGATCTGTCCACAGACTATTGCATATTGGAGCTGACTGATGCTCACAGCGCTCTCTCTCACTGCTGTGAAATCCTGCTGCTGGGTGAAAAGATTGAGTGCTGACATAACACTAAGAAAGGTGCATGTGTTGTTAGTCAAGGACTGACCTCAGTTTAGTGTTTGGCTCAGATAGCAGATGTTTTGCTTGTTTTACGCTATAAACAAGATGTAGAAAGAAATCTCTTTTGCATTGAATTGGGTGTTTGCTACATGCCTTTCTAAACAAAGGAAAGTACAACTCCACTTGGATGGTTTCTAGGTGTCCACGCCGTACTTTACTGGTTTACAGCTGCCAATACTAGTTGAGCCTGTCCCCCTTATAGTATGTAAATGCACAATCCCAATGCACACTTTCCTGCAGGAAATTACTGTATGCATAGGTGGGTGCTGCAGAGACTGTCGGCTGGAACCAAGTAGAGTCAATGGCACTGGCACACCAAGGATTTCCAATGTGGGCCCGAAAAGGCTTTAATGAAGGTTTGCATAGTTACAGCAAGGCAAAGTTTCGGAGTCTCGTAGGACTCCTTTATCCCATGCCTGATGAAGCTGTCCTGCGAGACTCCGAAATATTACTTTGCTGTAACTATATAAACCTTCATTAAAGCCTTTTCAAAATCACATTGGGGAGCCTTGGTGTGCCGGTGACATTTCTCTTCTTATAGTATGTATGGACATTCCTCCAATTGTCCCTCATTTAGAGGGAATGTCCCACTTTTGGAACCAAATTCTCCTTTCCTTTTCAGTTGTCCCTCTTTTAGGCCTAATGTAATGATGTCTTTAGAAATGTGTTATATTACCATCAAAAGTGTTTTTCTGCACTAAACAATTCATCTAAGTTTCATAATATATTATTTGTTACTTTGAAAAGCCAAAATAAAATAAAAGAAGTGATAAAAAATCTTTGGGTTAAACCGATTATTTTTTGTGCAATAATCCTCTAACCATGTTAATGGTGGTAAGGCAGTGGTGAGTCCTTTGTCTATACAGTATACTGCATGCTATAACCAATTCCTCTTTCCAATCTCACAAATTTGGGAGGTACAGTATGTATATGGATTCTTATTTCACTACCATGTATTTCACATATATGGTAAAACAAAGAGAACTAGAATAGCAACAATTTCTGGGGAAATTGTGTGAAGTGTTCTTGCCTCCACCAGTAGTCTACAACTGGGCGGAGTAACCGGGTGGAGTGGCTTGAGTAACTGTTGTGTGGTTGGAGTGGCTGGAGTAACTGTGAAAAGGTTGGACTGGGCAGAGTAACTTTATGGAGTGGGCAGAGTAACTGTGTGGAGTGTTTGGAGAGAGTAAAGATAGTAAACATTACATTAACCAATTGATTGATCAAATTTAAAAAGTGTGCATGGCAAGCTTGATAGAGGGAGAAATGCATTTCAACTTTTAATTATTTATATAGCCCATTTAATTGCAATGTGAGGTGGCTAGAGTGCAGTTTCAATGAATGTCAATGGGCGGCGTGAGTTGCAAACAAATGGTCATATTGTGAAAACTATCAGGACTATGGCTTAGCCATGGACATTTTTAGTGGCAGCAGGGATAGCTGAACGTTTTTGATATAAGATTTGTGTAGGTGGGCTTGAAAATGAGGGAGTGATGGCAGTTTAGAAATCATGTCCTGATTTTTCAGCTCACACTCTAGCTTTGTCAACTCCCACTCTAGTTTTGAACATTCCGCCATTCATTCCTATGGGACCAATTTCACCACAAAAACGCCGATATTTCGTGAACCATTCGGCGAAACCTTTCCTCAAAGTAATAGCACACCAATCGGGAACAATCCGCACGTTTCAGTATATTACTGTCTATGTAGTGTAAAAACTGTGGGAGGAGTTAGGGTGGTAAATTTGGCTATAATAATAAGAATATATATGTGAGATAACAGTAAGTGGCCTTGCCATGCAAGAACACTTAATAATATGGTGGGAATGTTAAATTTCACATGCAAAGTACACAGTACCTCTTTCCTGCCACAAAGAAAAAAAATCTGCTTACAAGTTATGTCACGCAACCTAAAACCTAGGTAGTAGATCATATGATCCATGGTGACAAGGACTATCGGGAATGTTTTAAGTCAATAAAGACTGCACAGACCTTAAACAACAGACTTTGCTCTGTTCTGGTAGGAGTCTATACCAGGTTACTTAGCTTTCCTCCAATTTTTGGCAAATATATTTAATAATGTCTTCTATGAGCAAGTATTGTTTGGCATTTTCATCTAAAGTTCAGAAAGTAGGTGCTCGGGGGTACCCCCTATCAATAGCATTGTCACAGTGTTGACTGATAAAGTTATACTCTCATCCACAGTTCGTCCTTTAAAATCACATGATGCTTTTACTGTAAACTTGTATAGTCTCCATGTTTAGTGCCATATGTAAAAAGAACCGTAGTCTTATAAAAACATAATAGGACAATATAAATTATGTCTGAATGACACCAAGAATAGGTGGCTTACTTGCCCAGAGATGGAAGTGGTGTGATGACTTGAGAAAAGACCACACCCGAAAAGTGTCCTGACAACACCTTAATCTTCTTCTGCAGGTGGGCAAGCTTGTGTTCCAGCGCTGTGTGGTTTCCGGTCAGATGTATTCCGGTTTGATGACGTCACTTCCGGTGTTGAGCTCAGTGCTGGTCCATGCTCCCATGCTCCAGCGGATTCTGATGTGGGTACCTTGGATTATACCATGACCAACCCACCATAAGAGATGTCACTCAAGGGTATAACATCACTGGCACACCTTACCATCTTCAGGCGCCAGTCACCACATCACCGGCACGCCACTTCCATCTTTGGGCAAGTAAGCCACCTATTCTAGATGCCATTCATCTAGGTAGGAATACCAACCAGTGCCTACTATCTGGTCTTTGGAGCAAGTTTTGCTCACACTACTCCTGGTACCCTTCCTGTGGGCTGCTGTGGGTATTTATTCACACACATTTTCATACCTCCCCATTAGAGGAAGATGGACAGCTTTTAGTATATGGTATGTAGGCAATGAACACATCTCTGCTAAGCCCCCAAGCATGGAACACCCAGAAAATTAATATGGAAAAATGATCGTTTAAACGCACGAGTATTTTTTGTATACTTTTTCCTTTTAACTGCACTTTCAAAATAAGAAATGCAACAATTTAGAGGTTGGATGAAACTTTTTGTGTAGTATAACACTTTAGGCTTCATGCGCACAGGATGTAAAAAATGCCGCTTTTACAAGAGTTTGGCTGAGTTTTTTTCTGCCTCTAAACACTCATCTATGTTAGCCTATGTGTCCATGTACACATAGGCATTTAGGGGCAGGGGCGTTTAGAGGCAGGAAAAAAAAAACATCCCTTGCACGTATAGAAGAGCAGAAAGAAAGGCACATAAATATGCAGTCAATGCTAGATGCTTTTAAGCGAGTTTACATGTTAATGCCTTCTAATGGCCAGAATAAATTAATATTCTGGCAAATAGAATGCACTATTGCAAAACGTGGTTTTAGGTGAGTTTTCCTCCCTTGGAACAATGGCATCCGGGGGAGGAAAAACTCTGTCCTGTGTGCATAAGGCATTTAGTAGCATGAGACAGACTGAGCTCAGTTCCCTTTCTCACACACAGGAAGGACGTAGCTCAGTCTGTCTAATGTAGTCTCTCATATCACATCTAAGATGGTAGTACCAAGCGGCAGTCTCAGAGCCTTTAGATATCTACACAGAAGATTGTTGAAATGAATGGTCTGGGTCGGGACAGGGTCCCTTTAACATTTGGTCACAGCCTCCAAGCGCGCCATAGGTGTATACTAACCGGCCTCTTTATTAGGTACACCTGTTTAATTGCTTGGTAACACAAATTGCTAATCAGCCAATCACATGGCAGAAACTCAATGCATTTAAGCATCTAGACGTGGTGAAGATGACTTACTGAAGTTCAAACCAAGCATCAGAATGGGGAAGAAAGAGGATTTAAGTGACTTTGAACATGACATGGCTGTTGGTGCCAGACAGGCTGGTCTGAGTGTTTCAAAAACTGCTGATCTACTGGGATTTTCACGCACAAACATCTCTAAGGTTTACAGAGAATGGCCCAAAAAAAAGAAAATATCCATTGAGCGGCAGCTGTGTGTACAAAAATGCCTTGTTGATGTCAGAGGTCAGAGGAGAATGGGCAGACTGGTTCGAGATGATAGAAAGGCAACAGTAACTCAAATAATCACTTGTTACAACCAAAATAACAACACATGCAGCGCTACAAATGGTTAATATAAATTAACATATAGGGTAATAAGTGATGGGCTACTGGTGCTTAATGGTGATTAATAAGTGTCCTCATAACATGATACAATAGTCCCAGTAAGCCGTGCAAAAGTGGTTGACTCCGTGCTGAAAGGTGTCTAATATTATGCACTCACCAGAAAGCGCATAATATGCGCATTTGAGTTGTCAGACCACTCCTGGTCCTAGAAAGCTGAACCTGTGTGGATCATCTGGCAAGCTGTCACTCTGATGGGGATACACTTTTCCTTGGCCAGCAGGGGGATTCCAGACATCCAGAGACACTTAATAGCACTGATCCAGGTTCCTCACCCAGGGCACTCATATGAGATATCCACCTTAAGAGAGGGGGGGGCTTGACCATAAAGCCCACCCCAAAAAACGCTGATAGTGTAGTACGTTTTAAAAAGCCTTTATTGCAGAATAAAAACAGGTCACTCACAGGGTATCCCAGAGTCAAAGATGGCCGCCGGCCTCCACGAGGTACGGAACGGCGTGACGTCACCGGCTAGGCTCTACCCTGACGCGTTTCGTGCGGACGAGCACATTATCAAAGGGAGCGAGCACTAGCCGGACAAACTCATATATAGTGTTTCCCGCGCATGCGCGGTGAAACGAAAAAGCCGGTGACGCCATTTTGGCCCGCTCGCGCATGCGCAAAGCATACGATAGCGGCCATTTTCTTGGTTATCGCGGCTCAGGATAGGCAGATCATTATGCATTTAGGTGAATTCATCTCACCTGCACTACTATATAGAAGACCAGTATACAGGAAACAGAAACCATCCATATTACAGTGTATACTGGCCATAAGGGGTATTATATATATTATTGCACTATCCCTGACTCCATTGTAATGGAGTTTAATACAGGTGCAGTCAAATTAGCCAAATGAAGGCTAATTACATAGCACTTATCGCACGTATATATAAATATATTTAAATATAATATGGTAATAGCCAAACATCAATGAAATTAAGATAAATAATTCATAAATACTGGAATCGTGCCTAAAAACAACCCCGAGCCAGGATAACTTACACTTCACATAGTATAAAAAACCTTATATAAGCCATATATATAAAATGTATAAACATATACGTATATGCATTTAGGTGAATAAAAAATTAAAAAATAAAAAATTAATTAAAAGTAGGCTAAACATATCAACTTGTATCAATAAAACAATTAATGTCAAGGTCTACATTCAAGCCTTGAGGGAAAAATGACTGTAGCTCATAAATCCACCTGGTTTCCAACTTGGAAACCTATCTCTTTTTGTAAGTACCCCTCCAATGTGGTTTCACAATGTCTATAGCAACAAATTTCAAGCATTTGGGATTGTTATTGTGGCACAGCCGATAATGTAAAGATAATGAATGGTCCTTAAAACCTTTTTTAATATTTTTTAAGTGCTCACGCAGTCTATCCCGTAACCTTCTTGTTGTCCTCCCAACATATTGTTTCCCACAGCCGCACTCTAATAGGTAAACAACGTATGTACTATTACAAGTGATGGTGAGGAAGATCTCATCTACTCTAGGGAATGGCCTAACCTTTTGTTTTATCGGAGGTACATTGATGATGTGTTCTTATTGTGGCAGGGGGATGAATTCACTCTTAAGAATTTTTTTATTACATTAAATTTTAATGAATTAAATATTAAACTTTCTTACCAGTATGATCTTAAACAAATCGACTTTTTAGATCTTACCCTACATCATCAATGTACCTCCGATAAAACAAAAGGTTAGGCCATTCCCTAGAGTAGATGAGATCTTCCTCACCATCACTTGTAATAGTACATACGTTGTTTACCTATTAGAGTGCGGCTGTGGGAAACAATATGTTGGGAGGACAACAAGAAGGTTACGGGATAGACTGCGTGAGCACTTAAAAAATATTAAAAAAGGTTTTAAGGACCATTCATTATCTTTACATTATCGGCTGTGCCACAATAACAATCCCAAATGCTTGAAATTTGTTGCTATAGACATTGTGAAACCACATTGGAGGGGTACTTACAAAAAAAGATCGGTTTCCAAGTTGGAAACCAAGTGGATTTATGAGCTACAGTCTTTTTTCCCTCAAGCCTTGAATGTAGACCTTGACATTAATTGTTTTATTGATACAAGTTGATATGTTTAGCCTACTTTTAATTAATTTTTTATTTTTTAATTTTTTATTCACCTAAATGCATATACGTATATGTTTATACATTTTATATATATGGCTTTTATAAGGTTTTTTATACTATGTGAAGTGTAAGTTATCCTGGCTCAGGGGGTTGTTTTTAGGCACGATTCCAGTATTTATGAATTATTTAACTTAATTTCATTGATGTTTGGCTATTACCATATTATATTTAAATATATTTATATATACGTGCGATAAGTGCTATGTAATTAGCCTTCATTTGGCTAATTTGACTGCACCTGTATTAAACTCCATTACAATGGAGTCAGGGATAGTGCAATAATATATATAATACCCCTTATGGCCAGTATACACTATAATATGGATGGTTTCTGTTTCCTGTATACTGGTCTTCTATATAGTAGTGCAGGTGAGATGAATTCACCTAAATGCATAATGATCGCCTATCCTGAGCCGCGATAACCAAGAAAATGGCCGCTATCGTATGCTTTGCGCATGCGCGAGCGGGCCAAAATGGCGTCACCGGCTTTTTCGTTTCACCGCGCATGCGCGGGAAACACTATATATGAGTTTGTCCGGCTAGTGCTCGCTCCCTTTGATAACGTGCTCGTCCGCACGAAACGCGTCAGTGTGGAGCCTAGCCGGTGACGTCACGCCGTTCCGTACCTCGTGGAGGCCGGCGGCCATCTTTGACTCTGGGATACCCTGTGAGTGACCTGTTTTTATTCTGCAATAAAGGCTTTTTAAAACGTACTACACTATTAGCGTTTTTTGGGGTGGGCTTTATGGTCAAGCCCCCCCCTCTCTTAAGGTGGATATCTCATATGAGTGCCCTGGGTGAGGAACCTGGATCAGTGCTATTAAGTGTCTCTGGATGTCTGGAATCCCCCTGCTGGCCAAGGAAAAGTGTATCCCCATCAAAGTGACAGCTTGCCAGATGATCCACACAGGTTCAGCTTTCTAGGACCAGGAGTGGTCTGACAACTCAAATGCGCATATTATGCGCTTTCTGGTGAGTGCATAATATTAGACACCTTTCAGCACGGAGTCAACCACTTTTGCACGGCTTACTGGGACTATTGTATCATGTTATGAGGACACTTATTAATCACCATTAAGCACCAGTAGCCCATCACTTATTACCCTATATGTTAATTTATATTAACCATTTGTAGCGCTGCATGTGTTGTTATTTTAGTGTGAAGGTTTGAGGTTTGTGCCTTTCATGCCAGCTGCTTGCTATCCATCTCCAAGCGCTCGTTAATTATTCTTTCTGCTGTTTTGACTTGTTACAACCAAGGTATGCAGAATACCATCTCTGAATGCACATGTTAAACCTTGAAGCAGATGGGCTACAGCAGCAGAATACCATACTGGGTGCCACTCTTTTCAGTTAAGAACAGGAAATGGAGGCTACAAGTCGCACAGGCTCACCAAAATTGGACAACAGAAGATTGGAAAAACGTTGCCTTGTCTGATAAGTCTTGAATTCAGCTGTGACATTCAGATGGTAGGGTCAGAATTTGGCATAAGCAACACAAAAGCATGGATCCATCCTGCCTTGTATCAAAAGTTCAGGCTGGTGGTGTTTTAATGGTGTAGAAGATATATTTTTGGCACACTTTGGGTCCCTTAGTACGAATTGAGCATCGTTTAAATGCCACGACCTAAGGCTAGGTTCACACCTATGCCGTTTGTGTTTGATCCATTTCTGCAGTGCTTTTTGCTGTGCGTTTTGCGTTTTTGCACATACATTTTGTGTTTTTTTCCCCAACTTGTTGCTGGGCAGAATAAAACAAAAACACATAAAAAACGCTCTTTATACTTTTCTGTCGCTTCTCCATTGAAGTCTATAGAAGTCTATGCAACATTTTCTGTTTAAAAAAGTCCCTGACCCTTTCCAAAAAACGCACTGGATGAGAACACGGAGATGTGAACCTTTCCCATAGGAAATCATGTTAAATAGACTGCTGTGCATTTCTGCAAAATGCAGCGGAAAACACATAGGTATGAACCTAGAATAATTGAGTATTGTTGCTGACCATGTGTATCCCTTTATGCCTACAGTGTATCTTCTGATGGCTACTTCCAGCAGGATAATGAACCATGTCACAAAGCTCAAATCATCTCAAACTGGTTTCTTGATCATGACAATGAGTTCACTGTACTCCAATGACCTCCACAGACACCAGATTTCAATCCAATAGAGCACCTTTGGGTTGTGGTGGAGCGGGAGTTTCACATCATGGATGTGCAGCTGACAAATCTGCAGCAACTGTGTGATGTCATTACTATTATTATCATTATACAGGATAGTGCCAGCAGTTTGTGCAGTGCTTTACAAAATTAGGTAGACATAACAGTTACAATACAATTTGGTACAAGGAGAAACAGAGGGCCCTGCTCGTTAGAGCTTACAATTATGTCAATATGGACCAAAATCTATGAGGAATGTTTCCTACACCTTGTTGAATCTATGCCATGAAGAATTAAGGCAGTTCTGAAGGCAAAAAGGGGGCCCAACCCAGTACTAGCAAGGCGTACCTAATAAAGTGGCCGGTGAGTTAAGTAGCAGAGGGGTTGTTAATCTTTTTCTGCTGCTTTGGATTAATGAAATTAACAGATGCACTAGATGGGCAACAATGACACGACCCCCAAAACAGGAATGGTTTTACAGGTGGACGCCACTGACATTTTTTCCCTGCTTATCTTTCCTGACTGTTTTTCATAAGTTTTTCATTTGGCTATGAGACGATACCTGGAAACTACAGAGGTTGCTAAATGTTAGACAACAAAATCTGAATTAACAAGAATTCAACTACAGGTGAGTCTAATTATTCATTAAACAGTCCTGCAAACAGTTAATTATAAAAGGGCGTTACTTATCAAAGAAAAACCCTTCCCATTTCATACTGTCAGCAATGGCACCACATGGAAGAGAAATGTCACAAGGCCTGGGAAAGATAATAATTTCTTTACACAAAAAAGGTGAAGACTACAAGAAGATCAACAAAGCTTTACTTATCAGTCAGAATACTGTAGCAAAAGTGAAACAAAAATTTAACAAAGATGGAACTGCAACTATCTCGCTGAAAAAGAAGAAGACTACTGGGACTCTACTCTGGAATGATGAGACCAAGATAAATGTTTTTGGAACTGATGGATTCAAAACTGTATGGCATTGCAAAGGTGAGGAGTGCAAAGAAAAATCCATTGTGCCCACAGGGAAACATGGTGGTGGCAGTGTCCTTCTGTGGGGCTGCATGAGTGTTGCTGGTGTCAGGGAGCTGCATTTCATTGATGGTATCATAAATTCACAGACGTACTGCTCTATATTGAAAGAGAAGATGCTACTATCACTCCGTGCCCTTGGTCATCATGCACTTTTCCAACATGACAATGATCCAAAACACACATCTAAGGCCACTGTTGCATTTCTGATGTTTCCTGATCTGAACCCAATTGAATACCTAGTTCTGAAGAGACAAGTTGAGCATCACTCTCGTTCTTGAAGAAAGGAAAAAGATAGATGTTGCAATATGTCGCCAACTTGTTCATTCCAAGCATAGAAGACTTGGTGCTGTCCTTACAAATCATGGAGGCCATACAAAATACAGAATAATTACAAACCTGATATAGAAACAAATGTTTACAATGTTAAAAACACACAGATAAGATTAGTGACATTTAGCTGACTCCTTTGCATATGTACAGAAAACAATAAAGGTTTACAGTTCCGCTTTAACATGTATACTGCTCTAACATATGTACCAAGTAAATAATTCATGTGTACTGGGGGACGTGTGAAACGAGGTGTAAAGAGTATCCTTAATTGGTCTATGTTGTAAAATTAGCATTCGGTTTATGTGCTTCCGGGTCATAAAAAGCTGAACACACAACAGTATAGTAGCATGGAAAGTACAGTATTTTGTATTCGTTATTCTTCTAAGTATCATTTGCCTACTAACATTTATGTGGAAGGAAATTGTGATTTTCTATAAATGAGTTTATTAGTCTGTCTTATAGTATAGTCTCAATTACATTCCCTATCCAGATGCTCTTCCCTTCATGTAATTGGGCACTAAATAATATGCAAAGTGCAATAACCCTCAGCTAACAATAAAATCAGCTGATAAAATGAGGCCCTTTAATACTGATATTTCATTTTTGGTGGTCTTTTGGTATGATTCCTTATCTGGCCTTTTATACCTATCTTTGGCTCTAGTGGTGGAATCTATCAGTCAGCAATTCAGAGTCTCACTCTTTCCGTTATAACAAAGGACATATCTCACAGGCCTTCACTGGTATTGTCATTAAAGTGTATATAAACCACAATAATATCCACAATAATACACTTCTCTTATTTGTTCCTTTTTGCTCTGTTAAATACACCAAAGAAAGATATTTTTTTAATATATCTAAAAGTTGCAAGAAAAGTACATGTTGATCCTGCTTGATACCCATAATAACTTCCCATGCTGCCTGCTATCAGTTAGCATTATTCCCAATTATCATTCTGAACTACAAAATACTTAAAGCGGAGTTCCAGCTGAAAAAAATGAAATAAAAGTCAGCAGCTACAAAAACAATAGCTGCTGACTTTTAAAATACAGTCACTTACCTGTCCCTCGGTTCAGTGGTGTCCTCACCCCCACTGGTTTCACCAGCCATCTTCTCTCCCTGGCGTCAGCATCTTCAGTGTGGGCACCCGGCTGTGACAGCTTGTGGCTTCACAGCTGGGTGCCCACTGCGTAAGCACAGGAAGCGCTGCGCTTTGTGAATGGCCCCTTAGTCTTCTAGGATCTGTCATGTGTCCCAGAATACTACAGAGAGGGAGGAAGAGAGGACGACTTCTGCTTCCGATCGCCTGGACAATCGCAGTGGAAGTGGGAGCGGGTACCTGTCAAATTCGGGTACTCCCCCCGGAGCAGGAGATGTTCTGCAATTCTAGGCACTTCCTGTTTCAGGCCAATCATAGACGGTTCGAATCTTGGCTGGTTCAGCAGGAGGATTCAAACCAAGTATGGGCAGGCTGAATGTACCCAAGTTGATTGATTGATCAACCTAGGTACAATCAGCCTGACAGATTTTACATGCGATTATTGCTAGCGACTGCTATGAAATGGATTCCCCTATCAACACTGACTTTGTTGATGGGGAAATAGGGCAAATTTCTTTTGTGGTTGCAGTAAAGAAACTTGCTCCGTCTATGGCCTGGCTTAGAGACGGGTAACAACACTGCTCTTCCATAAGTACAGTACAGTAAGTGGCTGTTTTCACCCTATGGCAGGAAATATGCTACTGGCAGGATCACCAGGTGAAAATTTAAAAACAAAAGTCTGCAAAAAGGAAACTATTTCAGCCCCCACATTAGGTGCTGGTAACCTGCAATATATTACTTTAATGTTTTTCAGGCTGATCTGAAGCTCAATGGTAATCTACAGGCTGGTGAATGAAAACCGATGTCTGTTTACATCTGACTAATTCAGAATCTGCTCGGTATAAAAAAATTTACATTCCTTTTCACTTTTTTGAGCTTAAATATGGCAGCAGGGGCGGACTGACCATTTGGCACTGCCCGAGGGCCCGGGGGTCAGTAGGGGGCCCCATGAGATGACCCTTGTACCTTTTTCATAGGCTTTTTGAGCTTGGGCAAGGACACAGGGGCCCCATGATCCCCTATTGCCTGGGGGCCCCATGAGTTGTCAGTCCGCCCCTGCATGGCGGATTGGAGGTAATAGAATATCAACGGATGCCCGTCTTTTTTCAGATGCTCACCCAGAGACCTTTCATTGGTCTATCCAGCTCAGTGAGGAAAAAAACTGAAACGCCAAGCATTATATTGCCATGAGGTTGAATAGAGAGTAAAAGGTAAATAATGTAACATACAGCCCTTAAAAACATGCATCAGCAATTTTTAATTCCTTTAGAATAACTACTAAACAGATTCAAGTAAGGCCTCTTTCGCATGGGGCGAACTCTGTCAGCAGATCCGCCTGGTCAGCTTATGCAGAGTGCACACAGTCCCTCTAAGGACAATCAGATGTAAATGGATCGCCTGTCCGTTCACATCCGACTGTCATCTGACGGATGGGAAACAGATCCCTATCCATCTGTTTTTAGCGGATTGGATGCAGGTGGGTGTAATTGGACACATGTCCATTTACATTTAATGCTCCATAGAGGGTAATGGATGGTCCATTCAGGTCCACTTGAAAAACGGACATTAACAAAACTAAATTCAAGGTGTAATTAACTCCATGCACAATTTTCGTAGCCTGCTACACCAACAAGTCTTTTCTAGGTAAATTTTGCCAAAGAACATAAGCAGAGGAATCTGTGGCTTCTACAAATCTCTATTACAAGGTTGCTAGTTTGCTAGTGGCTTCAGGAGCGAGCTGCTTGCCTATGCATCTACAAATTGCTGGTGGTCATCACAATCATCAAGGTCATCAGTAACTTCAGTGGGTAACATAATAAGCTATTGAAGCTGGCGATTCCATAGCTGGCATTAAATGATGCCAAATATCAACTGCTCGGCAACAAATCACTGGAATCACTGTGGCACAGGCCTTCCATTGACAGCAATTCAATAGAAATACTAAAGAGCTGCAAAATATAAAATTGTTGTTTTTGGGTTTAGCTATGCTCTAATAAACTCCTCAGATGCTTCATAGTACCTTGATGATACCAATAAAATAGTGCAGACAAAATGTTCTGGTATCACTAATTCGCTCGGATGGAAGAAATTCCTTATCTTTGCTGCTGTCCCTTGCATTGGGTATCACTTTATAAATGGTAATGGGTGGCATCATCTTGATTTTGAATGTCCCCACTTCAACACTCTGCAATATGATTGGCTGTCAGGATGTAAAAAACACAGCCAAGCGTGGCCCAAAAGCTGAAAGGGCCACTGAAACCACCCCAATGCCTGACATCTTTCAAAGTACATACAGTGGCTGCAGGAAAGGCTAGGAGACAGCTGAATTTGAACAACAAAAAGAGGTATTTAAGATTGTTTTTTAGGTAGCCCTATCGTATTACATGTGCCAATACTCAGCCTGTGTATTAATTATCAGCTTGCCTAGAGTTTTTAATTAATGACTGTAAACACTACTTATAACGGGTGCACTTCCAATTAAAACTAAGGACAGGGATAAATTAGAATCAACAGGCAGGTCATGAAGTCACATCATATTAAACTAGTTGTGTTTGTATGGTAATATGTTGTAGCAATAAATCACATATTTGCTTTCTGAATTTTCAGGCATGTGTAGTGTAAAGATCAATGGCAATAAGACCCCAGACTGGTCCTCCAATGTAATGGCCCAAATATATCAGGGTGCTGTTGTGTGGCAGCTGCCGCTGTCATGCTGACCAATGATACTGCTTGAACGGGTGAAAACATTGAGAATGAGGCAGTGACCCACAGAATGCCCCCTCACTTCCTGATTCGAGGCAGAAGTAGACACAGCAAGCATGTAATTACTGCTTACCTCTGGCACTAGAGGAACCTTACAGAGGACTGACTTTTCCTCTGTACTGGGGCCAACTTGGGGGAGCCAGGGTCTGATTGGACACCAAGTTTCTCCAAAATTTGGGCAGCCAAATTGGACCTTGAGAGAAGCTATACATAGCCCATTCTGGATCAGTCTGACACTCGCAATGTGGGTAGTGACCAGATAGAGACAGAGTACCCATTGGTTAGGGAAAGATAGGTCTAGGACGGGGAAAGTTCCTGATGGACAATAAAGGAATGGTCTAGGATACATATGAAGACTGCTGCAACTTTAGGGAAGGACCCTGTTCCAGTCTGCATCTGGTTTGATGCCTTCATGCGTCCTCTATCACCAATACAGCACACTATCATGAGAGGCCACTTTATGCCAGCCAAGGGTTTTAGGTCTTATGCGCAAAGGGCGGTTGTTTGCCTGAACTCCTGGTAGGAAAAAGCAGCTTAAAAAAAAAGTGATAAAAGACAGGCATCGCACATGCATTTAGGTGCGTCTAGTATTTGAGTGTTAAAGAATTCTAGTGGCCAAAATATGAATTTACTCAGGCCATGTGGAAATGTTAGACGTGTCTGGTGTTTATGCGCATTTAGGCACATTCTATGTGTTTTCTGCTCTTCAGCTCCTCTCCTGAATGCGCCTTTGGTGTTTTTTCTTTCTGCCTGTACACGTGCATGTGTGCATGGACATATAGGCCTAGTTAGAGGTGCTTTTACAGGCTGGAAAAAAAAAATGTTCAACACCTGTAACAGCGGAGTTTAAGCTCTGTGTGCATGAGATCTAAGCACAACTCTTTTAGGATGCTGCCTGTAAGTTCTGCATATCTATTCTATATTGTCTTGTTACAGAACTGTAAAGTGCCCTATTGTAGTTATAGATACTTGGGATTACACTGCAGTATTGTACTGTTTGTTATCTAATACATAAAATCAGAAAATTCCCAGAAGACACTGCTTGTTTGATCTCTTCAAATCACTCCTCCAGTTAGGCCTGCCCACATACAACCTCAATTTTTATCCCAGACACACACTATCTAAGGCAGCCTTTCTCAACCAGGGTGCCCAGGCACACTGGGGTGCCTTGGAAAAATTTCTAAAAATTGCCCAAAACTTGTATACAAGCCAGAGGGTGGAACAAGTCTGCATTTAAGTCACACAAAGCCACAGGGTTTAATTGTGCACCATTACGACCTTCTAGTCGCCAGTGTCCTGACAATCAGTGATGTCATCAGTTGATAAGGAGGATGTCGGTTGCCTGCACAGCATCCTAGTTTGACCCTCCCCTCCCCCCTCCATCAGTGCTGGGGTCACATTAGCTCAGTGATGGAGAAAAACTCTGGGAGGAGAGAAACACTGGCATACTAGTCAGTACCAGTGTACAAAAGTGTATTTGCTTTGAAAGAATAATTCACCTCTAATGTTGGGAGTCCTACATGTGTGGATGTTGCTGTGTTATATAAAACTATCAGAATAGTTTTTCACATTTTAGAATGGGGTGCCCTTTTAAAATTATGGACAGTCTTGAGGCACCCCATTTTAGAATGGGGTGCCTCAAGACTGTCCATAATTTTAAAGGGTGCCTCAGGACTGTCCATAATTTTAAAGGGTGCCTTGACTGAAAAAAGGTTGAGAAGCACTGATCTAAGACATTGCCACAGCATAAAATGACATGGCACACATACATTTTACAGGTATCTGAATAATACAAACCATAATATATTACCAACTTTACATGCTATACATTTACATCAGTCCTTGCTCTCAAGAGCTTACAATCTAAGGTCCCTACCTCACATATATACATATATAAATTTTTTTTCAAGTCCGCAAACGTGCGAAAAACAAACAAACCGTAAGTGAACAAAAAAAAAAAAAAGGTGCTAGTGCAAAACCAACACAAAAAAGTGCACTTAGGGGTGTGCTTTGTCCACCCCCGAAGGGGTAGGACCTCTACCCTTATCCCCCGGGGCACGAAGCTCCTGACAGGGACTAAGGTTCCCATGTGGTCCACCTAGCCAAAAGGCCTGGCGGACCCCTTTCCTTGTGGCCAGCCTAAACCAGCCACCAAGTACTTGGTAAGGAGGCTCTCCCAAAGAGAAGCCACCCTAGGGACAGGGGAGGAAGGAACCAAAAGGCCACACATCCTCCCCCTAGACTTCAGGTTTAGGCCCAAGGACCCACACCCTACAATCCGTGAGGAAAAAAACACACACATAAGTGAAAGGTGACAAAACGTGGGAGAAAAAATAAATTAAATAAGTAAAAATAAAAAAGTGGCCGTGCAATTGTGCACTGGCTAGGCCCTGAGGCCTGTAGCATAAAAATTGCCCTGGACTTAGCCAAAAGGCCTAGCCCTAAAAGGCGCAGTGCAGAAAAAGTGTTTTGGAACAGTGACCATGTGCGCGTTTCACACTTGGGATCCTATCCCCATGTGCTACTAAGAGCACCCCTGAGGCGACCACTCAGGGGACACTGGTCTGCGGACTCTCTGCCTCCCCCGCCCCTGGCCAGACAAGGTAGATCCGTTCAAACCAGGAGGAACTGGGCCCCTCTGGTTTTCCAGGGGGAATTACTCCCGGGCCCCAACTGCCTGTGGGGGCTTCGGTTTCTGTTCCAGCCTGTACTAACCATTAGGACCACCATCCTACCAGCAGTGGTACTATACAACCAATCATCCCCGCAAGCAGGAATGATGGTGAAGCACCCCTACTGGACACTGATAAGAACAGATACTACACTTGATCTTAGCCAAAAGGCCGAGAAGCGATATATACATACATATACTAGGACTAATTTAGGCAGGAGCTAATTAACATATAATGTTTTTAAAGCATGGGAGGAAACTGGAATGCCAGAGCAAACCCACACGCAAGCACAGGGAAAACATGCAAATTCCATGTAGATGGTGTCCTGACCAGGATTTGTACTGAGTACCACTTTGCTGTAGGGTAAAAGTGCTAACCAGTAAGCCACATACAGGGAAAAAAATAATAAATAGCTACAGGACCACTGCTGGTAGAAGAACACATCCAAAAGTCTAGCTTCATTGGGTTTCTATTTGACATGCAGAATGATCTATGTGGATCTCATATCCTAAAAATGCACAATATTTTATGTGCTGTTCTCCCTAGGCATTATATTGTTATTTTTATTGTATTAATTATATTTTAAAACAGTATCCCAATTAAACCTAAAGTGAACATGAAATAAAAGAAAGTATCTGAAATGCTGTAGATATTACTTAATGGGCACTTCAAGATGTCTGAATGTCTGGTCAGTTCACCACCCTAGGTACTCTGGTATTCAAAATTCAACCCAACTTCCCTGCCGGAGAGCCACTTCTAACCACCTGATATGTATCACTATTGGCCTATGAGGGTATCCATCACAGTGATCTGCTAAAAGTGAAGCCTAGGGGGTAGAGGATGAAGCCAGGCTCTTACCCTAGAACAGTCAATATCTGCATATCGGAGGAACCTGGCATTTCCTGATGTTCAGTTCTTGCATAATGGAAAAACTAGAACGTGATTTTAATAGTCACAGATTTTGGGTGTGGTTTTAATGTTTTCTTTATACTAATTTTAACGTGACTTTCCATTCATACAGGCTTGTCGCACCATATTTCAATTATTTTACTTCTATGGGTAGACAGATGCTTTTTCCTTTGGCTTCCTGCATTTTACTTTATTCACATTGTTTTCAACCAGGTCAGAAATCCTGCACTGGGAGCAAGGTAATCAAGGGCAGCATCACTGTGTAGCACTCCAAAGAAAGTAGAGCCTACAGATAAAATTATTACCTATACAAAGAAATAAGGCATAGAAAATATTAACATAGGCTAATAAGATCATTTACATGTTTGAACCTCCCTTCTGTGTAATCTCTTGTGACCCAAACCTTCCACTGTAGCAAACCTGTTTATTTATTAGTGGGAGCAAAAAAATCGCTTTTGGCAGATCAATGTCACTTGTATTTTGTATGCAAACAAAAAATTACTCAAACCATAGATTATTTTTTTATAGAAATATATATCAGATCACATGAATAAAAAATCTGGATTAATGAAGTCTTATCACATTGGAACTGAGACAGAAATGAGCGATGCTTAACAGACATTGGGCAAGGCCATGTTCTTCACCTGGCATTGTCTTATAAATTTGTTTTCTTCTGTACTGAGTTATGTTTTAGGGATTGCATATTTCCATGTAAGGTTTGCTTTGAAGAAGTTGTGTAAGAAAATGTATAAAGACCTGTCACCAGTGTATGTATATTAATCTAAATCTTCACTCCAGTATAGTCTTCAGTCTCAGGAATGGCCAGTTGTTAATCACTTGTATTCTCTCTGTAATAACAGATGTGTCAGGCTGTAGGGCCTAACGCTTGTTGAGCTCAGTGCTGTTAAAGGATAAGTTCACCTTTGAACAAAAAATAATAAATGCACATTTTTTTGCTGGTAAAAAATGTGCATTTACTATTTTTTTGTTTTAGGAGTCTGGAAAGCACTGCACCAGCTGCATGCTGGTGCCATGCAGGTCTCCTGAAAACTGCCAGTGTATCTGTCTGCTTGTACCTCGTACGGATTGCCAGTTTTACGCTCTCAGGAACAGTCAATGAACTACCACAGCATTCAATAGCGCCGTAAAGGCTGTCGAGACGTGTAGTTCTCCCATTCTGTGTTTTTTTTAAAACTGTGACAGCTAGTTGGGGGAGAAGATCCCCCGCTAGCTGTCATATTGGGGGATCGGGGGTGTGGGGGCCAGTTGTACAGTAATATGTTAAGCCCTGAAAAAAGGTTTTTGTGTGGATTATGTGAAATAAAGCTACAGTTATTTTTACTGACAATTTTAAGCTAACCATACATGGCCTCAGTTCAAGCTGTGAGTGGCTTTTAACACCACCAAGATTGAAAAGAGTTAAAACTCGATTGAGCCAAGTGGAAAATGATGAGCCCTACAGATGCAGTCCTTGTTCAGGTATTCAGGCTGGTATTTGGTTGTCCAAATAGAACATTCAACAAAGGAGATTCCTCAATCCTAGCTGCTTAGCATGGAAGAAGGTATCTATTGATTTTCTCCAGTTTAGCCCACAAGCTTAAAGAAAAATATTTAACAGTGTGCTAGTCTTACCCTGCCTCTTCCAACAGCCTGGAGAGTTGGTGATCAGCCCAGAGCTTAGATATGACACAGGACAGCCTTCTTGAAGACCCTGCAGTCCGACACTGGCCTGACATATTTGCTCTGACATGAAAAGTATATAGCCAAAAAATATTACACAGGCCTATCATTAAAGCGGTTCTAAAGGTTTAAGGTTTTGTAACCTCATGCATTCTATGCATGAAGGTAAAAAATCATCTGGGTGCAGCAGCCCCCCCAATACTCACCTAAACCCCCTCTCGATCCAGTGATGTTCACTGTAGTCTTGGCTATCCCGGGACTCCCTCTTCTCACTGGCTGAGACAGAAGTGGGAGCCATTGACTCCCACTGCTGTCAATCACAGCCAGTGAGCCAATGAGAAGAGAGAGTAGGCATTGCTGAGCCGTGGCTCCCTGTGTGAATGGACACGTAGAGCAGCAGTTGCCCCCATAACAATCTGCTTGTTGTGGGGGCACCCAACAGGAGGGAGGGGACAGGAGAGCCAGCGGGGGACCCGAGAAGAGGAGGATCTGGGCTGCTCTGCGCAAAACCACTGCACAAAGCAGGTAAGTATAGACATGTTTGTTATTTTTTCTTTAAGTATGGCGGCACTACTTTAACAACTAAAAGAGAATTTGTAACACAATAGACAAAGTTTTATGTCCAATCAGTATAAAATAAATTTACAGTATTTGTTTTATTTTAAACAAGTAATCCAGAATAATCCACTCCAGTTCCTGGAGTGTCGGATCCTCTTGACAACATGGGTGGGTTATATCTTCTTATATGGCAAACAATTTATAAATGTAAGCACACACTGTAGGGGATGTTACAGCACTTGTGGCCATTCTATGACCATCCAAAGTGACACCAAATGACAGTCTACTACAAGCTAACCAATTTATACTGAGCCAGCATATTTATATAAAAACAGAATCTTATTGGTTTCTGTGATTCATCAGTTACTGTATCTAGAACAATATTAAACCCACTGGTCAGCAGATGAAACTTCCCATAAAGCAGGTATCTCTATCTTTGTGTTTGCATACTTCTTAAGAGACTAAACTATGTGGGCATCATGAGGCAAAGTTGCATCACTAGTCCTGTGCTGATTTAATAGTAAAAAAGGGGCCATTTATACTTTCTTGCATTGAATTGTATTATTATAACAATATTGTCCCCCTTTGTTTTGTAAAGCACTATGCAAACTATTGGTGCTATGTAATTTTTGCATCATGATAATAATAAGTTAGACTAGGTCCACTAGAACAAAAAAAGCTCATCATTATACCATAACAAACAAATCAGGAACAGCAGATGTTCCTGGGGGAGAACAAAATACAAAACTGTTTTTTTCCTTTTTGGGTAGATTAAGGAAGGGTTACAACCCCTGTCAGTTTTTTTTTCGCCATCTGTGTCCTATTGGGGAGGTTTTCCTTGACTTTCTGTTTTGTAGCCAAAACAGGAAGGGAGAGGAATTTTTTCAAATGTGAGGGAATTCATGGGCTACTAAAACGAATTCCCCAAATGGAAGGTTTCCTCTCTGTTCCTGCTATGGTGACAACCTAAAATTTGGGATTTTCTTTCACTCTCAGTGGTAATGGCCACAAGGACAAATAGAGAGGGCAAATCTCCCTAACAGGGACACAGACAGCAATAAAAACCAGACAGGTGTTGTAATACCTCTCCATTCTATCCAAAACTAACTAACACTTTAACTTGTTCTTCTTCAGGCCTCTACAGCTTCAGTGTAAAAGTGCAAATTCTCCTTAACAGCTATATTGAACCAATTTTAGAAGCCAGGTAAGATACCTGAAACTTATACAGTATAGTTACATACATAACTCTATGTGCAACGCTATTTTCCAATAGCTCTGTACATGTTGGGTGACCCGTGCTAATAACTTACATATTTATGGGGCCTAAATATTGTCATGTTGTTAAATGCTTCTCTTATGTCCCGCATATGCAAAGAAATAATGCTACGGGTTTCTCAAAGAGTTCTCCTAATACACAGTGTATAAATTATTTTACTGTAATATTAGAATAGAAACAATCAGATCCTTTGCTCGTGTGTGCCAACTATATCATCATATTTCAGTAGACCAGTAGTAGATCAGTAGTAGTATTTACCTCCTTAAAGACGCACAGCGGGAACAGTTCTAACATGTGCACCATATATGCTTTTACAAGTTATTGTTGATTTTCCAAACAATAAGAGAATATGGGAGTTGTGTATAGGAAACACAGAACATGTTGTTTGAAATGCAAAGTTGGAAACCTTAAAATAATAATTTTTAGGTTGTACATTAATGGTATATTAATGACAAATATTGTAGCTATATTGTAAAGGGCTGAGCAAACTGTTGGCGCTATATAAATCCTGTATAATAATAATAATAATAATTCAGCCTTCAACCTTGGTTGGTTTGACTGTATTTATTGAGTTAATGTAGTTGTGGAGGTATCAAGTCGAGGAAATGGAAGGCAGATGGTCTACTTCTATAGAGCTTGAAAGGGTACGTTATGGGGATAGTTAGATAGTAAGGGGAAAAGAGAAGATATGAAAAAGAAAAAGGGTGGGGGTAAGGTAGGTGTAGATGTTAGAAGGGAAATGACAATTAGGAAAGGAGGGAGCTCGGCACCTCAGAGGAAGAAGAGATCCTCATCCAAGCCCATCAGAAGTAGTTTAACAATGAATGAGACATGCTCAGAAACATTTTATGTCTCTCTGAAAGGATGGCTGTGACCAGGGGCGGACTGACCATTCGAACACTCGGGCACTGCCCGAGGGCCCAGGGTTAGTAGGGGGCCCCATGAAATGCCCGTTACCTTTTTTAGGTGTGCTTTGAGTGTGGGCAAGGACACAGGGGCCCCATGATCCCCTATTGCCCGGGGGCCCCATGAGTTGTCAGTCCACTCCTGGCTGTGAGTTTCTTGTTGGGCATAGATCGAAAGGGTGGGCTGCGGTGTGCAATGGTACTGAAAAGTGTAACTCTATGTTGTACCCCTTGGTTTTAACCTGCTTCCTGAATATTATCCCTACACAGCATGTGATGCTTACATGTACTTGTGAACAACCCTTAGGGCTTTTTCTTCTTGCACACCCATACTCTAAAACTGAGCCAACACCCGTAGCAAATAAGCCATGTGCTGTGTCCTCCCTCAAATGTTAACATTCACATTGCCACCATTCTACAAACTCAAATTCTTTCTTAAGAATGATGCCCTAGCGTATTTTATGGCCATTCTACTCTGTTCTACCATGCTTTAATAGATTTCAGTTCAAGCCCTTATGCTATAGTTAGTACATATCACATTTAGAATTGGCCACCCTGCATCAGTCTTAAATGTCAGTTATATTACATTTACATTTTGGCCTAAGAAAGGAGAAGGAAAATCGAAAACATGTAACCACGCCCACAGGAACATCCCAGCATATAGATATCTTCTGCCCCTGCGACCCACAATGGTTACTGGCACTTCTAGTCTCGGTTCACAGAGTCCGTCAGCCTACCACACAGAACCGACGGCTGCAACAGCAGGATGATGCAGTAATAGGAGAGGCTGCGGCTCCTAGCTCAGGTGTGTTTATTACAAATTATACTGAGTGAGTAGCCAATTGTCTTTTAATAAACTTAGTTGGCGCCCCCTTTCTCCGTTTCTGCTAGGTTGCTTCTAACTTTGGAATGATTGCCACAAGTGTGACTTTGGAGACTACCAACAGGACAAAATAGATTTTATTCTGGACTTATGAACTGATGGTGCTTGTCCTATTTGCACTTTTAACCCTTTGTTGCTTAAGATTAAAGAACTCTTTAGCAACAAACAGCTGCAGTTTTATCCATGAATATGTGATTTAGATTCAAACAATCAACATTTAATTCTGCTCCCTGAGAAAAGTAAGAGCGTAATAGCAAAGAAAACATAAAACCTAATTTAACTTGTTAGGCTGCCCTTTTTATTTAGCTGAGTAAGCAATCCGAGGATCAGTGCTAATATGCATGCGGTATACGGAGTAACAAGTAAGCAAAACGCTAGTTTGTATGCAGTGAATGTCCTTACCTTCAGTCACAGGGATTTTTAAGCATGTGTGCATATCTATGTTTCACCAACTCAGCAAAACTGCAGTTGGGCGAAAACTCATTTGCACCAAAGTTTAAACATGCAATACAGACCATCATAGTCATAATAGGCAGTTGCCATATGTTCCAATATAGCAGTTCTCCATTTTATTAGAATTGTTAAGTATATATGCCTTCATAAAAAACAATGTTTGGTAAGAATTCCCTGGAGTGGGTAACTGCAAGTGAAGTACCTCCACCTGACCTCAAAATGTTCCTCTTTCCTGATCAGGCTTTTTTTTGCTATATGGCACTGCATTATTTTAACTGACAATTGCGTGGTCATGCAACACTGTATATAAATTAAATGTATGTATTTTTCCCTCCACAAATAGAGCTTTCTTTTGGTGGTATTTGATCACCAATGGGTGTTTTATTTCTTGTGCTATAAACAAAAAACAAACGTCAATTTTGAAAAAGAAAAAAAAAAATCTGTATTTTTTTACTTTCTGCTATAAAACATATCCAATAAAAAAATTTCATTTCTTCATAAATTTAGGCCAATGTGTATTCTGCTACATATCTTTGGTAAAAAAAATTCCCAATAAGTGTATATTGATTGGTTTGTGCAAAAGTTAAAGCGTCTACAAACTATGGGAGATATGCTGGATTATTTATTTATTTCTATACTGGTAATGGCAGCGATCATCGACTTATAGCGGGACTGTGATATTGCAGCGGACAATCTGACCCTGACACTTTGTGGGAACCAGTGATTCTAATACAGTGATCAGTGATAAAAATATACACTGTCTCTGTACTAATGACACTGGCTGGGAAGGGGTTAAAATCTAGGGTGATCAAAGGGTTAACTCTGTGCCTAACCAGTGTTTTCTTGTTTATTTTTATGTGTTTTTACTAAGGGATATGCTGGATTTTATCCCCTGCTTTGCATGGAAACTAAATCCAGCACATCCCTGGTGACAGGTTGGAGCTCTGCATTGTTTGCATATGCGGAGCTTTGTCCAGTGTTTCTCCTTGCTGCTCATTGGGTGCTGGTGTTCATCGATTGGCTGGCACTCATTGATCGGCATCTGCTGTGACAAATCACAACAGAAGTGGCACATTCCCCCTACAGGAAGTGCAGAATCACATATATATATATATATATATATATATATATATATATATATATATATATATATATATATATATATATATATATATTGTGATTCTGCAGAGTTGCCACCCTATAGCAAAACTGATATAGGGTGATTGGCAAGTATTTAAAGTGCATCTGAAAGGGCCAATAATGCTTCAACATTCATATTGCATTTGGCAGTCCATTTATTTTAAATGGATCATGAATGCAGCTAATTACAAAAAATGTCCTGTTCTGTTTTTTTTTTTTTTGTTTTGTTTTTTTTATGTGAGCATTGTGGTGCACTACAACATACGGTATATATGCCTTTAGATTCAAGGAATGGCAGAGCACCAAACCGCACATATACAGGGGCTGATTTACTAATACTGGAGAGTGCAAATTCTGGTGCAGTTCTGCATAGTAGCCAATCAGTTTTTAACATCAGCTTGTTCAATTAAGCTTTCTCAAAAAACCTGAAAGCTGATTGGTTTCTATGCAGAAGCTATACACCCAGTTTTGCAAACGTCCGGTCCGGCGGTCATGCTACCTGGCCTGTTATGCAGGATTCTAAACAAGGGGTAGGTCACATGACATTGCATATGCTGACTACACTCAATGCGTATATGTGACATATATGAAGTCTGTCACAAACTAAAATGGTGGCATTGGCAACTGGTTTATGCAGATTTACATGATGGTTTGCATTGCTGCTACGGGGAGTCAACCCAGCCTAGAGCACCTTACACAGTACATTGGATGCTATTAGTGGCAGCATTGTGTGGAAACCTCTCAGGTTGGCTTTAGGAAGTGTACCTTATTACCAATAGCATCTAACTGTGGATACATGTTTTCCAATAAGCAACTAAAACCACATCATCAGGTCTGTACTGTACATGATTTATAACTTGCATTAGCTTTATACTATATGATGGTTTTACTGTATTTAAGGTAGCAGATGTGCCCCCCCCCATAATTACCCCCTGTTAAGTACCCCCTATGGCCCATACACAACAGCTGAAAACTTAAGTTCTAATGTCATGGATGAAACATCTGACAGTGTATAGCTGGTCTTAATAAAGCATGGATTTCTTATTGTACATATCAAGTTGTGGTAACTTTAGGTGAAACCCTGCCAGCCTATTCTTCCTCCTTCAAGAGTCATGTTTACTAATTAGGTCCTGAAGTGGTGCTTTAAACCAAACCTACAAGTCATACTTAGTAGGGGGTAAATGTTAGGGGCCTCACAAAGCCTCAAAAAGTCATTCTCTTATGACTTAAGTGATGCTATCCTAACAAAAAATATGGAAAATGCATTTATTTGGAATACTGGTGACTTTGTATCTGGTTCTGGCATGTCACCATCTGTAACAATCACATTAAGCATCCACCAGTTATTTAAAGGTCCAGTGCAGCTTCTATTTGGTCTTCAGTCAAAGATAATTTTTTTCATTTGAACTCCCTGCTTCCAAGCATGGGCCTTTGTAGTTCTCAGAGAGATAGAATGTATATACAGCATCATAAGACCTAAGGCTGCAGTCCTGCCCAGAAGCATTGGAAAGCCTTGATGAAGTCAAGGTTCAGTGAATTGTATTGTTCTCTGATTAACATTATCTTTTCACTGACTTTTACGGTGAACCTTCAAAACTGATTTCTGACAGCAGGCACCAAAAAGTGCCTGCTATTATCTCAAGCCAGAAAACTCAAGTCAGTGCATCCCTCTGAAACTGGCTTCATTTTGATGCTTGACTTCCTGACTTTTAAATGAATGCCCACCCATCTGCTGCCTCATTTCCGACCTAGAATATCTCCATGGCCAGGAATGGAGCTCTCACTGGACAGGGAAATGGTGGGAGGACAGGACCTAGCTGTAAAGTCAGGGAAATCAAGTCCTTAGCGATGTGAAACTAGTTTCAGAGGGTTGCACCCAGGTAGGTTTTTATATGATAAAAGCGATAGCAAACATCTTGCAGTCCTTATTCTCAAACGAGACATCTAAATGGCTGACAGAATTGTTTCCTAAAAAAAATGGTCGATTTAGATTTCCTCTTAGACATAGCTGTATGAGTCAGCTTCCCTACCCTACAATACCACAACCATGATACCCTTTAGAAATATCTCATAATATGAAAAGACAACTTCAGTTTTTAGATATAAACATAAAGCTTCTCCAAATGATCTAATGCAATTTTATACAGAATGCACAAATACGATGACTGAACCCATGCGATGAAGACTATTCTCAGCAAGCACCCTTGGGTCTATTTCTAGACAAGAACCCAAGGGGAAGTTCAGACACCCCAGTAAATTATCAGCATTGTGGCTATCTGATCCCGGTAGCAGCAGCTGGGTTGAATGACCACTCCGTTATGTCGGTAAATAGCCACTTCAGCTTATGATATTAAACCGTGCCCTCAGGAAGAGATTTCAGACACAATCAAGCTTAGATGGAGCAGCGAGATCTCAGACACAATTACTCAGGAACGTTTCTATGCAAATTTCCTCATGTAAGCTCTCCAGGCAAAGCCAATACGCCTTTTGTATTCCAATGAACAGACAGGAGAAATGTTCCCTGTTGCAACCCTGGTTTTTCCATTGTCCATTTTTCAAGAACTGCACAGGTATTGGCTATTGTTATAAGAAGGAAAGCTAGACGTACTGAGGATGTAATGTACATATATACTTGAAGAGAATGTTTTTGCAAATATTACCATGGTCATATATTATAAATGAGCCTAGCCATTCTGCATGAACTTCCCTTACCTGCAATGACCATGGTCTCTGTAAATATCACCATAGACATTTAATGCACATCTAATCCACACACAGCCATAACAACCACTAAAACATCTACAGATAACAGGTGTCTTTTTAAATCAAATAATTTTATCACATAAAACAAAGCAAACATATATAATACAACTGAATTATATATGCCTCCAAAAACCCTTGTCATCTAACTTGAGTATATGGATATAGAATACAAGATATAAACATGCTGACAGTGACACCTCAGACACGCCACCCGTTGTGGTACAAAGCTTGTTGTTGGGAAGAGAAACCATACCATAATGCATGCCTCTATATTCACACCCCCAGACCATTTACCTCAGGTGACTTACTTGTGAGACACTATGCCATACATAGGCTGACCCGAAGTGCTACAGCCATGCAACAATTAACACAACCCACCTGCTCGGGGCCTTGGAAGCAGATTCTGCACTGCGGGGTCCTCATGCCACTATCGATACTGCTGCCCAGGGAAACGGCGTCCAGCGCAGCCCCGAGCCTCCCGTCCTTCTCTTCCAGTCCCAGGTTGCGGGTTCTAGGATCAGACCCATAGTATTCCTCATCATCGTCTCTAGAGGAGCAGTCCGCAAAGGGTGGCCATCCACAGCCCCCCACGCCGAGCCCGCGCATAGCGTGGCCCGGCTCAGGTTCACTTCGCCCAGATCGGGTCAGCACCAGAACCTTCAGTTCATTAAAGAACATGCGAAGCCGGTACTTAAACATCATTCACCAGCCGGCGGTCCGGGTGTTTGGGGGCTTCCAGGACACAGCCAGACAGGTCCCAGAAGCAGAGGCATGGACACAGGTCCCGATTGACCCAATAATAATAAAAAATGCTCCTCACTCCTCCGTGCTCCTGTGTGCCAGGGAGAAGACTGCACTGCATGGGGTTAAGTGAGTGCTATTCCCTATTGTCTATCTAAAGGGACTGGAGGGACTGCAATAAGGTGCATCCACCAACCCTTAAAAATTATAGGGGGTTGGGAAAGCAAATACTCTGAACTCTAACGATTCATCTGGGAAAATCAAATTAAAGCAGTGTTGGGCATAAGGGAGCTTGTAAAAGAATATTTTTAATGATCCCAACGTGCATTACTAAAAAAAAGGGGTCAGCCAGGGGGAGACCTGCAACCTTACTGCAAAGGGGGCTGACAGCTGGTAAGGGGGGAGGTGGGCAACAATCTAACGTCCACCACCCGAAAGCACGGCGGAAGGCGGAAACGGTTAAATGCAACTGAATACACGAGAAAGCAATTAACATAGATGCAGGATGGGAAAAGAAGAAGCAGACTGCCTGGGATAATGAGATATCTTCTCTGCCCATCCTATCTCTGGGAGAGCGTCGCCTTCCATGCCCCCTAGTAACAACCAAATATCCGCCCGAAAAATAAAAAAGGCTATTCTGCAAAATCAGCCCACAAAAAAAAAAGCAATAATCCAGCGTGAAGGCAATGATCTGGACAAGGTGCTGGATTTTCTCCAGCCGTTGGATCTTATGTCTTCCCTCCCCCTTGCTTCCTCTTTCTTTTCCTCGGATGAAACACGCAGGGCTTCTCTTTTGTTTCAGCTCTCAGCATCCCCAGTCTGATCTGACTTGCCATCCATCCACTCGTGATTTAACCGAGGGACCTGCATCAGCAGCAGCTCATACATTGATCCTGCTGGGAAGCCACCTCACTGCAAGGGAAAAAAAAAAAAAAAACGCACACAACGTTTATGGCAATACAAACACAAAGCAAGATCCCCCTTATTCACAGATAAGAAGCTTATCCCCCACTGGCGAGCCATACATAAGACACATCAAAATACACACCATGCACATGAATCTGAATAGGGATGCTGATTCCTTACCATTCACAGCCTTCTGGCTCCAGGAGATGCATTATTTCCACCCAGCAGCACAGAATTTTTTTTTTTATTGCATTCAGCTGTGGCAGAAATGGATAGCTATAAAGTGAGGGCTGGATAAATATGGCTTCTTCTTCCGGTATGGCATGTTAAATAAAACATTTTTTTTTTGTAGAGTGTTTTTGTGCGGTGGGGCTGGGATGTGATCCAGGCTTGTGCTGCGCATCTGCAGCTGGGTGAGGGATCTAAGGGGACCTGACGTGTGCATTCACGTGGGAGTGGGGCGGGAGATGTGAAAGTGACCGGAGTGGGGATGCTAGGCTCAACCTGGATCAGTCACAGACAAGCCCTGCTTGGTAGGGTGCGCAAAAAAATACCAGCCACAGCTGGGAAAAAAGGAAACAACACCCCGGGCACTGTGTGCTTCATGTTCATTGAAAGAGCTCTAGGGAGATTAGTTAGGATTTGAAAGCAAGAAATGTTGCCTTTGAAAAAAAACTCAGCCTTGTTTACTTAACCCTTTCCAGCCAGAGGGAGCCAGCCCTTTAAAGCGTGTCTATGATCAAAGCATAAAATCACATATTAATTTCCACATTTAATTTCAATTATTTCTAGGCTCCTCCTATTAATCTGATCGATCTTGATGTTTGTAAACTTACCTTGTAAAGATCACCCTGTGTGTAGGTACTGCTGTGTCACACATTTCACAGAGCCTGCCTTCTGATCTATAGAGGTGCTGAGAGGAGGAGTTTCAGGAGGCGGAGTCAGTACAGGAATCACTGCTTGCAGGCAGCAAGGTACCATGGGATATGTAGTCCTTAAAAATTGAAAGAAAGCAGCAAAGGAGAAGCTGCAAAGCATGCAGGGAATCCAGAAAGATGTGGAAAGAGACGTCCAGCAGACAGGCAGAACTCACAACATGGCAGAAGATTTTTCAAACAAGCTTATATTAGATTGTAAATTTAACTATTGTTTGTATTGCTGATGTAATAAAATGAAATATGTGATTATAGGACTCCTTAAAGTAGAGCTAAAGGCATTTTTTTTATTTTGGATAGTATGATAGAGGGTTAAAATTCCTGTTATGGTTTTTTTTACCATTTATTTCCCATTGGGGAGATTTCCCATCACTTCCTATCCCATAGCCAAAGAAAGAAGTAAGAGGAAATTCCCCCAAGATGAGAAAATCCATGGTTGTCACTAAGGTCACCAGAACTAGTGTCCCCATCAGTGGCGGGACAAGGTCATCTAGTGCCCTGAAATTGTCCAAAATGTCTTGGTATGCTGACACCCTAAGAGCTCCCTTCACTGGAAGTAAGGGGCCAAGCCCAACCCCTGAAAAACAACCCCACACCATAATCCCCCCTCCACCAAACTTTACACTTGGCACAATGCAGTCAGGCAAGTACCATTGTCCTGGCAACCACCAAACCCAGACACGTCCATTGGATCGCCAGACAGAGAAGTGTGATGTCACTCCAGAGAACATGTCTTCACTGCTCTAGAGTCCAGTGGTGGCATGTTTTACACCACTGCATCCGACGGTTTGCATTGCGCTTGGTGATGTAAGGCTTGGATGCAGCTGCTCGGCCATGAAAACCCATTCCATGAAGCTCTCTACACACTGTTGTTGTTGTAATCTGAAGGCCACATGAAATTTGGAGGTCCTTAGCTACTGACTCTGCAGACAGTTGGCGACTTCTGCGCACTGTGCGCTTCAGAATGTGCTGACCCCGCTCTGTCATTTTACGTGGCCTACCACTTCATGGCTGAGCTGCTGTTCCCAGTTGTTTTCTCTTTATTATAACACCACTAACAGTTGACCGTGGAATATTTAGCAGCAACAGAATTTCATGGATGGACTTATTGCACAGGTGGCAACCTACCACGGTACCACGCTTAAATTCACTGAGCTCCTGAGAGCGACCCTTTCTTTCACAAATGTGTGTAGAAGCAGTCTGCATGCCTAGGCGCTTGATTTTATACACCTGTGGCCACCCCTCATAAAAAGTTGCCACACTAATCTTCACATTTCCCCCCTAAGCATAAATTCTGTTGGAAATCCAAAATTTTCCCCAAACAAAAATCCCAGTACAAATTCCCCTCCCCCCCCCCTTCAAAGCAATCTTCAAATCAGCATAAACCTTTGCCTCGCCCTTCCCCCTTGCAGCTCAAATCCTCTCTCTCCCCAAATACCCCCTCCTAGCACAAATCCTCTACCCCTCTAAATCCTCCTCTTCCAGCACCCCCCCCCCCAGTTTTGCTTTTCTAACACAAATACCCCTCCTAGCACAAATACCCCCTCCCCAATCATCCCTTCTAGCACAACCCCAGATCTCCCCCCTCTCTAGCACAAATCCTCTCCCCCATCCTCTCTCCCAGCACAAATCACCTTTCCAAGCACACTCCCCAAATCACCCCCAGCAGAAACCACCTCCCCCACAAATTTCCCCTCCTAGAACAAATTTTACCCATCATCTTTCCTTCCACCACAAGTCCTCCCTGCTCAACAACCCAAATTTGTTTTTTTCTTTACTTTCACTTTTGATGAGAACGGTAAACTGGACAAATAGAGAGGGTGAATCCACTTAATGGGGACAGAGGCAGCAATAAAAACCTGACAGATGTTCTACTCCCTCCCTACTTTATCCAGAAATTTTAAAAAAGTATTGCCTTTAGTTCTAAGTTTCCACTGCGTATGTCAATGCACATGTGTTAATCCATTTTAACCCAAATTGAATGGGCTGGCAAAACAACTTAACAACCCAGAAAATGGACATGCACCTTTTCTAGCAATGCACCTTAAAGCGGAGCTCCACCTAAAAGGGGAAGTTCCGCTTTAAGCCATTGTCTCCCGCTCCTCATTGGCACCTTTGGGGAGCGGGTACCTGAATCTGACAGGCACACACTCCCACTTCTGCTACGATCCCCCAGGCGATTGAAGTGGAAGTTGTCCTCCCCCCCCTCCCTCCCCGTAGGTGACATGACAGGTCCCAGAAGACTATGGGGCCATTCACAAAGCGCAGCGTTTCTCGCACGTGAGCAGTGGGCACCCAGCTGTGCAAGCTGTCACAGCTGGGTGCCCACACTGAAGATGCCAGTCCCGGGGAGAGAAGCGGCCGGTGAAACCAGCCATGGTGAGGACACTGCTGGACCGAGGGACAGGTAAGTGTCTGTATTTTAAAAGTCAGCAGCTACAGTTTTTGTAGCTGCTGACTTTTCTTTTTTCTTTTTCAGGTGGAACTCCACTTTAACGCACAGTAATTCATCAGCACATTAGGTTGGGTTGCATTCAAAATGAATGGCACATATCACACCAATGCCAGTGATGTGTGTGCTAATGTGTGCATTCTCGCAGTTCAAACATATGAATGGAGCCTAAAAGTAAGTAACACATGAGGTTTTACATGGGCTTCCCAGTTATGTGATTGACTGTCACAGTGATCACGTGATCGGGAGCTGACCTCAATAGCTCCAAATCAATGACTGGGAGCTATCGTTGACAGCACAGTCATTGTGCTAGGAAAGTTATGAGCACGCTCCCAGAACAAACAATGGAAGCTAGCTATACGTATATATGTGGTAGATTAGCATTGAAGTAATATTAATCCCAAAGCCAAAGCCAGCTCACACCTAATAACCAGTTACAGCACCATTTTTGTTCCTTTAGGGATACACATTTTACATAAATAAATAAAAGCTGATCATTGTGTGCATCCATGTCAGTGGTAAATGGTTTGTCTCAACCCACTAACTGCTACATCTGCAGGACAGCTTGCTCTGTTGAAAAACAACAGGCTTACTGGCAGGATCACCTGGTGAAAATAAAAGAAAGAAAGTCTAAAAAAACAGTCTTCTTTAGAATGCAAACTGAGCTGACATGTGCAGCGGCCTTGGGCTGCAGGGTGTGTCCAGGTGTGTAGTGATGCCATCGTGCACATTGGGTGTGTACATAAATGCCACACTCAATGCACCTTTTCTACAGGATTGAAAGAGGGGGAGGCAAACCAACAGCCTGAGCCTGCCCTGCATGGAGTTGGACCAGAGTATGACAGCTCAAAGCCACAGCCTCCACACAACCTCCTGTTTGTCCAGCTCTCTCGAGAGCCAGCCAAGTAGCTAGCTGCTGGCTTTCTGTGGGGAAGTCAGTCGCTCAGTGACTGTCCAAAAGTGTCACTGAACGACTAACTGCCCCACAGTGTCACTGACCAACTGAATGCCCCACAGAGTGGCTAACCGACTGACTGCCCTGCCCCACAGATTGACTGACTGTCCCACAAAGTCTGTGGGGCAGTCAGTCACTACGTAGGTCGGTCGCTCAGTCATTCTGTGGGGGGTCACCGATGTTAGGGGGAACACTGAAGTCATGGGGTAAGTTAGGACACCCATATAACAGGTGTGAACTCTGGGAAATCTGATGTAAAAGGGAACTCTGATATAAGGGGGAACTCTGGTGTAAGGGGGAACACTTGTGGACTCTGGGAATGCTAATTTAAGTGGAAATTCTGGGAACTCTGATGTGAGGGGGGGCTCCGATGTAGGAGGGACTCTGTGGAATCTGATGTAAGGAGGATCGCTGCAGACTCTGATGTATGTATATGTGATTTTGCAGTTCTGAGTAGGGGCCGTGCGCACACCCTATCCGCGCCACTATTCACAGCCTCAGCTGTCAATCGCCGTGTCCCACCCGGTGATTCCCCTCCGACACCCGGCGATCTCCGAGAATTATTGACGGGGTCGAGACCTGTATGTGAACAATACAGATCTCTTCCCTGTCAGCTCCTGCATACTGCTTCACCCACCCAGGCGTGGTCCTGGTTTATAAGGCATCTGAAAATACAATGTAGAGTGTGATGAAAGGAATTAACCAAATCCAATGTATTAGATGCAGGGGAGGACTGACAACTCATGGGGCCCCCGGGCAATAGGGGATCATGGGGCCCCTGCGTCCTAGCCCACACTCAAACCATACCCAAAAAAGCCTATGAAAGGAACCAGGGGCATCTCATGGGGCCCCCTACTGACCCCGGGCCCTCGGGCAGTGGCCAAGTTCCCAAATGGTCAGTCCACCCCTGATTATACGTGAAGTAGGTAAAATCAGTTAAAAGTGGAGCACTTTCAAAATCAGATCCAAGGCTTGTAATAAAGGCATCTGAAGATGCAGTACATGGAAGGAAATTACCGTGTCCCATGTGGTAGCCAGTCGAGGATGTCAATAAAAGGAGACAAAAAGCTGAAATTGGATTGAGTTACAGAACATGGGTAAGGAAGGTAATGCTCCCAACTAATGTGTAGGCATGGGATCTGTCATGAAACTCCATGTGATGCAGAGCGCAGGTATAATAAGTTAAGGGTGGAGCACTTGTAAAAGAAGACCTAAAGCTTGTAATAAACTGACCAAAGCTAAATGGTTGAAGCACAGTGTCTTGCGATCAGCCCATGGAGCAGAAAGGTCCTCCTGTGGCAATCACATCCTAATAACAATAACACACGTTAGAAAAGCTCATAGAAGGTAGTAAACAAAAGTGAGTAATAGGAAACATTTAAGTGAGAAATCTTCATTCAAACCTTTGGGGTTCAATGTTTGCAAGGTAAAAATACATTATGCTTCCCTTGGCAACAATATGTTTTTTTGTGCGTGGCTTCCCGGTCCTTCAATTTCCTCAAGCACATACCATCTAAGCACAGCAACTTGGTGTCTGTAACCCTTAGAATGCCTGACCATGTGCTTGAAGCTTTTTTCCTTTTTCTTTTCCCTTTCAATAATTGCCTGCATATTGTATTACTTGCCCAGTACAGTAGTTGCCTGTGTATTGTAACATTAGTTGATTTGTAGCCAAAGGCTGAATTCACAAATCTTTGCATTGCAATAAAGATCTTTGCTTGTGCTACGGGACTGTAATTTACAAATGTCATTGAATTGAAAATAACTGTCACTTATTTAAGTACAAGGATCTTTATCCTGTTGTGTTAGTTTTGTGATTAAAGTGGATCTAAACCTATCGATTGAATGGTTTAAAAAAAAACAGTTACATTCCCAGTGTAGTGCTACCCCCGTAGGAGCTGCTTGTATCTTGCCCAGGCTTTCCCCTAGAACTTCTCCTGCAGCCAAGCACACAGCATTTTCTTTTGCCAGGGGCACACAACTTCCATGCATTACTCCAATGATCAGTCTAGAGGTTGCAGTTTTTATTTTGTTTTAGAACTGGGATAGGGAAAGGACATAGTGGGATTCTCAGAATTGAACTATTCGTAATGGAGGACAGCTTTCTCTAAGTAGATCCAGTGGTGTATTTAGGATTTGTGCTGCCCTAGTCAGCTCCCCCCATTGACCAACAACACCCCAGCACCCCCCACCCCTACCCGAGAGAGCCTTCCACTACCACTGCCCCCCATACACTGGCAACCCCCCACCCTGACAAGAGATAAGACACTCACCTTCACAGCTCTGGATATCCCTCGGGAACAAGTGTCAGGCTCCGCATATACCATCAAGCAGCTCGCAGCCTCTCTCAGATCCCACCTGGTCCCCGTGCTGCGTGTGTTCCTTCTTCCTTTCCTTCTTTTGGGGGGCAGCGCTGCCCCCTGAAAATTGCTGCTGCCCCCCTAAAAAATGCCGCTCTAGGCAAATGCCTTGTTTGCCTTGTGGTAAATACATCCCTGAGTAGAGCTGTGGGTTTCCATAGTAGAACTGTGTTGCAGACTGTACAAAGAATGGCGAAAAGTCCCACTGGAGATATGCAGAACTTAAAAGACAGTTCCTTTCTGAACACTAGCTGGTGTTCCCTCTAGCGCACAACCAGCAGCTGACTATATAGGTGCCAAGGGGGTTAAACAGCACAAGTCCCAGTATCCCTTTAGAACAATCTATACTCACAAGGCCCTTGCTGCAGGTCACCTTTCTCCGTGATACCAGACAGGATCTGTGGACATTCTCCCTCAGTCAGCTCTTAAAGCACCCTGTGTTTCAGCATTCTGGCCCTTGGGTTGCCCACAGGAGACCTCCTGACAGCTTGAGCTGGCTGGAACTCTCTTCTCACAGGAAGAACCCAGATCACATGTGCTCACTGAATATAAATACCAGTACTCAGCATGGGTACCACTCCCTGTAATTGGCTACAGCTGAATCCATATTCATGCTACTGATCTCCATGGGTCACTTTTGTTCACCCAGAACCTTCCAAAGTCACCTGGATATAGAGGAGCCAATCACAGCAGCAGCAGTACAGTAGGCCACACAAGATACAGGAGACCACACTGTACTAAACTGGACTATATACGTCTTAGCAACCTACCTAGGCGGGTGCTACCCCAGTGTGCTGGAAATGCAAGCTGTCCCATTTGCTTGTACTCTCAACCAGACTATCAAACCATCAAATGTCTGGTGTCATAACTGATCACATGTGCAGTACCGTGGAGGTTGCAGATCAAACAGAAGTTAAGATGGCAGCTTCCTTGGCTGTAAAGGACAGGAGGGTTTAGTTTCGCTTTAAATGAATTTCATGGTCACATTATACACTTTCATTTTATAACATCAGTATTGTAATAGCAATTCAAATGGTAGTTATTTCTGACAATCCAGTATAAGCTTACCTAAAAATCTCCTTCAATATTTTGTGTTCTGTCTGTCTGATCTCTTTCCACAGCTTCCTAGATTCCCTACATGCTTTGCAGCTTCTCCTCTTCTGTTTACTTTCAATTTCAAAGGACTACATATCCCATGGTACCTTGCTGCTTGCAAGCACTGATTCTTGTACTGACACCTGACACCGCCTCCAGAAACTCCTCCTCTCAGCACATTTTGCAGGCTCTGTGAAATGTGTGACACAGAAATGCCTACTCACAGGACATAGTGAATATGTGTCACAGAATTCAGGGAAGTAAATGTGTGGAGATCTTCTTACGAACTTCAGGATGGTTCAGAGTAATAGAAGTAGGCTAGAAATAATTAAAATACAATGTGGAATTTAAAGTGATATTAAAGGTATTTTTTTTTAAATAAACTTATTATACTTACCTGCTCTGTGCTGTGGTTTTGCACAGAACAGCCCCGATTCTCCATTTCTTTAGTACCCTGCTGGTGCTCCTGACCTCTCCCTTCTGACTAGTGCCCCCATAGCGAGCAGCTTGCTATGGGGCACTCAAGCAGGCTTGCTCCTGAACCGCTGCTCTTTCCATTCAGACACCTCCCCCCACTCTCTTCTGATTGGCTCACTGGCTGTGATGGATAGTCTTAGCTGTCTCAGCCAATGAGGAGGGAGAGACCCCAGAGATCCACGGCTCTTGTGCACATAGCTGAATCAGGATCAGGCACAGAAAAGTGCCATACTTCACAGGAGAGGTGGAGTAATAGACATTCCTCCATCTCTTCCCACTTGCCATCCTGATGTGTTTTTTTTTCAGACCTAGCACAAGAAAAAAAGGTGAGCCCAGGAAGTAGGGAGGGTCACATTAAAAAGCTAGATTGCTTCTACAAAAAACCCTTCAGCCTGCTCTTGAAAAGTAAACAAACTTGTAGCTGCTATTTCAGCCATGAGTTGGTTTACATGTCACTACTGTCACCAATGCAGTAGTTAAATCAGTGGCAGTAAAAGGGGTTAATGGTGTATGTCAGCCTGAGAATAAAAAAAGACCTATGGTTGTGACAGTGGGAGAAAAATAAGCCCCAAATAACTTGTATCAGCAGGAGAAGAATAATTCCCAACATTATCAGTGCCCCCATTTTTATCAATACCTCTCCATCATTCTTAGTACCTTTACATAGGCTAACCCCCCTTCAAGTCTATCATGAATGCTGCCACCAGAATTATTCACTTTACTATTCACTTGGTCGCCTCTCTGCCAATCACTCCACTGGCTTCCATTCACCCACAAATTAAATTCAAAATACTACCAATAACATACAAAGCCATCCACATCTCTGCACCCAGATATATCACCAGCTGCATCTCAAAATATCACCCAAACTGTCCTCTTCGCTTCTCCCATGGCCTACTGCTCTTTAGCAACCTTGTAACTTTCTCACATGCTCACATCTAGGAATTCTCCAGAGCCTCTGCCTTCCTTTTGAACTTCTTGCCACAATCTGTCTGGGTATCTCCTACTTTGTTTGCCTTTAAGTGATCCTTGAAAACTCAACTCTTCAGGGAAACCTATCCCACCTCCAAGCTATAAACTGTACTTTGACTGTCTCTATCAGCTAATCCCTCTGTTAGGACCTTGTTAACCAGCTGGTGGTGCTGTGGTTCTCTGGGCTGAAAGCTGTAGTTTCAGTGTCCACCAGCAGGTGTCTTCCAGCATCCAGCAGTTCCATGTAATCAGCTCCACCTGGTCCCAGCTGGTGGAAGGGTACTTAATGCAGACCATAGATAGGGAGAAAACAGGCCGTTTTTTTTTTTAGAAAAACAAAAAATCGGTCATTCAATCAGCTGACGTTACCACCATTGGTAAAAAAAAGTTGGCTGATTTTCGTCCCGTCTACGGCCGGCAATTATATAGAATATGCAGAAGAAGAAGAAATAGAATATGAATAAAAAGAAGAAATAGAATATGAAGCAGAAGAAGAAATAGAATATGCAGAAGAAGAAATAGAATATGAATAAAAAGAAGAAATAGAATATGCAGAATATGCAGAAGAAGAAGAAATAGAATATGAATAAGAAGAAAAAGTTGCAACATTGTATCTATTTGTATCCATTTCGGATACAGATGTTTCTATTCGGAAACAAATAGATACAATGTTGCTATACTTTTAAATGTCAAATATAATATTGGACTGAAATTCTTTTTTTTTTCTTCCACTTCTTCATATTCTATTTCTTCTACTTCTTCATATTCTATTTCTTTTATTTCTTCTTCTTTATATTCTATTCTTCTTTTTATTCATATCCTATTTCTTCTTCTCATTCATATTTTATTTTTTTCCTTTTCTACTTTTTCCTTCTTTCATGTCACTGCTCATGTGCATTTTTTAAAATCGGAAAAAGATCGGCAGATTTGTCCATCATTGCCGCGAAAATTGGCAGAACAACAAATTTGGCTGATTATTTTCCAGCAGCACCGATAATCGAAAAGGGCAAAAATCACTAAAAACGGCCGACCGATTACCGCACTAACGATCCGAAAATCGGCCGATTTTTTTTTTTTCGGACGATTTTCAGCCGTTTTTCATCCCATCTATGGCCCGCATAAATCTCTCATAGGCTAGTTCACCTTGTGTCTGTGTTTTGCTTTAGCTTTCCTGATAGCCTGATTTTGCTCAGACCTTGTTACCCTGATCTCGCTCCTGCCTTGCACCCAGTACCCTGCTGCCTTGCTCCCTGAACTCTCCTGTTCTTTTTCCCAGTTGTGTTCGCTCTTCTTATCAGCTCCCTTCTCCTCCAGTTTTTCCCTACCTTGTGTTTATCTCGTTTATATATATATGGTATATAGTTAGCTGTCAGATAGGTTTTATGTTTGTTGGACTAATAAACCTAAGTATTTTGTCACTAGGGTTTTGTTCATGTTATTTTATGTTTACTGCTTGTTGGTGTGTCTTTGTCTTTTATAATATGATGGCCAGGAGGGAGCCCTATTCCTGAGAGGATGTCATATGACTTCCTCCGAGGATCACGTCTTGCGCGTCGCCCATGGGTCGTGCTCCAGTGCAATATGTCACCCGCTGTGTCCAACGGACATAGCCGATGACAGATCAATGTACTGGCCCACTGCCAGTATGATGTGACCATTGTGGCCAATTACAGCAGATCACATGGCAATTGTACACAATGAAAGGCTTTGTGATTGGTCACAGTGATCACATGGTATAGACAGGGCCAATCTCAGCCCATCTGTACTATGTGATTATCTGCGGCCAATCACAACTAAACATAATAGTAAACACTGAATGAATAGTTTTTGTTATTATTCAGTTATAAGCAATCATAGTGTGTAAAAAAAAAAATTGATCACCTCCCTTACTTTGGTAACACTGTATTGCTCTGATCACTGTATGTAAAAAAAAGGAAATAATTGAATAAAAAAAAAAAATATATTACAAAATTGAAAAAAATTGTTAATTCTTTTTTCTTTTTACATACTGTCACCAGTCAGTGCCCCTGACCACTGCTAAACCAATTATATGATGACATTGTACTGCACTGTTGCCAGTATGTAAAAAAAATCTTTAAAAATAGTGAAAAAAACATTTTTTTTATTTCTTCATTTTCTTAAAAAAAATTACAATTTAAAAAACTTGAAATTCCTCATACTAAATACCTTGATCTGTCTACTTTCCAAAAAGGTGTCATTCAGGGGATATTTGTACTATCCTGGCATTTTCAGGCCTAAAGAAATTAGATAGGCTGGCAGTACATCAGGAATGATAGACTTTCATATATATATATATATATATATATATATATATATATATATATATATATATAAAATAAATGCAATACAAATGTTACTAATGATAAATCATAAAATGACCATATATCATACACTGTATGCTACTAAAAACAGAATTTAAATCCCAAATATACAAAAAAAAAATTATGTATGACTAAATCAGCATGCATATTTAATATGCATTTATATCAAACTATATATTTTCGAAAATAAACACCACTCACTGTGAAAATAAATAAAAAGTCCCAGGTGTTCATATATTCTCATAGATATCCTTTCTATGCAACAATCCAACCGTATCATCTCTTACTTTTCCATTCTGCGATAATAATCCTCCATTTTATATTGTCGCCACGTGCAGATATCTCTTCACCAGCAATAGACCATTGCTATTCAAATTGGTGTACTTATACAGTCATGGCCAAAAATATTGGCACCCCTGCATTTCTGTCAGATAATGCACCACTTCTCCCAGAAAAAGTTTGTTACTACAAATGTTTAGACATTCTCATGTTTATTCCTTTTGTTTGTATTACTATGAAACAAAAAAGTGATTATTTTATTGATTATAGCCTGAGCCAGCAGCTCCCTCCCCCTCCACAGCCCAGTGCTCCAGTGAGCACTGGGGGGGCAGTGCAGACAGCGGTGACTGGCAGTAGGCAAATTGGTATATACTGTATGTGATTTTGCACACCAGTGCCGCCCTGTAGCAGTATAGCTGTAGAGCGGTCGGGAAACTGTTAAGGCAAAAAACACATTCATTTTCTTTTCAATATAGTAAGTAAGTAGTTCAGGGACAGGATTCAAGAGGGCAAGGAATTAGAATGAGCATGCACACACACATGAAAGTGATTCTCACAGTGACACTGACAGCAGTGTGCAGCAGCACAGATGATGATGACATCTCACCAACATGACACATCTGCTTCTAAGTCACAATGACAGTTTCTCTCCATGCCAGGTTGTCCCTTCAGTCCACTCCAGTCCATACAGCACTGACAATCCCACTCCCGGCTTGCCTTGCTGCTGTCCTGCAGACCCGTTCGGCCGCTCTGCTCGGCTTCCTTCCACCATGACATCATATGACACGCTCAGGCACCACCTCCACCAAACCTGACCCAACACACTGTAGCAGGCACTTGGACAGTCCCGGCCAGCTTTGGATCAGAACTGTGCATGCTGAGCGTCACAGCTATATTTTTAACTGGCAACCTTTTCCTGTCAGTTGCATTTACTGGCCGGAGAAAAGTACCCATTTTTTTGGCTGTCAGTAAAAATACTGTTGGTTGGCAACACTGAGTGTCAGGTTCCTTAGTTCTGAAGGCCCCATCTGCTGTTTCCCCTGCTGTGATGTCACCATGCTGTGAGAGTGCCACCTTGCACAGCTTCTCTGAACTCAGCTGCCTCTGCTTTGTTTCCGTTTATTCACAAGTCCCACTGCAGCTCAGCCAGTACACAAGCACTAGACCTGTGACTAAAGGTAGGGGCACAGAGCAGCTGCTCCTTCAACCTACAATTGGGACTACAAAGTGTCCAAATAGGTTTAGTGAAGCTGTGTAAGGAGCCACTCTCAGAGAATTCTGATTTCATGGCTGGGGGGATGGTGATGCAGTAGAGAGGGGCCTTCTGAACTAAAACTGGCCATACACTTACAGAAGTGCTGGGACGAGGTCATCCAGCTCCCATGGCAAAGATGCCACACTGTTCCCCCCCATGATGTGCAAGCTTAGGGGATCTTACGCCCAGCAGTCACTAATTTGTCAAGTTCACTTCCACTGTCACTACTCCTGTAACAGAAGGAAGATGCCCTCATCCCTACAGCGCACTACTGTGCCCAGGGCAGCCGTCCCTTCCGCCCACCCCTTGTCCCAGCCCTGACGTACAGGATTTTTTTATGCAGTATTTACCAATCGTTAATTGTTCAGCCACTTTTTGTTGGGCCGGATGATGCCAATTCAACATGAACATGAGTCGTGAGTGACAGTAGAACTATAGGCAAAACTATTTGTTTGATTGTGTCAAGAAGTTATAACCCCTGTCAGCTTTTTTGCCATCTGTGTCCCATTGGGGAGATTTCCCTTTTTCTTCCTGCCCCATAGGCAAATAAGGAAATTAGAGGAAATCAGTCCAAAGTTAGGGAATCCCTGGTCACTAATACTAGTGTCCCCATTAGTTTTCTGGTTACAACACAAAATTTTGGATTTTTTTTTTTACTTTGACAATAAAAGTAAACATAACAAAAAAAAAAGTAAACATGACAAATAGGGAGGGTGAATCTACTTAAAAGGGGCACAGGCAGCAATAAAAACCTGACAGGCGATCTAATTGTGCTCCAAATCCAAAACTGAAAAAAAGGTTTTGCCTTTAGTTACACTTTAAAGTGGTTGTAAACCTGATTGGCCTCAGGTGATACACAGAGATGAAACAAATCCTCCTACATAAGTTGTATCTGTCTGTCTGCAGTCTTCTCTTCTCTACATTCATTCATAGTGCAGAATTTACACAGGATCTCTCAGCTCTGAAAAGTAGGGGGAGGGGAGCTGAAGTTACACTCAGGAGGACTCTGAGAGCTGATTGGAGGGAAGGGACACACCCCCTTCACACAGCACACAGGAACAGAGCTGAGGCTTTCAGTCAGCAGGAGGTCCCTCCCTGTCACCAGTTTTCTCTTGGTGTCAGGAAAACTTGCCAGAAGTGACCCATGCTTATAGCAGAGGAACAAGGCAGCAGACAGAAATGATTCTTAGTGCTTCTTAGTGCTCTGGATTGAGACAAGCTCACACTATAGAAGGATATAATTTGTTCATATGGTTTACAACCACTTGCAAGCCGGCCATACATGATTCGAATTTTGAAAGAATTTTCTTTCGAAAATTTTTTCTCAGAATTTTCATTTGACTTTTGCACCATAAGTGGGCCACAGCAGCGGTCGATTTTTGAGCTACCATCAAATCTGAGTGATCGGACATGTTGGAAATTTCGAATTTCTAATCAATGATGGGAGAATCGTGTGAGAGATGTAATTGAAAAAGAAATTAGCATTAGCTGTGACCTGGAAAGAAAAGAAAATTATTGGCCATGAAAATTCTTTTCTGTGGCAACATGAGGTGAAATTAAAGGCTTGGTTGGTCAAATTTCAAAATCAATGGCGGCATCATCAGATTATAAAACGCACAAAATTTCCAATTTTCTAAAGAAAATTCATATAGCATTCAACCCATGTATGGCCTGCATAAGACATTTCTGGACTGAAGCTAAATATTGTAGCCACAGTTTTTTTTTTGTTATCTCTTAATTAGAAATATCTAGATGAGAGTATTAGAGAGAAAGTAGAGAATCCTTCCAAGGTGAAACTTAAGCAAGCCAAAGATTATACAGCCTGCCCATATGGAAGCAAATCTCAGCTGAGCCCTGCTAAACCGGCCAAGATATGATCCATCTATGATCCATGTCTGCATTTCTCCAGTCCGAAGTGGTACAGTCCATATTCCCAAAGGGAAAATGTCTATCTGCTTTCCCCCCTAAAGGAAAACCCACGGGCCATGTCCTTCTGACTACATCCTTCCATATCAGTGTTTTTACCCCAGATAATAGCATCCCCTCTCACCCAACAACTGGCCCAGCACCAACTCATGGTACCTAACTGACTAACCCTATATACCTAACCCTGCTGGGCACTACCCACAGACAGGGTCCCATTCCCCAGAATCCAGGAGTAGGCCAGCAACTAATGTGCTTCCTACACGATCATTGGCCACAAATGTTTTTAGCTGAATTCTGAGGTGTGAATAGTGTGTGTCCTGCCCCTCTTTTATTCATTTTTTATGTCTTGCATTAAACTGCATTAGGTTATCAGTTTTCTGCAGTATGCTTACATCTAGTGGCTGTTTCTGGCTGCTACAACTTGTTTACTCATTTGAATTTGATATATTCCATTTTCCTCCCCTTCTGTTTAATGCTATTTAGTTTAGTCATAGCTAGACCATCTCCATAGTACAGGTTTACTGAATCTGGACACAGCATATGCCAGCTGTGACAGGACACTCAAAATGCAGAGTAATCGTTTGAAGTACAATTTTTTCCCTAGGGCTGTATTGTCTATAAACCCACCAGGTACAGAGTTTTAGGAACTTTATGTGAAATGTGTTACTTTATAAAAAAAAAAATTATATGTTGTTATTTTTAAGAACAGATATACAGTGCATCCAGAAAGTATTCACAACGCCTATTTTTTGCAACATTTTATTATGTTACAGCCTTATTCCAAAATGGATTAAATTCATTTTTTTCCCTCAACATTCTACAAACAATACCCCATAATGACAACGTGATAGACATTCGTTTTGAAATCTTTGCAATTTATTAAAAATAAAAAACGAAAAAAAAAAAAACATACGTACATAGGTATTCGCAGCCTTTGCGCAATACTTTGTTGAAGCACCTTTAGCGCCAATTACAGCCTATATAAGTCATATTGAGTATGATGCTACAAGCTTGGCACACGTATTTTTCAGCAATTTCTCCCATTCTTCTTTGCAGTACCTCTTAAGCTCCATCAGGTTGGATGGGGAGTGTCGTTGCACAGCCATTTTCAGATCTCTCAAGAGATGTTTAATCGGGTTCAAGTCTGGGCTCTGGCTGGGCCACTCCAGGACATTCACAGAGTTGGCCCGTAGCCACACCTTTGCTATGTGGGCTGTGTGTTTAGGGTCGTTGTCCTGTTGAAAGATGAACCGTTGCCCCAGTCTAAGGTCCAGAGCACTCTGGAACAGGTTTTCATCAAGGATGTATCTATACATTGCTGCATTCATCTTTCCTTCAGTCCTCACTAACCTCCCAGTTCCTGCTGCTGAAAAACATCCCTACAGCATGATGCTGCCACCACCATGCTTCACTGTAGAGATGGCATTGGCCAGGTGGTGAGAGATGCCTGGTTTCCTCCAGACCTGATTCTTGCCATTCAGGCCAAAGAGTTCAATCTTTGTTTCATCAGAACAGAGAGTTTTGTTTCTCATGGTCTGAGAGTCCCTCAGGTGCCTTATGGCAAACGTCAGGCGGGCTGCCATTTGCCATTTACTGAGGAGTGGCTTCCATCTGGCCACTCAACCATACAGGCCTGATTGGTAGAGTGCTGCAGAGATGGTTTTTCTTCTGGAAAGTTCTTCTATCTCCACAGAGAAATGCTGGAGCTCTTTCAGAGTGACCATTGGGTGCTTGGTTACCTCCCTGGCTAAGGCCCTTCTCCCTTGATCGCTCATTTTGGCTGGGTGGCCCGCTCTAGGAAGATTCCTGGTGATTCCAAACTTCTTCCATTTATGGGTGATGGAGGCCTTTGTGCTCAGTGGAACCTTCAATGCTGCAGAAATGTTTCTGTACCCTTCCCCAGATCAGTGCCTTGATACAATCCTGTCTCGGAGGTCTACAGACAATTCCTTGGACTTCATTGCTTGGTTTGTGCTCTGATATGCACTGTTAACTGTGGGACCTTATATAGACAGGCTTATGCCTTTTCCTATCAAGTCCAATCAACTGAATTTCCCACAGCTGGACTCCAATCAAGTTGTGGAAACATCTCAAGGATGATCAGTGGGAACAGAATGCGCCAGAGCTCAATTTTGAGTGTCATGACAAATGCTGTGAATACTTATGTACAGGTGTTTTTTTTCGTTTTTTATTTTTAATAAATTGCAAAGATTTCAAAACGAACTTCTTTCAAGTTGTCATTATGGGGTATTGTTTGTAGAATGTTGAGGAAAAAAATGAATTTAATTCATTTTGGAATGAGGCTGTAACATAACAAAATGTGGCAAAAGTTAAGCACTGTGAATACTTTCTGGATGCACTGTATGGGCATGTGTTAGGAGCATGTATGTGTGGTCCTGTTTGGGAAATGTTTTTTAAATTGCTGTTGTAAAGAGTACCTTGATAAATTTTATTGTATTCATACAATGGCAATAAAGTATTATCTTATCTTATGTTCTCTTATTCACTTCAATATTCCCTCAGTCAGTGTTATTCGCAGAGAGAAAGGGCTTAGGAAAGTCATTGGCTTCTTACACTTCAAAAGACTGAAAAAAACCCTTATGTACTGAAATTTACTGTAGTAAAATTGTGTTGGCTTCAACTTCTGTGTCTTATTGAAGAGTTAAGCTGCCTGTGGATGGTGCTAAGTGAGCAGGTGACCATATTGTCCAGACAGACTGGATCTAAGGAGGAATGTAGAAAGAAAGTGGCATTTGAAACAGAACAATGTGCATCTGACAAAAGCCTACACCTTTTAAGTGACTATTGGTGGGACACCTTACATTTCTGAACCCTCCATTAGCTGCCAATGTTAAAGATCAAATACAGGGACCATTCGCTCAGCACTGATTGGAAAAGGTGGAGAGGATGGATGAGGTTATGATCTCCACCTTGTTTCATTCAAAAAATACAAGGCCTTCTATGAATGGCAGTGATCTTGAGGGACCTACCCATTGTGGTCGGTGTGCAGAGAGGAAGTCGCTCACACATAACCCAAGCAGAATATGGACGATTGCGGCTATCACTGTAGTAGAACTGACTACTACAGTGATTTCCAGCTTCCCCGGCAACTCTTCCGGTATGAGGTATGCATACTTACATTGTGCCAAGCTGGACCAATGAAAGTATGCAATACAATATTCCTGGAGTTCAGCTTTAACTTATAACAGATAGAAGGTTACAGAAATAAGGATCTTATATTAAACCCAAAAGCAAACATTTGTTATATTGCAGCTTACTAGTTCTTAGATGTGATGGCTGTATGAGATTCTTTATAGTCATTCTTATATTTTCACCTGGTGATCTTGCCAGTATGTCTGTTCTTTTTCAACAGGTGAAAACAGGGATAAAAGCCTTAAAAAGAAAACTTATGCAGCCAACACATCTAATGATTGGTAAGCTGCAATAAATTAAATTTTTGGTTTGGGATTTATTAACACTTTAATTCTCACTCTTGGGTTCTGTCCACCTCAGTGAGAGGGCAAAACCTGCAGAAATTGCTGCCAACTGCTGAGTTTTGATGGTCTTAGGCTACATTCACAGGGGCAACCAGTGCTGGTGGAAATGAGAGTGGCTCCTGTTGCTGTCAATCAAATCCAGTGATGAGGGAGCAGGGAATGGGGAGCCACACTGTGTGTCAATACACACAGTGGGACTCAGGATTGAGTAACCCCCCCAGAAGGCAGCTTGCTGGGGGGGTACTTTGAAGGCAGGAGGCGAGTGACCCCAGAAGAGGAAGATCAGGGCTGCCCTGTGCAAAACCATTGTTGTTTATAAAAAAAAATATATACTGTATAATATACATAGTGGGTATAAAAAAGAATCCTCACCTTTAACAAAAATCACATTCTGTTGCTTTGCAGCCTGAAATGAAGACAGACACAGTTTTTTTTATCTAGTTGTATTTATTCAGTGCAACATATAACATCCGAGTGAAAGATATAACACCAACATGTCAGAAAAAAATTCAAAAGCAAAATCACTGAGTTGGAAAAAGGATCACCCCCTTGTGTCAGTTTTTTGCTGAACCACCTTTTGCTATAATTTCAGCCTCTAGTCTGTTGGGATAGGTCCCTACTAACTTTTCACATCTACATTTTGCAATATTTGCTCACTCTTCTTTGCAGAACTGCAGAAGTTCAGTAAAGTTTGATGGTGACCGTTGGTGGACTGCAGTCTTCAAGCCATTCCACAGATTTTCAATGGGGTTTAAGTCTGGGCTCTGACTAGGCCATGCAAGGACATTCACCTCTTTCTCCTTCAACCACTGTGTGGTCATTTTTGCTGTGTATTTTGGGTCATTGTCATGTTGGAAGGTAAACCATCTTCCCTTTGACAACTTTCTGACAGAGAGCAGCAGATTTTCCTCAAGAATTTGCCCCTGCTGCAGAGAAACACCCCCATACCAGGATATTATCACCTCCATGCTTTATTGTAGGAATGGTGTTATTTGGATGGTAAACTGTATTGGATTTTTACCAGACCTATTGTTTGGCATTGAGGCCAAATCATTAAATTTTAGTCTCATATGACTGTAGCACCCTCCTGGTCAGGTGCTAGGATGTGTGTAGTTAGCTTAAGCATAGCTGTGTTTCTCTGCTTACCAGAGAGGCGGTCAGGTAAATTCAGTGTGGTATTCTGCTTACTAGAGTGCTATGATTGATGAATCAAGTCTAATGTTGCTCTGGTGCTGTTGGGAGTTCTGCCCGCCTTCAGGAAGTTATGAGAGCCTTCCAGAACATGGGAAAGGTCTAGGCAAACGAACAGCATGGATATGGATACAGCCCTAGCCAATTGCAAGGGAAGGTAGTCCCATTGCATGCTGGGAGTGGCATTTATATTCTGAGGGCACATGGGCTCGGGGTCTTTCCCAGGAGTGGATTACACCAGCCAGGCTGGAGGAAGGATACCTTGCCTGGCAACTGCTGCCATTTTGCCATAGGTGGGTCGACCAGAGGACCTGAAGCCAGAGAGAGTGACCCAGGTTCTTAAATAAGCTGACTGGGGGGAAGCTGTCCGCTGAAGCTCTGTCTGGTATCACTGAAAGGTTTTGCCTAGATGATTGGAAGAAGGCAACCATTCTGTCTGTGAGCCTCGTAAGTACAGACATTGAAGAATTCTGGGACTCTTGCTACCTCCCCTGGTGCTTGATAGTCAGTGTGGGTCTAGAAAGAAAAGGGAACACTGGCTAGTGTTCCGAAGAGTATTTTACAAGTGCTACTACTGCAAAGGACTTTACCTAGCTATATTACCTATGGGCTGTCGCAGCCTGTCCTAACTTGTTTGTGCCTGAGGAGCTCAGTCCTGTAACTACTACTACTGTTAAAGGGACTTTGCTCACTTCTGAAACTACCTGCTGCTATAAGTTACAAGGAAGTCTGCTATCTGCTGTCAGCCAAGATTTCTACAGTGCTCAACTAAGAGATCAGCTAGATGTCCTCAGTGTGAATAGTTCTGATTTGGAGTATCCTACTACAATTTTGCATCCTTATTCCTGGTTCTACAATAAACTCCATAAACAAAACATCCCCTAGACTATTCTTTGAAGATGAGCTGAAGTGTGTGTGAGTATTTTTGGGAAGAAATACACTGTGCCTGGATGCTAGGCGAGTAAAGGGGGCCTCATGGACATACAAGCTGCTCCTTCTGGGTAGTGTCACATGACCATAACACCTTTTTCCATGTGTCCTCAGAATCTTCAAGATGCGTTTTGGCAGAGCTCAGTCACGACTCCATGTGGTCTTCCTTGATGAGTGGCTTTATTCTCCCATAAAAGCCACATTTGTGGAGAATTTGTGATACTGTTATCACATGCACACAATGACCACTCTTTGGCATAAATTCCTGCAACTGCTTCAGAGTTGCATTAGGCCTCTTGGTAGCCTCTCCAACCAGTTCCCTCTTGGCTCTTTCATCCAGTTTTCAGCGATGTCCTGATCCAGGCAGGGTCTGTGTTGTACCAAATACCTTCCACTTCTTAATAATAGATTTCACTGTGCTTCTAGGCATTGATAAAGCCTTTGAAATTGTTTTGTATTTTTTGGAGCCTGTCTTTATACGCACATGAACTTTAATGGCATCCCAGTCTTTGTCCGTAGGGTTCAATATTGAGTTTGCCCACCCTGTGCAGCCATAACACCTTCAACTCTTCTAGGAAGTCTATCCACAAGGTTTAGGAGTGTGTCTATGGGAATGTTTGACCATTCTTCCAAAAGCGCATTTGTGAGGGCAGGCACTGACGAGGTGGTCTAGCTCGCAGTCTCCACTCTAATTCATCCCAAAGGTGTTCTATCGGGTTGAGGTCAAGACTTTGTGCAGGCCAGTCATGTTCCTCCACCCCAAACTCACTCATCCATGTCTTAATGGATCTTGATTTGTGCACTGGTGCGCAGTCATGTTGGAACAGAAAGGGGCCATCCCCAAACTGTTCCCACAAAGGTAAGGGGGTAAAAACAGGGGGACCCAGCTACTTTCCAGCAGCTTCTTTAGCGGTCATTGCCACACCATTTTAGTGCTTTTACATTATTCTAATGAAATTAAATAGCACCAGAGCTGGTAAACACTGCATAGACTTTAGGCACATCATGCAGTAAATAGGCTGTATTTTATAACATTGAATTATAATTTTCTATATTTTTAAAGCATAATTCCAGCTTTAAGTAATACTATACTATATTGTATTTTGAACAAACTTTCTTGTAGATTGCTACCAGCTTCTATGTTGTAAATATTGACATAGTCAGCTCCAGTGCAATCGCTGAAATATTTCAGAAAGAGTACAAAGAGGGAGGATCACTGCCTTTAAAATCTCATGAGAAATGACAGTGTTGCAATAAAACACTGCATTGCCAAATCCCTTTTAGATGTTTCAAAACTTGTAAGTCCCAATGCAGTGAAACCTAAGCAATCCCAGGGATGTCATGTTCCTGTTCACAGGCTGTATTTATTTTATCTTCAACATTTGTGCTGGTTTCTTGGGGAAGTAGTGCACCAGTTACAGTAGCAGCCAAATGAAGACCCTGGGACCTGCTTACTACCAACTGAAGGCTTGATATCATTTCAGGAAAGAGGGGTGAGTGGGTAAATTTGTCATTAGTGAAAGATATTTATATTCCTGTGCCTAACCTTCATCTTCAGTAATTCATTTAGTCATGAAACACTTAAAAAAATTCATTGTGTTCAAAATTCTGTACATTATATAGCCCTATAGACCAGATGCTTTTCTGCAAGAAGGAAAAGCAAAACTTTATTCGGAGAAAACAGTTTACCAAAGATGCAGCTACAAACGTATAAACACTGCCACCTACTGGCTGAAGAATATATCTCTACTGAATACTGATATAGTTGTTACACAAAATACATGAACACTGTATTCCAACACATTGAATAATATCACAATAACCTTTAGAAATGCAAGTGATGATATCACTGCATTCCAAGCATAAGTGACAACTTCTGTTCAACTGTAAGTATAGAGTTTGCAATTGTTAGTATTTCACCAATATTCATATAGTGTATTGTGACCCATAATCTATTTTACTTAGTAGCAAAGGATAGTCCTACAGTTACTGGCCCTGTGACATATGTAAAGAGATTCCAATCAAGCATACCTGTGAATAAGAAACAGAATACTTACCTTGTCCACTGCTTGTGCCCCTGAATTCTGCTCTCTTGTTTAGGGCCATTTTAAAAGTACCATGGGTCCCTTTGCCCCTGGGCAAAGTAATGCATGGGGCCCCTACCAGCCTGCCCCGATTTACGCACCTACTCTGAAGAATGAACTTACAAATAGTTGATAGAATTAAACATATATTTATTAGTACTTTCAAAAAAGTTGATTTTAATCACTTGCCTACCGGGCATTTATACCCCCTTCCTTACCAGGCCAATTTTCAGCTTTCAGCGCTGTCACATTTTGAATGACAATTGCGCGGTCATACAACACTGTACCCATATGAAATTTTTATAATTTTTTTTTCACAAATAGAGCTTTCTTTCGGTGGTATTTAATCACCGCTGGGTGTTTTATTTTTTGTGCCATAAACAAAAAAAGAGCAAAAAAAAAAACTTTTTCTTTGTTTCTATTATAAAATGTTGCAAACAGGTTATTTTTCTCCTTCACTGATGTGCGTTGATGAGGCTGCACTGATGGGCACTGATAGGCGGCACGGATAGGCAGCACTGATGGGCAGCACTGATAGGTGGCACTGATAGGTGGCACGGTTGAGCTGGCACTGCTGATGGGCACTGACTGGCGGCACTGCTGGGCACTGACTGCTGGCACTGCTGGGCACTGATGGGTGGCACTGACTGATGGCACTGACTGGCAGCACTGATGGGTGGCACTGCTGGGCGGCACTGATGGATGGCACTTCTGGGCCACACTGATGGGCACTGGTAGGTAGCACTGGGCACTGATGGGTACAGGGGGGTGGAACTGATGGGCACTGCTGGGCACACGTGGGTTGCACTGCTGGGCACTGATGGGCACAGGTGGGTGGCACTGTTGGGCACTTGTGGGCGGCACTGCTGCGCACTTGTGGGCAGCACTGGTGGGTGGCACTGCTGGGCACCGATCATCAGGGCACTGATCATCAGTGCCCTGATGATCGGTGCCAATTTCTCCTCTGACAATTGCTGGTTATCGGCACTACTTTCCTAACGCTTTGCCAGCGTGAGGAAAATGAAGCAGATAACCAGCAATTGCATTTCCCGGTGATCAGTGTGTTATTGGACATGGCTGATCACGTGGTAAAAGGCCGCTTTGATTGGCTTTTTACCATATCGCATGATTAGCTGTGTCCATAGGACACAGCAATCACGGAGATCGCCGGGTGCCTGCCCCCGGGGGGCGTGCAGGAGAGCGTTTTCTGGGAGGACGTCATATGACGTCCACCCAGAACTGGCCGGCCGCAACGCTGCCATCATTCGGCTATCTGTCAGCAGGAGGTTAAACTATAAGAAAATATGCCATAAATTAAAGACTAGTCAACACAAAGGGCACAGTACAGAAGGGCAGAGTATAGGGGAGTTAGGAGGACACAATACATTGCCCGGGCCATCCTGAGACAGCTTAGTAAAAAGCGTGAATGTCCTGGCAAATCAGGGACAGTTGGCAAGTATGATGTAATGCAAGACTATCATGAGGCCCTCACACACCTGGACATTCCTGTCCTGACAGGAAAAGTTCTCTGCAGGAGCATCTACTTGGTATGTTGATCTACTGGGTTCTCTGCAGCTCTAACTAGTTCCCCCTGCTGACATCCAGGTAGCTGTCTATATGTGAGATGGTCAGGTGACCACAAATGTTTGATCATATAGTGTTTATCCCTTTTTGGGATACTATACCATTGATTTTGGCCACCATAGAGAATGGTAACCTTGATATGTGGCTTACCCTCTTAGCTCTACAAACTTTTCAGTACGAGTGCCATATTGTATATTTTACAAATATTCAAGAGATGAAAAAAAAATCAGTTTTATAATTTAATGAATAGCATTTAGCTGGATGAATACATTTTGCTTGGATCTTTTTTGCAATCAGCACCGCGTTACTTTAACTGGCAATTTCTCTGTCATGCAACACTATACCCAACTGAATTTTTAATCATTTTGTTTCACACAAATAGAGCTTTCTTTTGGTGGTATTTAATCACCACTAGGTTTTACATTTTTGGCTATATAAACAAAAAATAAGGAAAATTTTTGAAAAGAAAAACATTTTTTTTCTTAGTTTCTGTTATAAAATTTGCAAATAAATAATCTTTGTTCATAAATTAAATCCAAAATGTATTCTGCTACATTTCTTTTGCTAAAAATAACCCAAATCAGTGTATATTATTTAGTCTATGTGAAACACTTATAGAGTCTACAAACTGTGGTATATACAGTACATTATATTTGAAAATTGATCAATTCTGATGTACTGACGGCCTCATTTTGTGAGGCCCTAAACTGCCAGAACAGTACAACTACCCCTCCCCCCAACTGACTCCTTTTTGAAAAGTAGACAGTCCAAAGTATTTAGTAAGAAGCATGGTGAGTTTTTTTTAAGTTGTTTTGTTTTGCCAAATTGTTTTGTAAAATGAAGAAATTAAACCACCAGTGCAGTGCAATGTTATCATGTGACTGGTGTGGCACTGATCAGGGAAAACAAATGATGACAGTTAGTAAAAGAAAAAAAAATGTTTTGATTCAATTTTTTAAACATACTTTTTTCTACTCTGTGATTGCTGTTACAATGATTATCATTGTAACAGCAATCGTTTGAACTGTCATGCATAGTAGATTCCATTCATAACAGCTGTGCTTATTGCTGACAGCCAATCACATGGTACAGGGTGCTGTGATTGGCCCAAGTACCATGTGATAGCTGTGGGCCAATCACAGCATCACAATAGGAAGCACATCAGCTTTGGTGACATTGTGATCATCCTGTAGAGACAGCGGTTATGGGAGCAGTGTGCTGCGCTGCCCAGGCAGGCATGCCAGTGCGTATATGCCAGGCAACGTATCTTTACTTTGCTAGCCTGGCTGTAAAAGTACTGTGGGCAGGTGGCAAGCGGTTAAGGAAGTACTATCCTCTTTTGAGTTTTGGGGCTAGGGTTGGGTGGGGAGAAGCAAAGACCATAGGTAGCCTCTGCTGATCCGAATCCCCAATCTAGGTACAGTAGGGATATACTACTGACCTGATTAAGTCTTTTAGCAGGCCAGATGTGGCCAGCAGGCTGTAGTTTGTGGACCCCTGGTCTAAACTAATAGAGACAAAGCACAACAGCTGAAACATCATAGCAGAATCTTATCTATTGCTGGAATTGCTTCGTTGTTTTTCATTCTCACCTGCACAAGGTCAAAGGGACAATTATAGTGATGTGCAAATCAATGGCATAAACATCTTGTCAAGGAATACTGAATACTGAGGTAGGATTAATTTAAATTCTCATTCTTTGGATTCTAATTAGTAGCCAACACAGCTGTACAAGCTTATTTAAAAATACTTGTTGCTAAAAGATGACGCATAAGAGAATACAAAGCATGATTAAAGTGGTTTTAAAGGCTCAAGGTTTCTTACCGCCATGCGTTCTATGCCTGAAAGTAAAAAACCTCATGTGTGCAGCATCACCCCCAGCCCCCCCCCGATACTCACCTAAGCCCCATTTTGATCCAGCAATGTGCACTGGAGTGTCGGCTATCCCAGGACTCTCTCTTCTTTTTGGCTGAGACACAAACGGGAGCCATTAGCTCCCACTGCTGTTTATCACAGCCAGTGAGCCAATGCAGAGAGAGGGGGGGCGGGGCCGAGCCGCGGCTCCGTGTGTGAATAGACATACGGAGCAGTGAGTGCCCCCATAGCAAGCTGCTTGTTGTGGGGGCATCCGAAAGGAGGGAGGGGCCAGGAGAGCCTGCAGGGGACTCAAGAAGAGAAGGATCCAGGCTGCTCTGTGCAAAACCACTGCACACAGCAGGTAAGTATAGACATGTTTGTTATTTTTCTTAAAAAAATTAAGCCTTTAGAATCACTTTAATATGTCATATGTATTATATCTCTATTTTCCACTCTAATGTCCTTGCTTCTTTTCAATGCTGGAATTTAAGTTCATTTCATTTCTCTTTGCTGATATTGAAATGTGGCTATCCTTTACCTGGTTTGCACTTGTTTTATTCATCCTGTATAAAATAGAGTAACTACACTGGAAGAATAACCGCATATTTGTCTGAGTTTTCAGCAGGGAGTTTCTTGGATTCTAAAAGATTTGTGGAATCGAAGAGCATTCCTTAATATTTAAAAACCTGATTCCACAGCAAATGGACATAATGTGCGTGCAATTTAGGAGGAGACATATGCATTGTAGACACTGGGGTTGAGACAATGCTGTTTACTTTCAAAGTGTATGTTAATTTTGTAAATTGAATTCTTAGCGATTAAAGTAAAGCTGTGTTTACCTGGAATACCCAATCATGTACTTAAAAAAATCTAATTTTTTTAAAGGGTATGTTACCCCAAAGATTAATAGCACATATACAGTATATCTTGGTGAATTCCTGCAGAAGATAGTAAATCCGACCTGTCATTTTGTTTAATTATTTCTTCTGTTCCTGGTTTTCCTGACAGTTCCCTTTGCTTCTTCTTCAACCAATTCACGTTCTTAAGCCATTTTTAAAAAATGTATGTACAGTGGGGCAAAAAAGTATTTAGTCAGCCACCAATTGTGCAAGTTCTCCCACTTAAAAAGATGAGAGAGGCCTGTAATTGGCATCATAGGTAGACCTCAACTATAAGAGACAAAATGAGAAAAAAAATCCAGACAATCACATTGGCTGATTTGGTAAGAATTTATTTATCTCAATACTTTGTTATGTATCCTTTGTTGGCAATGACAGAGGTCAAACGTTTCCTGTAAGTCTTCACAAGGTTGGCACACACTGCTGCTGGTATGTTGGCCCATTCCTCCATGCAGATTTCCTCTAGAGCAGTGATGTTTTGGGGCTGTCGCTGGGCAACACGGACTTTCAACTCCCTCCAAAGATTTTCTATGGGGTTGAGATCTGGAGACTGGCTAGGCCACTCCAGGACCTTGAAATGCTTCTTACGAAGCCACTCTTTCGTCGCCCGGGCGGTATGTTTGGGATCATTGTCATGTTGGAAGACCCAGCCATGTTTCATTTAATTGCCCTTGCTGATGGAAGGAGGTTTGCACTCAAAATCTCACGATACATGGCCCCATTCATTCTGTCCTGTACATGGATCAGTCGTCCCGGTCCCTTTGCGGAGAAACAGCCCCAAAGCATGATGTTGCCACCCCCATGCTTCACAGTAGGTATGGTGTTCTTTGGATGCAACTCAGCATTCTCTTTCCTCAAAACATGACGAGTTGTGTTTCTACCAAACAGTTCTATTTTGGTTTCATCTGACCATAGGACATTCTCCCAATCCTCTTCTGGATCATCCAAATGCTCTCTAGAAAACTTCAGATGGGCCCGGACATGTATTGGCTTAAGCAGGGGGACACGTCTGGCACTGCAGGATCTGAGTCCCTGGCGGCGTAGTGTGTTACTGATGGTAGCCTTTGTTACGTTGGTCCCAGCTCTCTGCAGGTCATTCACTAGGTCCCCCCGTGTGGTCCTGGGGATTTTTGCTTACCGTTCTTGTGATAATTTTGACACCACGGGGTGAGATCTTGCGTGGAGCCCCAGATCGAGGGAGATTATCAGTGGTCTTGTATGTCTTCCATTTTCTAATTATTGCTCCCACAGTTGATTTGTTCACACCAAGCTGCTTGCCTATTGCAGATTCAGTCTTCCCAGCCTGGTGCAGGTGTACAGTTTTGTTTCTGGTGTCCTTCGACAGCTCTTTGGTCGTCACCATAGTGGAGTTTGGAGTGTGACTGTTTGAGGTTGTGGACAGGTGTCTTTTATACTGATAACAAGTTCAAACAGGTGCCATTGATACAGGTAATGAGTGCAGGACAGAGCAGCCTCTTAAAGAAGAAGGTACAGGCCTGTGAGAGCCAGAAATCGTGCTTGTTTGTAGTTGACCAAATACTTATTTTCCACCATAATTTGCAAATAAATTCTTTCTAAATCAGCCAATGTGATTGTCTGGATTTTTTTTCTCATTTTGTCTTTCATAGTTGAGGTCTACCTATGGTGCTAATTACAGGCCTCTCTCATCTTTTTAAGTGGGAGAACTTGCACAATTGGTGGCTGACTAAATACTTTTTTGCCCCACTGTACTTGAAGTGGTTAACACAAGCTCATGATTGCAGCTACAGCAGCCCTGAGTTTGGTGTCATTTTTTCAGCCGGCGATTGACTGTTCAGTGACAGTTATCTGGGTGGCTCTACAGCTGCACTACACTTTTACAGTTGTGAGAAAGGTTGCTCCAATCTGCTGCCTGCTGTGGTTTCTGAGCTTTCCCATTCTTCTGCAGAGCAGGGTACTGCTGTAAATGGCAGTAACAAAGATGGTAGGAGGTGATCATGGAACATCCATTCCCACCTGCAACTAATGAACCTGGAAGCAATCTCTATGCCATTTCCCGGTTCACAGCTGTCATTCCCTGGTTACTGTAGCTTATGCAGGCCATAGATGGGTCGTTTATCAGCTTATCAGCTGAATTTTCGTCCGCACGAAAAATCGACCAATAATCACGCCGTTAGTGGGGCCAGCCCATCGCCCGTTTTTCGCAGATCTCATTTATTTTTATTGGTCATGCTGGAAAATCCACAAAAACAGACGTTTTTCGTGGACATGAGTGGCAGCATTGGCAATGGGGTCGACCGATTTTTCGTTTATCGGCCTGTCTATGGCCTGCCTTAGGATTCAGCTGCACTGGAGGGCAGGGGAGATAATAAAGTCTAATAGACCCTTGGTGAGTCCAAAAGATAGCCTATCACCTGCCCATGCTAACACACAGATAGCTTGCTGGGGGACATATAGGTCCCCCATGTGTATGTAAACAGTTATTGCACCACACATGTTAAATATCCTCTTGAATGTTGGAGTGATAGCAATAATTCTAAGACCATAACTCATTGTTAACTTTAAACTGATAACTTGTAAAGGCTTTTAAAATGTCACCTATTAAGAATTTTAGGTATCGTAGTTTTTCACCATTTCACCGGCGCACACAATTTTACATCTTGACATGTTTGGTAATTATTTACTTGACACAACCCATTCTTTAATGTATTACCAAAATACTGGGTATTATTGTGCATTCGTATACATTAACCACTTCAATACCGGGCACTTTTGCCCCCTTCCTGCCCAGGCCAATTTACAGATTTCAGAGCTCTCACAATTTGAATGACAATTGCGCGGTCATGCAACACTGTACCCAAACTAAACTTTTATCATTTTGGTCACACAACTAGAGCTTTCTTTTGGTAGTATTTAATCACCGCTGGGGTTTTTATTGTTTGCTAAATTAACAAAAAAAAATAAAAAATTGTTTTTGTTTCTGTTATAAAAGTTTGCAAATATATAATTGTTCTTCATAAATTTAGGCCAAGATGTATTCTGCTACATTTCTTTGGTGAAAATAACCCAAATCAGTATTTATTATTTAGTCTGTAAGAAAGTTATAGAGTTCACAAACTATGGTATATATCTGAAAATTGATTGATCCTGAAGTACTGACAGCCAATCTAATTTCTTGAGGCCCAAAAATGTCAGAACAGTACAGATATCCCCCAAATTACCCCTTTTTGCAAAGTAGACATTCCGACGTATTTCATAAGAGGCATTGCGAGTTTTTTGTAGTTGTAATTTGTTTGTCATAATTTTTCGGAAAATGAAGAAATGAAACAATTTTTTTTTACATACTGTCACCAGTGCAGTACAGCGTCATCATATAACTGGTGTGGCAGTAATCAGGGACACAGACTGGTGACAGTATGAAAAAAAAATATATAATTTTTTTTCAATTTTTCAATTTTTTTTATTATTTTTTATTACACTTTTTCTCTTTTTTAATATTTTTTTTTTATTACACTATGACCAAAGTAGTATAATGTTACCAAAGTAACATTGTACTACTTTGGGGAAGTGAACAGTGTTTTTTTTTTTTTAACAAAATTTGATTGATTATAGCAAATAATTTATTTGCTATAGGCAAGCATTTAACTGAATGACTTCGATTCATTCAGGTTTTTTTTGTTGTGATTAGCTGTGATTGACCACTGCTAATTACATGACACAGATGGGCTGTGATTGGCCCAGCCTGTGAATGTGATCACTGTGACCATTCACAGCTAGACACACTTGTATACAATGGATAGCATGAAAGGAAGCCATCCATTGCATACAATTGTCATGTGACCTGCTGTGGTTGGTCACAGCAGGTCACATGGTACTGGTAATGGGGCCGGTACACAGATCTGCGGGCATGTGCAATGCGCGTTTTGGGAAGGACGCCATATGGCCCGGAGCGAGGAAGTGTTTGCCCGGGCGCCATCTGGCCATAGGCCAGGCAGCAACTGGTTAATATTCACTTTATTGTATTTTGTCCTTAAAATATACACTTGATAAACAGCTGTGCAAATTGTGCCACGTATGCAACTGCCACTATTTTATTCTCCAGGGCTTCTGCTTTTAGAAAACATATAATGCGTTGGAGTTTCAAGTAATTTTCTAGGAAAACATGCCAATTTAACATGTGTGTGAAAAATGTAAACAATGCTCTGGATGCAAAGTGGTTAAAAGCCTTTTACGTGTTTTTGTTGTGTAGAACTAGGTATTAGTGTAGCCTGCAGGAACCGTTGCACACTGTATTCAACTCAAATGTAAGGTGAATGAAAAACTGGCTTCAGCACAGATCTCAGCCCATCAATCACATCCCTCTGTGTGCAATGGGGGTATTGATATTGATTAATAAATAGGCACACATCCCGCCATGGGGACGAGGGACAGGAAGGAAAGTTTATATTTCAATTGTAAAAGCGATTATTGTTACAAAATGCTCTTGGTTGCATTAAAATGTGCATTTTGAGGAGTGTGTTCACAAATGCTTTAATTTCCCTTGCATATGATTGGGTATTCAAAGTGAACAAAGCTAAACATTGTTTAGTAAAGATCACTTTGCAAAGGGGAACATTTACTTTGCCAGGTGAATAGCCTCTGCTTTTTTAGTAAATTCTCTTCAATATATTCATATGCTGAGGTTGTTATACTCACATGACATTCTGTAGTTGCTGGGCTATAACCTGACGTCAAGGCCAGTAACACACACACACTTCAGGAAAAAGGAGCAGGCTCAAAGTGAAACCCTTGCATTACATGCCCTTTTACACACAGAATATAGACACAGAATTGCTGTCATATCTGATGTATGAAAGTGTTACTAAATGGGTTTTTTTTATATTAAAATGTTGTGTTATACTCTCCTGCTCTAAGTAATGGTATTGCCCAGAGTGGCCCTGATCCTCCTCTTCTCAGATCCTCCTCGTTTTTCTGTGTCCCCATAACAAGCCGTTTGTTATGCATGCTTGCTCCTGAGCTGTGTGTCTATAGAGCCACGCTTTATAGACACACACAGTGGGGCTTATCCACGTCCCCCACTTTCTCCTCACTGCCTTTGATTGACAGCAGCAGTTGCCAATGGCTCTTGCTGCTGCTTGAGTTCTGTGTGAAGAGGAAGAGAGGGGGGAAGAGATGCAGTCATGCAAAGCACTGGATCTCTTCTCCCCCCTTTTCTCCTTCACACAGGGAATAGGGAGGACAGAGAACTATAAAATGTCCACATGTAGCATTATACAGTAGATTATGGTGTAGTTATGTCATAGAGATTTGTATCAACAATATAAAACCTTGGATTTATTATTATTTATCTGGTAGTAATATATATTAATATATATATGTATATACACACATTATATATATGTATATACATACACACACACACACCCTATATTGACAAAAGTATTGGGACACCCCACCAAATCATTGGACTCAGGTGTTCCAAGCACCTCCATGGCTACATGTGTGTAAAATGCAGACTGCTTCTACCAACATTTGAATGACTTGCTCTCAGGAGCTCAGTAAATTCAAGTATGGTACCCTGATACGTTGCAACCTATGTAAGAAGTCCATCCGTGAAATTTCCTTGCTACTAAATATTCCATGGTCAACAGTTAGTGGTACTATAACAAAGTGGAAGCAACTGGGAACAACAGCAACTCAGCCATAAAGTGTTAGGCCACGTAAAATGACAGAGCGGGGTCAGTGCATGCTGAATTGCACAGTACACAGAAGTCAGCAACTGTCTGCAGAGTCAATAGCTAACAGTGCATAGAGAGCTTCTTGGAATGGGTTTCCATAGCCGAGCAGCTGAATCCAAGCCTTACATCAAATGCAATGCAAAGCATCAAATGTAGTGGTGTAGAGCATGCCACCACTGGACTCTAGAGCAGTGGAGATGTGTTCTCTGGAGTGTCCAATCATGTTTCTCTATCTAGCAATCCGTTGGACGTGTCTGGGTTTGGCGGTTGCCAGGAGAACGGTACTGTATTGTGCCAAGTGTAAAGTTTGGTGGAGGGGGGATTATGGTGTGGGGTTGTTTTTCACGGGTTTGGCCCCTTAGTTTCAGTAAAGGGATCTCTAAAGGCATCAGCATACATACATTTTGGACAATTTTATGCCCCCCAACTTTGTGGGAACAGTTTGGGGATGGTCCCTTCCTGTTCCAACATGACTGCAAGTCCTGACCTCAACCCGATAGAACACCTTTGTGATTAATTAGAGCGGAGACTGCGATCCAGGCCTTCTCATCCGCCATCAGTGCCTGACCTCACAAATGCGCTTCTGGAAGAATGGTCAAACATTCCCATAGACACACTCCTAAACCTTGTGGACAGCCTTCCCAGAAGAGCAGAAGCTGTTATAGCTGCAAAGGGTGAGCCAACTCAGTATTGAACCCTAAGGACTAAGACTGGGATGCATTAACCACTTCCTGTCCGGACACTTTTACCCCCTTCCTGTCCAGGCCAATTTTCAGCTTTCGGCGCTCTCACATTGTGAATGACAATTACTCAGGCATACAACACTGTATCTAAATGAAATTATTATCATTTTTTTCAAACAAATAGAGCTTTAATTTGGTGGTATTTAATCATCACTGGGGTTTTTATTTTTTGCTAGAAAAATGAAAAAAGACTGAAAATTTTGAAAAAAAACATGTTTTTCTTAGTATTTGATACTAAATTTTGCAAATAAATATACTTTCTTCATAAATTTAGGCCAAAATCCATTGTGCTACATTTTGTTGGTAGACATAACCCAAATCAGTGTGTATTATTTAGTCTTTGTGAAAGTTATAGAGTCCACAGACCACGGTATATATATTTGATATATTTGAAAATGTATCAATCCTGATGCACGGACTACCTATATAATTTCTTGGGGCCCTAAAATGCCAGGACAGTACAAATACCCCCCAAACGACCCCTTTTTGGAAAGTAGACAGTCTGAGGTATTTAATGAGAGGCATGGGGAGTTTTTTGAAGTTGTCATTTTTTGCCAATTTTTTAAGGAAATGATGAAAGTAAAAAAAATTATTTTTTTTTTCCCACAAAGTTGTCATTTAACAAGTTCTTTCTCTCACACGGCATAGGCATACTTGCAATTACACCCCAAAACACATTCTGCTACTCATCCTGAGTATGGCGATACCACATGTGTAAAACTTTTTCACAGCCTAACAACATAGAAGGGCCCCACATCCAATAAGCACCCTTAGGCGTTCTAGGGGCAAAAATTACACATCTAATTTCTTGACTGTCTATCACAGTTTTGGAGGTCCTGGAGCACCAGGACAATTGAATTACCCACAAAATGACCCCATTTTCGAAAGAAAACACCTCAAGGTATGTTTTAAGAGGCATGGGGAGTCCTCTGAAGACTTCATTTTTTGCCACATGTTTTTGGAAAATGTGAAAAGAAAATGAAAATGTATTTTTTTTTACGCAAAGTTGTCAATCTATGAGATATTTCTATTACACAGCATAGGCATACTTAAAATGATACCTCAAAACGCATTCTTTAACTCCTGCTGAATATGGCGATACCAAATGTGTGAGACTTTTTCACAGTCTGGCCACATAGAGGGGTTCCACATCCAATAAGCACCTGTTAGCGTTCTAAGGGCAAAAATTACACATCTAATTTCTTGACTACCTATTGCCGTTTTGGAGGTCCTGGAGCATCAGGGCAATGGAATTATTCACAAAATGACCCTATTTTGGAAAGCAAACTTCCCAAGGTATGTTTTAAGAGGCATGCAGAGTCTTATGAAGACTTCATTTTTTGCCACAAGTTTTTGGAAAATGTGAAAAGAAAATGAAAATGTATTTTTTTCTACACAAAGTTGTCAATCTATGAGATATTTCTAATACACTGCATAGGCATACTTAAAATTACACCCCAAAACACATTCTCTAACTCTTCTTGAATATGGTGATACCAAATGTGTGAGACTTTTTCACAGTCTGGCCACATAGAGGGGTTCCACATCCAATAAGCACCTGTTAGCGTTCTAAGGGCAAAGATCACACATCTAATTTCTTAACTACCTATTGCTGTTTTGGAGGCCCTGGAGCATCATGACAATGGAATTATCCACAAAAAGACCCCATTTTGGAAAGCAAACACCCCAAGGTATGTTTTAAGTTCTCCGTCACTCTCATCTGTCATACTCAGAATTTGAAATGCCTCCTCGCTTGTATATGATCTTTTGGCCATATTTTTGACACTGATCAGGACCCACTGGTATGGCAGTGATCAGGATGGTGTTGCAGTGAGGGACAGATATCTGGCTGCAGTTGGTTCACACTAGTCACTGTTGGGCAAAAATCAGAGATACAGTGAGGTGGCTGGTAATGTTTTGTGAGTGTGTGTAAACTCTGTGCAAAGGCTGAAAATTACTCACAGTTAGCTGTACTGGATCTCTCTCCTCACAGACGATGGCAGTGAACAGGATCCACTGGTGTGGCAGAGATCAGGGACACTTTATGAACAGGCACACTGTAAGGTGATCAGGGACACTGATTGGGCCACTGTATGGTGATCAGGGACACTGCTGGGCCACTGCGGTGATCAGGGACACTGCTGGGCCACTTGTGTGGCGATCAGGGACACTGTGGCAATCAGGGACACTGTGGCAATCAGGGACACTGTGGCGATCAGGGACACTGCTGGACCACTTGTGCAGCGACCATGGACACTGCTGGGCCACTGCGATGATCAGGACACTGCTGGGCCACTTGTGTGGCGATCAGAAACACTGCTGGGCAACTGCGGTGATCAGGGACACTGCGGTGATCAGGGGCACTGCTGGACCACTTGTCCAGCGATCAGGGACACTGCTGGCCACTTGTGTGGTGATCAGGGACACTGCTGGGCCACTTGTGTGGTGATCTGGGCCACTGCGGCAATCAGGGACACTGCAGTGATCAGGGACACTGCTGGACCACTTGTGCAGCAATCGGGGACACTGCGGTGATCAGGGACACTGCTGGGACACTGCGGCGATCAGGGACACTGCTGGACCACTTCTGCGGCGATCAGGGACACTGCTGGGCCACTGTGATGATCAGGACACTGCTGGGCCACTTGTTTGGCAATCAGAAACACTGCTGGACTACTGCGGTGATCAGGGACACTTCGGTGATCAGGGGCACTGCTGGACCACTTATCCGGCGATCAGGGACACTGCTGGGCCACTTGTGTGGTGATCAGGAACACTGCTGGGCCAATGTGGGGATCAGGGACACTGCTGGGCCAATTGTGTGGTGATCAGGAACACTGCTGGGCCAATGCGGTGATCAGGGACACTGCTGGGCCACTTGTGTGGTGATCAGGAACACTGCTGGGCCAATGCGGTGATCAGGGACACTGCTGGGCCACTTGTGTGGTGGTCAGGGACACTGCTGGGCCACTGCGGCAATCAGGGCCACTGCGGCGATCAGGGACACTGCTGGACCACTTGTGCGGCAATCAGGGACACCTGGTTGATCAGGGACACTGCTGGGCCACTGCGGTGATCAGGGACACTGCTGGACCACTTGTGCGGCAATCAGGGACAATGCTGGGTTACTTGTGCGGCGATCAGGGACACTGCTGGGCCACTTGTGTGGCGATCAGGGACACTGCTGGGCCACTGCGGCAATCAGGGACACTGCGGCGATCAGGGACACTGCTGGACCACTTGTGCGGCAATCAGGGACACTGTGGCGATCAGGAACACTGCTGGACCACTTGTGCGGCAATCAGGGACACTGCGGTGATCAGGGACACTGCTGGGCCACTGCGGCGATCAGGGACACTGCTGGACCACTTGTGCGGCAATCAGGGACACTGCGGTGATCAGGGACACTGCTGGGCCACTGCGGCAATCAGGGACACTTCTGGGCCACTTGTGTGGCAATCAGGGACACTGCTTGGCCACTGCGGCGATACTGCTGGGCCACTTGTGTGACGATCAGGGACACTGCTTGGCCACTGCGGCGATCAGGGACACTGCTTGGCCACTTGTGTGGCGATCAGAAACACTGCTGGGCAACTGCGGTGATCAGGGACACTGCGGTGATCAGGGGCACTGCTGGACCACTTGTCCGGCGATCAGGGACCCTGCTGGCCACTTGTGTGGTGATCAGGGACACTGCTGGGCCACTTGTGTGGTGATCTGGGCCACTGCGGCAATCAGGGACACTGTAGTGATCAGGGACACTGCTGGACCACTTGTGCAGCAATCGGGGACACTGCGGTGATCAGGGACACTGCTGGGACACTGCGGCGATCAGGGACACTGCTGGACCACTTCTGCGGCGATCAGGGACACTGCTGGGCCACTGTGATGATCAGGACACTGCTGGGCCACTTGTTTGGCAATCAGAAACACTGCTGGACTACTGCGGTGATCAGGGACACTTCGGTGATCAGGGGCACTGCTGGACCACTTATCCGGCGATCAGGGACACTGCTGGGCCACTTGTGTGGTGATCAGGAACACTGCTGGGCCAATGTGGGGATCAGGGACACTGCTGGGCCAATTGTGTGGTGATCAGGAACACTGCTGGGCCAATGCGGTGATCAGGGACACTGCTGGGCCACTTGTGTGGTGATCAGGAACACTGCTGGGCCAATGCGGTGATCAGGGACACTGCTGGGCCACTTGTGTGGTGGTCAGGGACACTGCTGGGCCACTGCGGCAATCAGGGCCACTGCGGCGATCAGGGACACTGCTGGACCACTTGTGCGGCAATCAGGGACACCTGGTTGATCAGGGACACTGCTGGGCCACTGCGGTGATCAGGGACACTGCTGGACCACTTGTGCGGCAATCAGGGACAATGCTGGGTTACTTGTGCAGCGATCAGGGACACTGCTGGGCCACTTGTGTGGCGATCAGGGACACTGCTGGGCCACTGCGGCAATCAGGGACACTGCGGCAATCAGGGACACTGCTGGACCACTTGTGCGGCAATCAGGGACACTGTGGCGATCAGGAACACTGCTGGACCACTTGTGCGGCAATCAGGGACACTGCGGTGATCAGGGACACTGCTGGGCCACTGCGGCGATCAGGGACACTGCTGGACCACTTGTGCGGCAATCAGGGACACTGCGGTGATCAGGGACACTGCTGGGCCACTGCGGCAATCAGGGACACTTCTGGGCCACTTGTGTGGCAATCAGGGACACTGCTTGGCCACTGCGGCGATACTGCTGGGCCACTTGTGTGACGATCAGGGACACTGCTTGGCCACTGCGGCGATCAGGGACACTGCTTGGCCACTTGTGTGGCGATCAGGGACACTGTGACGATCAGGGACACTGTGGCGATCAGAAACACTGCTGGGCCACTATGTGGCGATCAGGGACACTGACAATCAGGGACACTGCTGGGCCACTTGTTGGGCGATCAGGGCCACTTGTGGGCAATCAGGGCCACTTGTGGGCGATCAGGGCCACTTGGGGCAATCAGGGCCACTTGGGGCAATCAGGGACACTTGGGGCAATCAGGGACACTTGTGGGGGCGATCAGGGCCACTTATGGGCAATCAAAGCCACTTGTTGGGGCAATCAGGGCCACTTATTGGGGTGATCAGGGACACGTGGGGCAATCAGGGCCACTTTAGGGGCGATTAGGGCCACTTTAGGGGCGATCAGGGACACTTTAGGGGCGATCAGGTGTCACTGAGGTGGAGGGCAGTTAGCTACAACCTCTTCTTCGCTGTTTCTCCTCTCACAGACAACTCCGTGTGAGGAGAAGGAGGCGGAAGCCGCACCATGCGGCTTTTGTTTACACTTAAGCTGTGTCCTTATTGGACACAGCTGATCACATGGTATGGGACCGATTTCATTGGTCCCATACCATGTCACGTAATCCACCGTGTCCGTCGGACTCGGCGATCATCGGGCTCGCGGGTGCGCGCTCTAGGAGCCGCGCACGAGCCTCAGATACAAGGTGCTGTTTAGAGACGGCAACCCGCTCCTGTAGGTGTCCCGTCCTGCCGTTTATAAACAGCGGCCGGACGGGAAGTGGTTAAAGTTCATGTACTGTACAAGTAAAGGCAGGCATCCCAATACTTTTGGCAACATAGTGTATTTGCATTTTCTAGTTTCTATTTGCTTATTTATGTATTTTATGCTTGATTTTAGTAATATGGTATATAAAAAGTATCATGTTGTCATGTTTGTGCATTGAAGGAAAAGATTAGCCTCTGGTATTGATATGCTGGCCACTTGTGGCCAGTCTTCAGTAAAATGGTGGCAGTAGCTGTTGTCTTTGCATCTCTATAGCAACAATTGGCCTTCTGTAATAATATCGCTTACTGTACAAGGGCCGTTTAACACCTGATGAAGTCATGTGATTGACATAACACATAGGGCGGAGTCGGGGACATCACACCATTACCAGGAAGTGAGCGAGCAGCCATTTTCTTGGAGGTTTACTTGGAAGTTTTAATGTTTTGTATGCCAGGTTCTCCAGTGCACTGAGGTGGAGTGCACTTTTTAAGCTAAGTGCAAAAGGTTTTAATAAAAATTATATTTGGGAAGCAGAGAGCACTGTATATTCTTCTCTTTTCTGAGTTTACCATTGCCCTGATCTGGAGAATCATGGAGGATGGCACTAGATTATAAAGTACCTGGAGGCCGGAGTGGAGATTGGTGCTGTGGCTTATAGGAACCCCACAGGGCAAGCACATATGACCTACTATTTGTTAGGTCTATGATCAAAGTGAGAGCATTAGCTTTTGTAGTGATGGGACGTGCACTCTGACTGAGATATATAATTTAAAGCACCGGTGATAAGTGGAAAAAAGGGGATACTTATACACGCTGGGGTTCATATACACGAATTGAATTTATGTGGACAGCATATTTGTATAATTATTCTGCAAAAAAAAGTGGAGCAAGATAAGGATCACTTTTCTATGTTTTTATGATCTATACATTTTGGTTCACATTTAACGTACACATGGAAAATCATCATTAGTACATATTGACAATTACCTGATTTTGTTGTTCATTTTATTTAATTTTTATGCACATTTAAGATAGTGTTCACCTATACATTGTAGGTAAAGATATAGACACTTTTTGGAGAGGGACAATTTAAAGAGATATTGGTCATTTAAAGTGGTACACACGAATAATACCATTGAGACACATGGATATGTTAAAGTATTTTTTCTGTTTTGATTTCTTTTTTTTTTTTCTTACATTTGAACGCAATTAAGATTGCAACTATCACTGTGGTTACGTATTCCACATTTATAGTGGTACACGTGGATATTTGAATAGGTGCATGTGGATATTTTTGTTTCACAGTATTCACAAGAGGTTTTTTGAGTATATATATTTCTTTGAGCACATTTTTTTTAAACACTGGGTGAGTTTTGTAATACTGCGTGACACTATTCATATATATATAGGTATTTTCACTTGTGGGAACACATGAGTGTTTACAGCAGTATTTAAACTTCTATCATATGTTAGGTATTGCGCTTGGGTACACTTGGTTGATTTTTGTAAAATGTTGTTCCTTAATGCAAGGAAGGCATTAAGATAAAATATGTTTTAGCTTTAGAATCACTTTAAATGAGATGTATAGTGGTTTTGCATATATTATCTTTCTTTACAATTAGAGATGAGCGAAGAAATGAAAAATTCGATTCGACTGATTCGGCGAATTCGTGGACAATATTCGATTCGAGTCGAATAAATTCGCTGTGAATTTAACTTAAAAAAGGGTGTTTCTAGGCTTCAGAGAGACTTAATATTAGTGCAGAACACTGTACCTTTAATTTAAATGCCCTTGGAGTCTGCTGGGGAAGAGAAATAATACTGTCTGTCAGTATGACATGCAGATGAGTGCCGTCGATCTTAGAATCACTGCACACTTCACTCCTTTGGCCAGTCACGGGGCCAAAACCAGTGTTTGGAGCCACAGTGTGGCGGTGGAGGCAGCAGCAATGGGAGGCCATACAGCAACCTATGACAAAATGGAAACCAGCAGGAGCGTGAGGAGACCTGAAAGTGGCACATGGCAGAGTGGGAGCAATGGGAGGCGGTACAGGGACCCAGGTCACACTGTGGGCCCAGCAGCAGCGTGACCAGGCGGTACGGGGGCCCATGGCCGATATGGGGCTTGGTGGCACCAATGGAAGGCCTGTAATCTGCCAGCAACCTATGACAAAATGGACAACCGCAGGAGTGTGAGGAGATTTCAAAGTGGCACATGGCAGAGTGGAAGCAATGGGAGGCCGTACAGGGACCCAGGTCACACTGTGGGACCAGCATCAGCGTGAACAGGCGGTACGGGGGCCCATGGCCGATTTGACCTCATTCATCCCATAGTCCTGCCGACTCACGAATAGCGTGGCCTCCTCAAAGGGCCTGAGCAAGCGCAGGTGTCACACATGAGCTGACAATGGCTGACATCTAAGTTACACAGGGAGTACCTTTATCCGCTTTTAACATCAGGAAATCTGTGATGGCCTTTAGCTGTTCGTAAAGGCGGTCTAACATATGTAGGGTTGAATTACACCTTGTTGCAACGTCACAGCATGAGGAGTCGGTACGGGGGCCCATGGCAGATTACATGTCTGGCAGCAGCAATGGGAGGCCCGTAATCTGCCAGCACCCTATGTCAAAAAATTTAACACACCAGCAGTGTGAAGAGACCTGAAAGTGGCACATGGCAGCAGAGTGTGGCGATGGAGACAGCAGCAATGGGAGGCCGTACAGGGACCCATGAGAGACTCTGGACTTGGCAGCAGCATGAGGAGGCGGTATATAGGGGCCCATGGCAGATTAGGGGCCTGGCAGCAGCTATGTGAGGCCCGTAATCTGCCTGCACCCTATGTCAAAAAATTAAACACACCAGCAGTGTGAAGAGACCTGAAAGTGGCACATGGCAGAGTGTGGCGATGGAGACAGCAGCAATGGGAGGCCGTACAGGGACCCATGAGAGACTCTAGACTTGGCAGCAGCATGAGGAGGCGGTATATAGGGGCCCATGGCAGATTAGGGGCCTGGCAGCAGCTATGTGAGGCCCGTAATCTGCCTGCACCCTATGTCAAAAAATTTAACACACCAGCAGTGTGAAGAGACCTGAAAGTGGCACATGGCAGCAGAGTGTGGCGATGGAGACAGCAGCAATGGAAGGCCGTACAGGGACCCATGAGAGACTCTGGACTTGGCAGCAGCATGAGGAGGCGGTATATAGGGGCCCATGGCAGATTAGGGGCCTGGCAGCAGCTATGTGAGGCCCGTAATCTGCCTGCACCCTATGTCAAAAAATTTAACACACCAGCAGTGTGAAGAGACCTGAAAGTGGCACATGGCAGCAGAGTGTGGCGATGGAGACAGCAGCAATGGGAGGCCGTACAGGGACCCATGAGAGACTCTGGACTTGGCAGCAGCATGAGGAGGCGGTATATAGGGGCCCATGGCAGATTAGGGGCCTGGCAGCAGCTATGTGAGGCCCGTAATCTGCCTGCACCCTATGTCAAAAAATTTAACACACCAGCAGTGTGAAGAGACCTGAAAGTGGCACATGGCAGCAGAGTGTGGCGATGGAGACAGCAGCAATGGGAGGCCGTACAGGGACCCATGAGAGACTCTGGACTTGGCAGCAGCATGAGGAGGCGGTATATAGGGGCCCATGGCAGATTAGGGGCCTGGCAGCAGCTATGTGAGGCCCGTAATCTGCCTGCACCCTATGTCAAAAAATTAAACACACCAGCAGTATGAAGAGACCTGAAAGTGGCACATGGCAGAGTGTGGCGATGGAGACAGCAGCAATGGGAGGCCGTACAGGGACCCATGACAGACTCTAGACTTGGCAGCAGCATGAGGAGGCGGTATATAGGGGCCCATGGCAGATTAGGGGCCTGGCAGCAGCTATGTGAGGCCCGTAATCTGCCTGCACCCTATGTCAAAAAATTAAACACACCAGCAGTGTGAAGAGACCTGAAAGTGGCACATGGCAGAGTGTGGCGATGGAGACAGCAGCAATGGGAGGCCGTACAGGGACCCATGACAGACTCTAGACTTGGCAGCAGCATGAGGAGGCGGTATATAGGGGCCCATGGCAGATTAGGGGCCTGGCAGCAGCTATGTGAGGCCCGTAATCTGCCTGCACCCTATGTCAAAAAATTTAACACACCAGCAGTGTGAAGAGACCTGAAAGTGGCACATGGCAGCAGAGTGTGGCGATGGAGACAGCAGCAATGGGAGGCCGTACAGGGACCCATGAGAGACTCTGGACTTGGCAGCAGCATGAGGAGGCGGTATATAGGGGCCCATGGCAGATTAGGGGCCTGGCAGCAGCTATGTGAGGCCCGTAATCTGCCTGCACCCTATGTCAAAAAATTAAACACACCAGCAGTATGAAGAGACCTGAAAGTGGCACATGGCAGCAGAGTGTGGCGATGGAGACAGCAGCAATGGGAGGCCGTACAGGGACCCATGACAGACTCTAGACTTGGCAGCAGCATGAGGAGGCGGTATATAGGGGCCCATGGCAGATTAGGGGCCTGGCAGCAGCTATGTGAGGCCCGTAATCTGCCTGCACCCTATGTCAAAAAATTAAACACACCAGCAGTGTGAAGAGACCTGAAAGTGGCACATGGCAGAGTGTGGCGATGGAGACAGCAGCAATGGGAGGCCGTACAGGGACCCATGACAGACTCTAGACTTGGCAGCAGCATGAGGAGGCGGTATATAGGGGCCCATGGCAGATTAGGGGCCTGGCAGCAGCTATGTGAGGCCCGTAATCTGCCTGCACCCTATGTCAAAAAATTTAACACACCAGCAGTGTGAAGAGACCTGAAAGTGGCACATGGCAGCAGAGTGTGGCGATGGAGACAGCAGCAATGGGAGGCCGTACAGGGACCCATGACAGACTCTAGACTTGGCAGCAGCATGAGGAGGCGGTATATAGGGGCCCATGGCAGATTAGGGGCCTGGCAGCAGCTATGTGAGGCCCGTAATCTGCCTGCACCCTATGTCAAAAAATTAAACACACCAGCAGTGTGAAGAGACCTGAAAGTGGCACATGGCAGAGTGTGGCGATGGAGACAGCAGCAATGGGAGGCCGTACAGGGACCCATGACAGACTCTAGACTTGGCAGCAGCATGAGGAGGCGGTATATAGGGGCCCATGGCAGATTAGGGGCCTGGCAGCAGCTATGTGAGGCCCGTAATCTGCCTGCACCCTATGTCAAAAAATTTAACACACCAGCAGTGTGAAGAGACCTGAAAGTGGCACATGGCAGCAGAGTGTGGCGATGGAGACAGCAGCAATGGGAGGCCGTACAGGGACCCATGAGAGACTCTGGACTTGGCAGCAGCATGAGGAGGCGGTATATAGGGGCCCATGGCAGATTAGGGGCCTGGCAGCAGCTATGTGAGGCCCGTAATCTGCCTGCACCCTATGTCAAAAAATTTAACACACCAGCAGTGTGAAGAGACCTGAAAGTGGCACATGGCAGCAGAGTGTGGCGATGGAGACAGCAGCAATGGGAGGCCGTACAGGGACCCATGACAGACTCTAGACTTGGCAGCAGCATGAGGAGGCGGTATATAGGGGCCCATGGCAGATTAGGGGCCTGGCAGCAGCTATGTGAGGCCCGTAATCTGCCTGCACCCTATGTCAAAAAATTTAACACACCAGCAGTGTGAAGAGACCTGAAAGTGGCACATGGCAGCAGAGTGTGGCGATGGAGACAGCAGCAATGGGAGGCCGTACAGGGACCCATGACAGACTCTAGACTTGGCAGCAGCATGAGGAGGCGGTATATAGGGGCCCATGGCAGATTAGGGGCCTGGCAGCAGCTATGTGAGGCCCGTAATCTGCCTGCACCCTATGTCAAAAAATTAAACACACCAGCAGTGTGAAGAGACCTGAAAGTGGCACATGGCAGAGTGTGGCGATGGAGACAGCAGCAATGGGAGGCCGTACAGGGACCCATGACAGACTCTAGACTTGGCAGCAGCATGAGGAGGCGGTATATAGGGGCCCATGGCAGATTAGGGGCCTGGCAGCAGCTATGTGAGGCCCGTAATCTGCCTGCACCCTATGTCAAAAAATTTAACACACCAGCAGTGTGAAGAGACCTGAAAGTGGCACATGGCAGCAGAGTGTGGCGATGGAGACAGCAGCAATGGGAGGCCGTACAGGGACCCATGAGAGACTCTGGACTTGGCAGCAGCATGAGGAGGCGGTATATAGGGGCCCATGGCAGATTAGGGGCCTGGCAGCAGCTATGTGAGGCCCGTAATCTGCCTGCACCCTATGTCAAAAAATTTAACACACCAGCAGTGTGAAGAGACCTGAAAGTGGCACATGGCAGCAGAGTGTGGCGATGGAGACAGCAGCAATGGGAGGCCGTACAGGGACCCATGACAGACTCTAGACTTGGCAGCAGCATGAGGAGGCGGTATATAGGGGCCCATGGCAGATTAGGGGCCTGGCAGCAGCTATGTGAGGCCCGTAATCTGCCTGCACCCTATGTCAAAAAATTAAACACACCAGCAGTGTGAAGAGACCTGAAAGTGGCACATGGCAGAGTGTGGCGATGGAGACAGCAGCAATGGGAGGCCGTACAGGGACCCATGACAGACTCTAGACTTGGCAGCAGCATGAGGAGGCGGTATATAGGGGCCCATGGCAGATTAGGGGCCTGGCAGCAGCTATGTGAGGCCCGTAATCTGCCTGCACCCTATGTCAAAAAATTTAACACACCAGCAGTGTGAAGAGACCTGAAAGTGGCACATGGCAGCAGAGTGTGGCGATGGAGACAGCAGCAATGGGAGGCTGTACAGGGACCCATGACAGACTCTAGACTTGGCAGCAGCATGAGGAGGCGGTATATAGGGGCCCATGGCAGATTAGGGGCCTGGCAGCAGCTATGTGAGGCCCGTAATCTGCCTGCACCCTATGTCAAAAAATTTAACACACCAGCAGTGTGAAGAGACCTGAAAGTGGCACATGGCAGCAGAGTGTGGCGATGGAGACAGCAGCAATGGGAGGCCGTACAGGGACCCATGACAGACTCTAGACTTGGCAGCAGCATGAGGAGGCGGTATATAGGGGCCCATGGCAGATTAGGGGCCTGGCAGCAGCTATGTGAGGCCCGTAATCTGCCTGCACCCTATGTCAAAAAATTAAACACACCAGCAGTGTGAAGAGACCTGAAAGTGGCACATGGCAGAGTGTGGCGATGGAGACAGCAGCAATGGGAGGCCGTACAGGGACCCATGACAGACTCTAGACTTGGCAGCAGCATGAGGAGGCGGTATATAGGGGCCCATGGCAGATTAGGGGCCTGGCAGCAGCTATGTGAGGCCCGTAATCTGCCTGCACCCTATGTCAAAAAATTTAACACACCAGCAGTGTGAAGAGACCTGAAAGTGGCACATGGCAGCAGAGTGTGGCGATGGAGACAGCAGCAATGGGAGGCCGTACAGGGACCCATGAGAGACTCTGGACTTGGCAGCAGCATGAGGAGGCGGTATATAGGGGCCCATGGCAGATTAGGGGCCTGGCAGCAGCTATGTGAGGCCCGTAATCTGCCTGCACCCTATGTCAAAAAATTTAACACACCAGCAGTGTGAAGAGACCTGAAAGTGGCACATGGCAGCAGAGTGTGGCGATGGAGACAGCAGCAATGGGAGGCCGTACAGGGACCCATGACAGACTCTAGACTTGGCAGCAGCATGAGGAGGCGGTATATAGGGGCCCATGGCAGATTAGGGGCCTGGCAGCAGCTATGTGAGGCCCGTAATCTGCCTGCACCCTATGTCAAAAAATTTAACACACCAGCAGTGTGAAGAGACCTGAAAGTGGCACATGGCAGCAGAGTGTGGCGATGGAGACAGCAGCAATGGGAGGCCGTACAGGGACCCATGACAGACTCTAGACTTGGCAGCAGCATGAGGAGGCGGTATATAGGGGCCCATGGCAGATTAGGGGCCTGGCAGCAGCTATGTGAGGCCCGTAATCTGCCTGCACCCTATGTCAAAAAATTAAACACACCAGCAGTGTGAAGAGACCTGAAAGTGGCACATGGCAGAGTGTGGCGATGGAGACAGCAGCAATGGGAGGCCGTACAGGGACCCATGACAGACTCTAGACTTGGCAGCAGCATGAGGAGGCGGTATATAGGGGCCCATGGCAGATTAGGGGCCTGGCAGCAGCTATGTGAGGCCCGTAATCTGCCTGCACCCTATGTCAAAAAATTTAACACACCAGCAGTGTGAAGAGACCTGAAAGTGGCACATGGCAGCAGAGTGTGGCGATGGAGACAGCAGCAATGGGAGGCCGTACAGGGACCCATGAGAGACTCTGGACTTGGCAGCAGCATGAGGAGGCGGTATATAGGGGCCCATGGCAGATTAGGGGCCTGGCAGCAGCTATGTGAGGCCCGTAATCTGCCTGCACCCTATGTCAAAAAATTTAACACACCAGCAGTGTGAAGAGACCTGAAAGTGGCACATGGCAGCAGAGTGTGGCGATGGAGACAGCAGCAATGGGAGGCCGTACAGGGACCCATGACAGACTCTAGACTTGGCAGCAGCATGAGGAGGCGGTATATAGGGGCCCATGGCAGATTAGGGGCCTGGCAGCAGCTATGTGAGGCCCGTAATCTGCCTGCACCCTATGTCAAAAAATTTAACACACCAGCAGTGTGAAGAGACCTGAAAGTGGCACATGGCAGAGTGTGGCGATGGAGACAGCAGCAATGGGAGGCCGTACAGGGACCCATGACAGACTCTAGACTTGGCAGCAGCATGAGGAGGCGGTATATAGGGGCCCATGGCAGATTAGGGGCCTGGCAGCAGCTATGTGAGGCCCGTAATCTGCCTGCACCCTATGTCAAAAAATTTAACACACCAGCAGTGTGAAGAGACCTGAAAGTGGCACATGGCAGCAGAGTGTGGCGATGGAGACAGCAGCAATGGGAGGCCGTACAGGGACCCATGACAGACTCTAGACTTGGCAGCAGCATGAGGAGGCGGTATATAGGGGCCCATGGCAGATTAGGGGCCTGGCAGCAGCTATGTGAGGCCCGTAATCTGCCTGCACCCTATGTCAAAAAATTAAACACACCAGCAGTGTGAAGAGACCTGAAAGTGGCACATGGCAGAGTGTGGCGATGGAGACAGCAGCAATGGGAGGCCGTACAGGGACCCATGACAGACTCTAGACTTGGCAGCAGCATGAGGAGGCGGTATATAGGGGCCCATGGCAGATTAGGGGCCTGGCAGCAGCTATGTGAGGCCCGTAATCTGCCTGCACCCTATGTCAAAAAATTTAACACACCAGCAGTGTGAAGAGACCTGAAAGTGGCACATGGCAGCAGAGTGTGGCGATGGAGACAGCAGCAATGGGAGGCCGTACAGGGACCCATGAGAGACTCTGGACTTGGCAGCAGCATGAGGAGGCGGTATATAGGGGCCCATGGCAGATTAGGGGCCTGGCAGCAGCTATGTGAGGCCCGTAATCTGCCTGCACCCTATGTCAAAAAATTTAACACACCAGCAGTGTGAAGAGACCTGAAAGTGGCACATGGCAGCAGAGTGTGGCGATGGAGACAGCAGCAATGGGAGGCCGTACAGGGACCCATGAGAGACTCTGGACCTAGCAGCAGCATGAGGAGGCGGTATATAGGGGCCTATGGCAGATTAGGGGCCTGGCAGCAGCTATAGGAGGCCCGTAATCTGCCAGCACCCTATGTCAAAAAATTAAACACACCAGCAGTGTGAGGAGACCTGAAAGTGGCACATGTTTGAGGCATGATTCATGGCGGATTTAGTCAGTTGTGTCAGGAACTGGTGGTTTGAAATCCAGACTAATCCACGCCTGATTCATTTTCACAAACGTGAGTCTCTCCACACTTTGGGTGGACAGTCGTGTCCTCCGCGGAGTTACAATACCTCCTGCCGCACTAAACACGCGCTCCGATGCCACGCTACTGGCCGGGCATGACAGCCTTTCAAGGGCAAATTCAGCTAGTTGGGGCCAAAGGTCAAGTTTCGTTGCCCAGTAGTCAAGGGGATTGTCTACCTCGGTTGGCAGGGTGCTGTCCAAGTAGGCCCAAGCCTGTTGTTTGAGCTCCTGCTCCAGGTCCACCTGATGCTGCTGCTGCTGCTGCGGCTGGTTAGTAGTTTCCTCACTGCGCTGGTGAAGAAAGCTACTCATCATCGACTGCAGACTGAGGCAGCCACTGCTGGTGGAGCTGCCACTGCTCCTACCACCCCACCCCTCCCCTGCTGCCATGCCAGCGGAACGTGAGCGCACAGGGCCCACAGTGTCTGAGGATGGACGTTGGCGCACAAAGGCAGAGACCAACTGACTACATAGGTGGTTTTTATAGTACGTAATTTTGGCCTCCCTCTCAGCAGGTGTGAAAAAGGCCACCATTTTGGACCGGTAGCGAGGGTCCAACAAGGTGGACAGCCAAAAGTCATCCCTCTGTCTGATGGTTATTATTCGGCTGTCGCTACGCAAGCAACCGAGCATGCTATGGGCCATTTGTGCCAAGGAATGCGAGGGACTCCCTGCCTCCATCTCCACAGCATACTGCCACGGTGCGTCTGGGTCCTCTGTCTCCTCCTCCTCCTCCTCTACCAGATGCTCCTGCTCCTCCACTCCTGTCCGCTGAGTGGAAAAACCACCCATTTCACTCAATAATTCCTGAGCACAAATGTCCTCCTCTACCTCCTCCTCTTCTTCCTGTCCTGCCCCCACAGGGGTCATGTGGCGTTGAGATCTGTGCGCCACATCTACCGCACCCTGACCAGCCATTGTTAACAGCATTTGTTCCAGGACGTGCAACAGAGGAATGACGTCGTTCATCCCATAGTCCTGCCGACTCACGAATAGCGTGGCCTCCTCAAAGGGCCTGAGCAAGCGGCAGGTGTCACGCATGAGCTGCCAATGGCTGACATCTAAGTTACACAGGGGAGTACCTTTATCCGCTTGTAACATCAGGAAATCGGTGATGGCCTTTCGCTGCTCGTAAAGGCGGTCTAACATGTGTAGGGTTGAATTCCACCTTGTTGCAACGTCGCAGATCAGGCGATGCTGTGGAATTCCGTTCTGCCGCTGCAGCTCAATGAGGGTGTTCTTTGCGGTGTAGGAATGGCTGAAATGCATGCACAGTTTACGTGACATTTTAAGGATGTCTTGCAGTGGGATGGTGGATTTTAGGAACCGCTTGACAACCAGATTGAACACGTGAGCCATGCATGGCGCATGGCACAACCTTCCTTGACGCAGAGCAGACACCATGTTCTTTCCGTTGTCAGTCAACATGGTTCCGATTTTTAGTTTGCGCGGAGACAGCCATCTGTCGATTTCTCTGTTCATTACACTCAGCAGTTCCTCCCCTGTGTGACTACGTTCGCCAAGGCATACCAGGTGCAGCACAGCGTGACACCGTTGCGCCCTGCACATGTGATATGCCGGTCGGGTAATGGGACTTGGCACGGGGGTGGCGGCTGAGGACACGGCGGAAAAAGAGGTGGTAGAGGCGGACATGCTTGCTGGACCAAGGACGTGCAAACGTGGAGGCAAAAGCGTCGTGACCTGTCCAAGTTGCTGGTGCGGCTGTGCCGGCACCACGTTCACCCAGTGGGCCGTAAATGACATGTACTGTCCCTGACCGTAGTTACAGCTCCACACGTCGGCGCTGCCGTGCACTTTGGCAGAGACCGACATGCTCAAAGACTGGCCCACCATCTCTTCTACATGTGAATGCAGGGCTGGCACTGCCTTTTGGGCAAAGAAATGACGGCTTGGCACTCTCCACCGCGGCGCGGCACAAGCCATCATTTCTCGGAAAGGTGCTGAGTCCACCAGTTGGAAAGGGAGGGACTGCAGCACCAGCAACTTGGACAGGAGGACGTTCAGCTTTTGCACCGTCGGGTGCGTGCTCGCAAACTGTTGTCTCTTGGATACGGATTCCAAGAAAGACTGTTGACGGAATCCGAGAAGAGGAGTAGCAGGAGAAGGAGCATCTGAACGAGCGGAAGATGCCAATGAGCGACAACTCCCCTCAGCAGAGGTGTTGGAGCCTTGACTGGCTGATAGAGGGCGATTGACGACGTCGGGTGACGGAGCAAGTAACGGAGCGGGTGATGGAGCGGGGGCTGGGGCAGGCAGAACCGCCGTATGTTTATCACGGTTTTCCCAGGCCACCGAATGGTGACGCTGCATATGCTGACGCAACGCTGTAGTCCCAACATGGGCCCCCTGGCCACGCTTGCATTTCTGGCCACATAGTCGACATACGGCTACGTTTACTTCCTCGGGCGGCTTGAGGAAAAATTGCCACACCACCGAGTAGGAAACTTTGCCCCCGCTACTCTTCACTGGCTGACTGCTACTTCCTCCGTGCGCACCGGCACCACTACTGGCCGTGGTGGTAGGCTGCAGTGGAGCTGGTGCTCTACTCCGTGGACGTTTGGCTCCACTGACACTGATGCGACCCTGCTGCTGTCTCCTGGGCAACCCACCGACTGTTTTGCTCGCTGCCAAGCTGCCACCCTCTTCTCCTGATGATGCGGAAGAAATTGCCTGATGACGACGAGGCTGCCAAGTGCGATCAACCTCCTCATCATCAAGTAGGGTCTCCGCCTCACTACTAGCCCCCTCGGCTGCGTCTGGGTCAGGAGACAGACCTGTCTCTAGACCGGCTACCGAGCCACTCTCCTCGCCAGTACTTGTTCGCTTGGCTGCTGAAAAGGCCGATGTCTCCCCCCGTTCCTGACCGCCCTCTGTTAGCTCTTCCTCACTGTACAGTGGGGCTGAGCCCACAGCATGCGATACTTCGCTTGGTGAGGGAACAGCAAAGGACAGGGGCAGGTAGAGGACACGTGATTTCAGTGGGCTTGGTCCCGGGCCATGCCAACTAACGGTTGTGTCTGACGTACCCACCGACCGTTGGCTGTAGGTGTCAGAGGTGACCTGGGAAGAGGAAGACGACCGAGCCAACCAATCAATGACGGCAGGGTTGTCGGTGGAGACACGACCGCTGGATGACACCGGGAGCACTGGCCTCTGGCTGCGAATACTGCTGCCTCGACCCCTTCCTCTGCTGCCACGTCTGCTCGCTCCTAAAACATTGCCTCCTCTGCCACTCCTCTGCATGTTGTCTGACATACTATTTAATTCAACGATTAGGTGTCCCTGAGTAACAATTCTCTGGCACTCAGTAACAATTCTGTCTGTCCCTGAGTATGAATTCTGTGGCCCTGAGTAACAATTCTGTGTCTGTGCGAGTAACAATTCTGTGTCTGTGCGAGTAACAATTCTGTGTCTGTGCAAGTAACAATTTTGTGTCTGTGCGAGTAACAATTCTCTGGCACTCAGTAACAATTCTGTCTGTCCCTGAGTAACAATTCTCTGGCACTCAGTAACAATTCTGTCTGTCCCTGAGTAACAATTCTCTGGCACTCAGTAACAATTCTGTCTGTCCCTGAGTATGAATTCTGTGGCCCTGAGTAACAATTCTGTGTCTGTGCGAGTAACAATTCTGTGTCTGTGCAAGTAACAATTTTGTGTCTGTGCGAGTAACAATTCTCTGGCACTCAGTAACAATTCTGTCTGTCCCTGAGTAACAATTCTCTGGCACTCAGTAACAATTCTGTCTGTCCCTAAGTAACAATTCTCTGGCACTCAGTAACAATTCTGTCTGTCCCTGAGTATGAATTCTGTGGCCCTGAGTAACAATTCTGTGTCTGTGCGAGTAACAATTCTGTGTCTGTGCAAGTAACAATTTTGTGTCTGTGCGAGTAACAATTCTCTGGCACTCAGTAACAATTCTGTCTGTCCCTGAGTAACAATTCTCTGGCACTCAGTAACAATTCTGTCTGTCCCTGAGTAACAATTCTCTGGCACTCAGTAACAATTCTGTCTGTCCCTGAGTATGAATTCTGTGGCCCTGAGTAACAATTCTGTGTCTGTGCGAGTAACAATTCTGTGTCTGTGCAAGTAACAATTTTGTGTCTGTGCGAGTAACAATTCTCTGGCACTCAGTAACAATTCTGTCTGTCCCTGAGTAACAATTCTCTGGCACTCAGTAACAATTCTGTCTGTCCCTGAGTATGAATTCTGTGGCCCTGAGTAACAATTCTGTGTCTGTGCGAGTAACAATTCTGTGTCTGTGCAAGTAACAATTTTGTGTCTGTGCGAGTAACAATTCTCTGGCACTCAGTAACAATTCTGTCTGTCCCTGAGTAACAATTCTCTGGCACTCAGTAACAATTCTGTCTGTCCCTGAGTAACAATTCTCTGGCACTCAGTAACAATTCTGTCTGTCCCTGAGTAACAATTCTCTGGCACTCAGTAACAATTCTGTGTCTGTGCGAGTAACAATTCTGTGTCTGTGCAAGTAACAATTTTGTGTCTGTGCGAGTAACAATTCTCTGGCACTCAGTAACAATTCTGTCTGTCCCTGAGTAACAATTCTCTGGCACTCAGTAACAATTCTGTCTGTCCCTGAGTAACAATTCTCTGGCACTCAGTAACAATTCTGTCTGTCCCTGAGTATGAATTCTGTGGCCCTGAGTAACAATTCTGTGTCTGTGCGAGTAACAATTCTGTGTCTGTGCAAGTAACAATTTTGTGTCTGTGCGAGTAACAATTCTCTGGCACTCAGTAACAATTCTGTCTGTCCCTGAGTAACAATTCTCTGGCACTCAGTAACAATTCTGTCTGTCCCTGAGTAACAATTCTCTGGCACTCAGTAACAATTCTGTCTGTCCCTGAGTAACAATTCTCTGGCACTCAGTAACAATTCTGTCTGTCCCTGAGTAACAATTCTCTGGCACTCAGTAACAATTCTGTCTGTCCCTGAGTATGAATTCTGTGGCCCTGAGTAACAATTCTGTGTCTGTGCGAGTAACAATTCTGTGTCTGTGCAAGTAACAATTTTGTGTCTGTGCGAGTAACAATTCTCTGGCACTCAGTAACAATTCTGTCTGTCCCTGAGTAACAATTCTCTGGCACTCAGTAACAATTCTGTCTGTCCCTAAGTAACAATTCTCTGGCACTCAGTAACAATTCTGTCTGTCCCTGAGTATGAATTCTGTGGCCCTGAGTAACAATTCTGTGTCTGTGCGAGTAACAATTCTGTGTCTGTGCAAGTAACAATTTTGTGTCTGTGCGAGTAACAATTCTCTGGCACTCAGTAACAATTCTGTCTGTCCCTGAGTAACAATTCTCTGGCACTCAGTAACAATTCTGTCTGTCCCTGAGTAACAATTCTCTGGCACTCAGTAACAATTCTGTCTGTCCCTGAGTATGAATTCTGTGGCCCTGAGTAACAATTCTGTGTCTGTGCGAGTAACAATTCTGTGTCTGTGCAAGTAACAATTTTGTGTCTGTGCGAGTAACAATTCTCTGGCACTCAGTAACAATTCTGTCTGTCCCTGAGTAACAATTCTCTGGCACTCAGTAACAATTCTGTCTGTCCCTGAGTAACAATTCTCTGGCACTCAGTAACAATTCTGTCTGTCCCTGAGTAACAATTCTCTGGCACTCAGTAACAATTCTGTCTGTCCCTGAGTAACAATTCTCTGGCACTCAGTAACAATTCTGTCTGTCCCTGAGTAACAATTCTCTGGCACTCAGTAACAATTCTGTCTGTCCCTGAGTATGAATTCTGTGGCCCTGAGTAACAATTCTGTGTCTGTGCGAGTAACAATTCTGTGTCTGTGCAAGTAACAATTTTGTGTCTGTGCGAGTAACAATTCTCTGGCACTCAGTAACAATTCTGTCTGTCCCTGAGTAACAATTCTCTGGCACTCAGTAACAATTCTGTCTGTCCCTGAGTAACAATTCTCTGGCACTCAGTAACAATTCTGTCTGTCCCTGAGTAACAATTCTCTGGCACTCAGTAACAATTCTGTGTCTGTGCGAGTAACAATTCTGTGTCTGTGCAAGTAACAATTTTGTGTCTGTGCGAGTAACAATTCTCTGGCACTCAGTAACAATTCTGTCTGTCCCTGAGTAACAATTCTCTGGCACTCAGTAACAATTCTGTCTGTCCCTGAGTAACAATTCTCTGGCACTCAGTAACAATTCTGTCTGTCCCTGAGTATGAATTCTGTGGCCCTGAGTAACAATTCTGTGTCTGTGCGAGTAACAATTCTGTGTCTGTGCAAGTAACAATTTTGTGTCTGTGCGAGTAACAATTCTCTGGCACTCAGTAACAATTCTGTCTGTCCCTGAGTAACAATTCTCTGGCACTCAGTAACAATTCTGTCTGTCCCTGAGTAACAATTCTCTGGCACTCAGTAACAATTCTGTCTGTCCCTGAGTATGAATTCTGTGGCCCTGAGTAACAATTCTGTGTCTGTGCGAGTAACAATTCTGTGTCTGTGCAAGTAACAATTTTGTGTCTGTGCGAGTAACAATTCTCTGGCACTCAGTAACAATTCTGTCTGTCCCTGAGTAACAATTCTCTGGCACTCAGTAACAATTCTGTCTGTCCCTGAGTAACAATTCTCTGGCACTCAGTAACAATTCTGTCTGTCCCTGAGTAACAATTCTCTGGCACTCAGTAACAATTCTGTCTGTCCCTGAGTAACAATTCTCTGGCACTCAGTAACAATTCTGTCTGTCCCTGAGTAACAATTCTGTCTGTCCCTGAGAATGAATTCTGTGGCCCTGAGTAAGAATTCTCTGGCACTCAGTAACAATTCTGTCTGTCCCTGAGTAACAATTCTCTGGCACTCAGTAACAATTCTGTCTGTCCCTGAGTAAAAATTCTGTGGCCCTAATAACGTTTCTGTGGCCCTAAGTAACAATTCTCTGGCACTGAGTGAAAATTCTGTCTGTCCCTGAGTATGAATTCTGTGGCCCTAACTAGCGTTTCTTTGTCCCTAAATAACGATTCTGTGGCCCTCATTAACAAGTCTGTGTCCCTGAGTAATGGTTCTCTGTCCCTAAGTAACTTCTCTCTGTCCCCAATTCTCGTTTCTGTGGCCCTAACTCTGTCCCTGTCCCTAGTACAGAGCGGTCTGCCTCTGTTCAATGACTGCAGGCAAATGAAGATTTCCAAAATGGCCGCTATATATACCTCGACCATTACACAGTGCTGGCTGGCTGGCTGCTGATTGGCTGATGCGATCACATGTCGTTGAGGAATGCATTATGGGGCAGCGCGCCTTGTCTGCGCGCCTTCCCCGACATCCCCGCTCCGTCGCCGCACATGTCAGCCGCCATTTTCGGAAAAATTTCGATTCGCGCGTCCGAATTAGGCTGTTTTTCGGATTCGGCACGAATCGAAATTTTTCCGATATTCGACTCGAATTCCACTTCGGATACTTCGATTCGCTCATCTCTATTTACAATGTTGAGAACTGAAAAAAACAAAATGAAAAATATGAAATCAAGTTAAACATTAAAAGAACAGTTGTTGAAATATATTACCTTGGAACATACACTTAAGCAAAAATAATATTGGAGTTGAAGTGTTATCATGAAAATGTTGCAATAAGATGCTGGTTTTCTGATTTCTACAGATTTAGTTATTTAGAAAGGAGGAATTTAGAAACTTCTCTAAAAGTTAAGCATGTTGCAGTCCTACATTGCTGAGGTAGTGACTCCAGTCTAGCCAGATTTACGGCAAATATGAAATAATATTATTTATCCTCTTTAACTGTATTAACGGGGCCTATTTAGATTTGTAGTACCAATGTCAGAAACATTTGTGAAAGCTGAACTAAATTTCACTGTATGTTTTTGAATAAATTAATAGCTGTATCAGCTCTGTCTTATGCGCAAAATGTGGTATAGATTTCTGAAAAACCTTAATGAAAAAATATATTGCAATTTGTCTATTAGATGGAGTTGATGATTTAGGAGTTTATCTATTTGAAACCATATGGTGAAATTGTGTTCAGCAGCTATAAATGTTTCTGGCATTTGTGCAACAAATGTTCTATAAATAGACCCCAAAGTATTGTTCACTTTGTTAAGAATACACTGTATGGACGATGAGCTTTCTAGTATATTAGGCAAGGTGGTGGGAACCAGGTGAGTCCTGAAGCACAACATTTTAGTAGAGCTATTAGCTATTATAAGCAATCAAAATTAAAAGTGCAAAAATCTTCATCAATCTTCAACAGTTTAGATAGTATCATGGTTCTTATGTTGGTTGTAGGTTGCCCTAATATATTTGGTGTTTTTTGCAATGGAAAGCTGATTGAATGTTGTTGAGATGCCCTGACAATTGCAAGGTGTATGTGTGGGTTGAATGGAAGAAAGCGTATAGTGTGTATCCCGCATTAGCCTCCATTGCTGCCCATCAAACCTATTATTCATATAGTATATCCTATACATAAAGGCATTGACTCAGTGTTCATACTGTACATCAGTGGTTGCGCATTTCTTAAACCAATCGTCCACTTCCTCAGAAGAGCGGAGGAGGTAAGCAGCTGTAATACAAATAATAATTGATAATTGATAAAGTGATTGTAAAGGTTTAGATTTTTTTAAAATAAAAAACATGCCATACTTACCTGCTCTGTGTAATGGTTTTGTAATAGTTCCTCTTCTCCGGTCCCCCGCCTGCACTCCTGGCTCCTCCCCTTTGCTGAATACCCTAGTGCAAGCTCGGGGGACACTCGTGCATGCTGGTTCCTGAGCTTTCTCTGCATGTCTGAGACACACAGAGTGTGGCTCGGTCCTGCCCTTGCTCCCTCCTCACTAGCTGTGATTCACAGTAGCAGGACTCCCAGTGCCATGCTTCAGCCAATGAGGAGGCAGAGACCCAGGAGAGCTTCTGTTCTTGTGCACACCGCTGGATCAGGATCGGGCTCAAGTGGGTATAAGGGGGGGGGGCTGAGGGAGAGATGCACACTGAGACCAGGTTCACATATATGTGAATTGGGTGCATTTTGAACCACCACCATGACATGTGAACCAAGATCCTTGTCTATGGAGCCGGTTCATATGTGTAGGATGGATGCAGTGAGATTTAAAAATGAGTCTGATATGATTTTCAGCCAGGTTCAGGTGCGATTTCCAATGTCATACTCTTTAAAAATTTGCTTTGGAATTGCACCTGAACCATTGAACAAAATCATACTGCAAACCGGCTCCGCACATATGTGAGCCTAGGCTAAAGATTGTTTATTTTCATGCATAGAATGCATGAAGGTAAAAACCTCCAGCCTTTAGAACAACTTTAAAGTGGTTCTAAAGACTTAAGGTTTTTTGCCTTCATGCATTCTATGCATGAAGGTAAAAAACCTTCTCTGTGTAGCATCCCCCCCCCCCAGCCCCCCAATACTCACCTAAGCCCCCTCTCGATCCAGTGATTACGCACTGGAGTTTTGGCTATAGCAGGACTCTCTCTCATCACTGGCTGAGACAGCAGTGAGATCCATTGGCTCCCACTGCTGTCAATCACAGCCAGTGATCCAATGAGAAGAGAAAGGGGGTGGGGCTGCACCCTGGCTCCGTGTGTGAATGGACACATGAAGCAGCGGGTGCCCCAATAGTAAGCTGCTTGCTGTGGGGCATCCAACAGGAGGGAGGGGCCAAGAGCGCAGGCGGGGGACCTGAGAAGAGGAGGATCCAGGCTGCTGTGTGCAAAACCACTGCACATTGTAGGTAAGTACAGACATGTTTGTTATTTAAAGAAAAAAAAGTAAGCCTTTAGAATCACTTTAAAATACCACTACCATTCAAATATTATCCCCCCCCCCCCAAGAGGAACCCATAGCAGCAATATGTCTGTAACTGAATTGCTTTCAAGTTGATAGTATATTTTTTTAGCAGTTTTTATTGGAGTTTGTACCTGGACTATACTGGAAAGGAGATGCAATAAGTAATATACAGTACAAGATATACAAGATACCATAAGTAATATAATAATATGCTACATAATACAACATATAGTAATGCAATAAGTCATATACAAGATATAAAGTTTACAAATGTATGCAATGTCAGATTCACTGGACTTCACACAGAGAAAAACGTTGGCTGGTTTTCAAGATAAAACAAACTGTAAGACTTTGAAAACCTTTTGATTTTATGGCTTTGAATGTATTTTGTATACGTGATTATCTCTGCACAAGTGTGTAAATAATTAAGCCTGCAAGCATGAAGTGAAAAAAAAGATCACTTGAATGTACATAAAAGAAAAAATGCTGCACTATCTCCAATAATTTAACAGTGAGTAATAATCAATATCTAAAATCTAGTGTTCCTGTGTGTTTTCAGCAATCATCAAAAAACTATCAACCAATCAAAAAACCATAAAACGGCAAAAGTCTATATAATTGTGAATGTAATAGTCTCATACAACTTGTGATGCATTTCACTTCCAAGTAGGTGCTGCGAGAACGTACAAGTAAAAAACACCTCCGCCACCATGAATCCTTTATGAGCAAATTCTCACCTCTCTATATTGACCCCCATAGCAAAGGTCAATATGCACTCCAACACAAGATGGGCTCCTTTCCTTCTGAATCAGCAAGGAACCTCAGCAGCTCAGGTGGATGGTTAGATAACTCTGTGTGTATTTACATACTAAAAGACAATGAGAAACAATGTAGTGCTCATTGCTATTTTATTTAACAAATAAATAAAATAGCCACTCACATGTAGCAAGACCAGACATGAGTATATATAGCTTTAAAAAGTTCCCATCTGCTTTTGATTGCCATGACACCACAACATGTGAGCCCATCATTATAATGTAAAGCAAACTACACTGCAGGCTCTTTCACACTGGTAGCCAGGGGAGGTAAAAACAGGCAGCTGAGCTGCAGCCAGAATTCTGATATTACAGCTTGACAGGGCTATACACATGCCATGGCCACCATGTCTTTTTAACTCGGGTTGCGGAGTTTAACAGACGGCACTGCCTGTTGAACTCACCCATTGAAATCAATGGGGCTACGCTGCAATTGTGTGGTACAGCAATGTAAAACTGTCATTCGGCAATTAAAAAGAAAAGTAAATAGAGGTGGAAGGAGGCTTCAGCAGCACCTCCCAAATGCCTGCCAGCTACAGCTATAATTCTCTCTGACAAACGATCTACCGCAGATTGTTTTTCAGAGGGTGGTGAGCATTGTAGCCAGTGTGTAAGAGTCCTAATTAAAACCAATGAAAACATTTGTAAGTGTATAATGCCTTTAAAGTTGTTCCATCTTTTCTTGAATGTGCTTCAAAGCTATGTTGCACCTGAAATATATAATTTAGGAGTAAACATCAGGTTTCCTTGAATGGACATTTCCCAAACAAATGTCATCAGAATGTTTGCACAAGCTGTCCTCTAATACAATTGAAAAATAGATACTATTGTATGTTAGGCCAATGTAAACGAGTTGATGGCCAAGTAAAATTTTTTATTTACTTCCATTCTGCTGTATGTTTTTAGAGGAGTTCATGTCAAGCATTGATTCCAAAACTTTGGCAATAAAGGTCAACAATAGCCTGACTTTTTGACATATTTGACCTATGGCATGTATGATACCACAGTGCTATCTAGAGTTTAAGTTAGGAAATGTTTTGCTCATAATACCGATCCAGAAAAGGATATGTCCATGTGGGAATAGCTACCTAAACGTTCCAAATAAAAGGCCAGCAGCATAAGCTGAAAGGGGGACTCCATAACAACAAGGATGGTCTGTGACAGAGAACTCCATTACAACACAAGACCAGAGGTGACTTCACAAGGCCAAAGAAGGAACTTCACCTGGAGATGACACTAGTGCCCAATTTCCTGCAATCGCTTGAGTAGAGCCTGAAGCCTTGATTGTCTGTAGTATGCAGTATCCTACTTGTATGCAGATCATTGCTAGGAAGGTTTAGTAGCGTGTGCATGTGTTGTATGTATATTTGTAATACTTTATACATCTTGTATTGTTTTTCTACAATAGTAAGTAGTTTGTATATACAACAATTCTTGTTTAGTAAAAGTACATAATACACTACACAGGTTTTTATACTTCCTTACTTTACCTCAAAGTGACCTTAATAGATCTAAAGCAAAACAAAAGCATGTGTTCTCACCCATGTATTTTGCAAGCCCTAAACAACTTCCTAAAAGAGACTACTCTCATATAGACATAGTTAAACGGGTACGTATTTTTTGCACTTCAAAATTAGAAGCCTGAGTAAGAAGCATTGATGTCAAACCTGACTGTCTAGATCTGTAACCAAGATGCACTTGCAATAGTCATCTAAATACCTTCCAATATTACATATTAAACAACGGTAACATAATAGATCTGCTACTTCCAGAACCTTTAAAATCAATTACTAATAGGATGCAATGGGTACAATTAACATCAACAGTACAAAACAGACATTACAGGCTAAGCCTGTTTTGACATAATTGCATTTACCTTGTTCTTAGTAGATCTGCAGCTGTTAAAGCTGAAATAATTTAGTCATCAGCCAGGCCTTTGGTTGAGTGTATACTGCTTATAAGATTGTTAGTAAGAATGGGTCCCAGATGTCATTCCCATGAGATTGATCTCCTTTATTGCATCACATTGCATTTTATGGGTCCTAAAACATACTGTAAGAGATTAATCTACACCCAGGAGATAACTAGTGCATTAGATCTCCCATAACAGATCTCATAGATCAGTGATGGCGAACCTTTTAGAGACAGAGTGCCCAAATTGCAATCCAAAACCCACTTATTTATTGCAAAGTGCCAGCACTTAGAGGAGGGAAGAGGAACACTTGGTTGCTGGGGAGAGGGAGTGGTTTGGGGGAGTGGGAGTGGCTTGGGGAATGGGAGTGGCTGGGGAGGGACTTGAACTTTGGTCCACGCCCCTTGGGGGATGGCTGAGGGTTACTATCCACAAGACTCCACTATCTGTACCGTCAATAGCCCTAACACTAACCCTAACCCTTATATTACTTCAGGTATGTAAGTAAATGAAATAATAACACTGCAATTAAACCTGAATGCTAATCTGGACCAATGTGTGTTGCCAATAGGGCCAGGTTCACACATCTGCATCCTGCGTGTAGGCAGACTATTCATTTCGGTGGGCTGCCCTACCCCTAGAAACACAATGAAAGAATTCCCTGACTATTATTTAAACCTGCGCTGCACCAAGTTGCATACTGCTGTAGCACTATGCCGTTTGGCACATGCAAAAATGCGCTGCAATTGCTGATCAACGGATGCCATTAGGAATTTCTCACTTTTCAGGTTGGAGAGGCACCGATGAAGTCACTGGTGTGGGCTCAGAAGTGTCTCAGCAAAGTGCAGGGGATGGTTGGATTTCAGCAGGACTGTCATACGGCACCGGTGGGGCCCCATGTCTGAACACAGTGATCCCATAAACTTTACATATCCACCGACCCCAGAATGTGTTTGTCACTGAGCAGACGGAGGGCTGAATATTCAACTTCCCGGCTCCGGCCATGTACAGGGATACCGCAGTCCCAGAACTTTGTCAGGACTGGTGATGGAAGGCGGGGTGATCGGACAGACGGAGGAGGCTGTAGGTGAGAAGGACTTACCAGATGATGAGGAGGATGCAGCAGAGGAGAATGTCACATCCCGGGGCCACCAACACTGCACCCTCACTTTGTACTGTCACCAATCAACAGACCCTCCTCCCCGGATCAGACGGATGATGGACCCTTTGGTATGAGCTCTGTCCTCTCCACTCTCTGCTCCCCGCTCTCTCCTCTTTCTGCAGTTCTCTATCTGGGTAACCAATATCCCCTCACTGCAGTCATGCGTGGTCCTATAGAGGCCCTATTCCTTTCCAATCATGCACATTGGCCCCTATGTGCGCCATTATCAGATGTTCAACTGCTGGGGCAACTTGACTAAAGTGCCAACAGAGTGGGCTCTGCGTGCCCGCTGCGGTATGCATGCCATAGGTTTGCCACCACTGTCATAGATAATCATAGATCTCACAAGTGATTTTTACATTCAGGACTAAAATCTTAGAGGAACTGACCACTGTGTTTGCATCACATCTCTTTTTTCAATGCTAGCTGCTGCAGAGGTAAATCACTCAACAATTACTCAACTAATGGAAGATTAAAGTGGTACTAAACCCAAAAGCAAACATTTATTATATTGCAGCTTACCAACTCTTGATAAAGGCTGCATTTGTTTTCTTATTAGGCTTTCTTTCTTCTATTTTCATCTGGTGATCGGGCCAGGAGCTGCCGCAATGAGGCACCAGCAACCCATGTTACTGCGCATGCGCCTGGACCAGTCAGCATCTCCTTGCTCTCCTATGTGTTATGGTTCCAAGTCTATGAAGGGCGACGCTGTCTTACAGGAGAGTTTTTGTGGATTGTTGACATGCCTTTCTTCATTACAAGGAATGTGAGTGTATTGGCTGAAGGTTTACTATTGGTGTTCTTAATAAAACTTTTTTGCACTAGGGCGGTCGTGTTCTCTCTCTCCTTTATTGTTGGTACTTTTAAGAATGAAGCTGTGTAGCACATGGCACATTCCTTCCTCAGTCCACTCACACCAAGCCACTGTGTCCATCATACTGACAAGCACATGTTTGAGCATTTTAGTATTAGGGTGGTTGGAGCCTGATGGGGAACCAAGAGACTAGTTCCCCATAGAGGTCCACTTTACTTTTGATTGACAGTGCATGGTATTGGGCGGATCCATAGTCACTATTCAGTCCAATTGCAGCTTTTGGGTCCACCCCCTGATGTGCAAAAGCAAAGCAGCCCTGATGGAGAACTGGCCCCCTTTCACACAACCGTTCTGATCAGGTCCACCTGTCAGTTTTTCAGGTGGACCTGATTGGACAGTCCATTTATCTCTATAGCCTAGTGGGTGTAAACACAATTGTGTCTGTTTACACCTGCCTACCTCTGATCCAATCCAGTTGGGTGTAAACGTACAGCAGAGTCAGTTTACACGCAACCACCCATGCAGCAGAGTGGGCTCGGTCCCTGTCCTCTCTACATAATGGACCTGTCATCCACTTGCTCTGTTCTGATCAGCAGGGTATCAGCAAACAGATCCCCTGCTAAGAAAAGCAGATCCGCCCCGTGTAAAAGGGGCCTTAGTCTCTCGGTTCTCAATCAGGCTCCACTTACACAGTGAGTGGGTACATTTAGCTTACAGTGGGGGAACTTTCAGCCATCAACTAAAGGGGCCAGGGATACAGCTCTATGCAGGAAGCTGTCACATACAGTGGGCAAAAAAAGTATTTAGCCAGCCAACAATTGTGCAAGTTCTCCCACTTAAAAAGATGAGAGAGGCCTGTAATTGGCATCATAGGTAGACCTCAACTATGAGAGACAAAATGAGAAAAAAAATCCAGACAATCACATTGGCTGATTTGGAAAGAATTTATTTGCAAATTATGGTGGAAAATAAGTATTTGGTCAATATCAAAAGTTCATCTCAATACTTTGTTATATATCCTTTGTTGGCAATGGCAGAGGTCAAACGTTTCCTGTAAGTCTTCACAGGGTTGGCACACACTGTTGCTGGTATGTTGGCCCATTCCTCCATGCAGATCTCCTCTAGAGCAGTGATGTTTTGGGGCTGTCGCTGGGCAACATGGACTTTCAACTCCCTCCAAAGGTTTTCTATGGGATTGAGAGCTGGAGACTGGCTAGGCCACTCCAGGACCTTGAAATGCTTCTTACAAAGCCACTCCTTCGTTGCCCGGGCGGTATGTTTGGGATCATTGTCATGTTACAAGACCCAGCCACGTTTCATCTTCAATGCCCTTGCTGATGGAAGGAGGTTTGCACTCAAAATCTCACGATACATGGCCCCATTCATTCTGTCCTGTACATGGATCAGTCGTCCTGGTCCCTTTGCGGAGAAACAGCCCCAAAGCATGATGTTGCCACCCCCATGCTTCACAGTATGTATGGTGTTCCTTGGATGCAACTCAGCATTCTCTCTCCTCCAAACACGACGAGTTGTGTTTCTACCAAACAGTTCTATTTTGGTTTCATCTGACCATATGACATTCTCCCAATCTTCTTCTGGATCATCCAAATTCTCCCTAGCAAACTTCAGACGGGCCCGGACATGTACTGGCTTAAGCAGGGGGACACGTCTGGCACTGCAGTCCCTGGCGGCGTAGTGTGTTACTGATGGTAGCCTTTGTTACGTTGGTCCCAGCTCTCTGCAGGTCATTCACTAGGTCCCCCCGTGTGGTCCTGGGATTTTTTCTCACCGTTCTTGTGATCATTTTGACCCCTCGGGGTGAGATCTTGCGTGGAGCCCCAGATCGAGGGAGATTATCAGTGATCTTATATGTCTTCCATTCTCTAATTATTGCTCCCACAGTTGATTTGTTCACACCAAGCTGCTTGCCTATTGCAGATTCAGTCTTCCCAGCCTGGTGCAGGTCTACAATTTTGTTTCTGGTGTCCTTCGACAGCTCTTTGGTCTTCACCATAGTGGAGTTTGGAGTGTGACTGTTTGAGGTTGTGGACAGGTGTCTTTTATACTGATAACAAGTTCAAACAGGTGCCATTGATACAGGTAATGAGTGCAGGACAGAGGAGCCTCTTAAAGAAGAAGGTACAGGCCTGTGAGAGCCAGAAATCGTGCTTGTTTGTAGGTGACCAAATACTTATTTTCCACCATAATTTGCAAATAAATTCTTTCCAAATCAGCCAAAGTGATTGTCTGTATTTTTTTTCTCATTTTGTCTCTCATAGTTGAGGTCTACCTATGATGCCAATTACAGGCCTCTTTCATCTTTTTAAGTGGGAGAACTTGCACAATTGTTGGCTGACTAAATACTTTTTTGCCCCACTGTACATGACAGCTTCCCAGCACATGCACTGCCCACTGTAACTCTGTACTCCAGCTCAGAGTTGGTCTTAATTACAGCCAGTTTCCCAATCTGAGAACTGACGGTAATTCTTTAGGAATTTGTCGCTGCCACAGTGACAAATTCTTAAAGTGGCATTAGTAATAACTACCTGAATTTGCTGCACGTGTCAATAATGTTACCATCACTGTCATAAATGCTTGCCTGAAAATGACAAGTTAACAGGCTACATACATACTACATCTCAAAGTAAAAGGGTTATATCAAATCTGCATTCTCCAACTTTACAAACTGAGTTGCTGTGAAGGTGGGTGAGAATTAGACATGCGCATTTCATTACAAATCAATTTAAGGATGAAAATTTGATTTAAGAGATTTGGATGTATACAAATCTCTGAATGGGCATAGTAAAAAATGTCACCGAATCCAAAAAAAGTTTATAACGAAATTAACTAATGCATTTGTTTCAATCAGAAGATGTCACATGATGCAATAGTATTTCAGGCCCATGGGGAAATTAATTCAATTTTCGCATTGAGTAAATTTGTGTATTAAATGGAATTTGTAATTGTCATAGTCAGTCAGTTCAGTTCCAAAGTCTAATGCAATTCTTGTGCAAGTTTGAAAAATTTGGGACTGACAAATTGTGTATTATTTATTCCGTTGTGTTAGAAAATGTCAGATAGTTTTGATATATGAATAATGTATCCACCCAAAATATCGAAACCGATAACTAATGTAAAGAAATTTTTTTTAAATCTACCTGGACCAACAAATGCCGAAGATACGAAATAAATTATGAAAACCTATTGGTTCAACATAATGAATATGATGAAAGTAAATTCTTCAATGAACGAATGCATCTGAAACAAAATAAACATTTCCAGCGTACACATGTCTAATGAGAATTCATAAGACCCAGGACATATGAAAGTCACTGCAGTTTGTAATCAGATGATGTTTAGATTTCCTTTTCATGCCAGCCACCTAAGCCTTGTGGTCAAAAAGCTTTTTTTTTTGAAGGAAAAAGCTAAACTGAAGAAAAAGGAAGAGAACAGACTGGCTCTGGTTTCACAAAGTTCAATTACTGCAGTATGGGATAGCTTCTAATAATTAACTCCCTTTTTAATTGCACTGCGAGCATTCTTAATTACATTCTTATTTTTACAAGCGCTCTGATTAATCACAGCGAAAGTGATTCTTGAATTACTGAACAGGTAGGACAGAGGCTCCATTGGTACAGTCTGATATGATCATTTGAGCATTCACTTCTCAGTTTATGCAATCTTTTGTGTCTGCTTTCACATTTAGAAGACTCTGACTGCCATACAGGTACAGATTTATTGCATAAACGTTGAAAGTAAAAATGAAGAAATATGAAGTATCTGTATTCAAAACAATATACACACACACTAAACACAGAAGAAACCACAACATTAGCCAACCAATTTCAAGTTTATATAGAAAAAATAGGCCTAATTCCTGTTAATTTGTCTAAAAAGAAAAAAAACTTTAACGCAGCACCTATACTGTGATATTGTGTAGCTTTTCACTGTCCTATTTTTGTTTTTTTGTTGTAGTAACTATATTTGTAAAACCAAATAAAAATTTATTATGGGAAAAAAAAAACTAAAATGTAAAATATTGCATCTGGTGGCAGCACTAATTTTCTTGCCTTTATTTTTACCTGGTGATCCTGCCAGTATCACATTTCCTGTCCTAGGGTGACAATGTTCGCTCATTGTACTGTATCTATGGAAGACCACTGTGGTCATCCTAGAAAAGAAAGTGTGTTAGAATAATAGGACACCTCCCCTTTCCTCATCCCCATAACATAGGGAGGCGTTCTCTAGTCCACAGAAAGAACTGGACACAATGGTACCTGACAGGAGTCCAACATAAGCAGAAACCTCAGGAAGTTACAGTACCAGTTAACAAAATTTCTGGGAGTATCAAGAAGTATATTTTAATCACTTCAGCTCCCATACCTGTGTAGACCTGAGCAGTTTTTATATTTTCACTATGGGCCTGTGTTTTTTTTCTGTTTGACCAGTGTTATTGTTTTAGAACAGTAGTTGTACTGTAAATAAACAGTATACATTTATTCTATAATTTGTCCCATTAAATTATGTCTCTGGTACAAAACATAGTAAAGTTATTTGCAAATTTATATATGGTATTTTTTCTAGTTATGCATTTTTTTGTTATGTGACACTGCAAAATGTAACAAACAAAAAAATGAACAAAATAAATTATTTGTAAAAAATAGAGAAAAAGAATAAAAATGATAGCTAAAGGGAGAAGGGGAGGAATATATTAATTTGGGGCTTGTGGAATGTTTACTAGGGGTTAATAAGGAGTTAAATAGGAATACATTTTATAAAAAAAAATGCAAGGTCACAGCTTTGGTCTCCATATGAATAAAATAGTAAATATAATGAAAAAATAGACTGATTTATTGTATCTACTCAATGACACTTGTAGACTCTACAAGTGTAATTTTTACACAGGTACAGCTGCATCTGTACAGCCATCCCTACTATGTAATCAAAAGCTTTTTACATATGTCATTTTCATGCCAAGTGTTTTTGGGTAATTAACTGAGGGGGTGGGGTAAACTTTATAGTGAAGGGTGTGTCAGGAGCTTTGAGCCCTAGTTCACACCAGGGGCGGACTGACCATTTGGAAACTCGGGCACTGCCCGAGGGCCCGGAGTCAGTAGGGGGCCCCATGAGATGCCCCTGGTACCTTTTTCATAGGCTTTTTTGAGTTTGGGCAAGGACACAGGGGCCCCATGATCCCCTATTGCCGGGGGCCCCATGAGTTGTCAGTCCGCACCTGGTTCACACTGTCCAATTTTGAGTGCTTTAATCACATCTGTTCTCGCACCACAACCAAATCTCTCTTACAAAACATGCAAGGCTGCCATTCATTCCACATTGCACCCCCATGCATCTCAGCCTGCAGCACATTTTTGGGTGCGGGAACTGTAGGGAAAATTCATGGTCAAAAAGACCATTTGATTCCACTGCGGCCGAGTTTTTAAAAAGGTGCATACATGTTTTTTGCGCAGAAAACACAGGTATGGCAGCCCATTAAAATGAATGGGCTTTGGTGCCCACACAAACGCGTGCTGCATGGCCCGCACAAGTGTGAAATAAAGCCTGACTCTGGACAATAGATGTCTTCTGGACAACTGTGTGACCCTGCTGCTGATATCAATAATTTTCGTAGCATGAGACTTTATTTGGGAATTGTCCCTTATATGCTATTACTAACAGGCAACATGTGTCATACATTCTTAACCAATTACAATTATTAAGAAACGTGGTAGTATAATGTATTCTGTATAAACAAGGGAGAAATCTACGTAAATCCCCACATCACAATGGCACTGAAGAGAACTGAAAGAAATGTCACAAATGTTTTAACAAAAATAGAAAAAAGTGCAATGCAGCATAAGCACATCAGCACGGTTCCTCCCAGAAGATCTGATGCATAGATGGCCATTGTCCCTCATCTAGGTGCTTTGTCCAAATGAATCTGTGTCTCAGGCTGTGTGTGAGCATGCGCAGTAAATCAAAAAAGGAGTATTATTGAGGGAATCATGTCCATGAGTGGACACTTTTCACTTTATTATGGACAGGACTGCCCAGAAAGTGGAGGTGATTTAGGCAGACAGGAATGCCCAGAATGTGGGCATAATATGTGCAGACCTTAAACAGAGGTGACAGTGTCCTGGGGACTGGAACGTAGATGTTGGAAAGTGTAGGTATGTTATAGGGAAAAAATAGTAATTGTACATAAGCAATATCCTGAAAAATGTACCTTATGTCTGGAATTCCTCCTGAAATGCAGCAGTGCACCTCCTGGTATGTGAGGGTGCCTAGGCACTCCTTTTCCTATAGCCTCACAACTGTATATCTGCAGTGCGCAGGTTGTGCTGCCTCTGACTGATAGTCTCAAGAGATTTGCAGTAAGATACAATGATGTCACTGGTGTGCTGATCACTGTTCTCCTTGATTAAGTCTCTGACATAAGGAAGCTAAATCCTGCTTCTACCAATATGGCCACTTCCACACAGAGACACAGTGCAGAACAATGCATGGTATATCAGTAACTATTATTATTATTATACAGTATTTATATAGTGCCAAAGGGTTTGCTCAGCGCTGTACAATAGCAGGGGGGACAGAACATGAGACAAAACAGTACAATACAATACACGAGGGGTTCGAGGGCCCTGCTCTTTCGAGCTCACAATCTAGGAGGGAGGGGATAGTGGTACAGGAGGAAGTGGCTGTGGGGGATGGAGTCGTAGGAGGAGTGGAGGAGATCGGTTTTTAGGTGAGGGTGGGGTAGGCTTCCCTGAAGAGATGGGTTTTCAGGGTGCGCCTGAAGGTGAGGAGGGTAGGTGATAATCTGATAGATTGGGGTAGGGAGTTCCAGAGGATGGGGGAAGTCCTGGAGAAGTCCTGCAGTCGGGCGTGGGAGGAGGAGACCAGGGAGCTGGAGAGTAGGAGGTCCTGTGAGGAGCGAAGGGCACGGGTGGGGTGGTATTTGGGTATCAGGTCAGTTAGGTAGTTTGGGGCAGCATTGTGAATGGCTTTGTATCTCAGAGTTAGTAGTTTGAATTTAATGCGTTGAGCAATCGGGAGCCAGTGAAGGGATTGGCAGAGGGGGGTGGCAGATGTGGAGCGGTTGGTGAGGTGGATGAGTCTAGCCGCTGAGTTCAGGATAGACTGGAGCGGGGATAGCAGTTGTTTGGGTAGGCCAGTGAGAAGGGAGTTGCAGTAGTCCAGGCGTGAGATAATGAGGGAGTGTACGAGTTTTTTAGTAGTGTCTGGGGTGAGGAACGTACGTATTTTGGAGATGTTGCGGAGGTGGAGCCTGCATGACTTTGATAGTGATTGGACATGAGGTTGGAAGGAGAGGTTTGAGTCCAGGGTGACACCCAGGACTTTGGCGTGTGGGGTAGGATTAATGGTGGCGTTGCTAGTCGTGATGGAGAGGATGGGGGGGTGCGGGCTGGGGGAAGACTAGGAGCTCAGTTTTGGACAGGTTTAATTTGAGGTAATGGAGCGACATCCAGTTTGATATGTCGTTCAGGAGGTGGGCGATGTGGGCGGAGAGTGAGGGGGTGAGTTGAGGGGTAGAGAGGTAAATTTGTGTGTCGTTGGCATAGAGGTGATAGTTGAAGCCGTGAGAGTGTATCAGTTTGCCAAGGGAGGAGGTGTAGATGGAGAAGAGGAGGGGTCCGAGGACAGAGCCTTGGGGGACACCAACAGAGAGGGGGAGAGAGGGGGAGGTGGCAGCTTTATAGGTAACGCTGAAGGAACGTTGGGATAGGTAGGAGGAGAACCAGGAGAAAGCAGCGTCCCTGATGCCGAAGGAGTGCAGTTTAGTAAGGAGGAGAGGGAGGTCGACAGTGTCGAAGGCCGCGGAGAGGTCGTGGAGCAGGAGGATAGAGTAGTGGCCATTAGCTTTGGCGGTTAGCAGGTTGTTAGTGATTTTAAGTAGGGCGGTTTCGGTAGAGTGTAGGGGATGGAAGCCAGACTGTAGTGGATCAAAGAGGTTGTTATCAGTGAGGTGGATGCTTAGGCGATTGTAGGCAAGGCGCTCAAGGAGCTTGGAAGTGAATGGCAGCAGGGAGATGGGTCTAAGGTTGTTTAGGTCCGTGGGGTCAAGGGAGGGTTTTTTGAGTATGGGGGTGATGTGTGCGTGCTTTAAGGTGGAGGGGAATGTGCTAGTAGAGAGGGAGAGATTGAAGATGTGGGTGAGGGAGCGAATGATGGAGGAGGGGAGTGACTGGAGGAGTTGTGAGGGGATAGGGTCCAGGGGGCAAGTGGTGAGGCGGGCTTCAGTGAAGACCTTGGAGACCTCCTCAGTGGTAGCAGGGCTGAAGGAGCGGAGTGTTGGGGAGGTTGTAGTGTGCGGGGCGTTAGGTATGGTGGGGGGCAGTGCGGTTGCGAGGTCAGAGAAGGGGAGAGTTGGGGGGGTGATGGAGGGAGGGAGGCTAGGTGGAGGGGTAGAGTGTGAATTGACAATGGCCTTACGGATTGCGTCAATCTTGTTTTGGAAATGATTGGCAATCCCGTGGGCGGTGAGTGAGGTACTGAGTGGAGGTGGGGGGGGAGAGAGCAGGGATTTGAAAGTGGAGAAGAGCCGGTGAGGACAGGTGGAGAGGGTGCTGATGAGGGTTACGAAATAGGCTTTGGTTGGCGGTGTGGAGAGAGGTGGTATAGGTGAGGAAGGCGGATTTGTAGAGGGAGAATGCACGAGGGGATCTGGTTTTGCGCCATAATCGCTCCAGAGCGCGACTGTTTGACAATTTGTGTGGTCATTCTGCCAGGGTTCAAGCGGTCGGGGTCTGATGTTACGCGTGGTTAGGGGTGCCATGGAGTCTAGGGCAGCTGATAGTGAGTCATTGTACGCGGTAGTGGCCAGGTCAGGGCATGACAGTGGAAGGATACTGTTGCACAGACGGTCAGCTGCCGAGTGGAGATGGGTCGGGTTCAGGTTGTGGAGATTAGGACTGGTGATGGTTTGGCGCTTTGGGGGGGGGAGTTAGAGGAGGGGGAGATGGAAAACGTGAGGAGGTGGTGGTCAGAGAGGGGGAAGGGGGTGTTAGTGAAGTTGTGGGGGGTGCAGAGGTGGGAGAAGACGAGGTCCAGGGTGTTCCCATCGGTGTGGGTGAAGGACTGTGTGCACTGTGTGAGCGCGAAAGAGGAGGTTAGGACAAGGAGTTGGGAAGTAGCCGGGTTGTTGACATTGATGGGGATATTGAACTCCCCGAGGATGATGGTCGGTAGCTCAGAGGAGAGGTAGAAGGGAAGCCAGGTGGCAAAGTCGTCCAGGAAGAGAGATACGGATCCAGGAGGCCGATAGATTACTGCAATCCTCAAAGGTGTGGGAGAGAAGAGCCGGATGCAGTGGGCCTCAAAGGAGGAGAAGGATAGGGAGGGGGGTTAGGGAGGACCTGGAAGGTGGTCAGTGGTGACAGGAGCATGCCGACCCCTCCGCCTCTGCGACCACTCGATCTGGGTGAGTGGGTCCAGGCAAGGCCTCCATAGGTGAGTGCTGCAGGGGAGGTGGAGTCGGTGGGTTGGATCCAGGTTTCGGTGACCGCTAGGAGGTTGAGGGAGTGGGAGACAAAGAGGTCGTGGATGGCGGTGAGCTTGTTGCAAACCGAACGAGCGTTCAGGAGTGCAACCGAGAGAGGAGGGGTGGATGCGTGGAGGAGGGCGACGGGTATGAGGTTGAGGGGGTTGCGGTGGCTGGCGGGAGCAGGAGGGTGCCTAGAGGGAGAGTGGGGAGGTGGGGGGCCAGGGTTCGGGGAGATGTCGCCGGCGGTTAGGAGAAGGAGAAGGGTGAGGGAGGTGGCATGGGATCGGGATGTGCAGGAGCGTGTGGATCCGCTAGTGGTGGTGTGTGGGTCGGCGGGAGAGTGCAGTATTAGGAGGAGGTGGTGGGAGCCGTGGTAGGGAGAAGGAAGAAGTGAAGCAGCAATGTAGAGCTGGTTTGGTAATAGGGAAAGATCAGCAGCAGGGAGACCACAGGCAATATTGGTAACCAGTAAAAAGTAAAACCCAGGCGCAACAGTGTAAACTACACAATAAAATCACCTTGGTAGCTGCTGCTTAGATAATATGAGAACATATCAGTTGTAAGTCACAAATATGAGCTGTGCTTCCCCAGTCCTGCAGCTTGTGAACGATAAAACATTTTTATACATGATGTTATTAGTGTAGCATATAGTCAATAAATGCAATTTATCATTACCGCTTCCCGACCGCCCTATAGCAGAAATGCTGCTACAGGGCGGCACAGGTGCGCAAAATCACGTATCTATATGTGAGTTTGCATTTCCAGGTGGGAGGTGTGCGCGTGCCCTACCCACACCGCCATTCACGGCTGCAGCTGTCAATCACTGGGTCCCAGCTGGTGATTACCCGCCTGCGCCCGGTGATCACCAAGCATCTCCGACGGAGAGGAGAACTGTTTTGTTTGCAAACAAAACAGTTCTCCTCCCTGTCAGCTTGTGCACACTGCTTTGGATGGCTGTGCACAGCACAGCCATCCAAAGCAGTGTGTTTACAGTGAAGCACTATGTAAAACAGCACACAGCACACACATTGCCCCTCATGTTAACCCCTTCCTGCCCAGTGCCATTAGTACAGTGTCAGTACTTTTTTTTAGCACTGATCACTGCATTGTTGTCACTGGAGATGTCAGTGACACCAAGTAAGTTCGCCGCACTGTCAGCATGCCACCGCAGTCCCGCTATTAGTCACTGATCGCCTCCATTACTAGTAAAAATAAACAATAAAAAAAAATCCCAGTATATATATCGCCATTTGTAAACATTATAACTTTCACGTATTGGGATTTTGTTTAGCAAAGACATGTAGCAGAATACATTTTGGACTAAATTTAGGACGAAATTTGATTTTTACAAGGTTTACATTTTTTTTACTGGACATGTTTAATAGTAAAAAAAAAAGTCAAAAACATAGTTTTTTTTTTCTCAAAGTTGTCAGTTTTTTTTTTATAGCTCAAAAAGTAAAAAACACACAGGTGATCAAATACCACTGAAAGAAAGCTCAATTAGTAGGGAAAAAAAGGATGTAAATTTCACTTGGGTGCAGCTTTGCATGACCATGCAATTGTCAGTTAAAATATTGCAGCGCCGTAGCACAAAACATGGCCTGGTCGTTGGGGGGGGGGTAAATCCTCTGGAGTGCAAGTGGTTATAGTGCTGAAAGTCTCTTGTAAAGTGCCAATGCATAAAGAAAAGTGCCAAAAATCTTGTGTTCACTATCAGCCGGCGCCTCTTGGTGACGGGCAGGAGGGGCAGAAACTTCTGGTTCATAGTTCAGCTCTGCATTGTGGAATGCACACTGGCTCCCATGCTGGTCAGAGCTGGTGGTATTGGCAGATAACTCTGGGGTGCCAGGCACTGAGTATTGTAAGTGTGGCTTTGTTTTCTATTTTTATCATGGTTTTAATAAACAGTTTTACACTATATGGATTTTTCTGTTTGATTCCTCTCCTATCAGGGGTGGACTGACAACTCATGGGGCCCCCGGGCAATAGGGGATCATGGGGCCCCTGTGTCCTTGCCCAAACTCAAAAAAGCCTATGAAAAAGTTACCAGAGGCATCTCATTGGGCCCCCTACTGACCCCGGGCCCTCGGGCAGTGCCCGTGTTTCCAAATGGTCAATCCGCCCCTGTCTCCTACATGGGCATGAGATATTGAACATATAGTGACTCAGAGATATTGGCACAAACAGCGGGGCTGTGAAAAAAACGCCTTTCGACCTACTTTAGTATAAACTTAGGTGGTCAACATCTTCCAGTGAGTTTGGCCATTTTTTGTGTTACGGTGCTGTGTTATTTTAACTAATAATTGCGCGGTTATGCAACACTGCAACCAAATTAAATTTACATCCTTTTTTTCCCACTAATTGAGCTTTTTTTTTGGTGGTATTTGATTGCCTGTGCGTTTTTTATTTTTTGTGTTATAAGCAAAAAAAGACTGACAATTTTGAGAAAAAAAATCAATATTTTGGACAATTTGTTTGCTATTAAACATATCCAGTAGAAAAAATAAAAAAAAATCAAATTTTGTCATAAATTTAGGCCAAAATGTATTCTGCTACATGTCTTTGCTAAAAAAAAATCCCAATACGTGTAAATTAATTGGTGTACGTGAAAGTTATAGCATTTACAAATGGCAGCATAGATAATGGTGTTTTTTTTCTACTAGTAATGGTGGCGATCAGCGACATTTAGCGGGACTGCGGCAGACATTCTGACACTGGGGGGAACTAACTTGGTGTCACTGACACCCCAGTGACAAAAATACAGTGATCAGTGCTAAAAAAAAACACTGACACTGTACTAATGGCATTGGGCAGGGAGGGGTTAATGTGAGGGGCGATCAAAGGGTTAACTATGTGCTCGAGAGTGTTTTACTAGGGGGCGGGGGGAGGGTGTTCTTCACTGTAAGCACACTGATCGGGATGGTTGTACTCTGCACAGCCATCCCGAGCAGTGTGCTCGAGCTGACAGGGAGGAAGATTGTTTGTAAACAAAACAATCTTCCTCCCTGTCGGAGATGCTCGGTAATCACCGGGCACCAGCGGGTAATCACTGGCCGGGACCCAGGGATTAACATCAACAGCCGCAAATGGCGGTGCGGGAAGGGCACACGCGTGCCTCGTGCGCACCCCCTACCCGGAGATGCAAAATGACTTATATATACTTGATTCTGCACACAGGTGCCATCCCTGTAGCAGTATATCTGCTATAGGGCGGTCCTTAAGCGGTTAAGAAGAAAGTGAACACACATTTTTGGCACTTTTTATTATGTACTGGCACTTTACAAGAGACTATTAGCACTTTAGCAATAAATTGAGTTAATTGATTATATGCTACATTAGTAACATTGTGTATGTATACATTTTAACATTCACAAGGATCAGGACTGGGGAAGTGTGCAGATCCTATTTGTGATTTACTACTAATATTGGTAACCAGTCCTTTTCCCTCAGCCTGCCTTTTATGGGCACAACTTCGTGAGGTTAGTTCCTCTTTAACGCCTTGGCGCTGAGCATATGCAAATATGCTGTCTCTTGGCAGCTGGGCTTTGGTGCCGAGGAGCCACATGTAAACAAAAGATGTGCCGAGAGCGCGTGCCCTGCGTGCTTTCGGCATATTTACTGGCGCCTCAAAGAAAGGTCTCAATCGCAACTTGCGATTGGGAGCTTTCCGATCATGTGACCACCGTGACAGCCAATCACGGCGGTCACATGGCCCTAAACCCTGCCCCGCCTCCTGGCATCACAAACCCCTTAAAGGGCTGGGAGGTGCAGGTGCCAAGGGGTTAAGGAACCTTATTAGTAGAATGGCCAATATTCCTATAAAATATCAGTTTTCCCATCATGTGCACAATACCACAACATTATCACGACTTCTTGTGTGTACCTTTAGGATTCCTATATAGACCTACTTATAATAAAGAAACAATATGTAAACAAGTAAATGAGAGGATCTCCACCCATGTATTCATAAAAAAGAGAAGGACCTTCCTGTCCTTAGACACTTTGGGGTCTATTTACTATAAAAAAAAGCTTTGCGATTGTCTGAACGTTTGCCCAAAAGTCAGGTATAATAGCCATAGGGGGTTATTTACTAAAACCAGAGAGTGCAAAATCCGGTGCAGCTCTGCATAGAAGCCAATCAGCTTCCAGGTTTCATTGCCAAAGCTCAACTGAACAAGCTGTAGTTAGAAGCTGATTGGCTACTTGCACAGCTGCACCAGATTCTGCACTCTCCAGTTTTAGTAAATCTTCCCCCATAGTGTTTGTAATGTGTGTGGAATGTCAGTTTCTATTGGTAACATTCCCTAACATTCAATCATAAAAGAAAAAAGCCTGAAGAAGATTCGACCAGAATTATTAAAAAACATTTTACCAATAGAGGAAATAGCCTAATACTATTGAGTAAAAATATTCAACCAGGGGAGGAATAACATAAGGGAGGCTTCTGCACTGTGCTTACAGTGTATGGAGATTCCTCAGTTGTTTAAAAAGTTTACTGGACTGAAACCCTTCACAGATGAGCAACAGATCACCTAAATGGAGTTCCATCCCCGCAACACTGCATCAGTTCTGTATAGCAGTTCAGTAGCTGATTCATTACTTTGTCAGCGGTGAACACTGTTCATGTACATTTGCACCAACTAGGGTCCTAAAAACAAATTGCCAGCTGCTGCTTCGTACATGTCTCCTCACTCCCATACCTCTCCATTAGAGAAAGTGTAAGCTTTAAATTGTGCTGGTTCAAATCTTCATGCTTTGCTGGGTTTTTTGCCTTCTTCTGGATCAACTATGGGTATAGGATTATAACTTTTTTTTTTAATGGTTGAACTGGATGGACTTTTGTTTTTTATTCAGCCAGCCTAACTATATAACTACATCACAGAGGACAAGGGGGCACTATTTACGTCTGGAGGAAAAGAAAAGAAAGAAATCTAGGTGATGCATTGATGTGTGTTGTCTGTATTTTAGTGTCTTTACATATGTTATAGGATCTGTTGTGGACCATGGCAGTGCATTATTGTTGATATTGCATCAGAATATGCATCTGAAAATCACACAGAAAGGTGTGAATCCAGCAGTAAAGTGTGCCTATACCCAAAACTTTCTTTTGGCTTTGGATAGAGAGTGGTAAGGTTAAAACCAGTGTCAGGTTTTAGGCTCCATTCACACCAATGCAGTTTGCTTTTTTTCTATTTTGCAGTGCTTTACGCAGTTCGTTTAGCATTTTACTACACGTGTTTTTGATGCGTTTTTGATGCATTTTTTATGCATTCTTACCCCGTTTTGCGTTTTGTTCAGCCTCCCCCTTTTTTTTTAAGTGGATTTTTTTTTTGCTAGGTAAAATAAAAATGCAAAACACAAAACATGGCACAAACACACTACCATGCATTTCAGCAGATTATCGATTGAACTCTATTGTAGCAAAAACACTGCTTTTTGCTTTTAAAAAAGTCCCTGACCCTTTCCAAAAATGCAGAAGCTCAAAAAAGCATAGATGTGAACATGTCCCTTAGGAAACCATGTGAAATGGACTGTAGTGTGTTTCTGCAAAAAGCACTAAAAAACCGCATTGGTGTGAACAGAGCCTTACAGCTACCTGTGGCTCCGTTAGAGAGATTTCCCCTCACTATGTGTTCTTGGGACAACATTTTACTAGACAGGAAGTGAGGGAAAATCTGCAACTGGAAAACAGACAACAATGAAAGGTCAATTGGGAAAAAAAATATCAAAGTATCCCCCTTCATCAGGGCTTGGGCTTTTAAGAAATAATTTTTCTATGGATTTTAGTACACCCTCCTAGAAGAGGATGTCCATCAGAAGACAAGCATTTACAATGGCAAAGAGCCTCTGTAATGAAAATGCTGAAAACCTGATGAAGGGTTATATACTTTGGTCCCTAAAAAGCATTGGTTACTGCTTGTCTACCAATTGTCACTTTACAGTCAGGAGTAAAGCTATATAGACAAAGATGTAATTGTCTGGAGCTAAACCTTTTTTTTCTAATCTGGATTTCTCAAATTAGGTGGCACCCTAGATTGACTCCCTGTTTGGTGCTTTTTGTTTTTTTGTTTTTTTTTTATGAGCAACCAGTCAAGCTAATGAAAGTTCCTATCATCCACTATCATCCAGTGCCGCAAGTTTATTTTGCTCTTGAACAACAAAAAGCTGACAAATGTTCTAGCATTACCCTACTTAACTTATAGAAGTGTTAAACAAAAAGCAAACATTTATTATATTGCAGCTTATTAATTCTTAGGTGTGATGGCTGCATTAGTTTACTTTTCTTAGGTTTTCAGTCTTCTATTTTCATGTAGTGGTTCAGCCATTAACAAACAAATGGCAATTACCCCAAGCTATAACTGGCCTTTGCAGAAAGGAACACATGGAAGGGTGACACATGTCAAAAAACAACAAAGAAAATTTCCCAGCTCACTTACCAACCAGCCTGTAACAAATCAAACTGTCCTGGCTAACAGTTCACATTAAAACCAGGAGTTTAGTTTGCACGTATTTACAAATATATATGTAATCTGCAGGGCCACTTCACCCCAGTGTACTGCAGTTCTAACTCTATAAATTTTGAGAGTCTTCAATGTTGGTGCACATATAACAATGGATAGATTAAGGGCAGGTATGCCTGGAAGGAACCCACCCCTCCCTAAAGGTATAAGGACACACTGGACACCCAGCAATAGCACAATGGCAGCGAAGTTATCCAGTGCATCCCCTCACCAAACCACCAATAGTACAAACAAATAGCAACCACCCCAACCTATCACTGGCCTTTGCATCAAGAAGCACATGGAAGGGCAACGCATGTCAAAAAACGAAAAAAAAATTCCCAGCTCACTTACCAGCCATTCTGCAACAAACCGAATTGTCCTGTCTATAAGTTCACAGTTAGTCTGCACACATTTTCAAATATATGCATAAGCTGCAGGGCCACTTCACAGCACCCTAGGGTACTACAATCATAACTCTATAAATTCTCAGAATAGGCTCACCTGAGGACCACACCCAGGAAAGAGCCTGACCATGGCTTGGAGCGGGAGCTCGATGTGAGGGCTCCTGGCTCCCAAGCACCTCCAGTGTCCTGCCGAGAAGGGGAGAGATGTGCGGGAAGCCCTGGAGAGACTAGCAGGGGAGAGGGGGGCCTGCCTGGCGTGGACCGAGGACCTCCGAGAGTGGCGGCCATCGCGACAGGTCTTCCTGTGCTCTCGGCCCGACGCTGTGTGTTTTCTTTGGAGCTCAGTGGACCAGGTAATCTGCTGCAAGGGAGCTCTGGGAGGCAGAGGAGCCGGCCAGCACTTATTGGAGCAAGGGAGACGCCGGCTCTCTTCTTCCTCCACACAGGACCGTGGCAGCTGGAGACACACGGAAACAGGCTGGGTGAACCCCTCCTGCAATCCACTCATTGTGTGAGGGTAATGTCGAGTGCAATGTTCCCCAGAAGAGAGTACCTGGAGCTGCCTCACCCCTCACTTGGAGTAAAGGAAAAGATGTCCTAAAGTGCGGGAAAGTCTCTCAGAGAAGTTCAATCTCTATAGAAACCAGAGATCTCACATGGTGGAGAAGTATTCCTGTTTCGAGTGCGGGAAATGTTCTTCATATAAGTCCTATTTTTATATATACCAGTGATAATACAAGAAGGAGCAGCCATACCCTTGTTCAGAGTGTGGGAAATGTTTTTCATAGAAGTCCAGCCTGCATATATATCAGAGACCTCACATGAGGAAGATGCTATATCCCTGTTCTAAGTGCGGGAAATGTTTTCTCAGATACAGTCAGGTCCATAAATATTGGGACATCGACACAATTCTAACATTTTTGGCTCTATACACCACCACAATGGATTTGAAAATAAATGAACAAGATGTGCTTTAACTGCAGACTGTCAGCTTTAATTTGAGGGTATTTACATCCAAATCAGGTGAATGGTGTAGGAATTACAACAGTTTGCATATGTGCCTCCCACTTGTTAAGGGACCAAAAGTTATGGGACAGAATAATAATCATAAATAAAACTTTCACTTTTTAATACTTGGTTGCAAATCCTTTGCAGTCAATTACAGCATGAAGTCTGGAACTCATAGACATCAGCAGACGCTGGGTTTCATCCCTGGTGATGCTCTGCCAGGCCTCTACTGCAACTGTCTTCAGTTCCTGCTTGTTCTTGGGGCATTTTCCCTTCAGTTTTGTCTTTAGCAAGTGAAATGCATGCTCAATCGTATTCAGGTCAGATGATTGACTTGGCCATTGCATAACATTCTACTTCTTTCCCTTAAAAAACTCTTTGGTTGCTTTTGCAGTATGCTTTGGGTCATTGTCCATCTGCACTGTGAAGCGGCGTCCAATGAGTTGTGAAGCATTTGGCTGAATATGAGCAGATAATATTGCCCAAAACACTTCAGAATTCATCCTGCTGCTTTTGTCAGCAGTCATATCATCAATAAATACAAGAGAACCAGTTCCATTGACAGCCATACATGCCCACGCCGTGACACTACCACCACCATGCTTCACTGATGAGGTGGTATGCTTAGGATCATGAGCAGTTCCTTTCCTTCTCCATACTCTTCTCTTCCCATCACTCTGGTACAAGTTGATCTTGGTCTCATCCGTCCATAGGATGTTGTTCCAGAACTGTGAAGGCTTTTTTAGATGTCGTTTGGCAAACTCTAATCTGGCCTTCCTGTTTTTGAGGCTCACCAATGGTTTACATCTTGTGGTGAACCCTCTGTATTCACTCTGGTGAAGTCTTCTCTTCATTGTTGACTTTGACACACATACACCTACCTCCTGGAGAGTGTTCTTGATTTGGCCAACTGTTGTGAAGGGTGTTTTCTTCACCAGGGAAAGAATTCTTCGGTCATCCACCACAGTTGTTTTCCGTGGTCTTCCGAGTCTTTTGGTGTTGCTGAGCTCACCGGTGCGTTCCTTCTTTTTAAGAATGTTCCAAACAGTTGTTTGGCCACGCCTAATGTTTTTGCTATCTCTCTGATGGGTTTGTTTTGTTTTTTCAGCCTAATAATGGCTTGCTTCACTGATAGTGACAGATAGTGGATCTCATCTTGAGAGTTGACAGCAACAGATTCCAAATGCAAATAGCACACTTGAAATGAACTCTGGACCTTTTATCTGCTCATTGTAATTGGGATAATGAGGGAATAACACACACCTGGCCATGGGACAGCTGAGAAGCCAATTGTCCCATTACTTTTGGTCCCTTAACAAGTGGGGGGCACATATGCAAACTGTTGTAATTCCTACACCGTTCACCTGATTTGGATGTAAATACCCTCAAATTAAAGATGGCAGTCTGCAGTTAAAGCACATCTTGTTTGTTTCATTTCAAATCCATTGTGGTGGTGTATAGAGCCAAAAATGTTAGAATTGTGTCAATGTCCCAATATTTATGGACCTGGGAGGAGGGCCTAACACAATAGAAACGGACTCCAGAGAGACAACAGGGAAAAAGTGTAAGAGGTGAGAGGGAAAACAGACTATCCCTGGGAATAGCTAACATTAGTCAACATATGGAAGAAGAAGTGGATATGGATAAAGTAGAAGAACAAGAGGAGAGCTCATAGATGCCTACTAAAGCAGAAATAGCAGAAATGTTTAAAGGACTTGAAAGATCCCTAAAACAGGAACTGGCGAAATTACACAAAGATCTGGGGCAAATATTATCAAGGGTGGAGGAGACGGAAGAAAAACTAGATAAACGTACCCAAACTATACAGAAATTAGAAAAACGGGCAATAGAAATGAGAAAAGAACAAAGAAATCTGTTATATAAATTGGAAGACCAGGAGAATAGGGATAGGAGATGCAATCTAAGGATACAAGGCTTTCCAGAGATCTCCCAAGGAGAAGATTTGACGGGAATAATAAGAATGCTGAATACTAAAATGGATAGAACTATAACAGAGTCTCTCAAAATGGAGGGAGTATATAGAATAGGAAAATACATACAAGAAGATAGAAAGGAAAAGCCAAGAGATGTAATAGTGCAATTCCATAATTTTCAGGATTAAGAAGAGCTTTGGAAGAAGATAAAAGGAAGAGCAATAATTAAATATGGAAAAATAAATATACAGATCTGTGCTGATTTATCAGCGGAAACATTAATAAGAAGGAGAATTTTGAGACCGTTACTGCAACAGATGAGGGTTTCCAGCGTATTTGATCGGATGGAGAAGTGGACGTTCAGCAAGACTGAGATTCCCCGAAGATCTGAGAGACTTTTGTGAGAGACTTGATATACAGAAAATAAATATCCCTGACTGGGAGGAAGAAGAAGGAGAAATGTGGAAAATGAGGGGGGGCAAGTAGCTCTAAGGAGAAATAGAGAGTAGGAATAGTAAAGAGAAATAAGATTGGAGGGAGGGGGAGGGTTCTCTCCCCTTTTTTATTCTCTTTCTCTCTCTCCCTCCATTTCTGCCTCTCTCTTATGATCTTTGAAGCTTACTAGAGTATGGCAGGACACGGAGGATGAGACACGCTTATTGGGGAAAAGTTCATGGTCAGAGCTTCACCTTAAAAGCTGAATCAAAGGTGGGATTAGGACCACAAATGATTCATAGGCCAAAAGTAAGCCTAAAGGGAGAAGGGGGGGCGGGGGGAGGGGAGGGAGAGGAGTGGGAGGGAGGGAGTATGGGTGGAGGAGGGATGGGATGAGGGTATGGGGAAGGGATAGGTAGTTTAAGACTCTGCAAAATAGTGGGAGAAACATCAGTCTGGATAAATCCTAGAGATCAAAGGGGAAGATGTGGAGGAAAGAGGAAGAGAGAAGAGATGGGGAAGATAGAGATGTGGAGAGGAGAAGAATGGAAGAGATTCACTTTGTGACTTATAATGTTAAAGGGTTAAATAGCCCTGGGAAGAGATTTGGGATTTTTAAAGAAATTCAACACATATTTTCTTCAGTGTTTTTTTTTACAGGAGACACATTTGGTGCAGGAATCAAATGTGAAATTAAATTCCAGATATTATCCACTGTAGTTTTATGCAGGTTCCCCAATTAAATGTGCCAAGGGAGTGGCAATAGGTTTTTCAAAAAATATAAGGTTTAAGCTGGAAGACAGATTGGTAGATCCGGAAGGGAGATTTCTGTTTCTGAAAGGAAAATTACAGCAAATAGACTGTACACTAGCAAATATTTATTGCCCGAATAAGAAACCGGGGTATTCCTAAAAAATACGCTGAGGAAGTTAATGGATTTTAAAAAAGGCAATTTAATTGTGGCAGGTGATTTCAATCTCTGCATGGATCCCCAGATGGATATGATGTCCCCTGTGCAGAGAGATGGTAGTAGGTCTTGGAAATCCTTGAAAAAATGATATACCAATGTCATGTCAATGTCAATGTCAATGTAGATATATGGAGAATTAAGCACATGAAGGACAGAGACTATACGTTTTATTCTCATGCACATGAGATGAATTCAAGACTGGATTATATAATGCTGGACCATCGACTTATCGAGTCTCTGGTCAACGTAAAAATAGAAGTCATGTCAATATCGGACCATGCCCCTGTCACAATGCCATTATTATGGCGAAATGAGCAGATCGGGGGGAAATTATGGAGGTTAAATGAGACACTTCTCCAGGATTCAGAGGTGGATCAAAGAATAAAAAAAGAAATAGAGCAATTTTTTGAGGAAAATGATTCTGGGGAAGTGTCCGTAGCAACAGTGTGCAAGGCTCATAAGGCCCATATTAGAGGAATCCTGATAGCGATTGGAGCAAAAAAGAAGAGGGAAAGAAGAGAAAAAAAAACACGCTTCTTAGTGAACTCTGTGAGTTAGAGCAGATACATAAACATAAAGTAACAAAAGAGATTATGCGGAGGATAATAAATAAAAGAGAAGAATTAAATACATTTCTGGAAGAAGATAAGAGAATAGTGTTCAATAAAATGATAAGTGAGAGATACAGATGGGGAGATAGGCCAGGAAAGTATTTAATGAGGGCTCAGAGAAAAAAAAATATAGGAACTATATAGAGAAAATAAGAGATCACAAAGGAGAATTAATGTATTCAACTAAAGATATAGCTAAAGTGTTTAAAGAATATTATAATAAGCTATATAATATTATCCCCCACAGCTCCATAAGTAAAGATGAAGTAGGAAAAATAGAAAAAAGACAGACATACTTAAAAAAGGCAGGATTACCAAAATTAAGTGAGAAGCAATTAAAATCTCTAGAATCAGCAATAAAGCAGGAGGAAATACACTTAGCATTAAAGAGCACTATAGCTGGGAAAAGTCCAGGACCTGATGGATACACAGTGAGATATTATAAAAAAAATATAAAGAATTATTAGTACCTAAACTGAGGATATATATGAATGCATTGGGAGGAGAGATGGAAATGAGGAGGGAATCCCTACAAGCCCATGTAGTTCTCATACATAAGGAAGGTAAAGATGATACTCACTGTTCAAGTCACCGACCGATTTCCTTATTAAACACAGATACCAAACTATATGCAAAAGTTCTGGCAAACAGGTTGAAAGACCTAATGTCGGAATCGATAGGCATAGACCAAGTAGGCTTTGTCCCAGGGAGAGAGGGTAGAGATAACGGACTGAGATCTCTGTTTCTCATACAAAAAAGTAGGAAAGAGAAAATCCCTGGCACTCTTTATTGATGCTGAAAAGGCATTTTATAGAGTAAATTGTGGGGATATATGTTGGATACATTGGAAGTATTGGGGATGGGACCTAGAATGAGAAAGTGCATAAGGAAATTATATAGTCAACCCTTTGCAGCAATCATGGTTAATGGGGAATTGTCAGAGTATGTTGGGATGCAGAATGGAACTAGACAGGAATGCCCTTTGTCTCCATTGCTATATGTTTTATCATTGGAATCTCTTTTGGCTACAATAAGGAATAATATAGATATAAAAGGAATTTGGATAGGAGATACGGAGCATAAGGTGACAGCTTATGCAGATGACATGTTGTTCTATGTGGATAACATTGCCAAATTTAATGAAATCACTGAAAGAATATGGGGAGATGTCAAATTTAAAAATTAACCCAACAAAAACAGAAATTTTAAACATAAATCTTCCAAATAGAGAGAAAAATAGGTTACAGGAGGAATTTCCCTTTGTTTGGAGAGAAAAAAAAATTAAATATCTAGGAATAAAATTAACTGTATCCTCCATAAACTTGTATAAATTGAATTATATCCCATTGTTAAATGAGATCAGGGATGAACTAAGGAAATTAGGAGGGGGAACCCCGTCATGGATAGGTCGTATAAATTTGATAAAAATGGTGATTGTTCCAAAAATATTATATAAATTTCAAATGATACCAATTAAACTACCAGAAGTATACTTTAGATCAATTAAAAAAATATTAATTAGATTTATTTGGAGGAATAAAAAACCAAGAATAAGCTAGGAAATGTTATGTAGAAATAAAGAGAAAGGAGGATTGGGAGTCCCAGATTTAAACAGATATTATAACTCGGTAATAATGGTGAGAATTGTTGACTGGACTGGAAAAACTAGACTAAAATAGAAAGTATACTAAGTAATACTAAATTAAGTGGAATTGTATGGTTACCTCCACAATACAGAGGATTAGCAGACAGTACAAGTTTGTACACATTTAATGTTTTAAGAGTTTGGGATGTTTTACACAAACAGATGGGATGGGAATTTAATTCATTGTTAATTCCCTTAACCTCCCTAGTGGTCTGATTATTTCAGATTTTTGGTGCTGAAAACAATACCATTATTTTTCATGGAAATATGTAGTTTATTTATTGTAGGCTGTAATTTTTAGGAATAACTCACTGAAATCTGCCTGAACAAGAGTCTATTAAACATCCCGGGTATGATAAAATTTGAAACACGAAATCATAAATTATAATTTAATAAATAATCATAAAAAATAATAATATAATAATAATACATTTAATTCATTTCATCATCTTGTGTTGCGCTCCTTATTAAATTATAGTGACAAAGTGAATATTATATTTCATAATATTACCTGAACATAAACAATCATAAATTCATATATAGAATAATAACTTATAAAAAGTATAATATTAATCCATATTCGTGATTAAATAATAAACAATGATTAATTGTGAATCATAATTTAGTGAAAAAATATAAAAATTACCGTGAATAAATACTCATATAATAAATAAATTAATTTTTAGTGCAAAATCATAGTCCCATTAATCATAAAAATATATATAAAGTGACTCTGTGTCCTAAAAATCTTGAATCCGTGACTGATTGTGAATCCGTGATAAAGATATTTGTGAATCCTCCAATTAGTGCAGATGTAAGCTCACCTCCTGATATGCCTGCAATTAGGCTATATACACTTTTGGTCCACCTCCTTTGGGACCTGCTTGTTAGAATTTTCTCCTCTTTAAATTGCGGAGCAGGAATATCCTTTAGAGCTGATTATCCTCTCTGGGGTTAATCACTCCTCACAGTGATACAGACCCCTATACTCTCCTCTCCATGCGTTTCTCCACATGCAGAAAACAAATGCCAGACATAGTGTTTTATCTTTTTAAAACACTGCTTTATTCCTTCCAAGTAGTACACTCACATATAGTGAAGACGGTATGCGGCAATCCAAAATGTAGCGTGTCCTCAGCCGACCATTGAGTCATGCACCTGCCGTCCGTGTAGTATTCCGGCTCTCTCCGAGTGACGTTGCAGCCCCACCCCTACGCATTACGACACTGATTGCTATCAATACCCCCTGATGAAGCCACGTGACCAGTGGCGTAACGCGTAGGGGTGGGGCTGCAACGTCACTCGGAGAGAGCCGGAATACTACACGGACGGCAGGTGCATGACTCAATGGTCGGCTGAGGACACGCTACATTTTGGATTGCCGCATACCGTCTTCACTATATGTGAGTGTACTACTTGGAAGGAATAAAGCAGTGTTTTAAAAAGATAAAACACTATGTCTGGCATTTGTTTTCTGCATGTGGAGAAACGCATGGAGAGGAGAGTATAGGGGTCTGTATCACTGTGAGAAGTGATTAACCCCAGAGAGGATAATCAGCTCTAAAGGATATTCCTGCTCCGCAATTTAAAGAGGAGAAAATTCTAACAAGCAGGTCCCAAAGGAGGTGGACCAAAAGTGTATATAGCCTAATTGCAGGCATATCAGGAGGTAAGCTTACATCTGCACTAATTGGAGGATTCACAAATATCTTTATCACGGATTCACAATCAGTCACGGATTCAAGATTTTTAGGACACAGAGTCACTTTATATATATTTTTATGATTAATGGGACTATGATTTTGCACTAAAAATTAATTTATTTATTATATGAGTATTTATTCACGGTAATTTTTATATTTTTTCACTAAATTATGATTCACAATTAATCATTGTTTATTATTTAATCACGAATATGGATTAATATTATACTTTTTATAAGTTATTATTCTATATATGAATTTATGATTGTTTATGTTCAGGTAATATTATGAAATATAATATTCACTTTGTCACTATAATTTAATAAGGAGCGCAACACAAGATGATGAAATAATTTGTGTACACAGTGGTAGTTATGTGTTGGGTGTTCGCGATCCAGTAATATCAAGGACACATATATATTTTTTGTCCCGAGTTGTGCCACAAGGTGGCTATTTGCCACATACTATTTGGCTCGCAAGATATATACAGATTTGCTTGTGATAAAATACATTTAATTCAATAATATAATCAAACCAAAAACACTGAAATTTGAAATAGAGCGCCAAGTTCGCACATTGCTGAGCCAAGTCGCAAAATCGTTTTCAGTGTCTGATGACGAATTTCCCCACGAATCATTATCACTCAATTCTGTAAGTGGTTCTGATTTACTATCGCTGTTCTCTAGCTGATCTAAACCCGCTTTTGACCTAAAGGGACACTTTTTGGACGCCATGGATGTTTCTCAGTTTCCAGGCAGAAAGAACAGACAAAATGCAGGCAGCGCACAGGACAAAGCACTAGGGACAAAATGTATGTGAAATGGGTTGAAACAGCAATGTTTTGCTATGTAAATTTTTTTTTGAAAAAATGACATTTTTTAAAATTTTCAATTTTCCCGCCGCCGGCGGCGGCGCCCGTACGTCCCGACGTCACAGGGACCGAAACACAGAAGCCGGATTTCGGCATCGGCCGGAGAAGATGGCCGGGGACGCTGCAGGGGACACATCGCAGGAGCGAAGGACAAGGTAAGCTCTGCAGGGACTCCCTATGCAGCGCCGCATAGTAAGCCCGAGTGTAGCTTGGGGTTACCGCTTTTGGCACTGACATTTTACCCCGAGCTACACTCGGGAATACCGCTAGGGAGGTCCACAGAGTTTTTCCCCCCGGGTAAAGAAGGTATCACAGGGAAGTGGATTAAGAAGGAAGATGCACAACTAAGGGATATAATGGTGGGGGAGGAAATAGGATCACTTAAGGAATTGGAAAAAAAAGAAGTTTTTATGAGAATGAATGAGTGGCTTTATTTTCAATCGAAACACTTTATAGGAAAGCTTCCAAAGCCTTTAAGAATAAGAGAGGATTGGAATCTTTTTGAGCACTTGTTAGGTACACGGGGAGATGGGAAACACGGAACCTCTAAAATATATAAGATTCTCACTGAAATAAATTCAGATATAAGTTCTCCATATATAGAAAATTGGGGAAAAGAAATAGGAGTTACAATAGATGCGGAAAAACAGAGGAAAATGTATAGAATAATCCACAGAAATATAAATATGCAGGAGGAAGAAATGAATTAAAAGTGTTTGGCAAGATGGTATATCACACCAAGTGTGGCACATAGATTGAGTGGAGATAATTCACCTTTATGTTGGCGTGGATGTGGAGGTAGAGGCACAATGTATCACATATGGTGGGAGTGTTTGAAAATACAAGAGTATTGGGGGAAAATAGTAAGCTTGATTCAGAAAATTACCGAGGTGGGTATTCTAGTAGACCCAGAGATTTGCCTTTTTCATAATTCTAAGCTTTCAGTTAAAAAATACAAAGAATCTGGTTTATTGTACTATTTGAATTCAGCAAAGGGACTGATACCCAAGTATTGGAGGAGACAGGAGGTGCTAAAAATAAAAGACTGGGTGGATAGGTTGGGTCAAATATGTAAATTGGAGGAACTTTATCATTTGAATGAAGATAAGATGGAGAGTCACCATACAAGATGGAACAAATGGGAGGAATTCAAAAAGTCAAGGCTAGCCTTAGAGGTTTTGGGAGATTAACATACAATAATATGGAAACATATTTTGTTTTTCTTTTATAGGGATTACGATCTCCAGAAATGAACAGGAAAATGCAGAGCAGAAAGGGTCAGGGATTGGATGGGGGGGGGATGGGTGGTAAATAGGTAGGGGGAGGGGGGGATAAATGTTTTGATAATAAGCTAAGGTTTTAATGAGTATGTTGGTATAACTTGTTTATCTGAACAATTAATAAATATTTAAATTTAAAAAAAAATAACTCTATAAATTCTGAGAGTCTCCAAAGTTGGAGCACATATATTATAATGGAGAGATTAAGCCAGTAAGTCTGATGTTTTGCAGAAGCACAAGCTCTCCAGTGGAGTGTATCAGTTTATAAACAATTTTCCACTTTCAGGGGTGATTATAACAATCAGCTTTTTTTATTTATGTAAAACCTTTATCCCAAAGGGAAAAAATGTGTTATGGTATTTAAATCTGCTAATATATTGAACACTGCCCTCACCCCAGACTGACAATACTGCTGTCTGCTGTGCTCATTCCTCCAGAGTGGTGTCTCATTGATACAGGAGGTGTGTTATTGGCCAGGTCACCAGGTGAAAACAGAGGGGAAAAAAGACTAAAAAAAGAAAACTAATGCACCTTCCACATCCAATGATTGGTAAGCTGACTATATTCCATTTTTGGTTTTGGGTTTAATGCCGCTTTAAAAAAAACATTTTTACTTCTGTATGTGTTGCTGTTAGATATGTAGCACCCTTCTATTTTACTTGTTTTCATTGTATATTTACAAGTCTCTTCTGTAGGCAGATATGCAAGGGTTGATTGATTAGGGTTGTGCTAGGATTCACAGGCTGCTGCTCTGCTACTTCCCCTTGTAATCTGGAGATATCTAGGGTCTTCCAGGAAATAGTGGGTGGAAGGGCAGAGGCTGCAGTTTAAATATTTATGGAACAACCAAACAAAAAAGAGCCACCTGATATGACACCTAAAAATATGTCATATTAATATCTCCGTCTCACTCATAATTAGTGTGGATTTATAAACCCAATATATACCTAGCAAAAAATAGCAGCATGACAGGTGCAATACTGCTTAAACAAAAGTGGTTACTTCAAAATCCAAGCGGAGTAATATTGTTATACAAAAAGCTTTATTCGATCACATGGATCATATAGAGGTTGGACATAAATATGGTAAACAAATAATAATAAAATCACTTAAAAGCATTCGGCGTCTCCAAATAAAGTAGTTGTTCGGCAGTTTGAGGATCCACATAAGGCAATGGAGTTCCTAACCACTAGATCAAAGAATTTTCCATATTTTCCATAGAAAATCAGCATAGGGAGATCATTCTTCAGAAACCATTATGGTAATAATCACAATAAATAGAATGACTTGCTTCTCAAAAGCTTGACCATCATTGAAGGATGGATATATGGCTTTCCTGGGTAACCACCCTAGATGAAAGTGTATCCACATTAATAGATGACTCATATAGAAGATCAAGAGGACTTAATCCACTTGAAGTACGATCAGGTCTTGATGAAAAAAAGTGAATACAGGGATGGGAAGCCAGGTGGTGAATATATACAGTCCAGACTGATATAGCTCAGTCTAAATATACTGTGAAATAAATACCCAAACTTGGGTTTCCAAAAATTGCTCAAAAAATGAGGAGGCAATGTAATCCTAATGGATATGTGAGACTATTTTCTCATGCCACAGCACATATATAGCGTATTAAATAAGTACGTATTACTCCCATTGGAGTTCAAAAAATTCCCCCAATGCTGAAGTAAAAAATAAGCACAGATAACTTAGAGCTGTAAAGGTATACATCATATATAAGTTAGGGCTCAAGCCTCAATATACTATACGGCTAATGACTTGCCACCGGTGGAAGTATACTGTGCCTCAAGATCGCCATGTGCGGGCTGTTTTTAATGATGTATTCATCGTGATTTCAATGTCTCCTGCCTTTCAAGTGTGGAGCTAAAGCAAGCCGTTTCTTCCTTTCTCGTGGGCACTGCGCCCTATGGAGACGCCGAGTGTAATGATGTCATCATGTTGACGTGTTTCGTCCGCCAAACACCGCAGACTTCGTCAAAAGTAACCACTTTTGTTTAAGCAGTATTGCACCTATCATGCTGCTATTTTTTGCTAAGCATTTTTGGGCCTATCACCAATCCCTGGGGAGGGTCACCCAAAAGGTGGGGGAAGAACCCTTAAGTAGTCTGAGCCTGAGCAGCAAGGGGAGTCTACAAGCATGCTTGTGTGAAGAAGCACTCCAGGGTCCAGCCAGGAGGAGACCCTTGTTTAGGGGCTCTGCCCTCCTGGGCAGAAGCCAGGGAAGGAGCCAGCAAGAGGAAAAGAAGGTCTCAGCTAGGCATAGCTGGGGGACCTGAAGAAGTAGAGTTCCTAGGAATTCAGGGGAGTTGTCCTGGAGGCTGAGTGAGTCTGCATCTCGCTCACAGGTAAAGAGCCTGGTGGATATCTGAAGGAGGTATCCAACCATCCTGTGGTTGAGTGCGTACAGAGCCCCAGTTCTGCAAGAGTGACCGTTTAGTGCTTTAGTTTTGAGAAGAGACAGGGTCACAGGCAGCATAGAGATTCTTTAAGACTTATTGCTAAAATGGAGTACAGATGTACCTTGGTTTACGAATTTAATGCATTCTCTGGGGCGTTTCATATTGCAAAAATTTGTAAACCGAAATTCCCACAGGAATGCATTGAAAACCAATTAATCTGTTTTGGAGGTCAGAAAAAAGTAAAATAAAAGTCTTTTATCTGTTCAAAACTCTTTATAAAGTGCACTTTAAAGGAATAAATACTGAACAGGGACATGATTAAAAAAAAATTGTAAATGCATTTGAAAATTAATCTGCATTCGTAAATTAATCCGTTCCGGAGGTCAGAAAAAAGTAAAAAAAAGTCTTATCTGTTTAAAACTCATTATAAAGTGCACTTTAAAGGCACAGGGCTGGTGCTATAAACCTCCCAGGCACAATGTATCCTGGGGAAACTTGCTTTGTATTGTGAAAAAAATGTGTAAACCGAAGCATTATTTTCAAAGGATTTTCGTTCGTAAACCAAAAATTACGGTAACCAAGGCGTTCGTAAACCAAGGTATGCCGGTATATCCTGAAGTGTACCAGTCCAGCCAAGCTGGGGTGCAATACCATTTGGGTGTTGTACAGGTACAGCTAAAGGTTCTTTTGTTGATTTTTGTAAAAAGTGGACAAGCCTAGCCAGGAAGTTAGCAGTCCTCAACCTGTTCAAGTTCAAGTTTCTTCAGTTCAAGGTATCCCATGCTCTCTATCCCCATCCAAGTTCATTGTTCTCAATAAAACACCAATAACAAAACCCTGTAAAAGGAGGAAATAGGCCCAATCACCAGATTGCTGCGAGGGCAGTGCTACAGATAGATTTCTTCTCACTTCCTGTCCTAGGGACAATCGTTTTACGAGACAGGAAGCAAAGCAATCTCTCTAACAGAGTCTCCAATGGCGGTAATACCGGACAGAAGTTCTTATCCTTCCTTGCTGTATCCTAAAGGTAAAAAAATGTTTTGTCTACAGATTCACTTTAATCCCAACCACTTTCAAGAGTAAAGTAACAATGTTTCATTTATAAAATAAATGGATTAAAAAAAAAAACCTTCCTGTTTAAATTATGTGAAATGAGTGCCTTTAATGATGCTGCCTAGATATGGTCCTGGACGTAAAATCAAAGGATCTATGAGCGGACTGAGAATTTTAATCAAATCCTCAAAACTAAAACTTGAAAGAGCAATATTTTATACCTTACAGTACTATTCTTCGTTTTGCTAAGGCATCTGAAGGTCTGCTAGGAAATCTAAATAAGCATACTAAAAGTTATTTAAATGATACTAACCTTTGCACAGATTTTGGCCTTGACTTTCTGGAATGACATATTTCATATAACTCAAACTGGAAGTGCCCTCCATGGAATACTTAGCGCTTAACTAATGGCTTTTAGATCCCAGTTATTAAAGTGATACTAAAGTCTTGTTTTTTTTAAAAAATAACCAGCATGACATACTTAACTGCTCCGTGTAATGGTATTGCACAGAGCAGCCTCAATCCTCCTCACCTTGGGTCCCCTGCTAGCGCTCCTGGCTCCTCCTTCCTGTCAGTTGCCCCCATAGCAAGCAGCTTGCTACGGGGGCACTCGAGCAGGCACACTCTCGAGCCGCAGCTCTGCAGGTTCATTCTCACAGAGTCATGGTTCGTCCCCGCCCCTTCTTCTTCTGATTGGCTCACCAATGGAACCTATGACTCCCACTGTTGTCTCAGCCAATCAGGAGGGAGTGTCCCTGGAGAACCAAGGCTCCTGTGGATATCGCTGGATTGGGATGGTGCTCAGGTAAGTGTTAGGGTTGGCTTTGGGGGGTTCTACACACAGAAGGTTTTTTTACCTTCATGCATACAATGCATAAAGGTAAAAAAACCTTGAGCCTTTAGAACCACTTTAACGGCCCATTCACACTTGTGCGACTTGTCATGTGAAAATGGGGTCCACGGTTGCATGACAAGTCGCACCCCATATTTACCAACAAGTACCATTTATATAATATTTGTTGTTTTGTGAGTGGAAATCTATTTTATATACCTATTACCAATAAAATTACTGGTTGCACTATGGAGGGTCTCTGCTTGTGTCTTACTATGACCCTGGGAGGAGCTGGCTGCTAAACTGGTGGACGCTGGAGGAGGAAGACATTATCTACAGAGTGATCCATACAGATAGGATCGTGTGATCCCGAAAGCGTGCTGGCCCCTTGGGGTCTAAGGAAGGAGGTGAGGGGGCATTTTGGCCGTTAAGGATTGTCACGTGTGAATCACGTACACTGCACATAATTTTGCATGAAGAGTGGAGTGTGAAGCTCATCATTAAGCACTGCATCATTAGTTTTATTATTATTAATTTTGGACTTTTCTCGTATTTGAATTTTCGTTCATCCTTTTGTGCACTTTAAGTGTGGTACCACTGTATTATTATTATATATGATATTTTATTATATATAACATAATTTTTCACTTTTGCACGAGATATTCCCCATGAGGGAATACATGCATGACACTGTATATGTATTGAGTATCTTGGATTTATTTTGGGGGTGCATTGAGTTTATATTGTATTACGTTTTTATTAGATATTAATTAGCGCTGCACTTTTATATTTTTTGCACTGTTTATTCACTTATTTTGGGTATAAGTTTAGTGTCAGCAGCTTATGGTTATAGGGTAGGAGTCCTTGTGAGCGCAGGAGGTTTTTTAATTATTTATATCTGTGCAACTTCAAGTCGCAACGACTTGAAAGTAGTTCCTGCACTACTTTGGTCCGACTTTCATGCGCCTAAGGGCCATAGACTTAAATGTAAACCCTTCAAAGTTACATGAAAGTCTCACCTGAATGATATACATGCAACTTGTGTGCAACTTTGTACAGCAGAAACAATCAGAATCGGTCAAAGCCAAAGTTGCACCAAAGTCGCACTCATCCAAAGTCGTGTCAAAGTCTCATCAAACCACACTGTAAAGATGCAATGAAAATGATACGATTTTGAAGTCGTAGAAGTGTGAATGGAGCCTAAGTTGATCTTATAAATGTTTAGTCAAAGGTGCAATCTTGTATTTTTGGTAACTTTTCCTCTCTAGGCTGGGTTCACACTTGTGCGGTACGGTATATAGCATGTGATTTGCACAGGAACCGCACCGCATTCCTGTGCAAATCACATGCGAATTGTGTGAGGTGGGATTGGAGCCATACATGCTGTATGGCTCGAATCGCACCGCTTCTGCACCAGCAGGTACAGGACCCTTTTTTTGGTCCGCACTAGAATCGGGTTGCATGGGTATTCACACTTATGCGTTCTGATTCTGTACATTGCACCGTGTTTTGTGGACCGATTTCAGGGTGTTGTTAACTTAACATTCTCACCCGCAGTGGTTCGCATGAACGGGGTGTGATTGTGATGCGGTGTGGAATTCGCACAGAAAGCACTGCGAATTCCGCACCGCATCAGTGTGAACCCAGGCTGAGAAATGCATGGATCGAGAACAAAGGGCAAATTCATACATTTCTGTTTCCCTTACTCCTTTGGATCAAGATTGTATTCTCTGTTGTAGAAGTAACTTATCTTTTGTCTGTTATTTCTTTTTCTCAGTTTCTGTTGCTATCACAACTGTATAATTTGGTATTCAAACCAATAGGATATTTTACTTGGTATTTTCTATGTCTTTTTCATATGCTTTTCTTCTACATCTATAAATAAACAAAAAAGAACAATGAAGAATGCACCTGTAAAAAAGGCAGAGCCATTCTCTTGTTTTGGCCTTTGTGTAATTAATTGACAAATAATTACATACATCAGAACAAAAAAAAAAACAATTTTTTCACTGCCCAGCCTTCCTGGGCCTACATGCACTGGGGTCTGACTACAGAGAATAATGGCAGTTTCAATGTTTTCCTTTGCACGAATGCTGAAGCTGGTATGGCTACCGTTATATTCTGTGCCCATCAGACATCCCCAGCCCACTCTTCCATCCTGATTTAAAACTGTTGTATTTGGTAATGTTTTGGTGTATTCTGTTTCACTTCCTGGTATAATCATTAACCATTTTGTTATCCAAAATAGTTTCCATATGTGCAAATTAAGGGGTCTATTTATAAGAAATTTGCTATGCAAATGTCTCAAACATTCACTCAGCTTTCATGAATAATCCCCTATTTTGCCTAATGTTTTTATTTCCTATGATCATGAGCTCCATCTAGTGGCAATAATGCAGTATTTTCTTGACGAAGGGATTTCATGAAAAGGAATGCATTATGACCAGTATATGGAACTGACAATCAAAGACAATACATATATTAGCCAAAATGCAGGATTATTCGTGAAAGCTGAGCGAATGCTTGAGACATTTACACAACAAAGTTTTTATAAATAGAGTAAAGGTAAAGTGGCCCTTCAATTCAAAACTTGCCCTTTTTTAATTAATATTCTATGTCCCTGATCTGTTCAATGTCACTAAGACTGAAAGTGAGGGAAAATTCATAACTGAGTTGTCAGCAGAACAGGAAACGAGGGGCAATCTTCTTATGGGAGACTTGTTCTAGTACCAGCTGTCTAAAAGGGCATTTCCCTCACTTTGTACAGATTTCCTTCCACTTTCTGTTATGTCTACAGGGCAAAAAGGGAAATATTTCCAATGGAACATCCACTGAGAAACAGCACGGGAAAAACAGGAGTGTACCTGAGTCTGCTTGGAGACAAATATATCACAGATGTGCTCTGAATGTATTGAAGTCACAGTATGTCACAAGATGCTGAGCAGTCCAGTGAAGTCAAAGAATTCTGTGAGGTCACTGGGAGGCACAGAAGTAACTGGAGACACATGAGTGCAAAAGAGTTAACAGGGTCATTGGAGACACAGGAGTCACTGAAGTGCAAGGGTCTGTGGATACACTGGGGTTAACCTGCAAGTACTGGTGATTGCACACTGGGGACTGGCACTTTATCCGGAAGGAGGTAAAGGTGACAAGGCACAGGCAGCAAAAAAGTCTGGAAGGAATTTTAACAATTCGCTACTCTATCCAAGATAAAATAAAGTTTCGGCCCTGCCCTGGTTAGGCTAAATTTAGTTTTTGGCTCTGGTGTACTCAGTGGTGTAGTGATCTGTTTCCTAGGTGTGGTCAGGTTTCCCTAAGCTTGGAGGTTGATTATTTTTGCCTGCCTCCGGAGGAAGGTTCCAGAGAATAGAGTAGGAGGGTCAGCCACTGAAGTTATGAATATTTACCAATCCCTGGTTCGGGGCACCCAGAAGGTGGCTAAGGGAGAAGATAAATGTTTGGGAGGCTTTCTCAAAGTATTCTTGTCCTGCTACTGCTGCCCCTGGGATACAGCATATGTACTGGAGAGAGGATGGTAGGCCTCAGCAAGTGCATGGCAGAGGGCCTGCAGGAATACATATTGAAATATAATTGCCGGAGGGCTTCACCTATGCAAACTGATCAAAAGAGGGATCCTTTTATCACAGGAGAATGTTGCATGAAGACTGCTGGAGGACATCTGTCCTTGGACATTGTGAGTAGGAACCTTGCTTAAGACTCCAGATGTGCATGTGCTTAGATCTTGAATGCCAGAAGTTGTTTTATGGGCTGGGGCTGCTCATAAAGAGTCCCAGATTAATTGTCTATACCCTGCACCCCTCTCTCCTGTTGATTGCTGCAATAAATTTACAAAAGACAACCACTCGACTGAGCCTGTGTGTGTTGGTGTGTATGCAACCATGTTAAGCCTGGCAGCCTCTGAATTGGTGAAGGAGAGCTGGGTTATGTTCCGAATATTAAAATTAAAAAATTACAGTATAGAAATGTGCATATATCATAAAGAATTCAGAATTTCCTGAACAAGAAATGTTAATTGGATGGTGAAAAGGCCTTGTTACTGTCACTCTGTGATACAAAAGTTTCATTCAGTTGAGATGTATGGAAATAAATGTATAAAACTTGAGTTTCCAAAGCATAAATATAGTATGTGCTGTATGTTAGGAAAAACAGTAGACTTGCTTAACCACAGAACTGAATAAAACATTATTTGATTGGGTTCCATTAGCTACTGAACTCGAAATTTAGAACATTTTTGAGAAAGGTCACATTTGATCAGTTCCAGAGCCAGAAAGCTTTGAAAGTCCATGCGAATGCAATCACAAGCACTATAGTCAATTTTAGGTGGAAGCCAGTTATCTTAGTGACATATTTTTGGACTGTGGGAGGAAACCATGCCCCATGGAACCTCAACCCATATCTCTAGAGCTGACTCCTCCAACAGCCACTAAGCTTCGGAACTTTGTCATGTAATATTCGTACATTGTACTACACATATAATAGAAAGCTAAACATCTGTAAAACATACTTCAAGTATAGATACAATGGAGTTTTCCTAGATGTCTTAATGAACAAATAGTAAAAGATGCTAACCATCTGTATGTATGGTGCATCTATTCAATTCTAAATGGGTGACTTGTAAAAACGATGTAACTGTAATTACAGTCCTGTCTATTGTAGTTTATGAGGCATTGCAAATGGTTCTGGATATAGGACACCACATATAAGTCTATATTACCGTTCTAGACAGATCACTGTCAACACGATGAAAGTATATACTGGAGAAACATATGCCTCCTGCCTTCTATCCATTTGCCAAATGTTTGTCAGTCCATGACCTATCGCTTATCCTAAGTCATCTCTCCTCTTACTTTACTGCTTTTAAATGTCTATATCGTCTTTTTCACACTGACAGACCTTCTGCTGTCCTCCTCTCCCTCTAACTCATTTCCACCATGACTGTTGTATACAGGAAAGAAAATCAATATTATTACTTCGACCATAGCCCCAGCCGACAGTTGCACAAGCTGTTGTCTTAGGCATGGACTGAATCCCCTTGTCACTCATTGATTGAATTGTCAAGCTTGGTGCTAGGAGTTGTGGCAGGCCAGTCAATTAACTCTATCTGCTACTGTAAATCTACCACTCTAACTTGCAGCACAGACACATATACTGTACTTATCCAGGTAATGCTGTACCTGCTCGAGAGGGAGACCCCAAAATAATATCCCTAAACATAATACATAAACATTAGTGGTAAGGTAACCCTGTGCGTGTAGTAGAGGGAATCACCAAATTAAGATCATTTAAACATGTTTATGGTAAGGGAGCAGTTCATTTATTTAATTTCTATAGCAACAACACAGAGTTCACTCTGATGGGGTAATATGATAGAAAGGGGTACTTTGAGTGTAAGGGGTACTCTGATGGGAATACCTGATGTAAGGTGACAATGTTGATGCCGGCTACATAGGCACTTCTATATGTGAGTGTACAGAGTTTGTTTATGAGTTTGTTTTGCCTGATTAAATGCTACACTTAGAACGGCGTTATCTTCTCTGATTCCTTTGAGTGCTATGGCATAATCAGCAAGGATCACCTGTCATAATCCCTTTATACATCTTTTGGTGAATCCATTGGCAATTTTAAATCAGTCTTCCTGGCTATACAACTATGAAGTGTGAGTGATGGAGATCATTTTTGGAGGAACCTTAAGAGAATATCTTGGCTCATATTACACAATGCGATATATGACCACCGGAATGGGGTCATATAGGTCTGGTGAGTGAGCCATTCATTTATCTTTGCACTGAGGTGTGGATATACGGATTTTCTTGTCACCATTATTGAGCCTTAAAAAAGGACTGTTACACTTTATGTTTATTTAGCACGTGGTGGAAGCACAAGGACTTTTCATGGAAATAGGATTAATATATGGTTATTGATTATATTGTTTGATGAACAGTGCACCAACAGGTTGTCCACCCACAATTACAAATATCCAGCAATTACATTGGGTTCACTTGGGTGAACGCTTGTTCTTTTTATGCACAGCGCCTACCTATTCATTATTAGTTCACATGCCATCACACTGCCTCCACCATGTTTTACAGATGACGTTGTGTGCTTTAGATCATGAGCTGTTCCAAGCCTTCTACACACTTTTTTCTTCCTGTCATTCTGGTACAGATTAATCTTAGTTTCATCCCTCCAAAGAATGCTTTTCCAGAACTGGTCTGGCTTTTTTAGATTTTTTTGGCAAAGTCTAATCTGGCTTTTCTATTCTTCAGGCTTATGAATGGTTTGCACCTTGTGGTGAACCCTCTGTATTTGCTCTCGTAAAGTCTTCTCTTGATTGTAGACTTTGACAATGATACACCCACCTCCTGGAGAGTGTCCTTCACTTGTTTAGATGTTGTGAATAGGTTTTTCTTTACCATAGAGAGGATCCTGCAATCATCCACCACTATTGTCTTACGTGGACGTCCATGCCTTTTTATGTTGCTGAGCTCACCAGTGAGTTCTTCTTTCCTCAGAATGTACCAAACTGTTGATTTGGCCACTCCTAATGTTGCTGCTATCTCTCTGATGGATTTGTTTTGTTTTTGAAGCCTTACAATGGCCTGTTTCACTTGCATTGACAGCTCCTTTGAACGCATGATGTAGGTTCACAGCAATAGATTTCAAATTCTAATACCAGACTTAGAATCAACTCCAGACCTTTTACCTGCTTAATTGATGAAGAAATAATGAAGGAGTAGCCCGCACCTGGCCATGAAATAGCTTTTGATTCAATTGTCCAATTACTTTTGGTGCCTTGAAAAAGGGGTTCTCACTACTCTTAAGAGCTGTAATTCCTAAACCCTTTTTCCAATTTGGATGTACATACTCCGAAATTAAACCTGAGAGTGTGCACTTTCAGCCCATATCCATTGTATAACTATAGCTTAAATATGTTTTGGTAAATACCTGAAAAAAAACACAAATTTGTGCCTATGTCCAAATATATATGGACCCAACTGTACTTACTCTGGGTTAGTGACTCCGAAATATATTGCATATAGAGACATCTAGGCAACTAGCATTCTTAGAAGTAGGTTAGAAAAGGGCATATTTCTCTTGCTCTCAATTGATTCATTCACACTTATGCATTGCAGTAATGTTTAGTTGCTGCAGTGCAAGTTAATACATGAACCGGGTTGTGGTGCCTTTTATTTTGCACAGTCCCTTAATGCAACATATAAGGCTCAATTCACAAAGCTGCAGGGATCTTTATTGTTTAGCCATGTGATTATAATTTCAAATCTCATGGGACTTAGCTGAGAACATCTGTCACTTTTTTATGTAAATGAAGATCTTTACTCTAGAGTGTAAGTCTGGCCATTGACTCAGGCTTTTTTAGTTCAGCCAGCAGCCTGAATGAAAAAAACAACAAAAAAAATTAATAGATTCCTCCATCCACACAAATGAAGTGAAGACATTGTCAGAATGAAATGATCAGTGGCTGCAGCTGATTGGGTGCAGCCACTGATCAATAGAAAATGTTCCAACACAACCCTTTGAAAGGAGTTGATTAAATGGCCAACTTCTGTTGAGGAGGACGGTACAATTTTTGATCAATTGTGAATTGTGAAGTGAATGGTCAATTTTAGCTTAGTGAATTCATCCTATGATGTGAATCGACTACATGCACTCAGTGTTAAAAGGTTAATTCACAAATGAATGCAATGCATACAGTGAATGGGCATTTTAAAGGACACAAGGGGCAATTCCATAAAGCGTTTGTGACAGTACTGACCCATTTTAAAGTCCTGTAACTATTTCATGAAAGTTAGTGTGTAAGGTACCTAGATTGGACAGCGGTTAATGCCAAGTTGACCCAGGTCCTGCTCTGCTTCTTCTCCAGATGGGATAGTCACGTACTTGCCTTTTTGGAGCAATTCCACCATCTTGTGTCATTCCCACTCCTGACCTGAGACCCACCTCATACATATTCCCTGCTTGGACCCTGTTACCCAGAATAAAGAATGTCCAGTCAAAAAGTACTTTCAATCCTTTACTGCATTAACTCAGGTGTATTTAAAGTTACATCTCCTACATGGAACACAGTCACAGTGCTGAACACTTAATAGTAATATTCAATACCACCTCTTACAGCCATCTTCTCCTTCTGTTATCAGTCAATCCTCAAAGGTGGCTCCATACACATGGTCTCCCTTAACGCAGGCCTCAAGGCCATCCTGAACCCGGCCACAAACCTGCTAAACGAAGGTAATGGGTGTCAAGGTTTCTCCACCTTTTCACTGTGTGTCCATTTCCACCCCAGTCATACTCAGCAAAGGATTCTCTTTTGCATGCATACAGAACACAGACCTACATGGTGTTGGTCAGGGGTTCCCTGTTCCCATACCCAAACTACCAGTCCCACCCACAGGTGGTATAAAAAAGGATACTATCTCCACTCACTACATTACCAGAAGAGGAGCAGCAAATAAAGGGCACTACACCTGCCAACACCCCCCCCCCCTGTTAAAATAGGGCACATCCCAGTGCCAGTGGGTACCCATAATAGGAAAGATGGCTTGCAACCCCAAAAATACAGATACAGTAGAGAAATTGATAAAATAAACAACAATGAAACACAGGGCATATAATAAACAGTATACCTGGCACATTTTGTAAACTGGTTACCAACAAATAATAACACTACAGACTCTTCATGAATGAAAAAAGCTATAAACATAAGACTATAAACAATAAACAAGGCAATACCCCAAAGTCACATACATAGTATGTATGAATACTGTTAGAAAATCACATACAATTTTCTCTCAATACTAGAAAAGTAGCATTCCACAATATTAAGTAACTTTATAATAGGACATAAAATGGGTATAACAAATAACTTACTAACAAGGTGCAATATCACTTATGATACAGGGGGTCGGGATACAGGAGATTGGTATAATCCCTCCATTCAACAATCTCTGGATGTTGCTTTAATATGTAATAGCAAATGTCCTCCCGGTTGGCCAAGACACCACCACCTTATTCATGTGAATATAGTGACCATAGCTCCATTCAATATACTATAGATGCAGTTGAACTCCCGGGTGGTGCACATCCCTCATCCAATGTCTGATACCACTTCAGCACTTTCAGATGTTTCCAGATTGTAGTTTCATATATTTTGGCCCGAGATATATTAAATAGGGCCTTCAGGACATAAGGAAACTCGTGGCCATACAGTTCTTGGATACTGGTGGAGCTGGGTCAGCCACCACTCTCTACCAAAGTGATCTGTCCCATGTAATATGCTCTGTCCCATGTAAAGTGCTCTATGCCATGTAATGTGCTCTGTCCAATGTAATATCCCCTATCCCATGTAATATGCTCTTTCCCATGTAATATGCCTTTTCTCATGTAATGTGCCTTTTCTCATGTAATGTGCCCTCTCCTATGTAATGTGCCCTATGCCCTGTCCCATGTAATGTGCCCTGTCCCATGTAATGTGCTCTGTCACATGTAATGTGCCCTGTGCTCTGTCCCATTTAATGTGCCCTGTGCTCTGTCCCATGTAATTTGCCCTTTCTCATGCTATGTGCCCTGGGCTCTGTCCCACGTAATGTGCCCTGTGCTTGAATATTATGCCCTGTTCCCACATAATGTGCCCTGCCTCCATGTATTGTGCCCTGCTCCCACGTAATGTGCCTTACCCTCATGTAATGTGCCCTGCTCCCACACAATGTGCCTTGTACCCCTGTAATGTGCCCTGCCTTCATATAATGTGCCTTGCTTTTGTGTAACGTGCCCTGTTACGACATATTGTGCCCTGCTTCCATGCAGTGCACCCTGCTTCCCCTTCATGTAGTGTTCCCTCATAAGCCCCTGCACCCTGCCCTGCTGCCCCCCCACACACTGTTTATCCCAAGCTGGACCCAGAATGGAGCTTCTCTGAGGAAAAAAGAAAGCTTATGTTTCACATTACATAGGTATGTTTTAATATTTATTCTTTAATTTAATGCAATTTATAAAAATAACTGTTATTATCAACAGCTCACTGATCATACCAATGTTGCGTGAGCTGTAGATGTGAACTTTTTTTTCCACCCTCCATCCACCCCATCTAACACAGAGGAGAGAGTTATGGGTTACAGCACACCTAAATTGTTAGCCCCACTCCTGAACCACCAATGGTTGCCTTACCCATCCCCCAGTTAATTTTTATCACTTGAATTATTTTTCCCATTATGGAAGTGAGTGGGTCCTCATGTCTAAGTTTTCCCTGAGGCCTCACAAAGCATGGAGCCACCTCTGCTGACATGACTCTGTTTTACTAGCAGCAAATGAAGAAAGTGAAGCTTCCCTCTTGTTAGCCGCAAAACATGACGTCACTTGCACTCCTGCAAATCATGTAGTGTTTCCATTTTTTTTGTCTACCCCATATATATATATATATATATATATATATATATATATTATTATATCACACTGTAATAACTAAGAATTGCATTTATACCTCACTCTCCTGCACAAACCTGCAAATCATTTTAGAATGTTTGATTTGCTTTTGGTATGATATTTTGACTTGTCTGCCCTGTGCACCCTGGGCAGCTGCCCTTGCCACCCACACCTAGTTACTCCCCTGCCCCTCTCCATCCTCCATTAGTACATCTGAATCATGATGAACAGCCCTTAGCATTGATACTGTTCAGCTGACAATTCATCCTATCTATCTTTCTGAGTGAGATACAAAATGATTTTCCCCTTGTTTTGAACAGAGTTTAGCTACAGTGTGCCAGATGGTGAGTAGTGCTTGTGGGTAATAGAATCATTTTCCATATGGTGACTGTGTTACGTTATCTGTTTTGTTTTTAGGATGTTATTGCATTTGTTCCATTTATGGATCCTTTTATATCTAGTGTTGAACAGCTCCAGGGATGGACAGAGATATAGCTGAAAGCCATTAATGTTTAATGTTTTTTTTTCAGAAACAGAAAGTTGCTTCCTTATTTTCTTTATTGCTTAAAGATTTTAAAATGTAGATAGATATTTAGGTCCTTGAAGTACTCAGATTTGGCAGAAGAATGAGGATCTCGCAATCATTCTATTAATTTGCAAGAAAAGGGAAAAGAAAAACAAGAAACAAAACACAAAGGCCTTGTTTGCTAAAGGGGTAATTTTACATTGTGCTCTGTTCAATTGAATACCTTAAAAGAAACACTAAATAAATAGAAATGTTCCCTGAACCTGATTGGGCATCTAAAATGAAAACAGTTGTAAAAATGTAAATGAGCTCCACAATAAACATTTGTATTATATTGAGTTCAATTGAAGGGTTTACAGACACATTTAGGTCAGCAATAATTGTACTCACAGTGGTGTGTGATCACATTGGTGTTTATGGAAGCTAAAAGGAGGACCCTGGAACATTCACTTTAAAGGGGACTGTTACATACACTTAAAGGGGATTGTTACATTTTGGAAACAATTGTGCACAAAAGGATCTGGTGAATGGTGGACTTTATATTCTGAAGTTGAAATTGAAGGAAGTGAAGTGTGTGGAATCAGATCCTCAACCTCCCATGAAATATAATTGGATTTGTTCTTTGCAGAGCCGTATGATGCTACAATTGAAGATCAGGACACAAATCACAAAACTGAACATTATACCTCTTCAAACAGTTTAGAGATTTGTCCTTCATCACAAAAATGTATTCTGAGCACCATCAGAAATGAATCAAGGACCTAACCTGACTGGTAAAGTTGCTGGAAAATGGATGATATAGACCTCATGATATACATGCTACTGACCAAGTAGCTCTCTGGTGAGTGCATAGTGGTGGAGGACCTTGCACTGGATACAGAGCACTTTGTGGGATTGAATACTACTGGTCATGATTGACATCACAGCTCTATATATTTATATTGGAAGGACTTCATTATCTACTATTTTGTTTGTTACACTTGTCACACATTTATTTCATTTTACTCACTGATTTGATGCACTTTGCTAGTCTTCTTATGCGCTGTACTGATTTTCATATAATTAAAGTGGTTGAAAACCCAGTGAAGTGACTGGCCTCAGGTAATACATGGAAATGAAACAAACTGAACCTGTCACAGCTGCACCAGATGGCAAGCTGGCGCGATCACCTCCAAAGCGACCACACCCACTCCCGATTTCCCCCCCCCCCATTCACTGCAAGGATCGATTTGCCAATAGAGCCGCTTTATCAGCTGCTGGGGACCAGGAAATGGAGGAGGTATGGGGATGGATCTGTTTGCCGCAAGTTATGTCTGTTAACCCCCCCCCCCCGCCCAGCAGCATCTGCACTAAGTTCACTGCAAGCAGCTTAGCTCTCCATGACAGATCTGCATTTCCAGGACTCCTCGGGACAGCTGTCAATAGAAATCTGGGAAATCTACTGAGAAATCTGGCCCTGGATGAAGTTAGAGAAGATCTCCAAATGTGAATATAATTCCTCTCTTAGACACTAAAACAGGTGCCCCCAATAGAACATTTTCCCTTTCCTCTTCTTCTCTTGACAACACTTTTTGAATTTTCCCTACTTTCTAGCTCAGTGACAATGGTCACCAAAGAGGGCTAAATCTCACCAACAGGGACACAGACAGCAATAAAAACCCAACTCCAAACCCTTCTCCACCCTACCAAACAGAAAAAAAGTTTGCATGAAAGCTCTCTATGTACAAATTTTAAAAACCAAACATTATGCAGCCCATATGATATATAAAAACAGAAACAGAGGTAAAAAATGCTCTAAGCAAATGTTTCAGCTTTTGTTTATTTTCCATATTCTGAATCTGGGTAAATCAAAAAAGTGTAGAGACCCTTCCTAACGTAACCCTTCCTAAGCATTTGTATTCCTATCTAAATGTATTGCTGTTTGCTGATATTTACTTTCTCTGATTGCTATGGGTCTTTCCTAAGCCTGGGGGGGGGGCGGATTTTCTTTGCTTGTTGCTGGAAGTAGGTTCCAATAAGCAGTGCAGGAGGGTCAACTCTCTGGCTTACGTATATTTATCTGACTCAGCCATTCCATGAGGAGCTGCATTCAGAGTTATGGTTTGGGAGATAATAAATGTTTGAGAGCACCTTACGAGATTGCTGCATCAGGCTGAGGCATGTGCTGAAGAAGACCTAAGAGTCTCACCTAAAGCTGAAACATTTTCCAGAAGAAATCTGGTTTCACAAAGGATCTTCTTCCTTTTGAGTAGCTTGGTAGAAGGTACCATCTGAACTTTATAATAAGAATTCATTGATCAGAGATCAAGGTATTTTTGACTTCTTTCAAAAGGAACCAAAACCTTATTTATTCACTGCAACTAAAAAAAACTGTGACTGCTCATACAGGGTCATAGATTTATCTGGTTGTTCTTTTACTTCCAGCATTTACCAGAAAACTGCTTTCAAAGGGGCTGCTGCTAATTTAGTATATCTATCTTTTGTGCTATTTTCGGATATCCTGCATTCCTGAATCCCCTCTCCTTTTGAGAGTTCAGTAATAAAAGGTAAAAAGACTGAAGTGACTAGTGCCAAACTTCTTTTATGCCTCACCACACATATCTCAATCCACATTGACTGTTTCTGACCTTTATGCTGCTAGCATTAGTAAATAGATAGAAAAGTATGTCATATTTACTTGTTTTAAACCTTTTTTTACATTTCTACAGTTACTTCCTGGTTTCTATGCCTAGGCAAATAATGTTATACATCCCAGGAGTCTTCAGGAGGGTAGAGAGGGTTCTCAGCTCAGCATATGCCTGGGGTAAGGGCAGATGGATTCCATGAAGTAAATGCTACATGAATCATCTGCCCTTACTCAAGATTTCTCTGCAAAATAAAGCATGGAAACATTGATGGATGTAGGAGATTGCTTTGAATATTAAAACTGAATTATATAGCATTTTTGTTTTGTGGTGCTCAGATGCAGTGCAGTTACACAATTTAATGACCAGATCTTGAGAACTAAGACTCTAGCCCTCTAAGCCACCTGGGGTTTAATGTATCATTGGTTTCAATAGTTCTAGCCCCCAAACAAATATTTTTGGTCACTGGACATAGGTTCTAGTACATGCACACAGATTTTCTGTTCAACCTATAATGAACAGAATTCAGTTTAAATGGAATGCTGGTGCCCTGGCTGTCAAGTCTTTCATTTAATTACTGACATTTATGAATTGCACAGTCTCTATGGCTGATTAAAGACAGGTAAGGCACTGAACGGATAACTAACCAAGGTTCTGAATAAGTTAGGATATATCAGTAATTAAAGTGCTGAATTAGCAACTGTGGTTGGTTTGAAAGGGAACATCCATGCATTAATTGAAATACATACATTCAGAGAGCACTGGGATATTATGCAGCAGTTTTCAGGGGATATTGAGTCAGTGTTTCTTAAAGGGGGTAACATTCCAATATCTCTACTATGCTGATAAACCGAATGGGTTTAGTTTGGTATGAAGCCAGTTAGCCTATCAATAAGGTTTATAGGAGGAAAACTAAATAAATGAGAAAAAACATACAAGCTCCATATGAATAGCATCTCTGGCGGAATTTAAACCTAGCTCCCAGAACTGCAAGGCAAAAAGACTAATCACTTAACCACCATGCTGTCAATGCACAGCTAGAATTTGTTAAAGAAGAACTTTACTTGCAAAATAGAAATGCTAACCAATATGATTTCTCCTAGCAGAAGAAACTTTGTATGTCTTTTCTGCTATAAAAAGAAAATTTCCCACATATCCTGGCATTTTTTCCTTCAAGTGTAAACTGTCTGCAGCCCAGTGTACAGCCAGTCTCATTCCTGGCTTTTTCAGTATTTTGTTTCATTTTGTTTCATTTTCAAACCTGGACAGCAGAAATGATAGCTGGAAGGTGATTGGTTTGGACAACTGTGCATTTTTGCTGTATCTCACTTTTCATACATCAGACATAAGACGTGAGCTTGAGCAAACCATCAAATTTGTCATTGCTGGTATGCCTGAAAGAAATATATCAGAAAACATGTTAGTTTGTTTTACGGAGAAAAAAAAACTCCAGACATAAATGAAATGTGCATCCTGAGCATCAAGAGAAATAAAAACCCTGAAACAGCTTTTCCTAATGTTTTTTTTTTAACAGAGAGGAACCCTTGAAATGTTCAAATCTCAAGTGAACCCCTGCTAATATCTTTTAGATCCACAGCTCATGAGACATTAGTGTGAAAAGTAAGTTGTAGATACAAGAATGAATGAAAGAAAAAAAGAATGTGGTGAACCTAGCATGTTGGACATCTAGGGCTTTTTGTATGGCAATCTTTAAGTAACAATAATAATGGCCAGAACTAATTCACAAGATCATGTTCATCTCCTCCCATTTGACCTGTGGGTTATCCTCTTTCATAAAACCCAATTTTAAGTCCCAAAATATAAATAATGCTATGCCATTTATTGCCAAAAGCCTAATCCTAAAGCATAGAATTTCAACAAATCCACCTACGCTGGGCAAATGGTTACTGAGAATGTCCAAAATCTGCCTGATGGAGGAAAGTAGAATTGTTAAACAGTCTGATTTTTTTTACCTTCTACTTCATTTGAGAAGGGTGGATAACCTAAAGTTGATGGTCAGTGGAGAAATTCCATGATACATTGGTGGTCAGCAAATTGCCCTAGTACACAGGTAATAGTTGAAAAGAGTGTCAGAGCTAAGTTATCTATGAGGCATACACTGGTCATTGCTCAAGGAAAATGAAAAACTTCTGGAGGAACCTTGTGGTTCTACAGAACACTGGTTGTCCTGCAAGGTAGTAGGGCTATGTGAATGGTTTCAAAGTTGTGGACGATTTACCAGGAGAATGTGATATTAGCTTGACACCTAAGGCACAAACTGCTATACTCCCACAAGAATTGCTAGCATTTCTGATGCAAAGATATAAAAACGTGTTCATATGTTGAAAGACTGCAGATAAAATGGTGAAATACTTCTGAATTCTAAATGGAATATAGACATTACACATTATCAGAAATGTTTTTTGTATTCTGTAAATACATTTAGAATTGGAACACAAACTTTTCTAACATTTAAAAACATTTTTAAAGTAAAAGTCCTGCCTAAAAGAAGACACCCCAAAAGTGATTACTTTTATCTGCCAGAAAGTCATCTTCTGCACACTCCTCTGAGGATAGTTTAATTTTGTCACAAGAGGTCCAATTTTCCTGAATTTAGGCCTAATCTGCATGCAGCCACCATCGGCCTGCCCTTTAGAAGTACCTTAGCAGCAATTTAGGGTGTACTCCGAACCAACTAAACTGATATGAGGCATGGAGGAGCTTGGATATGAGGAAAGATTAGAGGAACTGAATTTATTCTCTCTTGAGAAGTGGACATTAAGGGGGGATATGATCAACATGTATAAATACATCAGTGATTCATATAGTGAACTCGGTGTAGAGTTATTCACCCTGAGGTCATCACAGAGGACAAGGGGGCACTCTTTACGTCTGGAGGAAAAGAAATTTAATCTCCAAACACGGAAAGGTTTCTTCACAGTGAGAGCTGTGAAAATGTGGAATAGACTCCCTCAAGAGTTGGTTCTGGCCAGCTCAGTGGATTGCTTCAAAAAAGGCCTGGATTCTTTCTTGGATACACAGAATATAACTGGATACTAACATTTATAGGTAAAGTTGATCCAGGGAATATCCGATTGCCTCTCGGGGGATCAGGAAGGAATTCTTTTCCCAGCAGGTGCAAATTGGATCATGCTTTGCTGGGTTTTTTGCCTTACTCTGGATCATCTGTGAGTATAGGATTATAACTTTTTTTTTTTTTATGGTTGAACTGGATGGACTTTTGTCTTTTTTCAGCCAGACTAACTATGTAACTATGTAAAGAAATAGCAAAGAAAATAAACTTTTGGTGTTTGCAAAACGTTACATTTGAAACGCTTGACAAGTTCATATTATTTATGAAAAAATATATATGAATGATAAAATAATGAAAAGAATAATTGTGTATAAAAAATAGATTGTTGAATTCTGTGGCCTGTAAAAACTACATTGTTGCAATATAGCAGAGCATCATAGAATACTTTTTTTTTTTGCTTTCCATAACATTTTCATTTTCTGTTCTGTCTTTAGCAAAGGAGTTATCCTCACATCATGTATTCCTGCTCTAACAATAACCTAACAAGAACCCATACATCCCAGAGGTCCTGGGATGCAATGCTATAAACAGCCTTTTGTACAGTACAATATATGATGTCAGAAGATGGCACAAGAACATATTTTGTCAGAAAGCATGGTGAGAGTTTATAATTACTGGTGCATTATAATAATTGTGGTAGGCTTCATAGATTAGGGGATAATGCATGAGCTATCAGTTATCGTGAGGACCACAAGGTTCCCCCAAATCCGCAGACACAAGATAGTGGCTGTAAACAGGACACAACACACAAATATCTTAACTGCCACCATCCACCAATTACAGGGTTGCTGGAAACCTTGCTCCTGATATATCCAGTTAGTACACTCAGTCCTTAAATTGGAACTCAACCCAAAAGCAGAAGTTCCCGCTTGTTGGCATCCTGCCATCCTCCACTGCCACATTTGGGACTTTTTGGAGGGAGCGGGTATCTGGCTTTGATAGGTACTCTCTCCCACTTCCGGCTGAGTTCTCCACGATGATCTCCAGCTCCTCGTCCTTCCCCCACAGCCTTCTGGGACACATCACAGGTCCCAGAAGACTGCGGGACAAATCACAAACCACTTGCACATGCGCAGTAGGAAACTGGCTGTGAAGTCGGAAGGCTTCACTTCCACTTTCCCTTAGTTAAGATGCCAGCGCCTGCACCTGAAGCCGATTGAGGAAATCAGCTCGGAGGCGGATATCGCCGGACACCTGGACATGTAGGTGTCCTTATTAAAAAGTCAGTAACTACTGTATTTGTAGCTGCTGACTTTTAATTTTTTTTTGAGACCAGGACTCTACTTTAAGCAGACTAGCACACAGGCTTCACAGACCACATACACTACTCTCACTAGCAGGTACAGGTTAAATAACCCTAGCAATTTCATTTATAGAGTTAGTTGAACACACACTCACAGTCCCTGCCTGCAGTACTACTGGCTGTCACTGGAGGGCGTCTCTTCCAAATCTAGTTGGCTGGACACACAAAGACACATGCAAATCTTGCATACAATCTGGTGCACTCTAATGGTTGTGTGGCAGCCTAAGGGCTCATGTACACTGCAGCTGATAAACTCATGTTTAGGAGCTCCCTAATATTTTCCTATGTGTCCATGTACACATAGTTGTTTACAGTCGTTTACAGGCAGTTGAGTTTACAGTCGTTTTTTTTTAACACACCAAACTTGCGTTCAGGAGTAGATTTTACCAGTGTTTCAAACGCCAAACGCTTGTAAACGCGGTTAACCGCATTTAGAAGCGTTTGCGTTTAGAAGCGTTTTTTAACTGTTCCATGTCCAGATGCTGTCCAGAGCCTTATTTTCATCATCAGAAATGCATGCAAAGCGTTTTCCAGGTACTCAAATGGGCCTAGTACACCATTTCAGTCAGTTTCAGGTTTCACGTGAAGGAAAAAATGGCAGAACGTGCTGCATTATGCTCATGATGGGATCCATAGTGAATACAACAATCTCAACACATACTGCTCTCTCTGCTTCTGCTCTCTCAATTTCTCTCAAAATGTCTGAAATAGTTAATTTTATTAGTTATCTTTTAAAAACGCTTCTAAACGCAAACGTACATAAACGCGCATAAACGCGGTATGCAAATGCGGCTAAACTGGTGGGTTTTTTTAACCTACGTTTTCCAGCAGTCAGTTTCCATCGTGCAGAAGAGTTTTCCAAACACCCCGTGGACATGAGCCCTAAGTGATTTCCCATGACTCTAAGATTCTCCAAACTAGCCAGAATCCTCAGCAGTCCCCTTTCCCACTGCCCACACACACACATCACACACACAGATCCCTGTCTGGCAATGAGATATTCCTCTGCCTTATAATATCTTACACAAGCTTGCACTGATACCTGCTTTCTCATTCTCTGTCAGTCAACTGCTGCAATTACAGGGAAGGTGAGAGCCACACAGTGAAATCCCAGACCGATGAGACAATATAATTACACACATAACAGTCACACAATGATCACTTCAGGTTTGTGTGTTCTTTAGTGCAGTGATTGCAGATCTTCATTGTTATAGATCATAAGTGAGTTGTCACCCACTCAGTGTATCCAAATGGATGGAAGGGTCTGGCCTCTGCCTTTAATATAATAAACTCAAGTAGGATTTTTGTAAAAATAAATCTTCAAAACCTCATATATGTTAACCGGAATCCTTCTTGCATTTAACCCAGGGTTTTTGTTCCCATGTAGCACATAAATAAGTTCTCCATCAACTTGTACTATGGTTTTGTCTGTGGCCAGAGGGTCTGTAAAAACAGATGTTGTCCTTTCTGATCCCAGACTTGGTCATTTGCTATGTCCCTGTAGTCTTATTCAGTCTAATAACAAATCTATCCATGTGTTGTTTGTTCCTGTCTTGTTCTTGTCTTTTTCTACTCTTGGAGTGCCATGTTGTGTACAACGTATGTGTTTCTTCTGCTTTCTCCTTATGTTTCTTATGCTAGATTGTTTCTTCAGCCTTTTCTCTTACAGTAAATTACCTTATTTTCTCTGATCTGGTCACAGTTGATTGCCTCTGAATATGAATGGGTTGATTGGTCAATAATTCCTAAGGGCACCTGTATACCTTATTGTCAGACAGTGAGAGAGGGGGAATGTGCCTGATTAAATCTGAAGTTCTTTGACTTTAACCTGAGCTGTAAAACCCCCAATATCCTAATATAGGTTCTTGTGCCTCCCATTTTGACTACTATTGGAAAGAGATAATAAGAGTAGCAAAATACTTACCTGTCACCCGGAACTTTCCACCATCTTCTCAGACCAACCTGCTGATCACCTGCTACTCCCAGTTGTGCAGCCAATCGGTGCCTCTTCCTCACAAAGAACCCACCCTTGGCTGTGGGATGGTCAGGCTGCGGCAGGTATCTCCAAGGGAAGTGGGTATTTTTGCTGTTTATTGGAAGCAGGAGTAGTAGGACCTACATTTTTATCATGGTTGCAATATTTCTGACAAGAACATAAGCACTGAATTAGTCTTCTTTTATTTCCATATAATAAGGAGCCATAGGTATTGAGATTTTCCAAAAAAGGTTTAAGTTGTATAACCTAAACAAAAAAAAGTTGGTTATTTTACAGTATGTATTTGTGTGTAGCATAGTGCCCATACTCACCATGTTCAGATGAAGACGCAAGGCCCTTTAACTCTTTTTCCCAAAAATCACTGGGTTCCTGGACATGCTCAGAAAAGATACCTTTCTTTGCTCCCTTCCCTCAGGCATGGTAGCTCATGGATGTCCTCATCTGATGTTGCAGAGGAAACTAGACAAGTGATCTGCAGCCAGGAGCCTAATACCTTGCAGCTTCTCTGGAAGACCCAGCTACTTTGGATAGCACCTCCTTAATTGCTACCAGAGTACTCCAGTTTCAGGGGGGTGGCCCTGTGTTCTCCGGGCTTTGTATCTCTCCAGCTTTTGATCTGTGTTACTAGAGTTTTCTTGGAATTCACTGAGAGGGATGTTGTTTATGAGGATAATGAAGTAGCTATTTGTGTTCAGGACTGTTTTACTGAAGTAATAATTCTCAGCTAGACTTATTAACAGTATACTATATTAAAAATATACTATGCAGCCGCATGTTAGTCTGACTGAGACATTGCAGTGAAGAGTCCATGTTTCACAGCCTTAGTAATCTGTTTTGTGTTGTTCTGCAGTTTATGCATGCTCTATGCCATTCTGACCCTGTTTTGCATTATTGATTCTACTTTGCATCTGTATAATAAACTGGTAAAGCAAACTGTAATGCCTGGTACAACATTTTTTTTTCATACAACCCAGCAGGCATAAAAAAGAGAGATCGCTGCACTAACAAAAATGATCTTAGTGCAGCAATCTCTCCCACTGTGCCTTTGTGTTCTGACAAGGGGACACCCCCCCCATGCCTCACCCCCCCCCCCTCCGCCAGACCACACTAGTCAATGCTTGCAGGCATTGGCTGCGAATACTGATCAGATGCTAGTTTTCCAGCATGTCCCTTCGACAAAAGCTGATCCTTGGGCTGCTGTTGGAAGAACAGCTGTACACATACTCTAAATGTCGGATGGTTCCTGTTGAACCAGTCAATATTTGGACCATGTGTACCCAATTTAAGTTAGATACTGATCATTTGGTCGATCATATTTGGCAATCTTTTGGCCAATGTGCAGTGTAAAAAAGCAATAACACAAACAGTCAAAATCATCTTTAAATTTGCTTCCAATCGTTAACAACCCTCTTTTCCCACCGGGTCTAGATTGCCCGAGGACATTTTCTTGGTGGGTGGCTCATGGTTTCTCACAGGTGCAACACTTTTTGACTTTTCGGTCCTTTCCCGCCTGGAATGTCCTTCGGGAGTCTCGGGATGTTCCCCCAGCGGAATTTTTTCGGTACCTGTCAGGAATGGACTGGCCAGCAATAGTGGGACTCACCTGCCTTATGAGCTGCAGTACCAGGGCTGGCCAGCGGGTGCTCCCAGCAATCAGAGACTCAACCTTGCAGCCAGTCAAACACCTGGAACTAATTATACTGGTGTATTTAAGGGATGGCCAGACCTGCAGACTCGGCCTTGGTGTATGTGTTTTTCCTGGGCCCTGTATCTTGTAAACCTGCGTTCCTGTTCCTGTCTTGTTGCTGACCCTGCTTGATTCTGACCTCTGCTGACTTCTCCTGTTCTGATCCCTGGCTTGTGACCCTGACCATCCCTCCGCCTGACCCTCTGTACCACGCTGCCCTCTACCTGCTGAACCTGGCCTGTGACCCCGACCATTCTCCGCTTGCTCCCCCTGTACCTACCTGCCCGATTGATATTGACCTGGCCTGCCTGACGACGCTTGCATTGTATGTACTGTTATCTGTGGGTGGTTTGGTTTGTTTGCACTGTGTTATGTTTTAGTATTGCACTGCGTTTATGTTTGTATTGTTAGTGTTAATAAATTATATTGTTTATAACATATCTGAAGTCTGCATTTCCCTGCATCAGTCACATACCTCTGGTCATACCCGGGAGCCCTGACATTACACCAAGGCCAATTCTGTCCAGAAGTGGCTGCACAGGGAAGCCATCTTGGTTTGTTGATGGGAAGGATGGATCTTGATGAGGTTGTGTATTTATATCTGCTAGTGTTTGATGACAGAGAGTATGCTTATCAAACTCTGAAGGAGTATCCCCGGGATGAACTGCTAGAATGTATACGGCTCGCTCATGTTCTAGTAGATCAGGGCACAGAAATCTCTGAGGTGCAGCCATTGATTCAGATTTGTGCGGAGTTGGTTTCATCTGGTTCCCCCGAATGCAGGGATGAATTTTTGCTGCCATTTAGTGCCGACCAGGTAGAGCCCTGGTATGGTTATTAGAGGATGATGTGGATTGCTTCTTGGAGCATTATGCTGCATGTTCACCACAGGTACTAAGAGATTGTATAAACGCAGTGCAGTCTTTGGTCAGACAGGCTTTGTGTAAGCTCAGCTTTGTTCAACCCATACTGCAGACATGGACAGATTTGTTGCACCCAGCCTCAGTCAGCTTACAAAAACCCAGTCCTGCTTCTAATCTATTTCCTCAAAGCTCTATTCCTGCATTCCCAACAGCTCCTCCTGCCCTGCTATCTACCGCATGTCAGTACCCTGTTCCCACTCGCTGCACCTATCCTGCCTTTAACCCTGTAAAAAAGCCCTCTGTAGCAACTGTTCCCTCCCCTGTTCCATCCTCCAGCTCTTCTCTGTCTCCAGCTGCTCCATTTGTTTGCAGACCTGCGTTTACTTGCAGTGCTCCAGTAGTTAACACCAGAAAAAAGCAAAAATTCTTTCCAACCAGTACCATCCTGCCAGTATCCAAACCGGTGAGCCTGCCGTCTGAGAACCTGCCTTCCGTGGGTAAGCCTGATGCCTCTCTTCAGCCTGAAGCCTCTACTCAGCCTGAAGCCTCTACTCAGCCTGATGCCTCTACTCAGCCTGAAGCCTCTACTCAGCCTGATGCCTCTACTCAGCCTGAAGCCTCTACTCAGCCTGAAGCCTCTGTTCAGCCGGATGCCTCTACTCAGCCGGATGCCTCTACTCAGCCTGAAGCCTCTGTTCAGCCGGATGCCTCTACTCAGCATAATGAACTGATCCAGCCTGATGATCCTATTAGGCCAGTTGACTCGATGCCCGCTGTTGACCCAGATGATCCGGTACCTGATCCGGTGCCCGATGTCGTGCCAATTGACTCAGAGCCCGCTGTCGTACCTGGTGACTCGGTGCCCACTGCCTTGCCAGATGACACGGTGCCCGCTGGCGAGCCAAATGACCTGATGCCTGGTGACCCAGTGCCCGCTGTCATACCTGGTGACCCGATGCCCGCTGTCGAGCCAGACGATCCAATGCCAGACGACTCGGTGCCCACAGTCTTGCCAGACGACTCGGTGCCCGCAGTCTTGCCAGACGACTCGGTGCCCGCTGTTCCGCCAGTTGACTCGGTGCCCGCAGTCTTGCCAGACGACTCGGTGCCCGCAGTCTTGCCAGACGACTCGGTACCCGCTGTTCCGCCAGTTGACTCGGTGCCCGCAGTCTTGCCAGACGACTCGGTGCCCGCAGTCTTGCTAGACGACTCGGTGCCCGCAGTCTTGCCAGATGACTCGGTGCCCGCAGTCTTGCCAGACGATTCGGTGCCCGCTGTTCCGCCAGTTGACTCGATACCCACTGTTCCGCCAGACGACTCGGTGCCCGCAGTCTTGCCAGATGACTCGGTGCCCGCAGTCTTGCCAGACGACTCGGTGCCCGCAGTCTTGCCAGACGACTCGGTGCCTGCAGTCTTGCCAGACGACTCGGTGCCCGCAGTCTTGCCAGACGACTCAGTGCCCGCAGTCTTGCCAGACGACTCGAAGCCCGCTGTTCCGCCAGTTGGCTCGGTGCCCGCAGTCTTGCCAGTTGACTCGGAGCCCACTGTCGTGCCTGGTGACTCGGTGCCCGCCGCTCCGCCTGGGGGCCCGAGACCTGTCGCTCCGCCTGGGGGCCTGAGACCTGTCGCTCCGCCTGGGGGTCCGGTGCCCGCCGCTCCGCCTGGGGGCCCGAGACCTGTCGCTCCGCCTGGGGGTCCGGCGCCCGCCGCTATGCCTGGGGGCCCGAGACCTGTCGCCCCGCCTGGGGGCCCGATGCCTGTCGCCCCGCCTGGGGGCCCGATGCCTGTCGCCCCGCCTGGGGGCCCGATGCCTGTCGCCCCTCCTGGGGGCCCGATGCCTGTCGCCCCGCCTGGGGGCCCGATGCCTGTCGCCCCTCCTGGGGGCCCAGCGCCCGCTGCTCCGCTTGGGGGCCCGATGCCTGTCGCCCCGCCGGGGGGCCCGATGCCTGTCGCCACGCCTGGGGCCCGATGCCTGTCGCCCCGCCTTGGGGCCCGATGCCTGTTGCCCCGCCTGGGGGCCCGGCGCCCGCCGCTCCCCTGGGGGCCCGGTGCCTGTCGCCCCGCCGGGGGGCCCGGTGTCTGTCGCCCCGCCGGGGGGCCCGGTGTCTGTCGCCCCGCCGGGGGGCCCGGTGTCTGTCGCCCCGCCAGGGGGCCCGGTGCCTGTCGCCCCGCCTGGGGGCCCGGTGCCTGCTGCTCCGCCTGGTGGCCCACTGCCTGCTGCTCCGCCCGGGGGCCCGGTGCTTGCTGCTCCGCCCGGGGGCCCGGTGCTTGCTGCTCCGCCCAGGGGCCCGGTGCCTGCTGCTCCGCCCGGTGGCCCGCTGCCTGCTGCTCCGCCCGGTGGCCCGCTGCCTGCTGCTCCGCCCGGTGGCCCGGTGCCTGCTGCTCCGCCTGGTGGCCCGCTGCCTGCTGCTTCGCCTGGTAATCCGATATGCCTCTGCCCGGAGTCCAGCCCGATGTGCCTCTGCCCGGAGTCCAGCCCGATGTGCCTCTGCCCGGAGTCCAGCCCGATGTGCCTCTGCCCGGAGTCCAGCCCGATGTGCCTCTGCCCGGTGTGCCTCTGCCCGGTGTGCCCCTGCCCGGTGTGCCGCTGCCCGGAGTCCTGCCCGGTGTGCCAGTCTTTGATATCCCGCCAGTTACCAGACCCGGGCGGTGGAACATTTTGCCCAGCTAGGACTGTTTGGAGTGTCCTGAGGCCGCTCCTTGAGGGGGGGGTACTGTCAGGAATGGACTGGCCAGCAATAGTGGGACTCATCTGCCTTATGAGCTGCAGTACCAGGGCTGGCCAGCGGGTGCTCCCAGCAATCAGAGACTCAACCTTGCAGCCAGTCAAACACCTGGAACTAATTATACTGGTGTATTTAAGGGATGGCCAGACCTGCAGACTCGGCCTTGGTGTGTGTTTTTCCTGGGCCCTGTATCTTGTAAACCTGTGTTCCTGTTCCTGTCTTGTTGCTGACCCTGCTTGATTCTGACCTCTGCTGACTTCTGTTCTGATCCCTGGCTTGTGACCCTGACCATCCCTCCGCCTGACCCTCTGTACCACGCTGCCCGCTACCTGCTGAACCTGGCCTGTGACCCCGACCATTCTCCGCTTGCTCCCCCTGTACCTACCTGCCCGATTGATATTGACCCGGCCTGCCTGACGACGCTTGCATTGTATGTACTGTTATCTGTGGGTGGTTGGTTTGGTTTGTTTGCACTGTGTTATGTTTTAGTATTGCACTGCGTTTATGTTTGTATTGTTAGTGTTAATAAATTATATTGTTTATAACATATCTGAAGTCTGCGTTTCCCTGCATCAGTCACACACCTCTGGTCATACCCGGGAGCCCTGACAGTACCTTCAATTGCGGCACTGGCTACTTTTGCTGAGGGCCACTTCTGCTTTCCCATATCAGAAATCTGCCTTTGAACGGCTTTGCCAGCAGCACCCGGGCGCCCCGGGCCTTATCTCCCTTCTTTACGCAGCTTTGAACAGACGCTCGTCTCACACTTCTCTTTCATATGTTGTTCAGTGGGAACGTGACCTGGGAGTGGCTGTGGATCCGGAGGACTGGAGTAGGGCCTGGTCACTCATAGCTAAATGTTCATTTAATACGACCACGCTGGAAGCAGCCTACAAGGTATTGTTCCGTTGGTACTGGGTTCCGGCTCGTATGGCCCAGGCTAACCCTGCCTGTAGTGATCGATGTTTTCGGGGTTGTGGCCATCGTGGCGATGTACTGCATATCTGGTGGTCATGCCCGAGGTTGGTTCGTTTTTGGTCTCGTGTGTTTGGCCTCCTTTTCACTTTGTTCCATCTCTCCATACGCCGCGATGCTCGGTATGCTTTGCTTCATTGCCCCATACCGGGCCTCTTGACTCGTCAGCAGTGGTTGGCTTCCTATTTGTTTTTATCGGCTACTAGGACAATTGCTCAGGCCTGGAAGAGTCAGTTTGTACTTTTCCAGGGGGTGCGGGATCGTATGACTACTATGATGCTCAACGAACAGATGTCGAGTATATGCAACGACTCTCAACATAAATTTTTGAAAGTATGGGAGCCGTGGTTGCAATACGCCTTTCCCACGCTCCCCCCGGCCAGTGTGGGGAGGTAATGGAGTTTGGTATTGGCGCTCGTGGACCCCTGCTCTTTGGTTTTTTTTTTTTGGTTTTTTTTTCCCTTTCTTCTCTGCTCTTCTTCTCTCCTTTTCTGTTTGTTTTGATGTGACAGTGGACAACTGTCTTTAGTTGTGATAGTCAGAGTCTTATTGATGTGATTGTAACCTATGTGCCATTGATAGCCCCTGCGTGGGCATACGTTTTGCCTTATTGGAATTAGAGTGTTGTCTGCTCTATTATGCCTTTTTTATTGGTGCAATTGATAGCCCCTGCGTGGGTGTGTTTTGTTGCCTCTGTTTTATACTGTTTAAAATTAATAAAAACCATTGAAATACAAAAATCATCTTTAAATAGTCTCCCAAGCCAAAACAAGACATCATAAAATATAATGTATGTATCCTGATAAAAGGCAGTTTTAAAAAGTGTACAAAAAATTCAATTTGCTTATAGTTTACACATAACTGAACTATACAATTTTTGGCTTGACAACACACTGCTTGGGGATCTGTAGCATAAACCAAAGGAGGTCTATGGCCACAGCATACACTTTCATTTTATAACATCAACATTGTAATAACAATCCAAACAATAGTTCTTTTTGACAATCCAAAAAAGCTTCCTTTTTTTTGTTCCATAGGATAAGTGATAGGATTCGCAGTATACAAAAGTATAAGGTAACATACCGTATTTTTCGCTCCATAAGACGCACTTTTTTCCCCCCAAAAAAGGGGGTCAAAATGTCAGTGCGTCTTATGGAGCGGATATAAAGCGGCCGGTCCGGTATTTCTGCCGCCACCATGTCAGAATACCGGGCCGGTCACTCAGCTGTTCTCTCCTGCAGGGCCTTACCTGTTCCTCGCTCCAGCGCTGCATAGTCTTCCCGCACTGGTTTCTGTGACAGCCGGGTGCCCACTGCGCATGTGCTGCGCTTTGTGAATGATCCGGTGTCTTCTGGGACACATGACAGGTCCCAGAAGGCGCCGGGCCATTCACAAAGCGCAGCGCTTCTCACGCATGCGCAGTGGGCACCCGGCTGTCACAGAAGCCGGCCCGGGAAGAAGGAAGGAAGGACAACTCCGCGGAAGTGGGAGTGCGTACCTGTCAAATTCAGGTACCCGCTCCCCCTCCCTCCCCAAAGGTCAGCAGTCTCTGGTCATTCCCTGCACTGTATGCAGTCTCTGGTCATTCCCTGCACTGTCTGCAGTCTCTGGTCATTCCCTGCACTGTCTGCAGTCTCTGGTCATCCCCTGTACTGTGTCCGCAGTCTCTGGTCATCCCCTGTACTGTGTCCGCAGTCTCTGGTCATCCCCTGCACTGTGTCCGCAGTCTCTGGTCATCCCCTGCACTGTGTCCGCAGTCTCTGGTCATCCCCTGCACTGTGTCCGCAGTCTCTGGTCATCTCCTGCACTGTGTCTGCAGTCTCTGGTAATCTCCTGTACTGTGTCCGCAGTCTCTGGTCATCTCCTGTACTATGTCCGCAGTCTCTGGTCATCTCCTGTACTGTGTCCGCAGTCTCTGGTCATCTCCTGTACTATGTCTGCAGTCTCTGGTCATCTCCTTTACTGTGTCCGCAGTCTCTGGTCATCTCCTGTATTGTGTCCGCAGTCTCTGGTCATCTCCTGTACTGTGTCCGCAGTCTCTGGTCATCTCCTGTACTGTGTCCGCAGTCTCTGGTCATCTCCTGTACTGTGTCCGCAGTCTCTGGTCATCTCCTGTACTGTGTCCGCAGTCTCTGGTCATTCCCTGCACTGTCTGCAGTCTCTGGTCATCTCCTGTACTATGTCCGCAGTCTCTGGTCATCTCCTGTACTGTGTCCGCAGTCTCTGGTCATCCCCTGTACTGTGTCTGCAGTCCATTGGTTCAGAATATTTTTTTTTCTTGTTTTTCCCCTCTAAAACCTAGGTGCGTCTTATGGTCAGGTGCGTCTTATGGAGCGAAAAATACGGTACATGAATTTGGAAAATTCAAACAATAACTGTACATTTAAAATGGAAAATTAAAGAATCGCATAAAATCTTAAAGGGTTATTAATGCAAATCATATGGAGTTAAAAATTATATTATCAGTAACAATATAGAGAAATATAGAGTCATTTTTAAGGTATAACTGTCATGTTACTATCATGGTATAGAAATCAAGGTTGAGGATAAGTGAAAGAGAAAAGAGAAGGAAAGGGCCAGAGAGGAAATCAGGAACGAGGACCAAGAGAGTGGACATCAATATGAGCAAGTAATTAGATCATAAATGTAACTAGGAGTTATCAAAATCCCGTAGGAGGTATGACCTAATCCAAGGTGACCAGATTTTCTCAAATTTATGGGTTTTACCATGATGAATGGCGGCACGTTTTTCATTGGCCATATACCACATCATCTTGTTCTTAACTAAGGTAAACGTAACTAAGGAGGACCATCAACCTTTTGCTAAAGTTTGTTTGGCTGCAGTGAATATGAATGTTAGAAGATAGAATTGGTCACTGGTGCAATCGGGCAGATTCAAATTTCGCAATGCCTCCTTTGGATTGTTTTGTAATCTTTTAGCTAATGGCATGTTGAGTACATGAAAGTTTTTTTTTTTTATACACAAAGTTGTCACTTAAATGATATATTGCTCATGCGAGCCATGGGTAAATGTGAAATAACACCCCAAAACACACTCTGCTTCTCCTCCACATACAGGCCCCCAAAATCCAATAACCACCTTCAGCCTTTCAAAGGGCATATTTCCTCATGTCACTTCCTCACTTCCTATCACAGTTTCAGAGGCCCTAAAATGCCCTGATAGTACAAACACCATACCTCACAACTTCTTGAGATGGGAATGAGGAACACCTATTAGCAAATGTATGTAAGCATAGTACACACCCCTTTCCTTTCCATGTCCCCGTAGCCTCCCTGGCGGTATTCCCGAGTGTAGCTCGGGGTAAAGTTTCAGTACCAAAAGCGGTATCCCCGAGCTACACTCGGGCTTACAATGCGGCGCTGCTCCGGGATCTGTTCTTCACTTACCTTGTCCTGCGTTCCCGCGATGTCCCTCCTGCGGTGTCCCCAGCAATGTAATCCGGCAGATGTCGGCATCTGTCATCTGGGTTCCATCCCCTGCGAGCGTTGGGACGTATGGGGGACGGAACGGCGGGAAATTTGAAAATGACAAAAAGTGACATTCACTCAATACACTAAAATCACATAGTAAAACATTACTGTATCAAACCATTTCACATACATTTTGTCCCTAGTGCTTTGTCCTGTGCCCTGCCTGCATTTTTACTGTTCTTTCTGCCTGGAAACTGAGAAACGTCCATGGTGTCCAAAAAGTGTCCCTTTAGGTCAAAAGCAGTTTTAGACCAGCTAGAGAACAGCGATAGTAAATTAGAACCACTTGCAGAATTGAGTGATAATGATTCGTCATCAGACACTGAAAACGATTTTGCGACTTTGCTCAGTGATGTGCGAACTTGGAGCTATATTTCAAATTTCAGTGTTTTTGGTTTGATTATATTATTAAATTAAATTTATTATTATTATATTATTATTTTTTATGATGACTTATTAAATTATAATTTATGATTTTGTGTTTCAAATTTTATCATACCCGGGATGTTTACTAGACTCTTTTTCGGACAAATTTCAGTGAGTTACTCCTAAAAATTACAGGCCTACAATAAAAAAAATACATATTTCCATGCAAAAAAATGTACCGCTTTGAGCACAGAAATATGGACATAATCAGACCGCTAGGGAGGTTAAAGACGTGATACTTTAAAAGCCTTTACAGGTTATCATTTTAAATATATACAGGAGATCTAATGCTAGAATTACTGCCCTCGATCTGACGTTAGCAGTGATACCTCACATGCATTGTGCAATCTCTTTTTATATACCGACACAGGACAAGCGCTTACGTTTGTCTTTTTTTGGAAGCACAGGTTGGAGGCAGGGGGGAATTTTTTTTAAATATTTCTTTTGCTTTTTTTTTTTATTTTTACACTGTCCCTTTCTGTTTTTATCACTTTTATTGTTGTCACAGGGAATGTAAATATCCCCTGTGATAGCAATATGAAGTGAGAGGTACTCTTTTCTGAGAAATCTGGGGTCTATTAGACTCTAGATCTCTCCTTTGCCCTTAAAGCATATGATCACACCAAGATCAGTGGCCATGTTTATATCTGGCGAAACCGAAATAATCAAATGCTTGTTGCTTCTGGATTTTTATAGACCATAGAGATGATTGGAGCCATTCTGATTTGAATTGCTGCATTCTGAAGTTCCCCGGTGGGACAGGACAGGAGAGCATGAGAAAGCCATGGAAGGCAGCAGGAGAGATGGTTGTAAAAGTGATCCATCTGCTAATTAGCCGCTAGGGTTGCTTTTACACGTAAGTTGACCGCCAGCTGAAAAAAACAATACCAGGATGATGCCTGTAGCTGCAGGCATCATCCTGGTATAACCACTCAAAGTCCAGCGATGTACCAGTATGTTGCTGTTCTTTGTTGGGCATATATTTTCACTGGCCTCTTTATTACATCTGTTCAGTTGCTTGACAACACAAATTGCTAATCAGCCAATCACATGGCAGCAACTCAATGCACTTAGGCATCTAGACGTGGTGAAGACGACTTGCTAAAGTTCAAACCGAGCATCAGAATGGGGAAGAAAGGGGATTTAAGTGACTTTGAACTTGGCATGGTTGTTGGTGCCAGACGGGCTGGTCTGGGTATTTAAAAAACTGCTGATCTACCGGGATTTTCATGCACAGCCATCTCTAGGGTTTACAGAGAATGGTCAGAAAAAAAAGAAAATATCCAGTGAGCCGCAGATGTGTGGGCAAAAATACCTTGTTGTTGTTAGAGGTCAGAGGAGAATGGGCAGACTGGTTTGAGATGACAGAAAGGCAACAGTAACTCAAATAACCACTTATTAAAACCAAGATATGCAGAATACCACCTCTGAAAGCACAGCACGTCAAACCTTGAAGCAGATCACACCGGGTGCCACTCCTGTCAGCTAAGAACAGGAAATAGAGGCTACAATTCACACAGGCTCACCAAAATTGGACAATCGAACATTGGAAAAACATTGCCTGGTCTGATGAGGCTTGATTTCAGCTGCGACATTCAGATGGTAGGGTCAGAATTTGGCGTAAACATTATGAAAGCCTGGATCCATCCTGCCTTGTATCAACAGTTCAGGCTGGTAGTGAGGGTGTAATGGTGTAGGGCAGTGGTGGGAAACCTTTTTTTTCGACGGAGCCAAATCTCGCCAAAACCACGATTGAAATTTATTTTGAGAGAAACATTTTTAAAACTGACAATACATCCCCCATATAGTAATTCATCCCCCATATAGTAATTCATCCCCCATATAGTAATTCATCCCTCATATAGTAATTCATCCCCCATAGTAATTCATCCCCCCTATAGTAATTCATCCCCCCCATAGTAATTCATCCCCCCATATAGTAATTCATGCCCCCTATAGTAATTCATCCCCCCTATAGTAATTCATCCCCCCTATAGTAATTCATCCCCCATAGTAATTCATCCCTCATAGTAATTCATTCCCCATATAGTAATTCATCCCTCATAGTAATTCATCCCCCATATAGTAATTCATCCCCCATAGTAATTCATCCCCCCTATAGTAATTCATCCCCCCTATAGTAATTCATCCCCCCTATAGTAATTCATCCCCCATATAGTAATTCATCCCCCATAGTAATTCATCCCTCATAGTAATTCATCCCCCATATAGTAATTCATCCCCCATAGTAATTCATCCCCCCTATAGTAATTCATCCCCCCTATAGTAATTCATCCCCCATAGTAATTCATTCCCCATATTGTGTGAATTCACTTACCTTTGCTCCGCGCGTTCCTCTCGCTGGGTTCCCGCGCCGTTCTGGTCTTCAGGGCGGACTGTGAGAGGAGAGGAGTTCGTCACGCTGCCCCGCCTACATCCGGGCTGCCCCGCCTACATCCTGACAGCCAATGTTTGCCAGCGGGCGCCCGGCACACAGAAGATCTGCATTAAAAGAGCCGCGGCTTGCCGACCCTATTGCCTGTCACCTGGTGGGCAGTGTGCTCCGGAGCCGCAGGAAAGGTGAAAAAGAGCCGCATGCGGCTCCGGAGCCGCAGGTTGCCGACACCCGGTGTAGGGGATATTTTCTTAGCACACTTTGGGCCCTTAGTACCATCTGAGCATCAGCCTACCTGAGTATTGTTGCTGACCATGTCCATCCCTTTATGACTACAGTGTACCCATCTTCTGATGGCTGTTTCTAGCAGGATAATGCACCATGTCACAAAGCTCAAATCATCTCAAATTGGTTTCTCGAACATGACAATGAATTCACTGTACTCCAGTGGCCTCCACAGTCACCAGATCTCAATCCAATAGAGCACCTTTGAGATGTGGTGGAACGGGAGATTCACATCATGGATGTTTAGCCGACAAATCTGCAGCAAATGCGTGATGCTATCATGTCAATATGGAACAAAATCTCTGAGGAATGTTTCCAACACCTTGTTGAATCTCTGCAACAAAGAACTAAGGCCGTTCTGAAGGCAAAGGGGGTCCAACCTGGTACTAGCAAGGTGTACCTAATAAAGTGGCAGGTAAGTGTATGTAACAGCAGAGAACATGGGCATATGATGAATCAGGTCTGTGGACCAATATGACCGCAATTCATTCATTTTTGTAATGCCCAGATTGAAGGTTAGGCCCAAAAAAAGTTATACATTCAAAAATCATGATAGGTTCCATTCAAATTGTCTGGCAAGAGCTGAATGTGGGTGGGCGGTGATGTATTGTTGTGCGTATAAATTGCTTTGACCCACAATCAATTGATACAAATCTTCCATGAAAAACAGTGAAGAAGCTAAATGCTAGTGCTAGCAGTGAACGGGCTGATCCTGCTTATACTGCATTTTTGGGACACTATACTAAGGAGGCACTAGAATAGTTCTGTCCGAAATCAATATTTTGATCCATGCAAACACTATACTAGTAATGAGGGTGATCAATGACCTATCGTGTGAGTGTGATAGTGTGCGGGAAATCTGACGCTAGCTGACCCTGACGCTATCTGATGTCTCTAGTGGCAGTAATACAGTGATCAGTGAAAAATTCTATATACTGACACTGTACTATTGGCACTGGCTGGGTGATGGGGTGATCAAAGGGTTAATAAGGGCGATGAAAGGGTTAAATGTGATAATCTAACATGCATGTAAAATGTAGTGCTTTCACATTGTGGTGTTCTCTCTTCTCTCCCTGAACCGACAGGGGGGCATGCTCACAACTGGAAATAGAAAGCAACGTAAGGGCACGTCGCTTTGCCCAGAACCGCTGCTTGCCTGCACATTGTAGTTAACAATCTTTACTTTTTTTACCATAATTTCTCTTTTTCTTAAAAAATACTTTCATTCTTTCATTAGAGTAGTTTAATGTTATCATAGTAACATTGTACTACTCTGGGGGGGGGGGGGTGATCAGGGATTTTTCTATTTGTAACACTTTGCATTGCAGGAGCAAAATGATTATTGCACCTACAATGCAATGCTTGCTTTGAATTGTTAAGTTTGTGACAGTTCAAAATAATAGTGCTCTGTGATTGGCTATAGCTGGTACAGGGTGCTGTGATTGGCCCATGTACCATGTGGGAGCTGTGAGCCAATGACAGCTCACTAGGAAGAGAAGCACAGCTGTTGTGAATCAGATTGATTCATAACAGCTTTGCTAACATTGTGATCATGTGATCACATAGGAATCACATAACCAGGTCCCGATTACCGGGGTCCGCAGTTGTGGAGGGTGGGGGGGGGCGTCCGGCGCCCCTCTGTGTTGGTATAGCCAGAGCAGGGGCGGATTGACCATTGGGGAACTTGGGCACTGCCCGAGGACCCGGGGTCAGTAGGGGGCCCCATGAGATGTCCCTGGTACCTTTCATAGGCTTTTTTGGGTGTGGTTTGAGTGTGGGCAAGGACACAGGGGCCCCATGATCCCCTATTGCCGGGGGGCCCCCTGAGCCAGAGTGACGTACCAGTACAATCTGCAGTACAATGGATGGGTGGATGAACAGTGGTTAGTTTGGGGCAATCTCAGCAGATGTGTAGGAGTGTGCCAATTGTTTTGCAGCCTTGGAAACATTTATCAGAGATTGAAGAGTTAAGTTTAGCCAGATGTGAGCGTTAGATGTACTAGCAGATTTAGATACGCTAACAAATTGAAGCCAAACTCCAACTTACATGTTATAAGCAGTTACACCATTTTTGTCTTTTGTGATGAAGGTTTTACATAAATAAATAAAAGCACCCTTGTCAGTGTTAAATGGTTTGTCAAATTCCTTTAACTGATACAACTGCAAGAGAGCATGTTCTTTGAAAAACAACAGACCTACTTGCTAGATCGCAGAATGAAATAGAAGAAGGAAAGCCTAAGAAAGGAAACTCATGCAGCCTAAGCATTGGAAAGCTACATTATAATAAATGTTTGCTTTTGGGATTACCGCATTAATTGTGAAATGCATAGCAGTTTCTCAGAACTGGTCAGTATGGTACATGACACAGAGCTACAATCCAGGAATACAGGTCATACTGTTTGTGACAAGTCAGATAATGATCAGGTTTGAGTAAGCACCTAAACAAGTAAAATACTGATTACTAGAAGACAGCACATGTATGGTCCTTAGGTTGAAGATTAGTCACAAGGGTTTTTTTACCCAAATGTCAGTTGCCATAGATTCATTTAGCATGCTCACTAGTGTTTTCATGGTATTTATTTGTTATTATTTTATTTATTACAGGTACTTATATAGCACTGTCAATTTATGCAACGCTTTAGATATATATATATATGTATATTGTACATTCACATTAGTCCCTAACCCTCAAGGGGCGTACAATCTAAGGTCCCTAACTCACATTCATACATACACATACTAAGGCCAATTTAGACAGGATCCAATTACCCTACCAGCATGTCTTTGGAGTGTGGGAGAAAACTGAAGTACCCAGAGGAAACCCACACAGGCACAGAGAGAACATGCAAACTCAATGCAGGTGATGCTGTCGTTGGGATTTGAACCAATAACCCTAGTACTGCCAGGTAGAGGTGCTAACCATTTAGCCACTGTGCTGCCAAATGGTATGCTTACATTTGTTGATGTATATATATATATATATATATATATATATATATATATATATATATATATATTATAAATACATATTCATCATACACAAACAGTATAGCTATTGCTGTATATATACTGTACAGTATATGTGTGTGTATATATATATGTAGCTGATTGGCTACCATGTACAGCTGCACCAGATTTTGCACTCTCCAGTTGTAGTAAATCAACCTTAATGCATTAGATGTTAACTAGATATACAATTATGCTATGACTGATGTTGAGCTTTGAGAAAATAAACTCAAATATGTCTGAACAATGTATAGACATCAGTGATTATATATATATATATATATATATATATATATACACACACACACATTGTTATTTATTTTTTTGTATTTTTTTTTTCAGTATGTCATGTACCATATTTTTAACAGTATCTCAAACAAAGTCCAGTACTGAAGGAGGGTGAGGCATAATTGAAGTCTGCTCTGATTTTGGCTAGCATCATAGACTGTGCTACATTTACGGGACACATGCTGACTCTTCATGCACTTAAATTTAATATCAATTTATGTCACTCAATCTATTGTTTGTTATCCTGACGTGGTACTTAGGTTTTAGGGGCCTTTTTCTACAAGTTTTGAAAAAATTGCTCTTCTTTTTCTGCTTCGACCTTTTGCACATTTTTTTTCTTACTGTTTACAACGGTTCAAAATGAAAGGTTGTGACCGCTTTTATTAAATATAATGAATTGAGTCAGGTAAGGTAAATTTAGGATGATGTAAAAGAAGCATAAAGTTGTCCCATAAAAAAATGTTGTCAGACACTTTTTTTTTTTTAATTATTGAAGTTGTCTGAAAAGTAGATTTTCCCAGGTTATTTTCCCATGAAAAAGCTCTCATTTATTTCTCCTGGGTCTTTCCCTCTTGTACAATACTGTTTATGAATCTTGATTGAAATGTAACAGAGAACTGCAGCCCTTTCAAAGACATCGCTTAATAGATAAAGCTTCAGTCCAAGGACAGCATGATAAAAAATTCAAAGCTTTTTTATTTTCTAATGTATATTGTGTAACAATACAACAGCAACTATAATGACACCTACGAAGCCGCAGCTCCCTCTAGTGGCTGTTTGTGTATATCGTTACATGTGTTCTTTTTAAAGGATGATTGTTAGGTGTATGTATTATCAGTGCACCTCTCTTCTAATACACATGAACAAGGAAGGGAACATTGTGCCCAATGCCTGCCTAAAGCAGTAATAAGCCCCAAACAAAAAAAATGTATATTGCACCTTAACAATAATTAGATGCGGTGGCTGCATTAGTTTTCTTTTTTAAGTTTTTCCTTCTGTTTTCACCTGGTGATCTGGTCAGTAACACACCTCCTGTATTAGAGTGCCCCCACTCTGGATGAAGGAGCACAAGGGGCACCTTTGGGCAGCATCACTGTCAGTCTGGGGAGAGGGGAGCATTAGTGTTTTTAAATCTGCTAGTACATCTAAATTGAAGGAAAACTCCAGCTAACACTTTAAACAGCAAAGCAGTTACAGCACACATTTTTTTCCTTTTGGATGGTTTTACATAAATACATAAAGCTTATCAATGTAAGCACCCCTGTCAGAGTTGAAAGGTTTGTATTATCCCTGTAAATGATACTTCTGCAAGAAAGTTTATTCTTTTGAAAAACTACAGACTTACTGGCCACATCACCAGATGAAAATAGAACAAGGAAAGCCTAAAAAGAAAATTAGCTGTCACATGTGGTAGTTTACAATACAATAAATGTGCTGTTTTGGGTTTAATACCGCTTTAAGCTCAAGTTTTAAGCATTCTCTATATTGCAGTCAAGGTTATGGAATCCATAAATTAGCTTGAGCTGATATAATGCAATTTAGTTTTACAGTTGGTCAAAGATCAAATTATTACTGTGCATCATGATAGCAAAAGACCTAATGACATTGGTGTGGCCAGTATGAGCAAAACACCCTATTCACATATGTTTGATATTACTACAAGAGCAGACATACCACTTGTGCAGACCATACAGCTGAGAAAGGGCCTCAGGGCCCTCTGGGATTTAGGGGTGGGTTTGAGCAAATGTGCCTGGATTTAGTTTGCGGGAGGCTTGGCGAGCCCAGTGTGAACTTCACAAATCCTGAACTTAGTGTGGTACCTCAATGAGTTCTGTATGAGGTAAATGTTTATTATATATTCTAACCATTTTCAGGGCTAATAGGCAAGCTATTGTAAAAAAAAAAAGGGGGCATGGGGAGCTTGGCACTGCCAGGGGGGACATGTACCAATGCAAACTAAAAAAAATACAGTACAGTGGGGAGAAGGTCTTTTCATGTGGCTTTGGGGCCAACACTAAAAAAATCCTATAAATATTATTGGGGATGCCTTAAAGTTGAAGGTAGTATTATGAACAATAAGATGTTATATACAATCACCAGCCACTTTATTAAGTATGCCATGCTAAGGGCCGAGAAAATATCCCCCTACACCATTACACCACCAGCCTGAACCATTGATACAAGGCAGGATGGATCCATGCGTTCATGCTGTTTACGCCAAATTCTAACCCTACCATCTGAATGTCGCAACAACCAATCTACTCATTCTCCTCTGACCTCAACAAGGCAATTTTGTCCACACAACTGTCGCTCAATGGATATTTTCTCTTTTTCGGACCATTCTCTGTAAACCCTAGAGCTGGATGTGCATGAAAATCCCAGTAGATCAGCAGTTTTTGAAATATTCAGACCAGCTCGTCTGGCACCAACAACCATGCATGATCAAAGTTACTTAAATACCCTTTCTTCCCCATTATTTTTTGTATAATATTTTTTTACTAAAGACATTTTCAAAACAGAATACAAAGAAACACATAGGATATGCAGAGAAAATAAAACAAGAAAAACAACAAAATCATAATCACATAAAAACAGACATATTGTAACCATTCAACGACATGCCACATAACCCCCCGCCCACCGTCAGGGCAGTGGGAATTGGCGTAATCTTACCACCAAGGGGACCAGCAGCCACACAGGAGCTACGTCTCTGCACATGGCCAGCGATCTCCAAGGTGAAAGGATGGTTGTGTCCCAATAAAGCATAAGAAAACCATGAGCTAACACTCTGAATAACGATAAGTATACTGAGCACAATAAACGAGTCGGGGTACAAACATGAGGAAAAAAAAAGTAAAAAAATAGCAAGGGCCACAATAGGCAACCATTATACTAAATATGATCACAGGGAATGAGATCCGTAAGACGGGGAACCAGTGGGTAAGTGTGCCGTAAAGATAACTAGATATCATGAAGTTACTTAGGTGTGGATTGTCCAGTTGGTAAGGCGTTCAAGTCTGTCAGGCATGGGACAACATTCATCAGCAGGAGGGGTCACTAATCAAAGATACTGAAGCAAAGGGAAGGGCTAGGAATTATAGAGAGGTGTCTCCACAAGAAAGGTCATCTGGGCTATGCAGTTCCATGGAGTAGTACAGCCAACCAGACCAGGTATCGTGATATTTCTCAAGATCATTTCTAACTGTGTGGACCCAGCATTCAGCTTCTAAAATCTTTTCTACCTCTTTCCTTCACTCCTGTACAATAGGGCACCGAGACTGTTTTCAGAATCTCGGTAATAAGCTCTTGGCTGCATTCAGAAGGTGCGGGGTAACATTATGTTTATAAGATTTCATAGAGGAAGGGGTAGCGTGAAACAAATACATGGGGTTAAATTCAATAGACTTAAGGGTCATTCTCTGGATCCAAGGGGAAATTTCTCTCCAAAATTTTTGAATCTTGGGGCAATACCACCATATATGTAAGAAGGTGCCTTCATGAGAGCATCCCCTCCTACAGCTATGGTCAGCCCCAGGGAAAATCCTAGCTAACCGTGAGAGTGTCCTATACCATCAAGATAAGAATTCTTTCTTCCCCATTCTGATGCTCAGTTTGAACTTCAGCAAGTCACCACATCTACATGCCTAAATGCATTGAGTTGCTGCCATGTGATTGGTTGACTAGCAAATTGTGTTACCAAGCAATTGAACAGATGTACCTAATTAAGTGGCCAGTGAGTGTACATTACCTGAAGTACCCAGGGAGGCTCTATCAAATTATCATTAAAAATGATGTGCCTCCACGCCCCTCCTTTTATAGTAAGACTGCTAACACATAACAACAGACCCTGTCTTTCTAAGTCAACTGACCAAAATTCAAAGTCCCTTGTTGTGCATTACAATTAATTGGGGCAGACAATTTGCCATATTGGTTTGGTGGGTCCTTGAACCGGCTGGGTTCACCTTGGACCCATGATAGACCTTCACCTGAATCATCCATACTTATTGGTTAATTTTTTACTTAGTATGGGTCAGATGAGTGCTGGTGCCCTTGATATACAGTGAATATATATTTTCACTTGGCCAGTATTTAAAAGGGGGTGGGGGCAAAATTGGTCTTGCACAGTAACCAGAAAACAATTATTTGCTGAAATGGTGTTCTCATTACTTTGTTGTCTCTATGTCAATATGTGTATATGGTGTAACTATGCCAGTGGCTGTCCAAGGAATGTGTGGAATGTCATCTCGTTGTTCTGTTGGAGCAGTGTATTTATGTGCATAGTTCCTGTGGCTGATACACTATTAAATGTGGGAAGCTTGCATTTTACAGTTACAGTACACTAAGTTATATGCAGCTGTTCTTATGAATGTGGTCAGCCACAAAAATTCATCAAAACATGGGATTCTAGATCACTCAATCATATAAACAGATGATTACAATGCACAGACGAAACTATAGAAGATTGAATAATAGAAAAGAACAGCTCTCCCAATTTACTTGACTATCTCTGTACAACTTTGCACAAAGTATAAAAGGTTTTTACCCCTTCCTAAATACAAAAGACATCCCCACAAAGTGATTGATCTGCTCTGCCAATGTTGTGCTGAAATCAAAGTTTTTTTTCTTTCATTTATTTAAAAAATGTGTAAACAGGTAGTACAAATGAATGAGAAAACTAGTATGTATTTTTGACATATTTTAGTCATTGCAGAGTTGTCCTAAGGGGTAGCAGGAAAGAAACCTGGAAGCAGGATTTAGGAGAGATATCTACTAATTATTTGTTCTTTACCACACAACACATACTTCTGTGGCTTAGCTTCCCTTCTTGCTGTTTCACTGGTTCTATGCTTGCTCTGAAGAGCAGACAGCATAAAATGGAAAACTAACGCATCTAAAAATGGTTGTAAACCTCTAACATGAAAAATGAACAAAACATATCCTTCTTTAGTGTGTACTTGCCTTAATCCAAAGCATCAAATTCCATTTACATCTGCTGTCTCTTCCCTCTGCTATTTCCAGGAGTAACTTGATATTAGGATTAAAGCAGCTCTTCAGTTAGATCTGAAAAAATTAAAAGCCAGCATCTATAAAAATTGTAGCTTCTTACTTTTAATAAATATATATCTGTTCCAGGATCCAGCACTGTCCTCTCCCAGGCCAGTTTCTTCATCAGTCTTCAGTTCCCAGAGCTGGTTTGTTCACAGGGCCCAGTGACGTCTAATAGTGACCCTTCTGAAAAAATGCACATAAATGCACTACAATGTGTAAAAATGATGCAATGCAGCACTGTAGAATACTCAGCATATGTCAATGCAACTCTTTTTTACATACAACCACCTTGTGAACCAGCCCTTCTGTTTTTTTTTCTAGCTGACAAATGGAAAAACAACATAAAAAAAATTTGGAAAATGTTTGAATGCCTTATTTTTTAAACACTCTTATAGTATCTGACAATTACAGTATTTAACAGCGACACACTGCCATCTTCAGGTTGTTGTGGCATTTGCAGGGTAAAATTAGATTTTTTGTTGAAAAGCTTCCAGCCTTACTTTACCATGTGTGGCAATGTTTTCTTTATGGATATTATAACAGAAAATTGTATACTCACCTTTCCAGAATTTTCCTTTCCTGGTACATCTTCACAGCAGCATACAATGGGGTTGAGGCTCTGCCCCCTCAACCTGATAGGACTGGTTAACTATAAAGCTCTGAAGGATCTAGCCCACGGCATTCTCTGTAACTCTTACCTCAAGGGTGGAACCTGTTTGCTGTCATGAAGATTCATCAGGAAAGGAAAATTACGTAAAGGTGAGTATACAATTTTCTGTTTTCCTGGCACATCATGGCAACATACAATAGTAACTAAGTCTTTAAATGACAGCGCACAAAAAAAATTGTAATGGTCAGTAGCATAAGTATGCACCTGCAAATTCTACTGTCCTGAGCTGAGCTGAGTCCACCTAATAAATCATAATGAAGGTGTACCAGAAAGACCATGTTGCTGACTTGCAAATAATCTAAAGAGACACTCAGCAATGCGCTGTCTACAAAGTTGCCACTGTCCTGGTTAAATGTGTTCGTAAGTCCTCCAGAACAGGAAGGTCTTGTGAAGAGTCAGCTCTTGTCTTAAAAATCCAGGAAGTGACTGTACATGTTGAAGCTGATTCTCCTTTCCTTAAACCATGCAGGACCAAGCATAGATTTCAATTTGACTGAATGAAGAGGTAGCTGCCAAGTAGGCCATCAGAGTTAGGCCAACATCCAGGGGATGTGGTTCTGCTGCTTCACCAAAGAAAGATGGTAAGCTGACTTCCTGTGGAAGGAGCAAGACACTGTAGGGATAAAGCGGTCTGAAGGTTTTACGACTACTCTATCAGGGTAGAATGTTAGGTGAGGTTCCTCGTGTAGAAAAGCTTGCAGCTCTGACACCCTTTCTGCAAGGTTTGTGGCAACCAGAAATATAGAAACATAGAAACGTGACAGTAGAAAAAGAGTGAGTGGTCCATCGAGTCTGCCCGTTTTTTTGTTAACTGTTTTGTCTGAGTATAGATCTATGATTCCCAAGCATGTTTGAAGCTATTTACTGTTGACTGACTCACTAACTCTGCTGGAAGATTACTCCAAGCATAAACTACTCTTTCAGTAAAATATTACATTCTGGGATTATTTTTTTTAACTTTCCTCCAGTTATTTTAAAGTCATGTCCCCATGTTCTTGATTTTGGTTTCATAACAAAAATACTGTCCTCCTGAACCTTATTCACCCCCTTGATGTATTTAAAGGTTTCAATCATATCTCCCCTTTCCCTTCTTTCCTCCAGACTGTACATGTTAAGTTCCTGAAGTTGCTGTTGAAATGTTTTATCTCCCAAACCTTTCACCATTTTGGTTACCTGTCTCTGGACTCATTCTATCTTATCAATATCTTTTTGTAAGTGAAGTCTCCAGAACTGAACACAGTATTCTAAATGAGGTCTAACTAAAGATCTATATAGGGGATTCAGGACCTCCTTCCTCCTGTTGGTGAAATATGGTCTTCAGGGTTAGATTTCAGAGTGTAGACAATTCTGTGGAATAGAAAGAAGGCCTTGATAGAGCTTCATGGACCATAGCAAGTCCCACTTAGGGAACAATGGTTTCCTGAGAGGTCTTAAAATCATGCAAGCCTTTAAGAATTACATCACTAAAGGGTTAAGGGCCCATTGAACCCCTGCTTGGACAAGGCTGAAACTTTTAATGTATTTGAACCTAGGCCCTTGTCCAGCCCCAGTTGTCAGAACTGAAGAACCTGGGCTGGTTCTGGTGGTAATGGATTCCAGGCTTTTTGCTCCACAAGATCTGCAAAGGTTGCCTATATTTTCTGGTAAGACTTTAATTGAGGAGATCTTTCTGGCTTGAAGCAAAGTAGCCACTACCACCACTGAGTACCCTTGACTTAGTAGCCTCCACCTCTCAAATTCCATGCCATCAAATGTAGTCTATTGGGGCTGGATGACAAAACTGGCCTTGGGAAAGCAGACCCAGTGTCTCTGGCAGAGGCAGTGGTGGCTCACTGCCCGTTCACATATATGCGGATTGGATGCGGTTTGAACTGCATCCAATCCGCATGACATATGAAAAAACAATGCTTCCTATGGTGCCTGTTCACATATGTCCGGTGCATTGGCAGTGCAGATTCAGTGGGGTTTTAAAAAGAGTCATGTACTATTTCTGAGCAGTGCAGTCCGGTTCAGGTGCACACTACAGGCTATTGACTTCTATGGGAACCGTTTCTAAACTGCATATGTGTAAACAAGATAAGATCCTGAGCCAATCCTGTCCTGAACTTGACATAAACCTGACATGAACTGTGAACAACTACTGTATCAATTAGCTGTGAAACCTGAGCTTCAATCTGCAATGCACATGTGTGAATCAACTCTCAATGCTTCATTCTAGGAGAGAAGGCAACCAGAACCTCCTTGGCCAAAATGGTATACTTGCAATTATCATTACTGGAATCTGCTTGAGCCTTGGGAGATAGATGCACCTCAACTGAACGTTTCTCTGACAGCGTAAGAAGTCTACACCTTCCACTATTGGGTATGGTCCTCTCACTGGAAATCTGTCACATTTCCAGGGAGTTGTTGCTATATTCACCTGGGAAGATCCTGGTTTGTAGTTGTAGTGCTGTTCAGCGCTGTAGTAGTTCATTGTCTCTTCCTGTCAGTGTGTATCTGCCTGCCCGTATTAGGTACGAGCACACAGATACACTAAGAATTCTGCAGGAGTCCTGCATGGCACCCATGATCTGCTGATGATGAGTGCAATACATTCTAGGCTCCAAGTAAAAAAAATTAAAAATACACATTTTGTACCAGCAAAAAGATATGCATTTATTATTTTTTTCTAAAAAGGCGAACTTATCCTTTAACTGTCCTTGCGGCTCTATTAGGCAAGTCAAGTGGTCCCTTTAATGTCTTCATCCTCCTATGAACTTCCCCATTCGGACGCCATATGCTGGCTCCGGCTGGAAGTGCTAGACAATTCAGCCACCAACTGAGTAGAGTAGTGACTCTTTGGCTGATTTTTTAATCAAAGCCGCTACTTTCCTGACATTCGTTTAATTGTTTGTTGCCGCTTCATTCAAAGAGACTTGACATATTAGCTTATTTATATATTATTTTTTTATTACAGGTACTTATAAAGCGCCGTCAATTCAGGCAGCGCTTATCCTACATATATAGGATGTAGGATACAATGGGCTTGAGCTCCGCCCACTCAACCTGATTGTATTGATTATCAATTCTCTTTCTCTTTCTTGTCCTCCTGTGATCATGACTGGAGTTACAGGGTATCTCTTACTGCTTGTCGCCCCAGCCAGGTTCAGCCTATCCTGGGTGGAAGGCAATATTTGTTTTCTGTTTTGTACAATGTGGCTACTGAAGCTGGCTCTGTTTTGTACTTATAAACCATTGCAACTCCAATAAAGTGAATATTTAAAAAAAAAAAAGAAATTCCAGCCTGGTTTTCATTGTGGCAAAAGTGATCTAGTGATCACATCATCGACAGCAACACCTACTGGTTGTCAATTATTAATAGGGACCAGAGTTGTCAGTGACATATATCATTAAATACTATACATAAATGCAAACTTATTTAGAAAAAAAAATAGCATGTTAATAACATTATTTACATTCTACAAATCTATTACACGTATATAAAAATTAATAAATAGATTATACTACATCTATAAGTACAATAATAATAATAATAACAGAGGTCAAACTGATTGAGAATCATCATAAAAAGAGACAGAAATAACCATTTTTAGTCACTTTCGAGCTACAAATATTAGTGATATATTTACACAATGCACTGGTCTCCTTATGTACAAAAATTGCAAGCTTTTATTTATCAGCTATTGTTCCAGCTTTCCTTCCTTTCTGGAACACCCAGAGGAAAGTGAATGTCCCTTGATTGTTGCTGCTTATTTGATATTATAATGGGACAAGAAGAATCCATACTATCAAACACAAAACTAGGTAATTGCTTATTTTTGATATGCTATTGGCTCCAGATTTTACATTTTGTAACTACATACACATCGTATGTCCAGTAATCTCTAATGTAGTCTTATTCCCATGGCTTTCAATAATTAGAAATAGCAACCACAATGGTTTGATTTAGAGTGTTGGACAAGTGTATCAACGATATTGCTACTTAGATATTGTCACTTTCTAAGAAATGATCGAAATTTGAGCCATATGTGGCAGCCTTTATTTTGCTGATAGCCTCTCACTGTCTCTTAGGTCAAGACTCCATTCTGATTTAGGCTGCTGTCCATACCTCCCAACTTTATTCTTGAGAATGAGGAAAACTTCACGGAGACAGTGACCCACGGCATGTTTTGGCTAAAAGTGGATGTGGTTAAATTAGGTTGGCCAGGAGGGGACAATGTCCCTCAGCGCCAGGGGCATTGCTTGCATTGTAAAAACTTGAGGCGCTTTTGGCCACCCCAGGGAAAGTAGTAATGTGGTGCAGGCATGGTGGCGAACAGTGGCTGTAGCCACAATGTTAACAGCGAGGGGAGTAGGGAGTGAGGGGAGTGGGGCTTATGGGGCATGGTTAAACCAAACCTGGGGTCCTTGTACCTATATAATATGCTTTGATTCTGTGCCAAAAACAAGAGTCTTACTAACACATAGAAACCTCAGCATAATCATTAAAAAGAAATAAAAAGCACTGCCATTACGTATGCTTTTATGCACTGAAAATATACAGAAAGCAAACACTTTTTTCTGAGCTTACCCTAAAGAAGAACTTAAAGTATTCAGGGACTGCTTAGTAACCAGCAACTGTTGAGACAATGAACACGTTGGTGAGAATTATATAATGTAATATATATAGTGCAGGAGTCTGTAAGGCTGTGAGTGCAGGGGTCTAGGGTGTGCAATGCATAGCGTACAGGGGTTCGAGGTGTGTAATATATAGTTTTCAAGGGTCAAAAGTGTGCAACGCACAGAGCACTGCTGTCAGCGCTGGGTTTATCAGTATGTGACATACAGAGATCAGGATCCAGGAGTACGTAATGCACAGAATGCAGGGGCCAGGAGTGTATAATGAACAGTAGGGGCCAGGAATGTATAATGAACAGTAGGGGACAGGCATGTATAATGAACAGTGGGGGCCAGGAGTGTATAATGAACAGTAGGGGACAGGAATGTATAATGAACAGTAGGGGCCAGGAGTGTATAATGAACAGCAGGGGACAGGAATGTATAATGAACAGTAGGGGCCAGGAGTGTATAATGAACAGCAGGGGACAGGAATGTATAATGAACAGTAGGGGCCAGGAGTACAAAAAAAAAGAGTGCAGGAGTCAGAGGTGTGCAATTCACAGCTTAGGAGTCAGGCAATTGCAAAATTTCCCCCCATAATGCTCTCCCCTACTTTCAGCAAAAATCGCCTGCTCCCCACCCCAAAAAAATCTAGCACAACTCTTCATTCTTACCCCACCCTGCACAAATCTTTGCCCCCCCCCCCTCACCAGCACAAATCTCCCCTGAAAAAATCCTATTCTACTCCCCAAAATAGCTCCTCCCAGAGCAAACCCTTCTCCCCTTCCCCTCTCTCAGCATAAGTTCCAGCCCCACCCCTTCCCAACACAAATCCTCTTCCTTTGAGCAAAAATCCCTCTTCAGAACAAATCTGACTCCACTCAGCCAAATTTCCATCCAAGCACAAATCCTCTCTATTCCTTAATTCAAACTCCAAATACACATCCTCTTCTCCTCCCCATACAAATGCTTTTCTCTTCCAAAGCCATCCTCAGCAGAAATCATCCTTCATCCTTCCCCCCCAAACCCTCCTCCTGAACAAATCTCCCCCTCCCCCCAATCCTTCCTCCCAACACAAATCCTCTTCCTTTCCCAGCAAACCCTCCCAGAAAAAAATCCTACTCCAACCAAATCCCCTAACCAAGCACAAATCCTCTCCCCCATCCATTTCCCCACCAAACACAAATTTTCTTCTTCTCCCCACACAAATCCTTTTCCCCTCTAAGTCACTCGCCAGCACAATCCATCCTTCCCTTCAATATCCCTTCTCAGAACAAATCCCCCCATGTCCCCTTCCCAGAATAAATCCTCCTTTTCAAATCCCCCACCCTCAATTAATTCCTCTTCACCCCTAAATCCCCACAAATCCTCTTCACTCTGAAATTCCCTCTTCCAGCACTACCTCCCTTCATCGTGACACAAATCCCTCCTCCCCCCAATTTCCCCTAGCTAAATCCTCCTTTCCCAAATCCCCCTCCCCGCAGTAATTCCTCCCCTTCTTCTTCCAGCAAAACTCCCCCCCTTCTAGCACATCCCCTGCCCCAAATTCTCTCCCCTCTTCTAGCACATATCTTCTCCCCCAAATTCCCCCTCCCAGCAAACCCCCCCCAATTCCCACCCAGTACAAATCCTCCTTCCCCCAATCCCCCCTCCCAATACAAATCCCCCATACCCCCCTTCTACCACAAGTCTTCTCCCTTACTAAAGGGAACAAATGCCAGAACAAATCCTCCTTATCAAATCCCCCACCTTCAATTTCGTCCTCTCAGGACAAATCCTCTTCACCCCCAAATCTCCCCTTCCAGCACTACCTCCCTTCACCCTGGCACAAATCCCTCCTCCCCCCAATTTCCCCCTAGCACAAATCTTCCTTTCCCCAATCCCCCTCCGCGCAGTAATTCCTCTCCTCTAAACTCCTTCTTCCAGCAAAACTTCCCCCTTCTAGCACAACTCCTGCTCCAAATTCTCTCCCCTCTTCTAGCACATATCTTCACCCCCAAATTCCCCCTCCCAGAACCCCCAATTCCCACCCAGTACACATTTTCCTTCCCCCAATCCCCCCTCCCAGTACAAATTCCCCATACCCCCCTTTTAGCAGAAGTCTTCCCCCTTACTAAATTGCCCCCCAGCACATAGGCCTTGTTTACAAGGGTGATTATGTCTATATTGCATGAATAGGCCATTTTGTTGCCTTCCAGGTGCTGCATGGAGGCAGCCCATTGAAGTCTATTGGGTTGTGTGGCCACAGGGACACAGCCACTTGTCCTAATGTGACAGGTGTGGACCATCTCTAGTTCTTCCTTCTCCAGTCAGCAGTAGGTGGGCAGGGCCCAGAGTTTTTCCCTTTGCTCCGATGTTTGCCAGCCTGCAGGGTACCCAGAATGTCAAAATCGCAAGTCCAATTAATGATGCTGCTTTGAAGCTGCCCAGGGGCAGACTGTGGTATGCCCAGGCACCCCACAGGAGATGCGGGGCAGGTACCCTACATTCCCGGTGAGAGCACACCCCTGTGAGGTACATTAATGGAGCCCAGTGCTTGATCGAGTTCCAGCACTGGGCTCTGGACTCCAGCTGGAATTGGGGGACACCGGGATTTCCTTGAAATCTCAAGCTGGTCCCGTTGAGTCCGGGACGATTGGGAGGTATGTCTGTCTGTTCAGCCATGGATAGCCCTGATCATACACTGCCAGGGATTGGCCCAATTTTGAACAGTTTGTAACCATCCTTGCTCAACAGAAGTTGACTGTTTGATCAACTTCTGTCAACAGGCCGTTTTGGAATGTTTTTCTCAATCAGCGTCTGCAGCCAATCAGCTACAACCACTGATCAGTGTATTCTGAAAGCTGCAGGTGCCACTGTCAGAATACAATGTTTCGGTGGAAAATGAATTCCTCCATCCATCTTGATTGTGTGGATGGAGAAATCTGTTAGATTTTTTTTGTTCAGACCTCTGGCTGATTGGAAAAAACAACAATATATGGCCAGCTTTAAACATTGAGGTTGTTTTTTTAAGGCTCTTTTTTAAAATGTCAAAAAGGGAGAGGTATACTGTAGTTTACTTGGATGAACTGAGCAGGCTTAAGATTGCACTGCACTTCCAATATCAGTGCAGCCAGCCACAGGGTGCCTGATTGCTAGCCACCATAGCACAGTGTCACTATACCAGTGCAGTCAGCCAGGCCCATAATTGCCTTCACACCAGTACAGTGTTGCTAGACCAGTGCAGCCAACAACAGTGTCCTTGATTGCCACCACACCAGCACATTGTCATCAGACTAGAGCAGCCATCCACAGTGTTCCTTATCACCACCACACCAGTACAGTGTTACCATACCAGTGCAGCCAGCAACAGTCCTCCTGATCGCTGCCACACCAGACCAGTTCAGCCAGCAACAATGTTTCTAATCATCACTGCACTATGGTCAGTGTCACCAGACCCATGTAAACTGGCAACAGTGTACTTGATGACTAGCCACACCAGTCCCAGTGCCACCAGACCAATGTAAGCCAACAACAGTGTTCCTGATCACTGCAACCTCAGTGCCAGTGTCACCAGACCTGTGTAAACCAGCAACAGTGTTCTTCATGACTAGGTACCAGACCAAAGTAAGCGAGCAATAGTATTCCTGATCACTGCCACACTAGTGTCGCCTCTGTCTTCCACCTATACTGATCTTGGTCTGTTTATTGAGCCCGTTTCTGCCTGCTGTAGGGACCAATCCTTTGCCTGTTTGTTGACCACATCTCTGCCTGCTACCTGAACTGACCCATCTGCACATCCCGCTGATTAGGTTCCTGCAAGACTGCAGTTTCAGCCATCCACAACTGCACTCCTGGAACCACAGGGACACTTTTATTTACCCTTTGTTCATCATCTTCATCTTCATCATCAGCTACACTAAGCTATATTTCTGATTACTTATACAGTGGTGAGCATTACAGCACACAAGATACAGTGCCCGGTACATAATCAGTCCAATCATTGCAAAAGTCTCACAAATGTGGTATCCCCATACTCAAGAGAAGTAGCAGAATGTGTTTTGGGGTGAAATTCTAAGTATGTCCAGTGTGTTAGATATATCTTATTACTTTACAGTTTCATGTAAAGAAAAAAAAATGTAATTTTATTTCCACATTTTCCAGAAAACTGTGGCAAAAATGACACCTTCAAAAACACATTGTACCTCCTACAAATGCCTTGGGAAGTCTACTTTTCAAAATGTAGTTATTTTGTGGGTGTTTCTACTGTCCTGGCATCCCAGGCCCTACCGCAAGGTAGTCTTGAAATTAGATGCCTAATTCAAACCCTTAAAAGCCTAAAGGTGCTCCTTGGATTTTGAACCCCTCTATGCAGATAGGCTGCAAAAAAGTCTCACATATGTGGTGTCCCCATATTTGGGAGGAGTACCAGAATGTGTTTTGGTGTTTATTCGTAAGTATGCCCATGATGTGTGCTAGAAATATCCTAATAATTTACAACTTTGTGTAAAAAAAAAAAGTGAATTTTTTTTAAGAATCAGATGCCTAATTTTATATCCATTGAAAGCCTGAAGATGCTCCTTGGATTTTGGGCCCCTCTATGCCACTAGGCTGCAAAAAAAAAGTCTCATATAAGTGGTATCCCTATGCTCAGGATAAATAGAAGAGTGTTTTGGGGTGTAATTCTAAGTATGCCCATGCTGTGTGGGAAAAATATCTTATTAATTGACAGATATGTGTAAAAAAATACATTTTCATTTACTTTCTTCCTTTTCTGAAAAACTGTGGCAAAACAAAATGTAATGTTCAAAAGATTCACTATGCCTATAATTAAATACATTGGAAAGTCTACTTTGAACAATGTGTTAATTTTTCTCCTGTTCTGGTACTTCAGGGCCTTAGGAAATGTGATAGGAAATCAAATGCCTTCTTTATGTCCCTTGGAAGCCTGAAGGTGCCCCTTGGAATTTAGGCCCCTCTATGTATCTATGCAGCAAAAAAGTCTCATATGGTATCTCCATACTCGGAACGAATAGATTAATTTGTTTTGGAGTGTAAATATAGCTATGCTGTTAGTGAGGAATTGAAAAAATAAACATCTTTCTTTACTTTCTTCATTTTCTAAAAAATGTTGCATGCTTCTTACTAAACATCTTGGAGTGTTTTCTTTCCAAGAATGGGTCATTTTGGGATTGTTTGTACTGTCCTTGCATTTTCGGGCCAGTCAGAACGTTTCAAATATACATACCATAGTTTGAAGACTCTATAACTTACATTTAACCTACATTTATGAAGGGAGCTTATTTATTTGCAAAGTTTTTAAAAAATAAAAAAACAGTGACAATTAAATAACACCAAATGAGAGCTATATCTGTCTCAAAAGAATGATATAAAACTAATTTAAGTACAGTGTTGTACGGTCGAGTAATTGACAGTCAATGTGATAGACCCAACTGGGACAGGGGCTTTTGGAAGGGACTAGGGGCTAGCCTTCAACCCACTGAGATTATGGATGAAGAAGGACAGGAAATGGCAGCTGAATTTCAGTGGAGACTGCAGGAAGCTCTGGCCTAGTTTAATGGCTCTTTCTCGGGAGAAGGTGAGCTGGACTGGAAGGGTGCGATTAAAAAAAGACTGTGGAATGAGACCCTCAAGGAGGTTTAGGTTGTCCAGGGAGAATTACTTTCAACCACAGAGCAGCATTTTTGTGATCAGCTTGCATTGCGAATACCAGTCCTAGGTGAACATCCTTGGGAGGAATGGCTGATGGAGCAGGAGAGGCTGGTCCAGATGGAAATGGTGCTGGACAATGGGTATGGGCGCTGCATTGGTATGCTATCAAAGTTTGTCCTTGACTGAAGAACAGCGATCCCATAGGAGGCTAGCCCCTAGTCCCCTCTAAAAGCCCCTGTCTTGGTTTGGTTGGTCACAGTGCTGAAAACTAAAAATGGCTTGGACAGAAAGCAGGTATAACATGCTGGTTAATATATTATACACTAAAGAAAAAATAAAAAAGTGAGCGCTCTCCAGTCAGCAGCCAATGCACTCAAGACAATCTCAGCAAAACCTTCCAAAATATACAAAAATAAAAAGTGAGGCGCTATTAAATTGTGTATCTAGAAAGTCACATATATTTCTCAAATGATCTAAGAGACACACTGTGATATGTAGCACAAAGAGAGGTTATGGCTGATACATCAGGTGATATTATATGTCCAGACAAGTTGTCGCAGGATCCTGCGTAGGGATCAAATGATAAGAATGCGCACTCACCAGACACGTTATAGGTATGCGCATTTGATTTATATCCACTGGAAATCCCTCATCTGTTGGGGAAGGTAAGCATTCGTCTGGGAGCAGATGGTCCTGATGTTCCCTCTTAGTGGTGTATAATAAGCAGCTTCCAGGTCCAGAGATCCCCTTAAGGCTGGATAGACTTTTCCTCTGGATATAGAACTCCCTCCGGTGGTAATGGTGGGTAATAGGATACCCTGGAAGTTATTAGCTCCAATAGGAGCCAAAAAAGTGCCTCATAGTGTAGTATGGTAAAACCAAAAATTATAAAAATGATGCAAGTAAAACAGGGTAGAAACACTAAAAGCAATAAAATGAAATGCAAGGTGTTACTGACCCTAAAATATGGTGGCCGCCGGGCCTCCTCGTAGCTCCAGGCGGCTAAGACGTCACGCTCTGTTGGCTCCTCCTAAGGCCTTTCGTGCCAATGCACATCATCAGAGGGGAGGCCAACAGCAGCATGACAGACCTCTATCCCCTATATAGCCTTATGTGGCGGTCGCACGTGTGCATACCGGCGCGGCCATTTTTATAAATTATACACTGTACAGTGTATCCAGCAGTTATTCAAAGCAGCTTACAATTCCATTGTGCATAATTTTTCTCTTTCTAATGTTAGTACTGTTTTAGTAGCTGAAGTTAAAAACTTAAGTTTACCGTAGGAGAAACATAAAATGTTCAGTCTGTTTTGTTTCATCTCACTATCAGTACAATACATTCCTTTTATATATACCGTGTTTTATATACAGATAACATCAAGCACCCCAGCTTTATTTACAGTGTGGAAAGTTCAAACTTCAGATGAATCTGCTATGCTTATTTTCTGGCACTTTTTGTTTACAAGTTGAAATCAGTATTGTTTGTTAGAAAATTATTTGTAATCCCCAAACTTTATATATATTTTTTTTAGCAAACACCCTAGAGAATGAATTGACAATTTTTGCAATTTTTTATGTCACAAGTTGTTTGCACAGAGGTTTTTCAAATTCAATTTCTAAAAATAAATACATTTTAATACATTAAAACAAAACAAAACACAATATATACCCAATTTTTTGTAAACTATGAAAGATGATGTTATGGAAAGTAAATAGAAACCTACCAGTTTAACGCACCCCCATCCCAAGGAGGGATAGGGGTGCTTTAAACTTTTTTAAAACATTTTTTATTTTTACTGTCCCTTTATTATTTTTTACATCACTTTTATTCATATTACAAGTAATGTAATTATCCCTTGTAATAGAAATCAGGATGACAGGTCAAAAAGACCCCAAATCTTTCCTTTACCTTTAAAAGCAAAAGAGAAAAAAATGTTTAAAAAAAAAAAAAATTGTTTACATCCGCCACATCTGTCATGACGTTGCTTCAGTCCTCCAAGGCCATAGAGGTGAACAAAAACAATAAATTCTCCCATCACTTCTGTGACCAGCCGGCCTCACCATCTGATCGTTTCAGCGCCAGTTAAAACCGTAAGACCGAAAAACATCGGCGGGAGGCAGGGGGCGCTAATGAAAGCTATCCAGTGGCTAATGCTTTCATGAGCAAGCCAGCCGCTAGCTGAAAAAAATACAGGGGTTATGGCTGAAGATATCAGCCATACATTTACATATTGTGGTCGAAAAGTGCTTAAGCACACATCAATGAAGTCAATAGGCTTGACAGCAAGTTGCCATATTTTCCATACATACTGGGTCTCAGAAGGAGTGTCTTTTGCATAAAGCAACATTTGTGACAGAAATCTATTGCTGACCTTCTGAAAATGCTAATTCCCTAGCTAAAGAGTTCTCATTTCATCCTGAGGTTCCTGATCTGTATGTTTGTTCCCATTAAGTAACTCAGAGTACTGAAGGTAGAGACTGCCAGGAAGCTGGAATTTTTAAAGAAAGGCAAGTAATGTCATCTTACACAATTTTTCCAGTACAGGTTTCCTTGAATGACCCATTTGGAGTCATTCTCTTACAATCTCCATGTGTGCAGCAGAAAGTTGCACCCACAGCTCCATTCCTAGACACAGCAGATACCTATTTAAAATAACTGCAACCAGAGTGAATGTATACTTATATTGTAACCGTAATGTGGATTAACTGCCAGTTTGATCATTCATATACAGTACACATACAACAGGGAAACACATAGCAATACATATTTACTAGAACCTGGAAAGTGGCAACAAATAGCCCAGGGCCAGTGGATCACAACATCTTTAGTTTAAGCCAGTGAGACTGCGATAGCTGCTGGCCACCTTGTGTCATCATAAAGACAAAATCCTGCATAAATTAAGAAACAGCTGAGGACTGCCAGAGATGCCCAGTCAGGCACATAGAATTGATCTTATTATTACTTAAAGCTTCAACTACAACTGAAATGTACTTTTTACATTTCTGGGCAGCACAGTGGATAAATGGTTAGCACCAGGGGCGGACTGACAACTCATGGGGCCCCCGGGCAATAGGGGATCATGGGGCCCCTGTGTCCTTGCCCAAACTCAAAAAAGCCTATGAAAAAGGTACCAGGGGCATCTCATGGGGCCCCCTACTGACCCGGGCCCTCGGGCAGTGACCGAGTTTCAAAATGGTCAGCCCGCCCCTGGTTAGCACTTCCGCCTGGCAGTACTAGGGTCATTGGTTCGAATCCCAACCACGGCACCACCTGCCTGGAGTTTGCATGTTCTCCCTGTGCCTGCGTGGGTTTCCTCCGGGTACGCCGGTTTCCTCCTATACTTCAAAGACTTGCTGGTAGGTTAATTGGATCCTGTCTAAATTGGCCCTAATATGTGTATGTATGAATGTGAGTTAGGGACCTTAGATTGTACGCCCTTTGAGGGTTAGGGACTGATGTGAATGTACAATATATATGTAAAGCACTGCGTAAATTGACGGCACTATATAAGTACCTGAAATAAATAAATAAATATTTGATGTTATGCATTCTGCCACATTACATTCTGCAAGTACAATCCTCAATGAGCTGTGGAGTGCTGAATTTAGAGCTACCAAAATAATCACATAAACCTCAGAAACACAACAATGTAAGTTCAGTCTAATTAATTATTGAATCAGCAATTTAGACATTTTCTTATTTTCCTGAATATTTCCATGGTGACCAACCTAATATGGAGAGAAATAAACATTTCAGGAATTGTATAATTTGCCACAGATTTGACAAATGGTGTAGCACATATATTCAGGAAATTCATATTTTGTAATTTGCCATTTTGCCTGATCTGCAAATGTAAGAGTAGTTAGCAGAGATACTGTATATGGTGACTGTATCGAATGGTTAAAGGGGCACAATTCATCACCACAGTAGACTTTTAGTGGGTTGCTGTAATTGGTGTCTGTGGCAGCTCATTGAAGGAGGCTAAGGTTGTCACCAAAGACCATGAATTATCACTAAGATGATTGAACTGCTCTGGAGACTTCATGGCTGTAAGCTGGAGTTTGCTTCAGTACCTCAATGAGACAAGTGGGCATAAAAAGGCCCACACACCTCTTCATTCCACTCCCTGCACATCTCCTGCACCTCTGCAAGATTCTCTTGCTGCATCAGTGGCCTTTAGTGACAGAGAGCGGAGGTTCTTTTCACCCCATCAGTTGTTCATCTTTCAGGATGGGTGTAGCATTTTGGCACGATTTTAAAGGCAAATTTGTCTTTATTCCATTTTCAACAGTTTAACAGTACATGGCATGGAGGAAAAATGAAAACAGGTACAAGTGCACATACATAAGAAAAGCCATCGCACAAATGTGACAATGATTCATGTGAATAGGTGAACATAGTTCCATATAAAAAAAAAAAGAAAAATGTAAGGATCAATAACATAATGGCATGTATTAAGAAGATATGAATAAATATTGTGTCGAGGAGGGCATCCACGACGAGATGTAGGAGACAAAATGAGCTATTTCCGCATAAACTAGAATATGAATCAGAATCCAAACGAAAACAAAACAAAACAAGAACCAAACAAAACAAAACAAAAAAAAGGGGAGGAAGAAAATAGAAGGAGAAGAGAAAAAAGGAGAAGTCAGTTGGAGAGATAATGAAAGGTAAGAAGAGAGGGTGATTGGGAGACGGGGACGGCAAAAAGCAGGACTGAGGCTGTCCTCTTCCAGGACCCCTCGGGGCGACCCCACCAGCCACATCCGATGTGAGCCACAGGGCCAAACCGGTGGACCCCCCGGAAAAAATGGAATCGGGGGAGCAAGCACAAATCAGTCAGGGCCCTCACGAAGAGGAGGAGAAATGGAGCCAGACCGACCACAGTAACTTGTGTTTATCATAGGTATCATTGGAATACGCCAGCATTTTCTCCATACGCATGATATCATTGTGTACAGACACCCACAGTGGAAGAGATGGGGGGGGTGGTTGTTTTCCAGAAAAGGGGTATCAATTGATGAGCCGCAGAAAGAAGAAAGCGCAATAGGCTTTTCTTTTGCTTTGTCAATGAGCCCGGTAATATAGAGAGTAGAGAAATCTCTGGCGCAGGGGCCAAGGACTCACCATAGACCCTGTGAAACACCGCAAAAACCTGTCGCCAGAATGGTTGTATTTGGTCACAATCCCACCAAATATGGAGCTTCGTACCAACAGCTTTAGTAAAAAGCCAGCAGAGATTGGATGTAGAGGTAAAATTGTGTGCAGGGAAAGGGGGTTCCTATACCAGCGAGAAAAAAGCTTAAAGTTTTTTTCCTGGGTGAAGTGTAACGACGTGGACAGGGGCGGACTGACCATTTGGAAACTCAGGCGCTGCCCGAGGGCCCGGGGTCAGTAGGGGGCCCCATGAGATGCCCCTGGTACTTTTTTCATAGGCTTTTTTGAGTTTGGGCAAGGACACAGGGGCCCCATGATCCCCTATTGCCCGGGGGCCCCATGAGTTGTCACTCCGCCCCTGGACATGGACCAGTCCACCGCCAAAATGTCTTTACCTAGGTCTCGATTCCATGCCTTGGTATAGGGAGGGAGCTCAGAATGAAGTGCATTGTGTAACACTTTATAGAGGGAAGCTCAGCGGGTCAGGAGGGAACACAACCGCTCAAACTCAGAGAGTGGGCATTGAGTGAAGGAGGAAGAATATAAATATTTGCAAAATGAAGAAAGATGTAAAGTGGTTAACCAATCCTTAGATCTACCCTGAAGAAGTGGGAGACCCGACTGGGGGCAAATAAATTCTCGAGCCAGGAGGCACGTGTAAAGGGACGGATAGCAGAAGAGCCAAACCCTGGAGAGAGAGCAGGGTTGTCAAATAGGGGTGATAAAGGAGAGGGGTCAGAGGATAAGAGAGCAATGACACCCCATTTATACCACAGCTGGAGTACAACCACAGTCAATAGGGACAGACTGTAAAAACGCTGATTGTCTTGGCTGTAACCCCATGGTAAAGCCCGGAGGTCGATCTAGGATAGATCTTGTTCTATCATACAAGAGGCTTTACGGAAGGGTCTGGGAAACCAATCAAGCATCCGAGCTAGTAGAGTGGCTCTATAATACAACTCAAAGTCTGGCAAACCCACTCCGCCTCCGAGCTTCGGGTAAGTGAGTAACATATATTTTAATCTGGAAAATCCTCAGTGCCAAATAAATCAAATCAAAAGGGAGCGTAGAGAGAGAAAGAAGTTCTTAGGCACGGTAATCGGTATAGTTTGAAAAACGTACAGAAACTTAGGTAAAGTATTCTTCTTGAGGGTGTTGATGTGGCCGTACCAGGGCAGGGCCGAGGCGCCCCATAAAGCCAGGTCTGTGCGAATACGGGAAAGCAGGGGTAAATAATTAAGGGAGTATAGAGCATTAAGGTCAGCAGAAATCATGACCCCTAAATACGTAATAGCCTTTGGTCGCCATTGAAAAGAGAAGTTAGAATGGAGATTCGCCAATATGTGGTCAGGTAAGGAAATATTCAGGGTCTCTGTTTTAGAGATATTAAGCTTGAAGTTACTGTAGAGACCAAATCTGTAGAATTCATGGAAAAGACTAGGAGTGAGGTAAGTGGCTGTTGGACGTAAACCAAAAGGTCATCTGCGTACAGGGATAGTTTATGGTGTGGGGAGGGAGTGCGGACGCCAAAATGTTTGAGTCGTTAGCTCGAATAGCTCTCACAAGATATTCCATTACTAAAACAAAAAGAAGGGGCAAGAGGGGACAACCCTGTCTAGTTCCATTCGATATGGGAAAGGGTGGAGAAACTGTACCATTCACCAGGACAGACGCCGAAGGACGAGAATAAAGGGACATAATCCGAGCTAGGAAACGCGGACCCACACCTATCTGTTCTAGGGTGAGATGAAGAAAACGCCAATCTACGTGATCGAATGCCTTCTCAGCATCAAATGAAAGGAGGCAAGCCCTTAAATCGTGCTGCTTAATATAAGAAATAAGGTGCATTGTTTTAGAAGTGTTAGCCCTTGCTTCACGACCGGGAACAAAAACAACCTGATCATGGTGGATCAAGGTTGGTAAAAAAGAAGAGAGGCAGTTTGCTAGAAGTTTAACAAAAAGCTTAACGTCCAGATTAAGAAGAGGCATCAGGCGATAGCTACTGCAGAGAGAAGGGTCTTTACCCGGCTTAGGGATAACCAAAATATTGGCTGATAAAAAAGCCGAAGAAGGTACATTCAGGTCGTCAATAAGATTAAAACCCAGGTCTAAAAGTGGGGCTAGTTGGGCAGCAAATGTTTTATAAAATCGTGGGGTAAACCCGTGCGGGCCCAAGCATTTACCAGATTTCAGGACCTTAATTGCCCCTAGAACTTCTGTGATCGAGAAGGGCTCCTCCAAATCTAGAACATCTTGGACCTCCAAAACAGGCAACTCTGTCTCCACAATATAGTGGGATATAGTTCTTAAGAGAGGAAACGAGAGGGGCAGCGGGGTTAGTCGCAAATAAATTATAACATTGAGAATAATAACGCTCAAACGCAGAAGAGATTCCTTTGTTGTGGTGGAGTTTAGTGTTGTCAGGCACCTTGATATGTTGGATCGGTCGACGGGACGGTCGAGGGTGGAGTGCACGCGCCAGATGTTGGCCACATTTATTAGCTAAGGAGTAATGAGTGGTGCGCGCTTTGTCTCAGGCAACAAGGGAGGAGGAATCTAAAAGTTGGAGCAAGTCTCTACGAGTGTTAGATAAGGTCACTGCGAGAACCGGATCTAGTGTGCGTTTATGGGAGAATTCTAAGCGCGCAATGAGTGAAAAAAGGTCGACGCATCTCTGTTGTACGAGCCTTTTTGAGGCGAGAGCCGTGTTTGATAAGAACACCTCGAAGGACACATTTAAGGGTCTCCCACTGAGTTAAAGGGCTGGTAGTGTCCAATGCGTGATCAGAAACAAAGTCTTGGATGGTCTTCTTAACCTCCGCGACACATAAGAGAATTTTGAGCCACGAGAAGTGACATAAAGGCGAAGGTCTGTCTTGAAGTGTAAGATGGATTGGGGCGTAGTCCAACCATAAGAAATGACCGAGAGAGGATGAAATCGGATAATCTAGAAAAGACTATGAAACAAAGAAATAGTCTATACGACTATAGGATGCATGAGCTGCGGAGTAAATACTATAGTCTCGCTCCGAAGGGTGTTGGATACGCCAGACGTCCACTAAGTGTAAGTCGTGCAAACATGATTTGACTTGCGATAAGAACGAGGAGGAGGAAGAAGATTTACCTGGAGAGGTGTCTAGATCCGGAGAAAGAGCTATGTTGAAATCTCCTCCGACAATAAAACAGGGACCCCCAAAAGCGGACAATTTGGAAAGGACCGCTGTGAGAAATGTAGCCTGATCTTGATTGGGAGCATAAACGTTCGCCACTGTAAAGACGAAATTATGATATTTCAATTTAAGGAAAAGATAGCGACCAGCTGGATCAACTAGTGAGTCCAAGACCTCCGGGCCAAACGTATGATGAAAAGCCACCGATACACCTCTAGATCGCTCCTGCGGATTATTACTATGATACCATTGCATATAATAGTGGTTGTGTAGGGCTGGGATACCATCGGAGCGACAATGAGTCTCCTGGAGGAGCAAGATCTGCGATTTAAGTATAGCATCTGGCTCTGCTTCTCTGGGGTGTTAAAGCCCCTGCAATTAATAGAGGAAAATTTGATCAGGGTCATAATTATCTGAGGTAGAGGAAAGAGGGGGAGAGTGTATCACCAATGGAGCTCCGCCAAACCAACCCTGACCCCCGAGGAGAGAGAGAGAGAAAAAAAAAGGTAAGAAAGGCAGAATTAGCGAAAAGGGGGAAAAAGCTGAGGAGGAAAGAGCAGAAAAAAGGAAAATGAGCAGAAAAAACTAATAGACAGATGAACTGTCTAGATAACATACAGTGTGGTACTACGTATTACACTGAAGGCCTAGCGGGGGAACGTCAGAGGTGCATGTGTCTGATCCCGAACCAGGTCCCCTGCAGGCAAATAACAACCTAGAAGAAGGCCACCCTCGGTGAGGATGACCTCCTCCCATGAAACATGTTGAGTAAACCTTCGAACAGGCATGAGAACACAAAAAAAAGGGAAGAACCCCTAGCCCCCTCCCCCTGACAATAAACATAAGCATAACACAGTAACAACTGGGTATGAATAAATAAAAAAAAAAAATAATAATAAGGGGGCCCAGGACCTCCGAGACTATGGCCGAAGGCGTCTCCGTCCACCGCAGCAAACGTCGGTGGCAGAACCCAAGGGCCAGCCCCAAGTCACAGCCCCGGAGCCCAACAAACAACTGGCTTAAGTGTAAGGCACAGGTCCAAAAAGAGCAACCAACAGGTTATATCAAAAACTTGAGGAGAAAGGAGGGGAGAAACCTCCCAGTTGACTCGGAGATCTGGGATCTGCTGGAAGGAGGATCTGGAACGTTTCTTCTTCCTGCGATCAGACCACTGCCAGGACAAGGAAAATGGGAGGCCAGGGTCGGGATCCGGAAGGGCCAATCCGGGAGGGACACTTAAGGCAACTCGAACACACTGAGAAATGTGGACAGGTCCCCAGGAGTACGAAATTGTGCTGATTTTCTATTCTGAGAGGCGTGTAGTTGAAACGGGAACCGCCACTGGTAGCGAATATGTCTCTCCTGTAACATCTGAGTGAGAGGGCGTAGGGCCCTGCGCATGGCTAGTGTCTGGCGGGACAGGTCAGGGAGGAGCATCACCGGCACTTCATTGAAGAGGATGGTATCCTGCATGCTAGCCGCACGCATAATGGCGTCCTTGACCTTGAAGTAGTGGACCCTACAAAGGGTATCACAGACGAAAGATGGATTAGGGTTTCTAGGGCCCATTGTGCGATGTACACGGTCCAGCTCAATAGGGGCGTCTTTGGCCTGTTGTAGTAATTGGTTAAATATGGCGGTAACCGCTGCAGCCAAATCTTTAGATTCGATGGTTTCAGGTATGCCCCAAATCCGTATGTTATTACGGCGGTTCCTGTTCTCAATGTCATCCTGCTGGTACATGAGCTGTTGTATTAAGACTGTGTGGGAGTTAAGGGTCTCTTCATGGGATTGTAAGGCGTTACACAGGCCGTCAGTGGTATTTTCAATCTTTTCCATACGTACGCAAATGTCTTGTTTAAGATCAGAAATTTCCTGCTTGTATGTGCTTTCAATACGCTTCACACACTGTTTAAAATCCGCCTTTGTAGGAAGGGATTTGAGATAGGAGTGCAGGGACCACATGTGGGACTGTAGATCCCAGCCATCCTCAGAGCAGAGAGATGCTGGGGAAGGGCTGCAAGGTGTCTGTGTAGCCTGTGGGAATCTCGTTCATCCATTCATGCGCGTCACTAATTAGATGACGAGGCATTTGGCTACCTTAAGAGAGTCATAGTTACTCCCGCCGTTTACCCGCGCTTCATTGAATTTCTTCACTTTGACATTCAGAGCACTGGGCAGAAATCACATCGCGTCAACACCCGCCGCGGGCCTTCGCGATGCTTTGTTTTAATTAAACAGTCGGATTCCCCTGGTCCGCACCAATTCTAAGTCAGCTGCTAGGCGCCGGCCGAGGCGAGGCGCCGTCCCCCGGCACCCCGGCCTCGCCCGCCGGCGCCCCCGCCCCCTGGGCCGCCCGCGCCCCCCGGCGCCGCGGCTGCCCTCGAGGATATACCCTAATTTGTATTGCAAAATAAAAACTGCATTATCTTTTTCTAATTGATGCTTATTCAAGACCTAGTGTATAGTCCTGATGCTAGTCAATTTCCAAACACATACCTGCAGTCTATATTTTTACTTTTTTGGGAATAATTGGGGATGGGGGATAAGAGGGTTTTTTGTACTATTCTGGCAGTTTTACTTAACCAGAAAGTATGGAAAACAGTTTTTCACTGTAAAAAAAACCAGCAGTATTTAAATACCACCAAAAGAATTATCTATCTGTCTAAAAAATCTAAAATCTATTTTGGTGGGTACAGCCACCACATACTTTGTGAAATGATCTGTCATGACAAGGCAGTACGAGTGTCCTGAGGTAGAGTACCCAATGTGTACATAATCGATCATCAGATTCTCTGCTCACACGGCTCCTGCATTCACCATCCACAAAACATGGCTGCTGTCTCTCTTCTTCAAACAGTGTTCAAACAATGAGAGCTGTTTCCCCATCTCACATGCCACCCCACTAGAGGTTGTCATCCTCGGCAACCCTCCCCATACAAACTCATTCTGGGCATAGTGCTGTAGGGGCACACCAGCATTGGGCCTTGTTGACCTTCGTAGAGTGACAGGCTCAGAAGCACTGGGGACGTCAGGCACATTTAATGGGAGAGGAGTTGCTGACCTCTCAACACTTTCCCTTGGTAGCAAACTTGCTATGGTTGTAGCCTCTGTGGGTACCGAGGCAGGGACAACCCACCATTCCTCCCCCTCCTCTAAGGGGATTTCCTCTGTACTCTGAGCAGGAGGAACCATCCCGTCCACGCACACTGGTTCATCAAAATTACAATGCCTCAACATATTACGGTGCAAGTTTCGTGAGGGCCCCCCAGTCCCTATTGGCTCTACCTCATAGACCGGGATGGCAGGGTCTAGCCTCCTCTTCACCGTGTATGGGACCGCCTCCCACCGCCCATCCAACTTTCCAGACGGCCGCTTGCCTTTACTATCACTCGATCACCCGGGGCATACCCCTCCTTCTGCACCGGTCTTGGATTGGGGTATACCACTTGTATAAGGCGCTCCCCCACAACCTTGTGGGTCGCTCTCAGCCAGCGGCAGTGCTCTTGCACCCATGTGGTAGTATTTCTCGGTGGTGGTTCCATCGGATCGGGCATGTGGAGATCTTCAATCTCCCGTTCGCCTCTCCCAAACATGAGCCCCTTGTTGCCGGGGTCCCCACTCGATGGGACGATTCTTTGGGTCCCCTGCAGTGCCCCTTAATAACTCATTTAACGGGCCCACCAAATGAGCAAACTTGGGTATAAACCTCCTGTAGTAGCCTGCCCTTTAATGGACCTCTACAGCATAGGTCCAGGATGATCTCCTATCTGGCCGTAGCGTGAAGTTCCTCCGTCGAGGAATATCCCCTTCGGACACATAAACTTCGGCCAGCAAGGTATTCCCAGGGACGGTTAACTCACAACGTCTTCAACGTTGAGGCAGCGTACAGGCACACATCCATCCTTCACAATAGCGAGGGCCTGGGCTACCAGTGGATGAGTCTGTGTTTCTTCTTGGTAAGCGGGCTCAATCAGGACCTCCAGTCCATTCAGTTGTCGTCCAGCATCAATATTCGCTCTTGTCGAGGCGGGATCTTCACCGGGGTCCTCCGCAGCACCCTCACATGTCCAATGGGTCAACCGGACATGTCGCCCTTTCGCAGACTACAGCTCCTCACCATGTGCTGTAGAACCTTCTGGGTTGGCCGGTGTTGCCAATACCTCGGCCTTTTTTTGGCATAAAGTTGATGGTCTAGGTCTCTCAGCACGTTCATATCTAGTGTCACGTCCATCCCTCTCCGGGACGAATGATCCATTAGCACGACCCCCTTCTTGCCGACGTCTTGCCCACACAGCCGGACCCGCATCCAGACTATTCCTCGGATGTCCATCTCTCTGTTATTGGCAGCCGTCAGCTTGATGACGCTCCCGTCTTCCGGCTCCATCATATGTCCAAAGTGTCTTTCGAAGAACTCCAGAGGCATAAGGGTGCACTCCGACCCTGTATCAACTAGGCAGCATACCTTCTGGCCTTCCAACTCGGCTTCCATAACGGGGCTGCTGGCATACAGGTCGTGTTCCTCATGCTTAGGGCTTAGCTTCTGGTGTACCGCCGCAGGATGCCCAGCTACTGCGGTGGTCGGATGTTTAACGTCGGCTCGGACTTCATCTGTTCTGGGTACTCTCTGGCCATATGGCCGTACTGTCGACAAGCCCCTTTTGACGTGCCCCCGCAGCTGAGTTATCCTGGGTGGAGTGGTGCGGGGTGCTGGGGTCATTTCCGGAGGCCGGGGAGATTCTGCCTTCATCTGGGACACTTCCAGCCGAAGTTCTCTTAATTCTGTCCGCAAGGCTTGGACCATATCCTTTAAGGATTCCGAGTCTTCAAATGCAGACTGACCTCTTGTAGCATGAGTACTACTCACTATTCTCGCCACCACAGGTATGCACTCTTCCTCTCTCTCCACGGCGGCTAAGTAGATGCTGTAGAATGTAATGTTGGGCGCCGTCTGGGTCATCTCTTGTAATTTGTCCTGTAAGAACTTGTTGGAGAGCCCCACAATGAACTGGTCTCGTAGTAGCCGGTCCACCTCCCGGAAAGCTCCCATGGCCTCATTTAGCGTCTCCTGTAGGGCATTGGAGTACTGCATCAGGGTCTCGCCCTCTTGCTGTGGTCGGTTGAAGAAATGGCTCCACAGCTGCACTACTTTAGCACGCCCCCCTTGGGCTCTCTCCAGCAGGGAGAATATTTTCTCTAGGGTGTCTCTTTCAGATTCAGGCCTTACCATCAATGTCCATCTGACGTCACCCTCTAGAGCCCCCAATGCAACCTCTGCTGCAACTCGGAAGTCAGGTTACACATTCTAACCGCACTTTTCACTCTTTCAGTCCAGTCCTGCAACGTCATATTTTTCCTGTCAAATTTTGGCAGGTGACTCAACAACGCCCCCACGGGAATGTACCCTACTGGTATGGGCAGGGCGGGGGCAAGCTGTATCAGCGGTGTTGGGGCAACTTGGTCTTGCACTGGCGCACCCTAAACTGGGTCCTGGACCGATGCCATTGGAGCCGGGGGAAGATCTCCCGCCGCATTCCCATCCATAACAGTCACTATATCCTGCCGACTACGCCAAGTTGTAAGCTGTGTACCGGGGTGGGCTCCCCAGGATACAGTGAAGTCACGAACAAGGAAAGCAACTCCAACACCAGCTTTTGCCACAACAGAATTTTACTCAGATGTGGCAAATAAACACAACCACAAATTCTGAAAACATACAATAAATTTACATACACCCAGCCTAAAGGCTGAGACCCTTGTGCTGCACAGCACGGCACCTCCTGATGGATGAAGGTAGAAGGTGTAGTCATTTACCTACTGGCGGGCACAAATAAGCTGCCACACCTTACCCGTTATTACCCTAAAAGAGCAGGAATCAGTGAATGGGTTGTATGGTATGGGCTAGCCTGCGGTGAAGCACAATAGCTTACAATTTTACACAAATCTACAGTATTCCCCCTCCCATAACTGGTCCTGTATCACGTGCCTGAGTATTCCTTCTGAGCAAAACGCCAGACTGGCTTGAGTTTGTGGAATTTTATCAGCTCTCCAATGTGAAATGTCACTTTAAGTTATGAAGTCCTTCCAATGATCAGTAATAACACTTGTGGCCTGACACAAACAGAGACCCTAACAAAATAACTATAGGCCTGGTCTCAGTCTCTAGGCGCCAACACTGAAATGAGGTGCGTGCACGATCTTACCGATCCGGGTCTGCTTTTCATCCGCTGGTGACTCTGAACAGAGCAAATGTCTCTCCAACAAGCATGTGGTATCACAATGTATGTTGCTTTGTTCCTCTGCTCTCATCAGCATTCCTGGCAGCAATCTTCCTTTCTCTGAACAGGATCAGGGTCTTGGACACGATCAGCTTCACTTAGCTGCAGCTCTGGTTACTGAGGGATGCTCTCACACCTGGATGCCATCAGATTCTCTGCTCACACGGCTCCTGCATTCACCATCCACAAAACATGGCTGCTGTCTCTCTTCTTCCTGTTCCCTCAACTCAATGTGAAAACCCCACCTCTTCATAAATATAGAAATATCTATGCAGTCTGAGGCTGTGTTAGGAAAACAGTGGCATCCTGTGGCCAAACCACAGAATGTCAGTCCCGAACATTTAATTTACTCCACACAATAATTTACTGCACACAAACAGTGTTCAAACAATGAGAGCTGTTTCCCCATCTCACAATTTCCTGAATTTTTTTTTTTTTAAATTCTGTGTCTCAGAGTGGGAATGCACCTACAATGTGAATTACAGACCCCTCCATGATTTCTAAGTGGGAGAACTTGCAAAATCGCAGGGTGTTCAAATACTTCTGTTCCTCACTGTGTGTGTGTATGTATGTATATATATATATATATATATATATATATATATATATATATACACACACATATATATATATATATATATATAGTTGTGTTCAAAATAATAGCTTTTATTTTCATACACACAAATGCATTGGGACCACTACACATTCTATTCCAAATCAAAACATGAAGAAAAATATATCAAATTTGTGTTGTTCCTCTAAAAAAATTGAAGAAAAGAGAATATTAGACTGTTCAAAAAAAATAGCAGTGTTTGTATTCTTCTTTACAAACTCAAACATTCACTATATAAACTGAAAAATGTTTGAAGATTTTGCTTTCCTTTGAATCACTTAATGAATATTTAGTTGTATAAGCACTGTTTCTGAGAACTGCTGTACATCTGTGTTGCATGGAGTCAACCAACTTCTGGCACCTGTGAACAGGTATTCCAGCCCAGGATGATTGGACTACATTCCACAGTTCTTCTCTATTTCTTGGTTTTGCCTCAGAAACTGCATTTTTGATGTCACCCCACAAGTTTTCTGTTGGATTAAGATCCGGGGATTGGGCTGGCCACTCCATAACGTCAATCTTGTTGGTCTGGAACCAAGATGTTGCACGTTTACTGGTGTGTTTGGGGTCGTTGTGTTGTTGGAACACCCATTTCAAGGGCATTTCCTCTTCAGCATAAGGCAGCATGACCTCTTCAAGTATTCTGATGTATTCAAACTGATCCATGATCCCTGGTATGCGATAAATAGGCCCAACACTGTAGTATGAGAAATATCCCCATATCATGATGCTTACACAACCATGCTTCACTGTCTTCACAGTGTACTGTGGCTTGAATTCAGTGTTTGGGGGTCGTCTGACAAACTGCCTCCGGCCACTAGACCCAAAAAGAACAATCTTACTTTCATCAGTCCACAAAATGTTGCGCCATTTCTCTTTAGGCCAGTCAATGTGCTCTTTGGCAAATTGTAACCTCTTGCTGTTGTAACCTCTTGTAACTGTTGCTGTCAACTCTCAAGATGAGATCCAAAGAGCTGTCACTATCAGTGAAGCAAGCCATTATTAGGCTGAAAAAACAAAACAAACCCATCATAGCAAAAACATTAGGCGTGGCCAAAACAACTGTTTGGAACATTCTTAAAAAGAAGGAACGCACCGGTGAGCTCAGCAACACCAAAAGACCCCGAAGACCACGGAAAACAACTGTGGTGGATGACCGAAGAATTCTTTCCCTGGTGAAGAAAACACCCTTCACAACAGTTGGCCAGATCAAGAACACTCTCCAGGAGTTAGGTGTATGTGTGTCAAAGTCAACAATCAAGAGAAGACTTCACCAGAGTGAATACAGAGGGTTCACCACAAGATGGAAACCATTGGTGAGCCTCAAAAACAGGAAGGCCAGATTAGAATTTGCCAAACGACATCTAAAAAAGCCTTCACAGTTCTGGAACAACATCCTATGGACAGATGAGACAAAGATCAACTTGTACCAGAGAGATGGGAAAAGAAGAGTATGGAGAAGGAAAGGAACTGCTCATGATCCTAAGCATACCACCTCATCAGTGAAGCATGGTGGTGGTAGTGTCATGGCGTGGGCATGTATGGCTGCCAATGGAACTGGTTCTCTTGTATTTATTGATGATGTGACTGCTGACAAAAGCAGCAGGATGAATTCTGAAGTGTTTCGGGCAATATTATCTGCTCATATTCAGCCAAATGCTTCAGAACTCATTGGACGCCGCTTCACAGTGCAGATGGACAATGACCCAAAGCATACTGCAAAAGCAACCAAAGAGTTTTTTAAGGGAAAGAAGTGGAATGTTATGCAATGGCCAAGTCAATCACCTGACCTGAATCCGATTGAGCATGCATTTCACTTGCTGAAGACAAAACTGAAGGGAAAATACCCCAAGAACAAGCAGGAACTGAAGACAATTGCAGTAGAGGCCTGGCAGAGCATCACCAGGGATGAAACCCAGCGTCTGGTGATGTCTATGCGTTCCAGACTTCAGGCTGTAATTGACTGCAAAGGATTTGCAACCAAGTATTAAAAAGTGAAAGTTTGATTTATGATTATTATTCTGTCCCATTACTTTTGGTCACTTAACAAGTGGGAGGCACATATGCAAACTGTTGTAATTCCTACACCGTTCACCTGATTTGGATGTAAATAACCTCAAATTAAAGCTGACAGTCTGCAGTTAAAGCACATATTGTTGGTTTCATTTCAAATCCATTGTGGTGTATAGAGCCAAAAATGTTAGAATTGTGTCCATGTCCCAATATTTATGGACCTGACTGTATACCCCTTCGTTACCAGGCCAATTTTCAGCTTTCAGTGCTGTCGCATTTTGATTGACAATTGCGCGGTCATGCAAGATTGTACCCATATGAAATTTTTATCATTTTTTTCCCCACAAATAGAGCTTTCTTTTGGTGGTATTTAATAGCCGCTGGGCGCTTTACTTTTAGCGCTATAAACAAAAAATTGCAAAAAATTTGAAAAAAAAAAAGTTTCTTTCTTTCTATTATAAAATTTTTCAAACAGGTAATTTTTCTCCTTCACTGATGTGCGTTGATGAGGCAGCACGGAAGGGCACTAATAGGCAGCACTAATGAGGCGGCACTGATAGACAGCACTAATGAGGCGGCGGGGATAGGCAGCACTAATGAGGTGTCACGGATAGGCGGCACTGATAGGTGGCACTGATAGACAGCACTGATAGGCGGCACTGCTAGGCATTGACTGGTGCAACTGCTGGGCACTGACTGGCACAACCACTGGACACTGACTGGTGGCACTGAATGGCAGCACTGCTGGGCACTGGTGGGCACATGTGGGTGGCACTGCTGGGCACAGGTGTGTGGCACTGCTGGGTGGCACAGGTGGGTGGAACTGGTGGGTGGCACTGCTGGGCACCGATCATCAGGGAACTGATCATTAGTGCCCTGATGATCGGTACCGATCCCTGCTCTGACAACTGCAGGTTCTTGGCAGTACTTTTCTCGCTCTCTGACAGTGTGAGGAAAGTGCAGCCGAGAACCGGCACTTGCATTTCCCGGTGATCAGCGTTTCATTGGACACGGCTGATCACGTGGTAAAAGGCCGCTGTGATTGGCCTTTTACCACATCACGTGATCAGCTGTGTCCGTAGGACACAGCAATCATGGAGATTGCCGAATGCGCGCCCCCGGGGGCGCGCAGGAGAGCGCGTTCTGGGGGGACGTCATATGACGCCCTTCCAGAACTGGCCGGCCGCAGTGTAGCCGTCATTCGGCTATCTGTGGTCGGCAAGTGGTTAAGAACACTTTCTTCTTCTTTGGGTTTTTATGTGTGCTTCACGGCGTTGCCACTTAAGGCTAGGTTCAAACCTATGCAGTTTGCGTTTGCTGTGTTTTCAATGCATTTTTTTCAAATTGTTGCTTGGCAGAATGAAATGCAAAACGCATAAAAGATGCACTACATCCTTTTCTGCAGTGTCTCCATTGAAGTCTATAGAGCCAAAAACACAATGTTTTGCATTTTAAAAAGTCCCTGACCCGGGTTCACACTGATACGGTGCAGAATTCACACCGGTTTCTGTGCAATTTGCACACCGCATCATATTCACACCCTGTTCATTCGAACCACTGCGGATGTGTATTTTAAGTTAGCGACACCCCAAAATCAGTTTGCAAAACGCGGTGCGATGTGCAGAATCGGATCGCAAGTGTGTGAACACCCACGTGATCCAATTCTGGTGCATACAAAAAAAGGGTCCTGCACTATTTGGTGCGGGTGTGGTGCGATTAGAGCCATACCAAAATACATGTCTCAAATTGCACCGCACAGAAATGCGGTGCGGTTCCTGTGCGAATCACATGCGATGTACCGCACCGCATGAGTGTGAACCCAAGCTTACCCTTTCCAAAAAACGCACCGGGTCAGAACGCGGCGATGTGAACCTGTCCCATAGGAAATCATGTCACATGGACTGCTGTGCGTTTCTGCAAAACGCAGCGGAAAGTGCATAGGTGTGAACCTAGACTAAGGGCCCGTTCACACCAGATGCAGTGAGATGCGTTTTTTTTTAAGGCATTCCCACTGCATACAGTCCAGACTCCGGGTTATTCAATATATATAATTCACACCGTTACTGTGTACTGAAAAAAAGTACAGCAAGCTGCATTTTCTCACAACGCAAATGTGAAAAAAAGGTAATGTAAATGCAGCACACATATAAGCCCAAAAAGACAGAAGTGATTTAATAAAAAATGCATGCAAACACTTAGGAATAAGGCAGCACAGTGGCTAAATGGTTAGAACTTCCACCTGGCAGTACTAGGATCATTGGGTTGAATCCCAACCACGGCACCACCTGCCTGGAGTTTGCATGTTCTCCCTGTGCCTGTGTGGGTTTCCTCCGGGTACTCCGGTTTCCTCCCAAACTCCAAAGACATGCTGATATGTGAATTGTCTCCTGTCTGAATTGTCCCTAGTATGTGTATGTATGAATGTGAGTTAGGGACCTTATATTGTACGCCCCTTGAGGGTTAGGGACTGATGTGAATGTACAATATATATGTATAGCACTGCGTAAATTGACAGCGCTATATAAGTACCTGAAATAAATAATGTACTGTAATTGCATGTAAATATGCACATTATTGTGCATGCAAAAATAGGCAGTTTCTGGTGTGAATGGCCCCTAAGCGCACACAAAGGCATTGCATTGGTGTAAACTAGGTTCATCGAAATCCATTCATTTGTCTCGCCTATGCGTTTAAGTCTAGATTCGCACCTATGCAGGTTGCGTTTGAGGCATTTCTGCATTGCGTTTTTGACATTTTTTTTTTGTCTTGTTGCTAGGCGGATTTAAAACATAATTATGCTTTTCTTGTTGCTAGGCAGATTTAAAACGCAATATATGCTTTTCTGCATTTCCATTGAAGTCTATAGGACCAAAACACAACTTTTTGCAGTCAAAAAACACACCGGGTGAAAATGCGGATATGTGAATGTGTCCCATACAAAAACATGTTAAATGGACTGCTGTTTCTGCAAAACGTGGTGGAAAACACTTCCGAGCAGGAGCGGACTGACAACTCATGGGGCCCCCGGGCAATAGGGGATCATGGGGCCCTTGCCCAAACTCAAAAAAGCCTATGAAAAAAGTACCAGGGGCATCTCATGGGGCCCCCTACTGACCCCTAGGGCAGTGTCCGAGTTTCCAAATGGTCAGTCCGCCTTTCTTCGGAGCGAACCTAGGAAAAGACACGTCGGACTATATCTGGTACACGGAGAACTCTCCAGTGGAGTCATTGGCCCTGCAGCAGGGATGTGTGAAGGGCGGAGCCAGCGATGAGGAGGCGGGGCAGTCGGGGTTGAGACCCGCCCAGCAGAGGGCGTGTGACAGGAAGTGATTGTCCTCCTCGGTGTGGATGTGTTGAATGGTGACATGTGAGCTGCAGACGGAGGAAGGATCGCTCCACACTGAGGACAGACATGACTGAGAGCTGCTGAGCTCCTAGGTAAGAGATGACGTATGCCGGGCCGGATCTCCTCGGTGATGTGATCGGTGTGTGTAGGCGTCATCTCCGGGGATGTGGTGGAGGAGCGGGCTGGTCACGGGGAGAGGGGGGCGCCCGGAGGTCCGCACAGCTGTGCCGAGCTGTGACCTGATGAGGAGGGTGAAGGTGGGGGGATGGTAGAAGAGGGAGGGGTGCGGGATCCTCCTGTGTCCATTGATGATAAGGCCATGTGCTCCGCACAATAGATCTCATCTCCAGGACAGACACATGTAGCTAACTCCACTGTCCTCACTTGAAGGAGCCATGTGCGCAGGGCACAGCAATGCAGGATGTGTACACTGCTGCTGTGCCCCCTGTGCTCCTTCATCCAGAGTGGGGGCACTCTCATACAGGAGGCGTTACTACTCAGTTCACCAGGGGAAAAATCCTTAGAAAACTAAATCTAATGAATGGTACGCAGCAATAGATGTCATTTTTGGTTTGGGGTGTGATGTCACGTTACCCTGACTTCAAGGCTTCCGGTTTGCAGAAACCGTCCAATTGCCATGGTTTCCTGGATCTAGTTCACATCTGTGTGTTTTGAACCTGTGCATTTTTGGAAAGACTAGACTTTCTTTTTTCTTGCAGCAGATTGCATTTTGCGTGTAATAGACTTCAATGGACCTGCACCAAAAACGCAAGTGTTGCGGTTTTCTGTGTTTTTGCATTTTTTTTTTTTTTTGCTAATCGGAAAGTATGCCTTCAGCTAATAACCAAAACTTCTCTCTCTCCTATCAGCTCTTCCCCCACAGTTACTACCTTTTGTACCACCAGCCCCTCCCTCTTAGATTGTAAGCTCCAAGGAGCAGGGCCCTCCTATCTCTCTTGTATTGAACTGTATTGTTGCTGAATTGTCTCCTGTTATATTGTAAAGCGCTGAGTAAACTGTTGGCGCTAAATAAATCTTGTATAATAAGTATGACCGTTCTGTTCATGTGGTGCGACTTTATACTCTGGTGCTCAAGTAGCATCACAGTAGTGCAGAAACCTTTGTGTCCAAAGTCGCATGTTAGTTCCGCTTTGAAATCACCCCCGGGGTATGGTTACAGCTGGTCTCCACCTTTTTGATATCCTTGACATATCCAGCTTGGCCTAAACCAGGGTTCTCCAAACTGCAGCCTGAGTGCCAGATGTGGCCCCTTGCTAGCCTTTATCCGGCCCTTGTGGCACTATTGCTCCCAATGATATTAGACACTATTCCTTCCACTGACACCAACAATGAGCCACGATTTCTTCTGCTGATACCAGTGATGGGACCCTATGCCACCGACGCCAGTGATGGGACCCTATGCCACCGACGCCAGTGATGGGACCCTATGCCACCGACGCCAGTGGCGGGACCCTCTCCCTCCCGCCGGCGCCAGTGGCGGGACCCTCTCCCTCCCACAATCCAGCCCTCCTAAAGTCTGAAGGACAATAAACTGGCCTATTGTTTGAAAAGTTTGGAGACCCCTGGCCTAAACGAACGATGCCCCTCACTAACCTGTGAGGCCACTGGATGTGTGTTATAAACTATATATATGTGTTCTGGGTTTGAACCAAGACTTCCAGTCTCGTACCCAGAACACAGTAGAGTCTATCACAGCGGTGCTCAGCCATTCAGAGTAAGCAATGTGTTCTATCAGTGAATACAAAGCTTTCTCTGATTGGCTTTCTCTGAGTCAGAGAGGCAGGCTGATGATGTCACAACCTGTGACTTGGCCAATCAGATGAAGCTTTGTATTCATAGCTAGAATACATCACTTACTCTGAATGGCTGAGTGTCACTGATAGACTGTGTTTCGGGTATGAGACTGTAAGTCTGAGCTGGAACCCGGAACACAGTGCGGTGTGCTGTATGTAGCCTCAGCTACAGTTTATACCATACATCCAGCGGCCTCGCAGGTTAGTGAGGCTGGTGCAAGCGAACGATGTCTACTATATCAAGAGGTGGAGATCCGCTTTAACCATAACCCGGGGGTGCTTGCAAAGTGGCCCTAACATGCGACTTTGGACACATAAAGGTTCCTGCATACTATAGTGAGGGATATAGTTCATTTGGGCCAAGTATATCAAAAGGTGGAGATCAACTTTAAGCGCTGGGGTTAGGGTAGAGGGCTACCCTATCCCATAATCCTAACTAACGTGACTTGGGACACACAGTTTTTTGGCACAACTTTGAGGCTATTTGAGTGCCAGAAAGTGTAAAGCCGTATCAAAGTCACACTACATGAACAGAACGGCCATACATTCCTATTGGCAAAAAAAAAAAACACAATAAAAAAACATCTAAACCGCGTCAGAAATTGCCTGAACTGCAGCCTGCATAGATGTTCCAATTAAGGCTAGGTTCACAATGCTCAGGATGAAGGATCCCATCATTCTCACCTGGACATTGGAATGTTTGTCACTTGTTGCTCAAAAAAGTACACAAGTTTTCTTGTGGGCAAATAGACTATAGTGGGAGCACCTGAAAAACCTGTACATGTGCGTTTATCAGACACTCCCATTTAAAAGTCTACGGGGCCACCAACGAACAGTTCTGAACTTGTACTACTAGGCAAATAAAAATTGCTTTCCTATGTTCACATTATGTATTTATTTCAGGTACTTCTATAGCGCCATCAATTTATGCCGCGCTTTACATATATATTGTACATTCACATCAGTCCCTAACCCTCAAGGGGTGTACAATCTAAGGTCCCTAACTCACATTCATACATACACATACTAGGGACAATTTAAACAGGAACCAATTCACCTACCAGCATGTCTTTGGAGTGTGGGAGGAAACTGGAGTACCCGGAGGAAACCCACACAGGCACAGGGAGAACATGCAAACTCCAGGCAGTAGGTGCCGTGGTTGGGATTTGAACCAACGACCCTAGCACTGCCAGTCGGAAATGCTAACCATTTAGCCACTGTGCTGCCCACTTGGGCTACCTTTGCACTGATTTGCTGAAAAAAGCTGTGCTGTATTTTGTTCTAGATGCGTTTGTGCTGCGTTTTTCCCCACTGGTCAAAGCACTTCCCACAGGTGCGTTACGTTTTTGATGTGGTTTCCATTCATTTCAATGAAGGGATGCGTTTTTGGTGCATTTTTTTTTCTGAACAAAGGTGCACCAAAAATGCAGTAAGCAGGATTCTATTCACTGCAATTGAAGCGTGATGGATCAGTGAAGGGCGCCATAGGATTTAAAGGAATGCAGTTTTCTTCCGCTTTTTGGAATCGAAGAATGCAACAAAAGCAGATCGGTCTGAAAGCAGCCTAAGGGCCATTCACACCAGTTGCTGCAGTACAACACAGCGTCTGGTGTGCAGTGCAGTCCAGCAGGATCACCACAGTGCCATTGAACCAATCTCGGCACCTCACACTGTTCACATTTTTTTTTTAACAAACTTTATTGAAATGTCACAAAGAAATCTCATACAATTCAATTCTGGCTCTGTACTGCAAAGCGGTGGATTGCGTCGTCGCTTTTTCTGATAAAACGTACAGCATGCAGTACCTTATCAGCGCACTGTGCCAAAACACCAAGTGTTTCTTTTTGCACATTAATGTAGAGCAGCCTATGGGAACATAGGCAGCCGGCAGTAAATTAGTGTGAACCAAAAGCAAGTGGATACACATTGCATGATGATAATATGCAGCAGTTGGTGCTCTGCAGTTCTATTGATTCTGAATGGCAAGTGCACCTTCTACATGCAGCAGAGCTGTAGTGCAGCACACAATAATGCAGCTGCATGTGTTGTGGTGTGCTGCATTGTTAAAAAAAAAAAAAAAAATGCACGCTCATTGTTTTGTGTGTTCTGGTGAGCTAGGCAGTCCATTCAAGTGAAAAGGCTGCATTACTGAACCCAGAGCAAATATATCTAGACCCTACAGGAGCATGACTGTGACATTGGGTGAAGCCAGTCTACGAGGTGATAGTATTGACAGTGGTACACAGCTGATTAGTTTCTGTTATCTAGCTGATAGTTTTTCTTAGCTTTTCTGTTTCCCAGCACTGTGAGGAAGTTCAGTAATAGGGTCTGTGTAGGCAGGCTTTAGATCTCCCACCAGACTGAGGTCGGCATGTTGCTATTTACTCCAATGATGAATGGCAATTTGATAGCTGCATTTGGCCTCCTTTTCATTGCATTTCTTGGACCCGGGTCCCATGGAGATGTTTGCATTGCAGGCAAGGCAGGTCAGGCATGGTCTTTTGCCCTGTGCTGAGTGCTCCATTCAAATGTAAAGGGCAGAGTCTGACAATGGTGCCTATCTACATGAGATCTTAAAGTGGACCCCCTCCCCAATCACTAAAAATCACATCAGCATGCAGCTTTGAAGACTAATATAAAACTGTTACATTAATTTTGCTAGGACAAAATAATTTTTATTTTTTACTTTTTAAAGCCGAGTTTAGACTGGGCAGTAAAAATAGATGGCTGAGCTGCTGTTTTACTGCCCTCCCAACAGCTGTGGATCCTTTGCGGTGATGTCACCCAAAGGCTTACTATAGCGCATCCATTTTTGGTTTTCCCTCCTCTGTACTGAAGCTGGGATCTGATCATGTGACTAAACTGGATTGCCCACAGAATAGGCAAGTATAGACTTCTTTCCTTTTCCAGGGTAGTTGGGATAGAATGGGGCAGCGAGCAGGCTTAAATATAGTTAGGAACTGACTGACATTAAGATGCAAATGCAACCGAACAGGGATGTGTACATGGTGCAATACTTTGCTTCAGTTATATACCCTGTTCTGTTCAGCATGCAGTACTGCTGCCAATTATGGCTCATTCAAATGGCTGCAGGGCAATGGTGTGGGCTTTATGGTGTTAAAAAAAAAAAGTAGGAGTTAGGGAACATGGTGAAAACCCTCTGAAAAGTAATCCACCACAGAGGAGGTTGTTTCAAGTGTAAACAAGCCCTTAATGTATTGCCAATTCTTGGTTCATTGAGACAACCGTGACATAGTCAGGGGCTCACAGCTGCCCCCTGGAAAGGCTACAACACCATTTCCTCTTTGAATAATCTCACCTCCAAGCTGTGAGACTTGGCAAGATCACGAGGTGTGGCCATGGCTTCAGCAAGTTGAGTGTCAGTTATCCTAATGCCATGCTTAGTGGGTAATTCATAAATGATGATCATGTCAGATCTCATACTGCACATGCATGCAACCTGGCGCTAATGTCACCAGTGAGATGGCAGCAAAGACACGGAAGAAGCTGGCTGCTGATGACGACATTTTTTCGAAGTGTCCTGGAGACACAACAAGGAGTAAAAGGAATTCTCCCAGTGGAACTGGTTTTCCCTCACCTGCGATCCTGTGACAGTGTTGAATAACCCATGACTGCCTGTATTTTATTTATTTTTTTATTTATTTCAGGTACTTCTATAGCGCCGTCAGTTTACCCAGCTTTTTACATATATATATATATATAGTGTACATCAGTCCCCGCCCCCGAGGAGCGTACAATCTAAGGTCCCTCCCTCCCATTCATACATACTAGGGCCACTTTAGACATGAGCCAATTCACCTATAAGCATGTCTTTGGAGTGTGGGAGCAAACCGGAGTACTCGGAAGAAACCCACGCAGGCACAGGGAGAACATACAAACTCCATGCAGGTGGTGCTGTGGTTGGGATTCAAACCGACAACCCCAGGCGGAAGTGCTAACCACTTAGCCACTGTGCTGCCACCACTGTACCACAGGCAACAGTCATTAGGACACATAGAGAGTGTGAATCTCACCAGCGGGGGGAGCACACAGCAATAAAAACCTGACAAGGGTTATAACACTTCCTTGCTCTATCTGAAGCTAAGAACATTTTAGCTTTGCATTCCCCTATGTCTGTGGTCAAATCTGGCTATACTGTATAGGAATAGCCTGCTAAGTTCTTTCCACAGAGTACATTTCTGAGTTTTTACAGTGGAGCATCCCGGAGAAGTGTTAGACCAAATTCTCTTTAGCCCTGTTGAGTTTGAGAGAGGTTGATTTGTTAGGAACCCTGCTAGCTGTCAGTTGAGCGAGAGCTGTCAGCAGACATTTGTTGTACTTTTCTTCTGTAACCTTCAGTTTTTTTGTAGGGGGGGGTTTAGTGCTCCTAATCCTCATACCTACGCAGAGTCAGAGACTTGGCGGTACCGCAGCCATAAGGTCAGCATGATAGCCAGGCAATTGGCATTTTCAGGAGAAGAGGTCAGCAGTGGCACCCTCCATACATCCTACTATGGGTATTCTATAAAGTAGAGAAGTTTATAATATTGGTGAAAATTGAGCAGATCAACTCAACCTGCTATCATCTCTGCCATTTGGCAAGACAATTTAAAAAACGAAGAAACCACGTCGTATACCAGAACTGTCATTTGCATTTCTTCCTGTTATGGGACTTATTTCACAATGTTATGTGTTCTCCCAGGCTGGGAGACTGTGAGGCAAGGCAGTTGGGCACTAAAGCAGGTTTCACAGCAGTGCATTGTGGGTTGGCTACAAAAATGGGTATGCGTTTTAGCTGTGGTCTCTTAGACTTTCTGTTAAGTTGCTCGTTCTTGGCGTGTTTTTTTTTTGAATGTACACCAAAAGCCCTACAGCCTGCATTTTGGTGCATTTTCAGCGATTGCGGCAAAAATGCACATTCCAGTACAAAGCCTATGAGACTGTGGCTAAAACCACAAGTGAAGAGCACAAAAATCGCAGATACACTCATGCTGTGGCCAAACCACAGCATACCCATGTCTGTATGCCGGTCAGATTTTAGTTAACCTCTTAAAAGTGGTTCTAAAGGTTGAAGTTCTTTTTACCTTCATACATCCTATGTAGGTAGGTAAAAACCTTAATTTTCCCCCTATATTCACCTGAGTCTGATCCTGAGCCAGTGATTTGTATGAGAGCAGAAGCTCTCCCGGTTCTCTTGCCTCCTCATTGGCTTAGATACAGCGGAGGGGGCCATCAACTCCTGCTGCTGGCAATCACAGCCAGTGAGGAAGGGGGCGAGGCTAAGGCTTATAGAGACACAGAAGCGGCTTGGGAGCGAGTACACACAAGTGCCCCTAGAGTGCTGGGCCATCAAATATCTGGTGTCTTAGCTGATCATATGCAGCATCATGGGACCTGCAGATCAAACAGGCTAAGATGGCAGCTTTCTTGGCTGTAAAGGAAAGGGGGTTAGGCTCTAATAAAAATGCCGAATTAAGCTAAGTCACGAATAGATGTCTATCATCTTAACTGTAGTGTGAAATTTCTGCGGCAGGATGGGTTGAGGCTCGTAGAAAGAATGTATGACTCTTACTACAGCTTGCATTCTACACCTTGCAACTTTCATGTGGGCTCAAGCATTACTTATGTGCTGACTCAACCAAGTTTTGAAGGACTGATGTGAATGTACAATATATATGTAAAGTGCTGTGTAAATTGATGGTGTTATAAGTACCTGAAATAAATAAATAACATATGCTTGGGTTAGAGCAGTATTGTCACTTTGGCCATTCAGGAGCTCATGAAGGACACTGCAGGAGTCTACACTGGGTAACAAACATGAGACTATTCAGTACAGTACATTCCTTATGAGGACACAGATTGGCATATTGAAATCTCAAAGGATTTCTTGTTACCCCAAGATCAGCAGATTGCATTGCCGTAAATCAAAGCCTATTAAGGCCACATTCTCACCATACGTGCAGAAAAACTGATGGAAACTGATGTGCACATTTCACTTGAAACACGAGTTTACATCAGTTTTCATGTGCGCTTCAATGAGTTTTATACACATTTCAGATTCCTGCGCAGAAAAAATCTGCACGTGATGATAGTGTTGTGGTGTGAACAGGGCACACAGAGAACAATTGATTTTTGTTGTGCCCTTGCAGAAAAACGACCGTCTGCACCCTGGTGTGAACAAGCCTCAGAGCTTGTGTAATTAGTAAAGGCTGTATATGAATATTCTTAAAACCACTGCTTCCCCTTTCCTCCTACTCTGGATAGTGCTGGTAAAATAGATCTGTGTAAACACCTTAATTCAATCTTCTCCCTTTTGGTCATATGATGCCAATGCACTGGCTCCCCTGTCTTGTGGAGCAGCTGCTGCAGGGAAGAGGAGGAAGCACTGGCAATGGATGGGCAGTGGAAGCTGGTGGATGATGTCATGGCTCCCACAATCCGAGCACTCCATAGCAAAGATTCAGAGCTTCTGCATCACATGATTGGGCCAGAGTGGATTGCAGTAAGGGATATAATGTGTTTTTTGCCAGCCCTATAAAGCATAAGTGGGTAAGCAGTGGTTTTAAAGCGGAGTTCCACTCAACCTATCAAAAAATAAATCAGCAGCTACAAAAACTGTAGCTCTTGACTTTTAAAAACAGCCACTCACCTGTCCCTTGGTCCTGCGGTGTGTCCCCCGCAGCTCTTTTCACCAGCCATCCTGTATACTAGGAGGCCTGCATCTTCAGTGCGGGCACCCGGCTGTGACAGCTTGTGGCTTCACAGCCGGGGCCCCACTGTGCAAGCGCAAGTAGCGCTGCGCTTCGTGAATGATCCTGTATTAGGTACACCTTGCTAGTTCCAAGAAAACATCCCCCACACCATTACACCACCAGCCTGAACTGTTGATGCTAGGCAGGATGGATCCATTCTTTCACGTTTCTACCATATTCTGACCCTACCTACTGAATGTCACAGCAACCAGTGTGCTCATTCTTCTCTGACATCACCAAGGCACTTTTGTCCACACAACTGCCGCTCGCTGGATATTTTCTTTTTCTTCCCCATTCTGTTGCTCGATTTGGACTTCAGCAAGTCGTCTTCACTGCGTCTAGATGACTAAATGCATTGAGTTGCTCCCATTTGATTGGCTGATTAGCAATTTGTGTTACCAAGCACTTGAGATGTACCTAATAAAGTGTCCGGTGAGTGTATGTAGCCTTTACTTCACTTTGAGGCTTCTGTTGTATACCAATAGTTACTTTGATTTTAGTCATCCCTTATAGTTTGGGTGATTATAGCATTTGATCGTTCTAGTGGTTGGTTGCAGAGCAGCTGCCATCTTGGTACTAGAGAAGCTGATTCAACATGCTGGATTCATAATGACGCTAATCCTTGCAAATTGGTGCAATGCAAAATAGAACTGTTCTCCATAGCAGGCAGCAAAGGTTGAGCTTTGCCTCAAAGATGGAACTGGGTATCTGGTGGCAAAAAAGGCAGTTGCTACTGTTATCTTAGCTGTAGTTTTATTAAGTCTTAAAGTGTTACTGAATCGGCAAGAGTAAAATCAGGCTGTATATGCAGTAAGGCATGCTTGTTCTACTCGCTGTGGAACCTAAGGGGTTAATCCTCTGCATTGTGTAAAAAGGATGTTTGATCCTATCTTCTCTGATTCTCCCCCAGTCCCAAATCCTTATGCTGATAATAGAGAGCCCTAGGAGAAACTCTGCACATGCTCAGTTTGGTGTGTATTGCTAGAGAGGCTTTTTTTTTTTTTTTTTACACTCATAATTGGCACAGGGCTAATCGGCACTGTCCAGACAGAGGGTCAGGGGGCATGCAGCCTCATAGGGCAGTCAGAGAAGAATGAAAACTTCTACAAGCTTAGCCAGTGCTCATCTGGACCCTGAGAGAAGTCACAAGACTGCTCTATACTGCTGATGAGAAAAGGTATTTAGCAGTTTATATTTACTAAAAGAGTAGCATTTTTGTGTACTGTGGGAGACGAGATATAGTGAATGCAGGGGCCTGAGTTTAGAAACGCTTTAAGTGAATCTGTATGTTGTGTTAACAGTCTTCGTAAAGGGTGGTGATAATGGGTGTTAAGAACTTTCAGGCTGCCTGATGCTGGCTGATGTTTAAATACATTTTTTTATTTTTTATTTTTTTTTTAGCCCTGCAGCTTTAGTCTTACCAGTAGTGAAGTACATTCCATGATCAGGCAGTTCAATTATGTAGAAATCTTCACTCTGGAGATGGTGGTCCTCTTTCCGGCTCTGAACATCCAGTATGCAGGGGGTTAATAGTTTCAGGCATCTGCCACCTCCACCCTCCTCCATTGAGAAATTTTCTTTCCTTGCTTTTACTGTCTTTCTTTGCTTCTGTTGCCTGTAGGGTGGTCTGTGAATAGGGAGAGATCATGTGACTCATCACACACTCCCCTCATTTACACATGGTAGTGAAAGAATGTTTCTCAATGGAGGGAAAGGGGCAAGTCCTTGTCAGGAACATTTTCTATCAAATCCAGCCAGAAGCTATTAACATCCTGCACACCAGATGTTCTGAGCCAGGAAGAGGACTGGCATCTCTGCAGCAAAGATTTCTCCAGGATACAGCTGCCTGCACGATGCTGGACATCCTTCATTAGTGGTAAGTTATAGCGGCAGAGCTAAAAATATTATTTCGCCAAACTGACAGCGGGCTTCAGCCCGCTGTCAGCTGAAAACTGGTCAAAGGTGTGCAGAACAAACTACACTCCTGTGATCCACAGAAGTACAGCCAAAAGAGCTTAGGGGGTACTGCACTTATAGGAGAAGTACAGACAAACAACTGTTCATATCTGTCTCCTGTGACTGTAGTATTCTTATCTTTTCTTGCTGTTGCTTACTACTGCACATCAGCATTGCTTCTTTACTGCCTTATTAACCACTTGGCAACTGCGCTATAGCCGAATGATGGCTACAGCACGGTTGTCAAGTTCTGGGAGGGCATCATATGATGTCCTCCAAGAACGCGCCCTCCTGCGTGCCCCCCAGCGCACCTGATGATCTCCGTGATCAGTAAAAGGCCAATCACAGCGGCCTTTTTACCATGTGATCAGCCGTGTCCAATGACACAGCAGATCACAGTGTAAATACAGTTGCTGGTTATCGGCAGCACTTTCCTCACTCTGTCACAGGAAGGTACTGCCGATAACCAGCATTTGTCAGACAACAGATCAGCATTGATGATCAGTGACACCCATCAGGGCTACCTATCAGTGCCCATCATTGCTGGCTATCAGTGCAGCCTCATCAACACTCATCAGTGAAGGAGAAAAATTACCTGTTTGCAAAGTTTTATAATAGAAACAAAGAAACATTTTTTTTTTTTTTCAAATGTTTTGCTCTTTTTTTGTTTATAGTGCAAAAAATAAAACACCCAGTGGCGATTAAATACCACCAAGAGAAAGCTTTCTTTGTGTGAAAAAAAAAATGGGTACAGTGTTGCATGACCACGCAATTGTCGTTCAAAGTGCGACCTCGTTGAAAGCCGAAAATTGGCCTGAGCACATGGGGTAGAAGTGCCTGTTGGTAAATATACCGTTTTGCTTCTTGAAAAGCCTATTTTACAGTCCTATTCCATGCATTATATCTGGAAGATTGTTGGGGATGCTTCAAGATACTATTTGTTTTGTTTGTTTTAGCATGATTGTAGTGGTGGGTAACTGCAATTCACCTTCTATTTACAGGGAGAAAACGTCTGAGTCAGTCGGGTGGCCAGGAATATGGCTAAGGAGATACGAGGACAGTATGAACCTGTAGCTGAAATTGGTGTTGGTGCCTACGGTACGGTGTACAAAGCAAGAGATCTGCAGAGCGGAAAGTTTGTGGCCTTAAAAAATGTACGAGTGCAGACAAACGAGAATGGACTTCCACTCTCTACTGTCAGAGAGGTAGCGCTGCTGAAACGCCTTGAGCACTTTGACCATCCAAACATTGTAAAGTGAGTAAATGCAGTAGATCCGTTTTTCTATGGAGTATAGACTGTTTTCTGCATCTCTAGGAGTAACATTGTTTGCGCAAGGGTGTGCGTCTCCATCGGCATTTCATGTTGGCTGTAATGATTAAGCTTCGTAAGTAACAAATACAGCATGACATCTATAACATATTAAAGGTCGGCTTCATGCGAGACTGATTTATCACCTTTGAATCATCTTCTTATATTGCACAACCTCAATGGCAAGATGTTTCTGTTAGTATTCCTAGTTCCATAAAAATGCTGTAACTGCAGCCGCCAGTATTGACAATGGTTACTCTGCTCGCCAGTCCCCTTCTGTCCTCTCCATCGTGATGCATTGTGGGATCATAGTAATACGAGTTCTGTGACTGGTGGGGAGGGCAGAAAGGGGCAGGCAAGCAGAGCAGCTTTTCTCAGGAGCTGTGGTTGCAGGGAACTCTCACCGCTGTGGAAGACAGCTGCTCAAGGCAGTATCTGGTGGCTAGGAAGGAGACACTGCAGGGATGATTTTTATCAGAAGCCCAAACCTGCAGGTAATGGAATGCACCACATTACATTTCTGTGTATGGTGCTGTATCCCAAAAATAAACTTAACATTATTCAGGACTGTAATTGAAGACCTGTTCGTTTTTGTAAGTCCCTTCAAATGCTAATGTTATGGATGTGCAAATGCCTCTCCCATCCTTGTGTATTTGATTAAGCCCATGTTTGAGTAAAACAGGTCAGAGGAGGAAGTCAGACTGTGCTCCATGTTTGTCTGAAACAATTAAGTTCTACTTACAAAAGGATTCTTTCCTTTCTTTCTCTTGGATTCACGCATAATTTGAGGTGAGAATAAATACCTGTTGGGCTTCAGCACCAGTTAACCACTTCCCGACCGCCCTATAGCAGATATACTGCTACAGTTTGGCACTGGTGCGCAAAATCACGTGTGTGTATATATACATGATTTTGCATTTCTGGGTAGGGGGCAGGCCACTATTCGTGGCTGTCAGTCACCAGGTCCCGGCCGGTGATTACTCGCTGGCACGCAGCGATTGCCGAGCATCTCCGACAGGGAGGAGAACTGTATGTAAACAATACAGTTCTCCTCCCTGTCAGCTCGTGCTCACTGCTTTGGATGGCTGTGCACAGCACAGCCATCCAAAGCAGTGTGATTACAGTGAAGAAGAGACACAAGTAAAACAGCACATAGTTAACCCTTTGACCGCCCCTGTTAACCCGTTTTTGCCCAGTGCCATTAGTACAGTGTCAGTGCTTTTTGTTTAGCACTGATCACTGTATTGGTGTCACTGGGGATTTCAGTGACACCCAAGTCCGTTCCCCCCCCAGTGTTAGAATTCCTTCCGCAGTCCCGTTATAAGTCGCCAATCGCTGCTATTACTAGTAAAAGAAGAAAAAAAGAAATTCCAGTATCTATACCAACGTTAAAACTTTCACGTAAGCCAATTAATTTACACATATTGGGATTTTTTTTTTAGCAGACATGCAGCAGAATACATTTTGGCCTAAAACATGTCCAGTAAAAAAATTTTTAAAAATAAAATTTCATCATTAATTAAAAGCAAAAAGTCAAAAATATTGTTTTTATCTCAAAACTATTGGTTTTTTTCTTTTCTTTTTTTTTTTTATGGCGCAAAAAATAAACATACAGGTGATCATATACCTTAGAAAGCTCAATTTGTGGGGAAAAAAGGTTGTAAATTTCATTTGGGTGCAATGTTGCATGACCGTGCAATTGTCAGTTAAAGTAACAGCGCCGTAACGCAAAAAATGGCCTGGTCTGGAAGGGGGGTAAATCCTCAGGAGGGCAATTGGCCCAACCAAATAGGACTTCGGAGTGGTGGATAACTTTCTTCAGGGGCATGGTATACCATTGGTTGTCAGTAATGGTATCTGTAGTGTCTTGTAGAACTGGAAATTCACATCACTGGAGTTCAAAAACGAATATAAGAATCCAGTATGCAAATCGGCCTATCTGGATCCACATACATCTGCTTTTATTTTGGGTTTATTCATGCTATTTTTTTTGGGGGGGGGGGGGGAGGCAAAAGAGAGATTGAACTGTAGGAGTAATGTGATGTTTGCAATTTTTTTTACTTTTTATACCTGGTAAAACTTGTTGACCTGGCTTTGACAGAAATGATCACCTCCAACTATACAGGTGAAATATAGCAGAGGCAGTCAGCCTCGATCACGTTACAAGGATGTAACCCGTGTTCTGGGCTGTTCCAGACTACTCTGAAAACACAATAATTTCTCCTATTTTCTTTGGAGTCTCTTAAGTGAATAGATAATTGCACAAACTGAGTTCACATTTTGCATCGCATGTGATATAATGTAATTGTATATTTAAACTGATCACTACCATACATTCAGTAATTCTGTTGAACCCATTTTTTTTTTTTTTTTTTTAAAGTTAAGCCTTTTTTATGAATGTATTTTTAATCCAGAGCATAGTGTACAAAAATATGTGTGCTTTGAAGGGAAAGCTTAATGGTTTTTAGGTGTCCTAGATTTTATGAAATATTACCAAGTTGCTCAAATCACCCCTCCTATAGCCCTATACACTGCTAGCAAGGCTCCTCTATTGGTACAATTGGAAGAGACTTCCTGTGCCCCTGTAAACCTCAAACCTTTACTATGGACAACTCACAATCTATGACCATCTACAGGGAGTCCTTTTTGATATATTTTAAAAGTCTGGGATAGTGTTAAATATTCCAGTAACCTACTTTTTGACCCCCTTCCTTTAATGGTAACTGCACATGGCCTCAGTTATGGCCTCAATACATCTTCTCTCTCCTGGCGATAGTCTATATCCTCTCGTGGTCAACCATCAAGGAGTGATTTAAAGTACAACTAATGGCAAAACTTTTTTTTTTTTTTCTTTTTAAACTTTTAGGGCTCATGTACACTGCAGCTGATAAACTCATGTTTAGGAGCTGTTCTGTGTTTTTGTTTTGTATTTTCTTTTCAGCAGCCCCTGAACTCACCCTAATGGTTTCCTATGTGTCCATGTACACATCTTCGCTTACAGTCAGTTTTTTTTTAATGCAGAAAATTTGCGTTCAGCAGTCGATTTTATTAACGTTTCAAACGTGGCAAATCGCGGTTATAAGCTTTTGCGTTTGAAATTTTTTTTGACGCCTCCAGTTCCCGATGCTGTCCAGGGCCTTTTTTCATTATGAAAAATGCATGCAAAGCGTTTTCAAGGTACTAAAAAAGGACATAACACTGAACACACAGGATATTCCTACCAAGCTTGTCACACATTGTAATGACCAATTCACACCTCAGACCTCTCCCACCCTTGGAAACAAAAGATATGTTAATGACCATTCCCACCTCAAATTCCTTATGAAGACCCCCTGCCAGGTGGCCTTAATGACTCACTCCACCAGACACCTTTCCCACCCTTGGAAATAAAAGAAATGTTAATGAGCAACTCACACCTGAGCTACTGTCAACACATACTGCTGTCTCTGCTTTACTCTCTGTATTTCTCTGAAACAGTCTGAAATAGTTAATAATTTACCACTTTTCAGTGCATTCTGGGCATTTGGGTGGTTCTCCTGTGCTTATCTTTTAAAAAAAGCTTCTAAACGCAAATGCACATAAAAGCGTTATGCAAACGTGGCTAAACAGCTGTTTTTTAACCTACCTTTTCCAGCAGTCAGTTTCCATTCTTCAGAAGTGTCCCGTGTACATGGGGCCTTAGACCGAGTGGAGATGGTTTAGAACCCTGTCAGTTGTTATTGCAGTCTGTGCCCCTGTTAGGGAGATTAACCCTATCTGTCCTATTTACCATTGTCATTGGAAGTGGAAGTGAAGTATAGGAAAATCACAAATGTTGGGTTATCCCCAGAAAAATAATAGCGGGCAAATCTTCCAATGGGTACACTAGTTCTTGTGACTTTTTACGGTCCCCTAGGGATTCCTTTAATTTGCAGGGACTCCTTCTGCACCATCAATGTCAGCACCCTTGAATTGGCAAATAAGATTTTGACCAGATGGTATCTAGTTCCTTCCAGGCTGGCCCACATGTTCCCTGAACACACAGGTTTATGTTTTAGGGAATGCCAAACCTCTGGTGATTTTTACACATGGTGTCCTCCCAAGACCTTCTGCTCTCTAGTTCCCGTGTCACCTCCTCACATGCTCGCCTCCAGAACTTCTCCCAAGCTTCTCCCATCCTATGGAATTCTCTACCCCAATCTGTACGGCTGGCTCCTAATCTATCCACCTTTAGACGATCCCTGAAAACCTTTCTCTTTAAAAAAGTCTATCCTGCTTGTACCTAGTAAACTGCCATTTATTTCCTCCATCAGCTCACCCCCCCCCCCCCCCCCCCATCTATTGTATCACTCAACCCTTCCTCCCAGATTGTACGCTCTAACGAGCAAGGCCCTCTGTTTCCTCTTGTACCAAATTGTATTGTAACTGTTATGTCTACCTTCATTTTGTAAAGCGCTGCGCAAACTGTTGGCACTATATAAATCATGTATAATAATAATAATAATGGTGGACCTGCCCAATGGTTGGCCGTTTTTGGACTAGAGTTTTCACACTTCTGCATACATTATTCGGAGTGGAGTCCAAATATCTAAAGACCCCTGGCTGGCCCTTGTACATTTCAAACCTCCAAACATCACTAAAAATCAGTTTTGTCCTATTTCCTTCTAAGCTGACAATCGTCAAAGTGTGGAAAAAGCAGTTTGCCCTTTTTCTTTGAATCTTTGAAATCCATATTGATGGTTTCTTTGTCAACAATTAACTAGCATCCTTTACCATCAGCTATGATAAGTTCCTCAAAATTTTGAACTCATATCACCATCCAAATTTTTCCATGCAGAGCTGACTGAACTCCCACGCATGTGGGAGAGTAAGTCATCTCCGCCTGGCCAATAACTGTTGCTGGGGAATGATATTCGGAAGCAAGTCACCAGAAGATGTCAGCGGCCGAATATAGTTCCTCTCTAACCGCCTTGTGATGAGCCTATGTGACAGTTGGACACTTCTGGTGTCATTTCCCTTCTCTTTCTCCTTCCTTCTTCTTTCCTTTCTTTTCTCCCACTTACGTCTTTCAGCCGATCACTCAAAATGTGTGCAGATGCCACATTTGGCGGTAATATTGGCTTTTTACATAAACTGTACTGTTACTGTCTCACAAATTACACAACACCATGTATATTGACTTCTGGCCAGTTTATTATCTGTTATTTTTTCATAGGTTTAATTTGAACATAATGAAAGGAAAGTATGAGTTCAACTTTAACCTCCGGAAGATTCACCCTCCTTCCTGACCAGGCCATTTTTTGCTATACGGTGCTGCGTTACTTTAACTGACAATTGCGCAGTCATGCAGCGCTGTACATAAGTAAACTTTTGAGCCTTTTAGTGGCATTTGAGCACCTCTGCGATTTTTGTTTTTTTGTTTTTTTTTTTACATTTTGTGTTTAAAAAAAAAAAAAAAAAGACTGACCATTTTGAAAAAAAATGTTGTTTTCTACTACAGATATCCAGTAAAAAAATAATCAAATTTCTTCATAAATGTAGGCCAAAATGTATTCTGCTGCATATTCCGGCTGAAAGACGGAAGTGGGAGAAAAAGAAAGAAAGAGGGAAGGAGAAAAAGAAGGGAAGGGGCATATATTGGCCCACAGCTGTCGCATACATGGGGGGGCAATCGCAGCACCCTTTCCATGTGATCAGCTCCAGCCAATCACAGATCACTATCCTGAGCTATCAAAACTTAACTCATTCTTGATAGTTTATGAACGAGTTAGGTTCATGACAGCAAGCTTTGCATTGCAGGAGAAATTATCTTTATTTCTCCTGCAAAGCAAAGTGTAGAAAAGAAAAAAAAAAATCCCTGATCACCCCCCTTCCCCAGTAGTACAATGTTACTACGGTAACATTGTACTATTTTAAACAATAATAAATATGTTAAAAGAAAAAAAAATGCCATATTGAGAATTTTTTTTAAGAGGTGTGTGTGTGTGTGTGTGTGTTATTTATTTTTTTTATAACTAGCTGCCAACTGCTTACCCGCATTTTGCAGGCGAGAAGCAGCTCTTGGCAAAGCGACGTAGTCTTGCGTTTACCAAACACATGCAGCAGAATATATTTTAGCCTAAATTTATGACTAACTTTGAGTTTATTGGATATTTTTATAACCAAAAGTGAAAAATATTGTGTGGTTTTTTCCCCAAAGTTTTCAATCTTTTTTTTGTTTATAGTGCAAAAAATAAAAACCGCAGAGGTGATCAAATAGCACCAAAAGAAAGCTCCATTTGTGTGAAAAAAAAAAAAAGGACATTTCGTTTGGATACAGCATTGCATGACCGTGCAATTACCAGTTGAAATATCGCAGTTCCGAACAGCAAAAAATGGCCTGGTTGGGAAGGGGGGTAAATCCTCTGGAGGGCAAGTGGTTAAAAAGCTTGAGGCACCCCATATTAGTCATATTTATTAACAAAATTCTGATGCGTTCACCTTGCACAAATATCAGTGTGCTGTTTAATGCAAAGCAGATGACATTTACACACTTGTATGCTCTTGTGCTCACCGCTGGATGAAGGCTCCTGACTCTGCAGAATGGTCACAGATAAGCCGCAGAGTTTTGCATACTGACTCATACAGCTGTGTAAAGGGCAATTCTACGTATGAGCTAACAAGAGTTTCCATGAAGGCTTCTAATGGGTTATTAAATATAAGAGGGTCACAGGGGAACTGCACAGTTATAACTGACTGACCAAAAGTATGTGTTTTTTCTTTTTTTTTTCTCCCCACATTCACAATTGTGGTTTTGAATGCCAGAGATTCATGTCTTTACAGTCTGATGATTAACTGTCACTTGACTATGCAGTATACAAAAGCCTTGGGAACTGGCTTTATAATGTTCCTGTAATTCATGTATTCTTGAAACATATTTTCTGCACAACACTGGCTTTTTGTGTTGAAGGTTAGGATGATTTCTTATGTGCTACTGTTTACAGCATGGCTTTGTTATAACAATTTGTTATACTGCCATCAATTTTATGTTACACATATTTAGTACATATGAGCACATTCTCCAAACTGGTGTATTTTAGTGCCCACGAGCTCCTGGCACTGCATACAGCAACAGACAAACTGCAAGTAGCAATGCGCCGCTGCTTTGTGCCAGTTAATTGCATATAGCCGCCGGCAACTTTTCATGTCTATGGCTGGTTGCATTGTGCACCAGGAGCATCCTGGGTACCAGACTATACTAGTTTGTTTAGGCTACACTGGAGATTGAACCTGTGTGCATGAGCACTTGATGCTCGACACTGGGATAAATATTGTCTTAGCCACTACCCGCATGGCCATTTGCTGCTGCGGCTGTCAATCACCGGGTCCCGGCCGGTGATTACTCGATGGCACACGGTGATCACATAGTATCACCGATGGTGAAGAGAACTGTGTATAAACAATGCAGATCTTTCCCCTGTCAGCTCCTACAAACTGTTTTGTATGGCTCTGCATAGCAGAGCCATACAAAGCTGCGTTCTTACAGTGGAAAGCACACACGGCCTCATAGTAAAACGCACACAGTTAACCCTTTGATCGCCCCAGATGTTAACCCCTTCCTGCCCAGTGGCATTAGTATAGTGTTAGTGCTTTTGTATTAGCACTGATCACTGCATTCGTGTCAGTCAGACCCCCCCCCCCCCCCCAGTGTCAGAATGCCTGCCGTAGTCCCACTGTAAGTGTCTGATCAACGCCATTCTAGTATTTTAATAAAAAACAAAAAGTTCTAGTGTGTGTGCGTGTGTGTGTGTGTGTGTATATATACCGCTGTTTGTACAGGCTATAACTTTCATGTAAACCAATTATTTGCATGTATGGGGATTTTTTTTTTTTTTCAAAGACATAGCAGAATGCATTTTGCCCTAAATTTATGACGAAATTTGATTTAAAAAATATTTTATTGCACATTTTTAATATAAAAAAGTCAAAAATATTGTTTTTTTTTCCCTCAAAATTGTTTGTCTTTTTTTTTTTGTTTATAGCACAAAAAATAAAAACTGCAGAGGCGATCAAATACCACTGAAAGAGAGCTCTATTTGTGGGGGGGAAAAGGACATAAATTTAATTTGGGTGCAGAGTTGCATGACTGCATAATTGTCAGTTAAAGTAATGCAGCGCCGTAACATAAAAAATGGCCTGGTCTGGAAGGGGGGTAAATTCTCTGGATGGCAAGTGGTTAAAAACCGACAATCATTTTTACTGTTTTTTGTACATGGCATTCAAAAATGACACTGAAGGAAAGAAACTGATTGTGTAGAAACAAGTGATCTGGTCCCTACTGATGTATTCTGTTTGTATTCTCCTCATAGACTGCAGTGTCTTCTACAGCCTGCCATTCTCCTCTACAGGAATATACAACAGCGTGTCGTTGCCCTTGGCATAAATAAGAGTTTGTGAATCTGACAATTTAATAGATGTGAAAGAAGTGATTTAAAAATAATAAAAAGGCACAAATCTGACTAGATTTTTTTTTTTTCCTACACAGCACTTCATGACATTGATGATGGTCGAAATGACTATAGAACAGAATATTATAGAAATATTTTACTTTTTAAATTTGTTGCAAAGCATCAATAGCTTTGAAACTATGGTGCACGTGGTACAGTTTGCCATGCAGGTTATGTACAGTTGTGTTAAAAATAATAGCATGGTGTTTTAAAATAAAATGAGTAAAGCTTCAAATCCTTACAATAGCTTTTATTACCATACACGCAAATGTATTGGGAGCATTGTACAGCCTATTCCAAATCAAAACCTGAAGAAAAATGTTTCAAATTTATCACTTTACAGAAAGAGAAGAAAAAGGATTATTAGGCTGTTCAAAAAAAAATAGCAGTGTGCATTTTTCTTTACAAACTCAAGCATTTACTGTGCAAACAGAAAAATGCTTGAAGAGTTAGCTTTCCTGTGAATCACTGAACTAATATTTAGTTGTAAAAGCACTGTTTTTGAGTACTGCTTCACATTTGTGTTGCATGGAGTTTACCAACTTCTGGCACCTGTGAACAGGTATTCCGGCCCAGAACAATTGCATTACATTCCACCACTCCTCTGCATTTCTTGGTTTTACCTCAGAAACTGCATTTTTGATGTCACCCTACAACTTTTCTATTGGATTAAGATCCGGCCTGTAGGAAAAATGTCCTCTCAGAATACTCATATTTGTTCTCAGATGTGCTTGTACAGAATTGCACATTACTTTAGTTAGCCTTTTTTCCTTTTTTGTTTTGTATTTGCCAAAATGTTGTTGCACCTAACGGCCATCACATGTTTTACATTTTTCTACATGACTTGTATTATTATACCTGACTGAGGTGTGGCACCGGGATTTCCTGTCCTAGGATAACAGTCATGGTGGAATTTGCTGAACTCTGATAATTTTGTTTGTTCCTCACCCAGTCACATACTTTTAAGGCCTTGTAATCCGGTGGTATCAGGAAACCTGAGAACTGGGCTCAATGGTCACCTGTATGCGTTCTAATGGCAGAACTACCTCTACATGATTGGAAAGACCACTGCTGTCCCTCAGGATTGGCATGTTCCTTTCACACATTTCTCTCACCTTCTAAGGCTGGCCATAGAAGATTAGTTTTTTTTTTTTTTTTTTGTATTAGTAAAACATTGTACAGAAAGCGGATGTACGTTACAAGCCGAACAAGCGATCAATCAGTTTGGAAGAATATGGTCAACAGAACAAACATATAGAAGGTGAATCTGTAGTCATGACTTACTTTGTAAAGCCAGCAGATAGAAAAGTAGGAACATAAATGAAACTGCAACCTACACGATATCCAGTGGCATAATTTCTGAGATAAGATAAAGGGAGTTTGGAGTGGAAGGATTGGGAAAGAGGGAGAAGGAAAAGGAGGGGAGGGTGGGTACAAAGGTAATCTCAGATTTTAGGGTAAATATAATCGGGTGGGGGGGGGGGGGGGAGTACAACCATCAGTTAGGCCTTGTAAATGTATCCAGTGGTTTGAAATTTTGCCAAATGTGCGGGACTATTCCTACTTGCATAGGTAAACTTATTGAAGGGAAGAGGCCCATTGACAGCCGCCTTCCGTCCAGACACTGTAGGAGGGATTGACGTGTTCTATCATTTTACATCTAACATAACATGTAGAGAAGACAAATAACTTAGTATGTTTTAGTGGTTTCCACCAGGTCGGTTAGCCTCAATAACAAGATCAAGGGGTCCATTGGTATAGACAGATCACCGACCTTATTAATAGTGTTCAACACCCCTGTCCAAAAGGGCTGCAGCATGACCAAACATATGTTCATAAGTACCATAGTTAAAATCTCAGCATGGACAGGCGGCAGATCACCTTGCCGAATTTTTTTTTTTTTTTTTTTTCTCTTTTTAGCATAGCTAGCAATTATCACTGTGTTCTCCCTGCAGGGATGGCTCCCCATACCCCCGCCACCGGAAGAATACAATGGCTCAGTGGGAGGGAATTCCCCAACAACACTGTTGATGGGGGAATTAAGCAATTTTCTATCCTGCAGTCCATGGTCATACCACAATGATATACCCAACTTGGTAGGATCATAGACATGACACCACAAGCTTCTCTTCCACAATGGGAGCAGATCTGTTTAGACTGGATGTCTTGAGGTAAAGTGGAAAATGTATTTAAACTTTTGCATCTACACCCCTGATTGAAACCAATAGAGGGGTAAGGAGTAAAGTGTTAGCAATAAATAATTGACAGTCAAGATCCTTTCCTGCACAGTTACCAATAGGTGATATGAAGAGGTTCATGGCCGAATTTGATGCCGTATAAATCCAAATCAAATCAATATCTAGTGCTCTTTAAACACTATATATTAGAAACAGAGGTGTTGATGTGGGAAGATTCAATCAGCCAATGTGTCACTCAGGTTGGCATTGGTTTTGACAGGCTGGCTGTATGGCACACGTGATTCCGAGGGGACAGGATATTTAGCCTTACTTTCTGTTCTTATGTTAGTGATCACTAAGACAGTGGGTGGAAATCTCCCCAGCAGGGACCTTGACAGCAACAAAGCAGAAAATAGATGCAGACTTAGTGTAGGACATATTTTGATTACTGCATGTGTCTCTGTGGTATTATATGTCTCTACATATCTTTGTCGGGGTTCTTCTTTTTTTAATTTTTTTTTTTATCTCAAAATACCTGTCCTGGTGGGCATGCTATATGTTTACACTTGCAGTGACTCTTGGGTGCAGGCTGACACTCAAGCCAGGACAGTGAAGCAGCACAAGAGGGGTAACCCTAGGAGAGCAGTCATTGTATTATGTCATTGGTAGAGGGGAGGGGTGCCGCTAACAAGATGTCAATGGAAGCTCATAAATGGTATTTGCATAATGTTTTCACAGGCTCTATTCCTAGCCTTTTGTTTTTAGATGCTGGTTGGAGAGCGAATAATTTTTTTTCTTTCACTGTTTCACCAGTCATTAGCAGATTAGTCTTTGGGCTTTAAGTTGATTCTGTCACTATCCTTCTTGGGCTCCATGCACACTGGGCTTAAAAAAAAAAAACGCCAGTTCCCTTGGCAGAAAAAAATCTGATATAGTGTTTTTGTACACAGTTTAGGAGAATTTTAGCTTTTTTTTTTTTTCTGCCAGAATGCTCCAATCAAAAACGCAAACCAGAAGGGATTTTTTTTTTCCTGCCTCGAAATGTCCTAATAGGCATGGATACCTAGGATAACTTTGAGTTGCTTCTACAGGCAAAGCTCACAACTTCTATAGAAGCAGTGATTCTTTAAGCCAGTGTGCATGGAGCCTTTTAGAGAAAATGGTTAATACTTGCCTCTCCAGCAGACAGTTAAACTGCCTGAAAAAGTTTCAGCATCTGAGCCTAGATTAATAGTTGAGCACCAGCTTCTTCATTTATTGTCTACATGGTTTTGTACATGCATTTTTCAAGTTTTTGTGGTTTAATAATTTTGTTTAAGGCCAATTAAAAGCAAGCTACTAGGCGGAAGAGATGGTTGTTAGATGCGAAAACACAAATAATGCATGTTGACCCAATTATAGTCTATGGGGTCAAAAATGCACTTTCAATCAGGAGTGAATTAGCCCCATTGACTAAAATGGAAAGCTGGTGTGGAGCATTGAAGGTGAAAGGGGCCTGATTCTTCTTGGTGGGCCCCTTCTGCTGCGTTCTGTGCTTCCACCCACCACCGTCTAGACCAGCCTTTCTCAACCAGGGTGCTTTAAGGTTCCTTAAGGTATGCCTTGGCAAAATGTCTAAAAATTGTCCAAAACCTGTATACAAGCCAGTGGGTGGAACAAGCCTGCCTTTTAGTTACACAAAGCCAAAAGTTTTTATTGTGCACCACTACGATGACCTAGCCGCTGGCGTCCTGACAACCAATGACATCAGTTGATAAGGAGGATGTCCGTTGCCTGCACAGCATCCTAGTTTGACCCTCCACTGCCCCTCTCCATCAGTGCTGGGGTCACATTAGCTCAGTGATGGAGAAAAACTGAGGGGGAAGAGAAACATTGGAATACTAGTCAGTACCAATGTGCAGAAGTGTGTTTGCTTTAGAAGCATAAATCACATCTAATGTTGGGTGCCCTACATGTGTGGATGTTGCTGTTAGAATAGCTTTTTTACATTTTAGAATGGGGTTCCCTTTTAAAATTATGGACAGTCTTGAGGCACCTCATTTTAGAATGGGGTGCCTCAAGACTGTCTAAAATTTTGAACAGTCCTGAGGCACCTTTAAAATTATGAAGGGTGCCTTGACTGAAAAAAAGTTGAGTAAACACTGGTCTAGACCTCCCATGTCCAGTATTGATGTAGGGATCTGCAGATGGAACCACAGAGCAGAAGGCAAGTATACAAACACATGATGGTATTGAATGGTGATTATTATTGTGGAAGAAGAGTGTGTTTGTAGCATTTTCCAAAATAATGCATTGTTGTCCCGTGACTGCAATGCCTCTGTTCCAAAAGCTAGGGCAACCAGTGGGCATGTCTTCTTTCTCCTGTTCCTCCTGTCAAAGCACTCTCATGAACGAGGACAATTGTGCATCTTTATTCTTGAGAAAACATTTGAAATCATAGATGGGGCTGGGGTGTGACTGGGCTGGTGGGGCTTGGTTTGGTAGGGCTGTGCTAATGACACCAACAACAGTACCAGGACGTGCCTGTGAGCAGCCACATTTGGCTGCACAGACACATTTGTTGGTGACGTAGAGGAGACCATTTCTATATTAGACTTTTTCTAATCAGACATTTTGGCAATTCCAAAACTGTATAATATAAAAGTGTTATATATTATACGTAGAAATAAAGGGTAGTTTCCTTTTTAATGCAATTCCACTTTAGGCTACGTTCACACTAGCCTTGTGTGCAGGCGGCAGAGAGGCGTTTGGGAAGCGTTTTTACCGCTTCCCAAACGCCTCTGCCAATTCTGCACATTACAGCACATGGTGCTGTTCTAACGGGAGCGTTTGCGTCGCGTCGCGGCAAAACGGACGCCTCTGGACGAGTCAGGAGGCTTTGAAGCCTCCTATTCTCGTCTATGGTGCCGCTCCGCAAACGCCCGGCCGGCGTTTGCGGTGCGGTTGCGACGCGGTTGCGGGGCGTTTGCGGAGCGGTAACACCACTCAAACTGCATTATAGGCGTTTGTGGGGCGTTATTAACGCTCGGCAAACGCCTAGCAACCTCCGCTAAACCGCGCAGCATGCGGCGTTTGCCGAGCGTTTGCCGAGCGTTAATAACGCTCCGCAAACGCCGGACCAACGCTTGCCAAAAGCTATAGGGGCGTTTGGCAAGCGTTGGCAAAACAGCCTAGTGTGAACGAGCCCTAAAAGCCGAACTTTGGGCTAAGCGATTATTGTCTAATACAAGAGACATTTGTATTCTCCTTGAATCCTGGTGTGCTTTGTGTATTTCTTACAGATCTCTGCAGTAATCCAGTGTGAAACTTTGCCTCTGTGCAGGAGCTTCCTGTAATAAAGACCGGTCACTTCCGCTCTCTCTACTTGTGCAGTGTGACAGGTCTTGTTTCCACCCCCTCCTGTAGTTTTCTGCCTGTATCCTGTAGTGGGTGGAGCCTGCTAGGGCCCTCCCACATCTCTGCTCTCTGCACAGGCTATTTGCAGCACAGTGGTATCACTCTGCATAGCTCTTGATTGCATTGCTTTAGCACAATAGACATGTTGAAACTGAAAATCTAACCGGTTGCAACTTTCATGCACCCAAAAAAAAGATTTGGGTCTAGTTCCACTTTAAGTGTTCTTTTCACAAAAAATAGATTTGCTCTTCTAGAATGAAATTGGTGGCACACGGGCCATAGTGAAAAGTGACCTGGCAAGCCAAGTCATGGGGTGGATTTTTATAGGCCACGCTAAAACAAACTGCACATTTTGCCAATAGAAATGGAAGATGCGCCAGTTCTCTTACCCCAGCCTGGGATGCCGTGCACAGCTTCTCTCTAATTCACTTGAGATTCAAATGGTAATGATTGGGTTCACTACAGTGTGTAAATGCAGTCTGTTACTAACCATACCTCTGTAAGGACACGATTGGCACCCAAGCATGAAAGCAGCCTCTTCTGAATGCAATGACTCGACCTTTCTGGAAAGGGAGAATAGAATTGGGAAACTGCCAGCATTTGCAGGCCACAGGAAATTATAGGCTTTGTTCTACTTTTTCCTACAATCCTCATTAAGGGGCACTAGCTGGTTATAGCAGTAAACTGCTACCATATGTGACGTGAAAAGTCAAGATTGGTGCCAGCCTGGTAAGTATTAGCCGTATACTGTTTTTCAAGGCATTTGATCATAGGCTGTGTTACTGCAGTATAGATATAAGAAAAATCTTACAATTTAAATTTTATAAATTGTAGTATGTATATCTGGTTTTGCTGTCTGTATAAAGTTTACCTAGAACTTTGAGCTTGCACCTTTTGGAAAAGAGACGCCAATGTGCAGCTCCCATATTTTGTCAATGTGGCTTTTTATTTTAACCTGTACATTTTCAATATGCCCTGGGGAGTCCAGTGAATACAGGGGCAGTCATTTTCACCGGTTCATCTTCAGAATTGGTGAGGATACTGTCGGCTATAGGGATTACCTACAAAGACATCAGGATGGCCTTACATGAGTGTTAGTTGAGGAATTGGAGTCATTTAGCAAGTTGGTTTTATATACTGAGCAAGTTGACCTGCTCAGTTTGCTTATTTGCTTAAGGTTTATATTTAAATTTTGTTTAAATAAAAAATCTCTCTACTACAAGCAGAGACTGTCCCCTTTCTTTTCTTTCTTTTTTTTTTTTTTTTTTTTTTATCAAGCTGAATTCCAGGCAAACCGATACAATACATCTTTGAATTACATATATTGGAACTGTTTTTCCAAGCAAAGAACTTGGATTTCTCTCCCAGCTTGCTTTAAATGGGAATGCCAGTAAAGCTGGCCATAGATGGAGTTGTTTTGTTTGTTTTTTTTTAGTTTTTTCTTTTGTTTTTCTTTCCTGCAACCAAGATTACACTGCATGTAAAATCCGACAGGCTGGTTTGTACCATAGTTGATCGATCGGTCAGTCAACTTGGCTACATTCAACCTGCCATGGCTTGAATCTCAGCTAGTCCCTGCTGAACCGGCTGAGATTCGAACTGTCTGTGGCCAGCTTTAGACTTTATTGGCAAAGGTTGAAATCAAGAATAATTTCCTTACTTTTAAGCTGCCATTTCCAAAGTGAGCCTGTTTGACATTTTAAACATTTAAGAGTCAAGGTCCTTCCTAAGTCATAGCCTGAGTTACCTGTATTAGCCCTCTAATTCTGGGTTCTGTTTGTTACCGTTCTATAGCCCCAAGTTAAAAATTACAAGGTCAAAGGAAGCACTTAGAGAATATGAAGACCGCTGTTACATACAGTGAAGGAAATAAGTACTTGATCCCCTACTGATTTTGAATGTTTGACCACTCACAAAGAAATGATCTGTTTAAAAATAGAGTGGTAGGTGTATTGTAACACTGAGAGACAGAATAGCAACTAAAAATTCAAAAGAAATGCATGTCTAACAAATTATGCACTGATTTGCATGTTCATGAGGGAAATAAGTATTTGATCCCCTTCAAAAAACATGACTTAGTACTTGGTGGCAAATCCCTTGTTGGCAATCAGAGGTCAGACGTTTCCTGTAGTTGGCCACCAGGTTTGTACACATGTCAGGAGGGATTTTGGCCCACTCCTCTAGGCAGATCCTCTCCAAGTCATTAAGGTTTGGTGGCTGATGTTTCGCAACTCGAACGTTCAGCTCCCTCCATAGAATCGGATTAAGGTCTGGAGACTGGCTAGGCTACTCCAAGACCTTTAATGTGCTTCTTCTTGAGCCACTCCTTTGTTGCCTTGGCCATGTGTTTTGGGTCATTGGGTCGTGGATTGGTGTTCCGGCATGACATTGTCAATGCCCTGGCTGAGGGAAGAAGGTTCTCACCCAAGATTTGATGGTACATTACCCTGTCCATCATCCCTTTGATGTGGTGCAGTTGCCCTGTCCCCTTAGCAGAAAAACACCCCCAAAGAAGAATGTTTCCACCACCATGTTTGACAGTTGGGATGGTGTTCTTGGAGTCATAGCAACATTCCTCCTCCAAACACGGCGAGTTGAGTTGATGCTAAAGAGCTCAATTTTGGTCTCATCTGACCACACTTTCAACCAGTCTTTCAACCTTTCAACCAGTGCTTTCCTGAGCAGAGGGACCTTGCGGGCACTGCAGGATTTCAATCTTTGTTGGCGTAGTGTGTTACCAATTGTTTTCTTGGTGACTGTGGTCCCAGCTACCTGGAGATCATTGACAAGATCCTCATGTGTAGTTCTGGGATGATTCCTCATTGTTCTCATGATCATTGACACTTGCATGGTGCACCAGACCTAGGGAGACTGACAGTTGTTTTGTGTTTCTTCCATTTGCGAATGATTGTACCAATTGTTACCTTCTCACCAAGCTGCTTTGGCGATAGTTTGGTAGCCCAGTCCAGCCTTGTGTAGGTCTACAATCTTGTCCCTAACATCCTTGGACAGCTCTTTGGTTTTTGCCATGGTGGAGAGTTTGGAATCTGATTGTTTGATTGCTCCTGTGGACAGGTGTCTTTTATACAGGTAACAAAATGAGATTAGCAGCACTCCCTTTAAGAAACTTCTAATCTCAGCTTGTTACCTGTATGAAAGACACCTGGTAGCCAGAAATCCTTCTGAATGATAGGGGATCAAATACTTATTTCCCTCATGAACATGCAAATCAGTGCATACTTTTAGACATGCATTTCTTTTCAATTTTGTGTTGCTATTCTGTCTCAGTGTTACAATACACCTACCATTCGATTTTTAGACTGATCATTTCTTTTTGAGTGGGCAAACATTCAAAATCAGCAAGGGATAAAATACTTATTTCCTTCACTGTAGTTACCAGCACTCAAAGTATGTGTATCCACGATTTATTGTGAGAGCATAATCTCATAAAGGTGAGACTGCTAACATTTCAAGGCCTTAGAAGATTCCTTTCCTCAGGGTTACTTGGTGACTGCTGGTGACCTCTTAGGCCTCATGCACACTGCTGCTGCTAAATGTGAGTTTAGGAGCTTTTGGCGTTTTTTTTTTTTTTTTGGCCGTAGCCCCTGAGCTCAACTTAACAAAAGCCTGTGTGTCCATGTACACAGTCTATTACCAGAGTCTAGGGGCAGCTAAACTTCCATCTCCTGATTGCAGAAGGATCGTGTTCAGGAGAGGAACGTTTTGACCAAAAATGCTAAATGTGAAAAAACGTGTGTAAATGAATCTAAACGCTAGCCACGTTTTAATGCTTGGGCGTTTATTCATGTCAATAAAAAATACTCTGGCCAATTAAATGAATAAACGTCCAAGCGGTAAACTTGGTATTGCGCTTACATGCATTTTTTCTCACATTTTTAGCGTTTTTTCTGCTGCCAGGAGAGCTTATTGTCTAGGGGAGCTCAGGTGTACATGAGGCCTTACTTTGGTTATGCATAGTGCCATCTTTTGTGGTCATTACAAGCAACCCCGAATTCAAAAGGTCTACGCATTAGACAGAAAGTGCCGTCCTAATTGATACTTTCAGTTAGGAAGACTGCTGTTCTCCAGGCCCTATAGTGTGCTGCAGGGGTACTGACAATGTAGTGGTTTTTGCCTTTTAGAATTTAAAGCCTACTCTCTATTTTATATTTCAAGCATAGCCTTGAAATTAGATTATTGGTGCTTTGTATTTATTTTGTATAGCAGATTTGTGACCAGTGACATTTAAAAGCGTGATTAATTCTGGCCCTGACACAATCATAGTGTGGCCTTTTATCTTGCTGCCCATCGATGAATGCATGTTGAGAACAGAATCGCCCACAGAATGTTTTGCTAGCAGAGACCTTTCCAAACCCCTAGAATGCATAAACTTTTATTTTCCTTTACTGACTGGTTCAGTATAAAACCTTCACTGCATTGAAACCATCAATATGATGTTCACAGGCTTGCCATATAGGGTAATATTTGGAAAGGTAGTAAGTACAGTACATTAAGGGTTAACGGGGAAAGTGCTGAATTAGGCCTCTGTGTTCCTTTTTGACAGTCTATTATCTTCTGCCATTTGTAGATACTGAGCTGGGGCTGGTGACCTACTGTATATATCATATCTCTTGTATTTGCAAAGCCTGATCTGTCAAAGTATGCGGCAGATTCATAAGAAGAAGCCATATTATGCTCACAGAGGATTTATCTCTGAAAGCAGCCTGTGGTTTCCCTTTATCTAAAGCAAGGAGAATACACTGACAATAATTGAACAATAGTCTAGTGGCCAAATGCTTAAAACCGAGTAGTCCTTGGGGGGAAAAAAAACGCATTCGTTATGTGTCAAAATAAACTGTTCTAAGGGTGGCCATAGATGGATCATTTTATTTTTTCCGATCAGCCAGTGGGCTAATTAAAAAAAAAAAATAAATAAAGATCATTAGGTCAACATCTGTCGAGTGGGAACGATCATAGATGGATTGAAATTTGGCCAGTTTCTGCAGAACCAGTGAAATTTTGATCCATCTCTGGGTAGCTTAAGGTAGGACATTACGTGAATTTTGAAGAAAATACTTGGTTCTCTCATCGACACTGACTAAATCCCTCCCGCAGAGCTATTGTCTTTTCCAGGCAGAAGGACGCAGGTAGCTGTCCCTCCCGGGAGAATACAATGATTACTGCTAGCACCTATAGTCACTGGCAATAATCGCATGCTAAAAATTCAGCATGCGCTGGTTGTACCCAAGTTGATCCAATCAGCTTGCCCGTACATGGATCTAATCGCAGCTGGTCCCTGCCGAACCGTCCGAGAATTTGGTCCATCTATGGTTGGATTAAGACTTCACTTTCTTGATGAAGCGGTCATTTATTTGCATTTAGTGAAACAATTGTATGTCTGTCCTGTAGACACACCCTGCCTGATCCTTCTTTGGGAACAATCAATGGTCCAAAATGTTTATTCAATGATCCCCTTTTAGGAACAATGCTGACAGTTGTTTTTAAAATGAATGTGCAAATTGATATAATGATCCATATTTATGGAACAGTTATTGCAGTTGGATCTTCTGACTTTTATTTGATGTCTATGAGCCCTAAACTTGCTATAGACAGGCAGACAACTGGTGGGGAGAAGTATGCCTAATGTGAAGTAGTCTAGTGGATTCCAATGTACAGTATATCATGGGACTCCCACAACAGGAGGAAGTAGTAGTAGTGCTCTCGGTTATGTCTGTTTTTCTTGGAGCAATGATGGAAGGATTGGTACCAATGTGGAATGAGTTGGAAAATCTGTGAGAAATGACAAATGCGTCTGACATGGAAAGAGCTCATTATCACCATATGAACAGCCTGAGCTCCCCTAAACATCTCACTGGGCTGTCAGATTTTGGGTGAAGTGGGATTTAATGTCACTCTGAGATTGGCTGCCACCACTTCATATGTGCGAGAAGCTGAAATTGTCTGAAATGTGCTTAATCTTGACCTTTAGTACATGTAAAGGAGAAAAAAAACCCTTTAAAACCTTGTATTCTGCACAGTGGTGTCATAAGTCTGGAGGAACTGTGCAGCAAAAACAGATCATTTCCTTAGTGTGTGTTGGCTGCTCCAGGCAATCCCATACCTCTTCCCGAATTTTGTTTGCTACTGAATAAAAACATTTGGCCCTGAGTGCATAGACAATCTTCAGCCACACTCTGCCAGAAACTAAGGAGGAATGCTAACAATAACATTCACAAATATGTAGATATTTCTCACTTGCATTTAATAAATGTGAGATTCTTGACATTGTATTCATATTTTATTCTGTGCATCTAAATTTAGCTGATCATTTAATCATTGCTATCAGCCATTTATGTAAAAGCAGCTGCCAGTAGTGTTGGTTGCTAACAGGATGTCGGCTACAGGCAAGGAAAGTGTTATCCCCTTGGATAAGAACTTTATCGACGGTGAATTCCAGTTTCATGAGGGTGGAAAAACGTGAAAAAATAAGACATGTTTATTTTGAAAAGCCAGATTGTAATTGCTGTAAGAAGGCCTTATGGCATTTGGCAAGTTGGCAGTAAGTAGCAAATGAATGCATTTAAGATGGGGGGAAAATTGTCCAATATTGCTTTTTTTTTTTTTTTTGTACAAAATAAGAGATCTCTAGCCTGTTTTATGCGGCCACAAGATCCTGTTACTTGATGTTGCCCTCTGGTGTCCAAAGCTGGGAAAAATATTTTGTGGATATCATTTTTTTTTTTTTTTGCACAGTACACACCATTTGGTTTCAGTGAGCAATAGTAGTTGAAGTACTAAAGCAGAAATAAGTCTGCAGGTTTAGCATGCTTAATGCTTTTAATGCTCACCAACAGTTTGGTGGGCTTACCCTCTATCTCTCCTCTCTCCCCTCCTCTCCCCTCTCTCCCCTCCTCTCCCCTCTCTCCCCTCCTCCCCCCTCTCTCCCCTCCTCCCCCCTCTCTCCCCTCCTCCCCCCTCCTCTCCCCTCCTCCCCCCCTCCTCTCCCCTCCTCCCCCCTCCTCTCCCCTCTCTCCTCTCCTCTCTCCCCTCCTCTCTCCCCTCTCCTCTCTCCTCTCCTCTCTCCTCTCCTCTCTCCCCTCTTCTCTCTCCTCTCCTCTCTCTCCCCTCTTCTCTCTCCTCTCCTCTCTCTCCCCTCTTCTCTCTCCTCTCCTCTCTCCCCTCTTCTCTCTCCTCTCCTCTCCCCTCTTCTCTCTCTCTCCTCTCCCCTCTTCTCTCTCCTCTCCTCTCCCCTCTTCTCTCTCTCTCCTCTCCCCTCTTCTCTCTCTCTCCTCTCCCCTCTTCTCTCTCTCTCCTCTCCCCTCTTCTCTCTCTCTCCTCTCCCCTCTTCTCTCTCTCTCCTCTCCCCTCTTCTCTCTCTCTCCTCTCCCCTCTTCTCTCTCTCTCCTCTCGAAGTGCGTCCCCTTTTTTTGGGGGAATGGAAATATTGGTGCATTTTCAATGCAACAAACAAAAATGTATTCCAAGTTCTATATGTGTTGTTGCTCTAGCCACCTAAAATCACTTTAGAAGGTATATGTGACCATTTCTATTAATGCCTAATGGCATGCAACAGTGTAATTGGTGAAAAACAATGGGGAGCAGCACTGTAGGAGGAGAGGAAAGGTGGATGTGTATGGACAAATGGTGTTTGTCATTTACATGCAGCAAACTAAATGAATCATTTGTGTAACCCTTTTTTTTTTTTTTTTTTTTTTTTTTTTAAGATTGGCACATAAAATTCTAAATCGTTGTATATTTTCCCATTACACCAATGTTTGTTAATCCCCCCCCCCCGAAAGTGTGTATATATGTAAAAATTGCAGCTGGGTGAGCCAGCATTACCAGGAAAGCTCTGTGTGCGCTCGCAAGCAAGCATATTCCAGTCATTGCTTGTAAACCAACTAATCCAGAAACCAAGATGCAGCAAAACTTTGATTCTTGGAAAATCCCGTAATATTTAGTGACGTATAAAGTAACAAGGTACAATGAAATATATCTGTGAGTGACAGTTTATAGTGTCCCTACACTTTCTCAAGCCCTTTGCTCCAAAGGACGAATGTCTTTGCTCAGATATGCTTCATTGTACATTAGTACTTTTTATATTAATAAATATGTGCTCAGTTTGCAAGAATGTGGTGCTGCATTCCTATTGCTGAAATACATTGTTTTTTATTTTATTAACAAATATTTCCCAGCGATATCTCTTTTGCCTTGATGTATACACTGAACTACATTAAACTTGGTTGTAAATGGGCATTTTTAACAGCAAACTGTTGACATTGCCACCCTCAATGGAATGGCTGACAATTCTATAAACATCTAAAAACTGCCATAGAGTATTTAGTTTTGTGAAATCCTCCATGCACATCAGACTAATAAATGGCAGGAATGCTGAACCCATAGTGGTCCATAAAGAAAGCATAATTTTTTTTTTTTTCTTAATATGGGCTAGTAGCATAAAAAAAGTTTCAACTGTAGAATATTACAGAGAAACTGTAGGTGGGTAATAGAATGAATAGACATAATGCTGGAAACATAAGGTTCTTGGAAACCAGTGTATAAAACACCTACGTTGTGATCAGTTCTTATAATTGTAATATTTCTCTCTCATCATGTCCACAGGCTTATGGATGTTTGTGCCTCCGCCCGGACAGATCGTGAGACTAAGGTGACCCTAGTTTTTGAGCATGTTGATCAGGACCTGAAAACTTACTTAAATAAAGTTCCTCCGCCTGGTTTACCTTTGGAGACTGTTAAGGTAACTGTTTTTTTTTTACTTTTTAACCTTGTTTTAATATAAGGAAATGTTCTAAAAAAATAGAGATTTTAACATTGTTCACATAAAAAGGAATACTAAAGTCTTTGTTATGTATTAAAAAAAAAAAAGTCATACTTGCCTGCTCTGTACAATGATTTTTCACAGAGCAGCCCGGATCCTCCTCTTCTTGGGTCGGAGCTCCTGACCCCTCCCTACTTTCGGGTGCCCCCATAGCAAGCAGCTCTGCGTGTTCATTCTCACACACAGTCGCTGCTTGGCCCTGCCCCTCCCTCTCTTGATTGGTTCATTGGCTGTGATTGAAAGTTGCTGCTGCCTCAGCCAGTTAGGAGTGAGAGTCCCTGGAGGACCGAGTCTCTCATGGACTTTGCCGGATAATAATGAGCTCAGGTAAGTGTTGGGGGGGGGGGGGCTGCTACACAGAGGTTGTTTTTTACCTTCATGCATACAATGCATGAAGGGAAATAACCTTGAGCCTTTACAACCAGAGAGGATTACAGTCATATAGTTTTAACAAAATAACATTTATAAAAAAAAAACCTTGGGGTAATTAGGGAGGATTCAAATTTAGGGGTGTTCAGCTTAGGGTTTTTTTCAGTTGCAGACTTGCACCATTTTAAAATGAATGAAAACATAACTGAGAATATTGTAGTAGTAGTACTTGGCTGGAAATATTGGCTTAGTAAAGTATAAGTAACTACAAGATACGGTACTTTCTAGCTTCTCTTGCAACAACGTAGTTCATTTATGATGGAAAGAGTTGCGCTAAATAAGACCTCCAGGCAAAGCTATCATTTTCTTACTTTTGTGTGTGGTAATGCATGTCAACACTGCACAAAATTACATTTCCTCTTAGAGAGGAATAATTGAAGCACTTGAAGCTACAAAGTTCCATGCTGTTTTGTAATTACTTTTAGGGTCCCTTCACACAGGTAGCATCCATTATGATCAGCAGAGAATCCATGAACAGATCCCCTGTTGGATATGAGTAGAACAGAATAGATGTCACTTTTGTGGAATTCGTATCCGTGAAATTTTCTTGAAAATGGAGCTTAATTGACCTATGTTAGTTCTATGGCAAAGGAATGCAAACATTTTTTTTTTTGTTTTTTTTTAATCCAGACCTAGATGTATTCGGATGTAGACGAATGCACGTCTGTTTACATCTGCCTGCTATAGACAGATATTGTGTTTCTGTGCAGATCTTCCTGAAAAAGTGTGTGTGTGTAACCATGTAGCTGACATTGTTCCTACTCCTTTCCTTCTACACTAGGAGGTCTAGTTATGAAGCTGTGGGTGGCCAAAGTAAAGCAGTATACTTTACAAATATGTTTACTGCTTCAGAATCTTGGAGTGGGTGAAGCCCAATTTGTACAGGGTGGGTGTAACTTGTGTAGGGAGAACCAAGGCCAGCTGAGGTATTTTCAATACTGTTTCTATGCGTATGACACACAAATCCATCTCTCTATCCCTCAGCTCAACCCATTCGTTTCCTTACGTATCACTGATTTACTAACCTACATATCGGACTGGATGTCACCACTTTCTCAAACTCCGTCTATCCAAAACTCCTAGTATTCCCTCCCCCACGTGCCTCTTTCCCTGATTTCTCTGTCAAGATCAATGACACAAACATCAACCGGTCCCCGCATGCTAGGGGTAAACCTGGATTATGAGCTTTCCTTTCAGGCCCTCATGCAATCCCTGTCCAAATCATGCTGCCACAACCACAGCAACATCTCCAGAATACGCCCCTTTTTAACCAATGATACCACAAAGCTCCAAATTCATTCCCAGGTTATCTCTCGCCTCAACTACTGCAACTCCCGTCTCATTGGATTACATAGGCTATCCCCCCTTCAGTTCATCACGAATGCTGATGCCAGACTCATCCACCTTACCAACCATTTAATGTCTGCTTCCCCCCTCTCTGACAATCCCTCCGCTTGTATAAAATTCAAAGTATTAACAACAATCTACAAAGCCATCCACACCTCTTCCCCCAGCTACATCACTAACCTGCTCTCAAAATATCAACCAAACAGGTCTCTTTGGTCCTCCCAAGACCTCCTGCTCTCTAGTTCCCATGTCACCTCCTCCTATGCTCGCCTCCAGGACTTCTCCCAAGATTCTCCTAATCTATCCACCTTTAGACTATCCCTGAAAACCCTTCTCTTTTAAAGAAGCCTATCCTGCTTCTGACTAATACTGTGTTTTCTACTTTTTCCATCAGCTCATCCCCTTCAGCTACTACCTTTTTCTATCACTTGACCCTCCCTCTTAGATTGTAAGCGCTAATGAGCAGGACCCTCTGTTTCCTTTTGTACCAAATTGTATTCTAACTGTAACACCTGCCTTCATTTTGTAAAGCGCTGCACAAACTGATGGCACTATATAAAGGCTGTATAATAATGTGGCCTTCTAGTCATGTGATTGGCCTCTGCACCAAAAGTGTTGTGTGCTCTGAAGTGTTATTCAGAGACCACTCATTGGGACACGGCAGGTTCCACCCCTCCTGCATTTTAATCCCCTAGATTGGGTCCCCCCACCAGCCCTTGGGCCGTGGACTGGTGGTGGCCTGTTGGGGTCGGGCCACGTGGTGGGGGGTTGGTGACAAGCGAGCGAGGCTCAATCTGTATTGGTGGCCGCTCGCATTTCCACCTGGGTTCCCTCTCTTGTCTGGTTGGTGGCAGGGGCCCTGCTGTGGACCTACAATGCAGGGCTATTAGAAACCTATTGAACTCTATTGTCTTCAACTGCCGCACAGCAGGAGGAGAGCGGTGGGTGAATGAGTAAAGCTCTGCCTCTTGTCAATCAACCTCGTCTACTCTCCTCTCCTCCTTGTTTTGACGCCCTGGACGTGATTTAGACTCAGATGGTGGAGTTATGGGGGTATATTGGGAAATGAGTTGGGAGGGTCTGTAAGAATTAAAGGTTAAGAATCCCTGTTTTAGGATTATGAAAATTGGCCTATTATGATTAAAAATGCATCCTATTCCCTTAAATGTCCTGCAAAACACAAGCCTTTTCTGTTTATAGAATACAGTATAGAAAGGCCTTTTCATTGAACTTGAGTTTCCCTATTAAAAAAAGAAGAAAAATTTCTTCTTCAAAAATCATTATAGTAGCTCATGTAAAAAAGGAAATCTGGAATAAGGAATCTGGCAGCATGTTCAATGACTCTTTGTATGTATGTATATGTAGGCCTTGTGTGTATATAGAATGCTACTGTGTGTGTATTTATTGATGTATACATTCCTGCTTGTATTAGGAGTCCTTAGATCTGCTTTGCTTTTATTTAAATGACGATGAAACATTCGATAGATTTGGTGACCTGGAAGTTGCAGAATGTGTTCATTAAACCTATATCTGTCTCTTTCCCCTTGATTGAATTTTCATTAGAACAATGACTGGGACTCATTAGCAGATGAATCCGAGCAGCTGCACATCAGCTGTATGGTGTTTGCTCAGCAGCTGAATTAATATTCTCAAACATTTATTACATTTGGGTCTTTGAAGAAGTAGGAATGGGGTAATTGGAATGTTATATAAATGATAGTATAGCTATGCTAATCATGTTTATCACAGTTCTACAGCACTTGATTTACATAGTCGTGTTGTTAAATTTTTCTTTGTGATGAAAGCAAGGACCTATAAAAAGCTCGATGTGCTTTGAGAGCAATGGATATTTTGTTACATGCTGGGCCTCATTTGGAAGTGTGGCCATAGTGGATGATAATGAGCGCCTCTGGCTGCCGGAGGTACTTGGAAAATCCCTGTGAGATGACCGCTACAAAAATCTTCTTGCAAACTGCCACAATCATTCCTTTGCTATGCAGAGAGGTTGCCATGGCCAAAACATATTTATTTTCTCTAGGTTTTATAATAATCCCTTTTTGGTTTGTTGCTTTTAATAAAAAAAACAAAAATAAGGTGCTGTATAAACCCAGGTGTAATTATTCCTATGCAGTGAAGGAAATGTAAGTAAATATTTATTCCTTGACATGTCATAGCAAATTTTAAAAAAATACATATTTCGAACATCTCTGGAATACTTGCAGCGAGATTAAGTAATAAAACATGGGGAAATGTGCAAGTGCAGAAAAATAACTTTTGATCTGCCTTAAGTGGGGGAAAACATTCATACTCACCTAGGTGGATGCAGGACTAATCCGCTGCTGGCTCTTCAAAAAGAACTGAGCGATCAAAGACCGCTGATCACTTAGTTCTCGCATCCATTCTAAATGGTGACTGCCAGTAACTGGCTCTGTGCTCTGCCCCTATAGCGCTCACTGGAGCACCAGACTGTGGTAGCGATGGGATTGGCTGAATCAATCTCCCAGTGACACACTGAGAGGCTGAGTTAGCTGCCAGTCAGGTATCTGGACAGATCCCCGATGTTATTGTTGGGATTCCTTTAGCCTGCTGTTGGCTGCGTTTGGGTCACAGGAGCGCAAAACAAAGGGCACTCCTGTGACCCACTGAAGAAGTGTGGCCAAAACAGCTTTGTCCATACTGCTCCTTTTAAATATAGTGTGTGCCTATCTTCCTGTTTGGAATAACACACTGGGGATAATTAGAAAAGAGTGGCACAGGCTTTGCCTGCATTACTCTCTAAGCTAAGGAAACTCCACAGATCTTGCGTCTGATTAAGGGCTTGTTCACACTTGACTGTTTTTCCAACTCTTGCCAAGCGCCCCTATAGCGTTTGACAAACGTTGGTCCAGTGTTTGCGGAGCATTTTTAACGCTCCGCAAACGCTGCATGCTCGGTTTAGCGGAGGTTGCTAGGCATTTGCCAAGCGTTAAAAACACCCCACAAAAGCCTATAATGAAGTTTGAATGGTGTTACCGCTCCGCAAACGCCTCGCAACCGCACCACAAACGCCGGCCAGGCGTTTGCGGGGCGGCACCATAGACTTGAATAGGAGGCTTCAACTCCTCCTGACTCGACCAGAGGCGTCCGTTTTACCGCGATGCTAACGCTCCTGTTTGAACAACACTATGTGCTGCAATGTGCAGAATTTTCCCAGGCATTTGGGAAACGGTAAAAACGCTTCCCAAACACCTGTCTGCCGCTTGCTAACAAGGCTAGTGTGTATGTAGCCTAACAGAAGAAGCACAAGCCCCTTTATTATTTAGGAGTGATTTGCTTCACGGTTTTTGCGGTGTCTGTACCAGACATGGCACAGAAAGCACTTTAGCTGGAGCTGCATGCTTCAGGTCAATCTGCCCACAACAACCTCACCCAACTGCATGTGATCTACAGAAAGCTGAAATTCTGTAGGCAGACCCTACCTGGTGTAGATCTTTGGCAGTTTTCTTCACTGAAAGGTGTGGAAACCGCACCAGTTTTTATTCTACGCTAAAATAGACCTGTTTCAAGTTTATCTGTGCCATGCATGCCAGTTTACGTCTGCTTTGTTCATTAGTGCCAGTTTTCTGTGCCATTATTATGGTCTAGGAAGCTTGGGTAATTCCCCCTAGTGTAATTTTCAGCTTTGAACTTTTAAACACTCGGTGTTAGCCCTTCCCACTTTTGCTGATGGATCCCCTAATCCTCCTTGTGCTCGGGCAGACAGCACAGAAGGTTTACTAGACCAAATGGGGGCAAATAAGGGGTTTGTTAGGATTTTTCGTACACTTTAAGCAAGATATAGAAGTTAAAGCCTACGTTGAGTCAAAAAAGGTTTTAAAAAGTCAGCACAAGGGACATTAGTTACAGGCAATGCAATGAGTCCCTTGTGCTGATGACTGCATAATTAGTTGAAATCTTCCATCCTCCAATTTTCCAGTGCCACTGGGGTTATTAAAGCTCAGGGACCTGTCATATGCACTCTTCAAGAGTGTTAACTAGGCTGCCCATTCTTCTTCCTCTTCCATTAATAGAAAGCACACTTTGCTTGGACTTTAAAGCAGAGCGCCACCCAAAAAGGGAAGTTCTGCTTTAAGGACTGCTCCCCATTAAGAATTGGCACCTTTGGGGGGGGAGCGGGTACCTGAATTTGACAGGTACCCGCTCCCACTTTTGGTCCGATCGCCTATTCGACTGGCAGCGGAAGGTGTCCTCCCTCCCTCCCTGTAGTCTCCTGGGACATGTGACCGGTCCCAGAAGACTACAGGACCATTCATGAAGCTCAGGGCTACTTGCGCATGCACAGTGGGTCCCCGGCTGTGAAGCCTCAAGCTATCACAGCCCGGTGCCCACACTGAAGATGCCAGCCTCCTGGTATACAGGACGGTTGGTGAAACGGGCTGCGGGGGACATGCCGAGGGACAGGTAAGTGACTGTTTTTTAAAAGTCAGCAGCTACAGTTTTTGTAGCTGCTTACTTTTATTTTTTGAGACGGTGAGTGGAACTCCGCTTTTAAGTAGTTTTACGCGTGCTGATATTTTTCAAGTCCCGTTTTTTGATTAGACTTAGGCTTTCAATGGGTGTTTGAAACTGAGTATTTCCAATTTTAGCTAGAACAGGGAAGGGTTTGAACTCCTGTGAGGTTTTTATTTTCTTTGTCAGTATTTGAAAGGTTTTACCTTCCTGTTTGTTGACAGTGGTCTTACTGATGAGAACTGAAGGCAGATCTGTCTCTTAGGTTACTTTTCAGTGCTGCAAAATGCATTTTGCCGGGCTTTCTGAGCATTTTTAAAGGACACGTGACTTAAAGACTGCTCCAAAAACGCTTACCAGAGGCATTTTTGAGGCACTTTTCAGGCGTTTTCCATTGATTTCAAAGGTGTGTGTTTTCCAAAGATGCTGCAAGCAGGAGTTTACACCACAAGCACAATGCATAGATATACATTCACATACATAGGGAAGCATTTTTCTTGAGCTTTTCAGGCACTTTTTTTTTTTAATGCAAAAATGCTTCAAAAACTCCTCAGTGTGAAAGCAGCCTAATGTGGACCAGACCGTAAAAACACTTTGGTATGGAGAGTTTAGATCCTCGGTAAAGTTTTACTGTTTCTTGTATCTCTGCTGTGGGGATGGTTGTAACTGGGGAAGGAAGTGAAGGTATTTCTTCCTAAGAAAAGGGACCCAGACAGTGATAAATGTCTGACAGAAGTGTTAACCATTCCAACTCTGTCTAAAGCAAGAAAAAAAAGGAAGTAACAGTAATCATGTGGTCTTTGCTGGAAGTCGGATGCAGTTTTGCCTTCATTATCTTGGTTTTCAGTTTGCTCAGCAATATTGGCATAAGTGTCTGTAGACAAGTGTCCTATACAGACATGGGTATTGGTCTCTGTTTGGCAGTGTACTGTACATGGCAGATGTGCTCTTCCAAAGGGTTTAATAAAATCTTCAGGCGGCATCAGGAACTTTTACTACTTGGGCTGAAGGAGCTCTGCTGGGCTGTAAATACTTAAAGCGGGATGATTTTATGTGATTGGGGAAAAAACAATGACAACTAAACAACAATATAAGTGAAAAACAAAACTGTTGAATCTTGCCAATGGAAAGAGCTGTGCAGAAAAAAAACAAAAAAAACATTTTTCAGTTTTATTGAAAGTGACAATAAAATCACACCTCATTCATCTTTATGCATCGCAGTGCATTTCTCTGTGTACAAATGTAGTATTTTTATAAATCGCAAACCAGTGTACATGTAGGCCACCTAGAAAACAATTCTTGTGCCCTTGCGTTGAAACTATGTTGATCGATGTAGGTTATTCAACTCAACGCACCTGGTGTGAACAAGAAAAAAATATTTAAACTGTGGGCTGGCCGTGGCAGCGTTGATATTCACTGCCTCCTTCGGATTAGTTTAGCAGCTCTGAAAAGTATAAACTTCTATCCTGTTGAAAATGGTAAGAGATGACCTTTGCTGTGTTCAAATGTTCAGCCAACTCCCACAAGCTTGCCTGAAGTACGAGACATTTCTGAAAATTGATATTAGAATAGAGAAGTCCTTATTTAGGGTGCATTAACACTTGAATACATTCGCTTGGCGAGTACATGCGAGAACCCCAGCGAGGGTTCTTGTGATTAGCTTCAACAGGCTTCCCCATTGAAAGCAATGGGAGGCTGCAAGCTTGGTCACAGCCACTCACTTGTAATCGCTCACGCAACAATTGCATGTGGGAACCCCAGTGGGGGTACCTGGGGTTAGCTGTGAGAGGCAGCCCAATTGAAAGCAATGGGAGGCTGCTTGCTCCCATTCTCATGTAAATACTCGTGCAGTGATTACATGCCAGTGATCGGCCCTGGATGCAGGCAGCCTGTATCTATCAATGTGACTGCCTCTCACAGCCAATCACTGGAACCCCCGCTGGAGTTCTCACGGGTAATCATGGAGCGGGTGCATTCACATATGTGAATTCATCCTAATACTCTTCAGTTTGTTTTAGTGTGTGTTATACTGAAGATGCATTTTACTAATGGTACTCTTTTGTTTTGGCAGGATCTAATGAGACAGTTCCTCTCCGGCCTTGAATTCCTTCATTTGAACTGTATTGTGCATCGTGATCTTAAACCAGAAAACATTTTAGTGACCAGCTGTGGACAGGTCAAACTAGCAGATTTTGGCCTTGCACGAATCTACAGCTGTCAGATGGCCCTCACCCCTGTGGTAAGCGTTTATTGTAAATGTTCTGTAACATAGCACTTTGTTTAGCAGGTGAGAACATCCTTGAGAATGCAGCTGCACAGGAAACCTATGCAGCCATAGTTGTCAGCATTGCGGTGCCATATTTCGAGATAATTTAAGGTTGTTATAAATTATATAGAACTTGGAGGACAACCAATTACAATAGATCCATTTCTGACAGCTTTAAAATACCACAGTTTTTATATTCAAATTCCATAAAGGATAAGTGCATCTTTTGTGATATAAAACACATGCCTTTTAATGCCTAAAACCATAAAGTGAACATTTCTATATAGAACAGCATCTGAAAGCATTTGTACATGAGATAAAAGCACAGAGGCAGAGAAGAGGAATCATTAAAAGGTATCTCCAGAGATGCTTTACCTGAGAACATCTCACGTGGATTCTCCAAGCCATTTATGTGCTGCGTTTTAAGCATGCATATCTTAAAATGGTATCAAAGTCAATATTTGAAAAACCGCTGACAGGCAGGGATTTTATAACAGAAGAGACCCTAGTGTTCTTGCAGCCTGGCTGTTCAAGTGGCCAAAGAGACCCCAAAAGGAAGACCGGGTGAAGATGGGAGTGCGGGAACCAATGGGAGCAGTGACAGCGCAGCGCTGGAGGGCCTTGTTTGACAGGTAAGTCTGTCATAATGTGCTAGTATTTATGCAGAGAACAAACCTGTAGGGGGGCTTCTTTTTTTTTGGGGGGGGGGCACTTTAATACCGGCTTAAAGGCTCCTGAGTTGCTTTCTTAGGAGCAAACTTCACCCCAGCAGCCAGGGCTCCTGGAAATTTCCTTACAGACATAAAGTGAGCCTGCCAGATTAAAGTGGTAGTTAAGTCCACTTTTTCTCTTGTCTATAACAAGTCTTACCTGTAGGTAGAGTGAATATCTCCCAATTGTGCACCATTTAGAAGATATTAGCATTTGTAGCGACCGGTGACACCACAAGCGCATGTGCACTGCTTTCTGAATGGACGGCACACTCGTGTGTCTGCATTCCATTCAGAGTGCTGTGCTATGACTGTAACTCCCGTGTGCATGCACAAGAGTGATGTCATCGCAGCCAGACCATTCAAAAAGCAGGAGCATGTGAGCCCGCAAGGAAGAATGGGTGATGATGGAAGTCTGTCGCTGCTGGAGGGATCTGCTTTACAGGTTAATTTGTCATAACGTGCTAGCATGCAGTGTGTACTAGCACATTAAGACAATAACCTGCAAGGGGACTTTATTTTTTTTTTATTATTTTATTTAGCTCTTCAGCTTGCTTCTGGTTTCACTACCTAGTGAATCCATTGACCTGGAACAAGTAGGCAGTCAGTGAAGTATGAAAAATCTGAACATAATACAAAGTGAAACCAGGTTCAGGATCTATCTGTTTACAATCAACTCAGCAGTGGCAGGTGCCATGTTGCTATTTTCTCAAGTTCACATTAACCATTTCCCGTCCGGCCCATGTATATAAATGGCCGGACGGTGGCAGTGCAGGGACGGGTGGCCGTTTATAAACGGCCTCCCCACCCCCTGCTTGTGCGCGCTCACTGGGAGCGCGCAGCACCGCGATCCAGTGCCCGCTGTGTCCTCCGGACACACTGGAACACTGATCGTTGTACGGGACCTCTGTGCGAGGTCCCGATCATGTGATCGCTGATTGGCCAATAAGTGATCACATGAGTAGTGAGCAAGATGTCACTTCTGACATCATTGCTGACTACGTATGAAATCTGTGAATGATCACAGAGGTCACATGGTGCAAGGCTATTCACAACAACCTTGTACCATGTGACAAGCTGTGACCAATCACAGTTCACACAGTATTTCTCAATGGCTGCAAGAATGCAGCCAGAGAGAATGAGAAATTCTTGCCTTTACAGCCTTTATGGGCAAAAAAAAAGCAATCGGTGTTAAAAATAAAAAAAAAAAATCTTCATAACCCCCCACAAGTAGTACAGTGTCACCATGGTGACAATGTACTGCTAGGGTGACGGTATGTAAAAAAAAAACCAAATAATAAATAATTATATAAAAAAAGATAAAAATGTAAAAAAGAAATGTAAAAATTATAATTTTGGTTATAAACTAATTTTTCGTTTTTTTTTTTTATTTTACTAAAAAGATAACTGAATAAATTTTGGCCAAGATTTATAAAGAAAGATTATTTAATGGCAAAATTTTATAAGAAAAACACTTTTTTTAAAAATTTTTTTGGACTTTTTCATTTATATAGGGAAAAAAATAAAAATCCCAGTGGTGAATAAATACCACCAAATAAAGCTTTATCTGTCTCACAAAATGCTAAAAAATGCATATGGGTACAGTGTTGCATGACCGCGCAATTGTCATTCAAAGTGTGATAGCGCTGAAAGTGGAAAATTGGCCTGGACAGGAAGGGGGTAAAAGTGTCCAGACTTGAAGTGGTTAAAGCACACAATTTTTGATTTGGCTGGGCTTGATTTCATTTCTTAAAAACTGCAAAGAATGTTAAAGGGAACTCAAGGCAAGCAAGTATATACAGAGTGAAAATGCATACATCCACAAACGTGAAGGAAAATGCCTGTGCTGCAATATCTGATAATAACCTGCACTGGGGAGGAGGTGATCTCACCAGAGGAAAGGGCCTGAGCTGAATACAGAGTTGGCAGAGCTAGGTTTCTTGCATGTAAATCCTGTCCAACTTGGCCCCTCCCAACATGTTTCACCACCAATCAGCATTGTCAGCGGTATGGAGCATGATAGCTGGAGTTCCATACCCCTGACTATGCTGATTGGTTATGAAACACATAGGGAGGGCCTAGCCAGTGACATCACATGTATGTTGGGATTCCCATTCTGGCCATTTGCTCTGATTTATGTCTACGTTCCTTTTTGATCTTGTAAGCATTTGTCTATTTTAATAAAGCGATTATTTTATGGTATAACACTATCATGGCTACCTTGGTTTTCTTTGGAGGGACATTTCAAGGTGCTGTTGGAGAGAACTTTGCTTCATCTTTTGACATCGTGGTCACAGAAACCGCATGGTGGATTACAGCGTATCCTGTGTTTGGATGTACACACACAAGCGTATATTGATCTATTTCATGTTGAGATCAGAGGATTCAGTAAAAGGCTGCATATTTGTGGTGGAGGAATTTACAGCTTACACACTTGTATGTGGACTGGCTCTTGTCAAAGTTTCCACTTGGACACATTTACATCAAGTATTTTACTGAATGGACTGTTTTTCAGGCGCTTTATTTGTGTTGCATAATGCAGGTTATTTTGGTTTAGTTTGGACTATTTTTAATTAGGGGTGCACCGAAATTTCGGTGGCCGAAACGTTTCAGCTGAAAACACACCTATCGGCCGATATGGAAAAAAGCATCGATATAGGTGCTGAAAAAAACTCTCTGCTGCCGCCACCGGCCGTCGCTCGTTAGTTCTCAGCCTTACCTGAGAAACCATCGAATGATCCTGGCACTGGGCATAGAGATTAGTGAAGGAAAGAGGGCCTCCACTCATCTCTATGCCGTTGGAGTACAGGAGCAATGTCACCTCCGCTTGCGGCGCCTTGTAAACAAGACCCTTTTTTTTTTTTTTTTTTTTTTTTTTTAAGCACTAGATCAATGCTTTTTTTGATTTAATGCTTTACATTGTAGAAGAGAGATGTGGGGTCTTATTGACCAAAAATAGGGTGATTTGTTGCTTTTTTTTTTTTTGTGCTGTAAAACTGACATTTTACAGTAATATCATGCAACATAAAATAAACTACCACTATTTTATTCTCTAGGGCCTCTTTTTTCAGAAAATATATCATGATTTGGTTTTTATGTAATCTTCAGGTCTAAAATGATTTTTTAAAGTCATCATAAAGCCCCTTTTTTTGTTTTTAAAAGCCCCCGAAATTCCTAAAATCACCTCCGATTTAAATACGGTTGTGGTTAGAATTGATTTTTTTTTATTGGGACAAGTAGATTGGGACCCCAATTTGTTCCCTGAACAAGTTGTTTTTTCAAAAATTTCCACTCTATTTTCCTTTTGTAATCATATTTTACAAGTAAACCATTAAATACAGGGCATTTCCATAGCATTCATGTTGCAGGGAATACTGTGCTCTCTACGCCCTTGTTCACGCTAGAACGCAGTGTGGGAAACCCACGATTTGCACCGTGCTCAAATTGCACTGCACTTGCAATCTGCAGCAGGTGTCAGTGCAATGTTAACGACTTCACAAATGCAGTGCGTTTGCCTGAACTAGACCGCGTGTTACCAAACTACAAAAGATCCGGTTGTAGTGCAGTTCAAAAAGTAGTTCATGCACTACGTTTGTGCGATTTGAGGCCATTCCAAATGAATGGGCTCAAATCACACTTCACTGATTCATATTTGAAATGCACTATATTTTCACTGGTTGATTTGCCTCTTTAAATAGCCAAGGAAAGCGTGACAAGGGGTATGTGTCTGACTAACTAAGCTTTCAGCTAAAACTTCATTTTTGCCCAAATAAAGAAATGGCACATTTTTAATTGAAAATGATTCACCCCCCCCCCCCCCCAACAAACACACACTCACACACTCACACTCTCACACACACACACACTCTCACACACACACTCTCACACACACACACACACACACACTCTCACACTCTCACACACACACTCACACACTCTCACACACACACACACACACTCTCACACACACACACACTCTCACACACACACACTCTCACACACTCACACACACACACACACACACACTCTCACACACACACACACACACACTCTCACACACACACACACACACTCACACAAGAAAGTGGTGTTACTTTTTAAAAATGGCGACAAACGGCAGGACTTGCGACGGATTCATATCAGTAAAGTGTATTTGAACCTGTCCTAACTGAGAGAAGTGTTGTAAACCTATAGCATGCAAAGTTGTGGAGTTTTACACGCTGAGAAATTTGCAGAGTTAGGCCCCGTTTCCAAATGGCATTTTGAGATCTCTGGCAGAATCACTGTGATTTGGCCCACAATTTCAAATCGCACTACAGTCATGGCAAAACACCACGCATGTTCGGTTGCCATTGATTTGCAACACAGTGCGGTTCTGCCACAATTGTCACCCAGTAAATTGCGGCAAACCACAGCGCACAAAGTTTGTCACTTCTGCTTCTTTTTGGGTGACAATCTTTACATGATGTATTTTGCCGCGACAATCGCAGCAGAACCGCATCGTGTTTAGTTGCAATTGAAAAATGAATGGGTTTGCCACAGTTGCAGTGCTATATAGGATTGCAGGCTGAATCGCAGCAATTCTGCCCGAGATCTCAAAACTCCAGATGTGAACAGATTCTAATGGAAACATATCAAATGTTAGTTGTAAAATTGTCTCAACAATGCAAAACAACTATACGTGTGGCGCAATCGCCGATTTTCTCCCAACATGGAAGAGCTGTTGTACATCTCCTCTTTCCCCGTCGCTGATAAGGCAGTAATCGCACCACACCGTTAAAGCAAACTAGAATTTGTCACGCATGTTGGTACCCACAATGAAAATGCCACAGGGTTTTCTTGGATCTGGCTTCCAACTACATACTGTACATACCACCAGAAATGAGTTGCAAATTCCTGTTGAATAACCCCCATTGTGCATACTAATGTTCTGTCAAGTTACGTATCGCTCCATTGCAAAAAGTTTCTGGGGATTTTTACACTGAAAAAAAATATTTAGATTCTGATCGGAAGCTTTCAAAATGAATTTGGCTGGTTTTCACCCACCCACATTATTTTCTCAAGCATAGTTTTTGTTGAGGTTTTTGGGGTTTTTTTCTGTTTGCTGATTTTTGTGACAGTTTTAAAGCCCTATGACTGGTAACATTTGTTATAAAGTTGTAGTTCAGCATTCCATGTAGGAGTACATTTACATTGCATTTTATAAATGATATTTTCAGTGTTACCAGTCGAAAATCCCCAAATTTCTTCTCAAAGGTAAGGGTGTTGGTGCTTTATTTATTAGTTTATTATCTTTTATATTTATTATGCACCATAGCTGCATATTACACAATGCTTATAGAAACATTCTAAGGGTCCATGTTAGCCTGCTTTGGGTCAGTGTCGATGGTAGTTTGTGATTAACAGGTATATTCCAATTTTCATTTGGTTAGTTTGAGACACTGAGATCTTTCATAGTTTCATGACAGGTGCTTTTTGATGTGCAGCTGACAGCCCTTTTGGCTGCATCATTCTTCTTCAAGCTGCTTTTGCATTCCTATTAAAAGTATAACTATAGGCAAAACCTTCTCTGTTCCAGTGGTCGGAAACCTGTGAAATCCTGTGCTGGCGTCAGCATCTTTTCCCAGAATTCTTCTCCTGGGTGTTGTTCTTTGGCTGCGCAGTAGTGCAGTCATCCAGGCATACTGCCTGTATGTGCATGTGCAGCTCAGTGCACATTCTACAGGGGATTGCAAAAAGGCAGGTAAGTGTGTTTTGCTGCAGAAGAGACATTGCATGTGTCTTCTGCAATAAAGACCCTGCCTGTTCTCAATTTATTTGTTTTTAACCAATTTTCATATTTCAATAGTCCGGGCAGGATTTTCTGTGTTCCGGGTGGACATCCTATGGCAAATTATGAAAAAAAAATTACAACTTCGAAAAACTCAGATACCTCTTACTAAATACATTTGGAGATATTTGTACTGTCCTGATGTTTTTGGGCCTCAAGAAATGAGCCATCAGTTCATCAGGACTGATCAATTTTCAGATATATACCATAGTTTGTCGACTCTATAACTTTCCTAAAGACTAGATATTAAACACCGATTTGGGTTATTTTCACCAAAGAAATGTAGCAGTATATATTTTGGCTTAAATTTATTAAAAACAATGATCTATTTCTAAAATTTTGTAACTGAACGTAAGAAAACCACTTTTTTTTTTTTTTTTTTGCCCACAATTTTCTTGTGGACTTTTGTGGACTGTCTTTTTTTTGTTTGGCAAAAAATGAAAAACACAGTGGTGATTACATGCCACCAAAATAGAGTTCTATTTGTGTGAAAAAATTTAGTTAACAAATTCTTTGGGTACAGTGTTGCATGACTGTGCAATTATTATTCAAAGTGCGAGAGCGCTGAAAGCTGACAATTGGCCTGGGCAGGAACTGGGTGAAGCTGACAGGCATTACAAATGGTGTTTTGAGATCTCTGGCAGAATCGCTGTGATTTGGCCCACGATTCCAAATCGCACTACAATTGCGGCAAAACACAACACGTGTGTTCGGTTGCTATCCATTTGCAATGGCACCTAAACACGGTGCAGTTCTGCCACAATTGTCACCCAGTAAATTGCGGCAAACCATATCGCACGAAACTTATCATTTCTGCTTCTTTTTGGGTGACAATCTTTCTATGATGTATGTTGTCGCGACAATCCCAGCTGAACCAACTCGTGTTCATTTGTAATTAAATAATGAATGGGTGTGCCACAGTTGCAGTGTTTTATATAGGATTGCAGGCTGAATCGCAGCAATTCTGCCCGAGATCTCAAAACTCCAGATGTGAATGGATTCTAATGGAAACATATCAAACATCAGTTGCAAAATTGTCTCAACAATGCAAAACAACTATACGTGTGGCACAATCGCCGATTTTCTCCCAACATGGAAGAGCTGTTGTACATCTCCTCTTTCCCCGTCGCTGATAAAGCAGTAATCGCACCAAACCGTTAAAGCAAACTAGAATTTGTCACGCATGTTGGTACCCACAATGAAAATGCCGCAGGGTTTTCTTGGATCTGGCTTCCAACTACATACTGTACTGGAGTTCTTGTATATCTCCTCTTTCCCTATCGCTGGTCAGGTACAGTGTTGCATGACTGTGCAATTATTATTCAAAGTGCGAGAGCGCTGAAAGCTGAAAATTGTCCTGGGCAGGAACTGGGTGAAAATGGCAGGTATTAAAGCGGTTAACATTTAGCTTTGCTTTAAATTCATTTGCATTCATCTCCTTCCCTGGCTGCAGATTAGCAGTATAATTTATGTGAATCTAAAGGGCAGATACTGATGAATGTTTAGTATACTGCACAGTAGTACAGCTCTCAATGTAAAGCAAGAAATCTAACGAGTCCTACATCCACAGTAACGGCGTGGATGGACAGATCTCCTGCTGCAAGCGATTGTATTCCGGCTGTTATAAACATCTTCAGTGCCACGTCACACATCAGGAGATAGACGAGCAAGGACAGTTCATAAATGAGTTTGAGTATGTTCATGTATATTCACTTGATTTTAGAATCGTATGTCAGAGTATTGTTCTGTGATCTCACCTTTACACATATGTACACACTCAGATAATTGCTGAGAATGGTCAGTCATGAGGCACATTAAGGACTGAGCCATATTAAACAGTCATGACTGTGCTTTGGGTTCTTTTCACTTGTGAAAGGCCTAGTAATGAGGAAGCTGTATTCCTGGTCTGTGTGCGTTTCTTCTGGAACAGTTGCTGTAGCTGAAATCTCCCTTCTACACTGACTACTGCTCTCCCAGCTGGTGCCTCTGTCTGCTGTTACCGCTCCCCGCTTGTGCCTCAGTGTATAAATACCAGACACGCTATTCTCTTTTAAAGGTCGTTTGATGACACATTAAAGGACATCTAGGCTCATTTTCATGTGTTTATCAATGTACATGCAGATGTGATCAGAGCAGTATGTCCTCTTGTAAATGTGTGGAATTCTGAATCTTTTATGTGTGTATTTTTTATTGTGCTTGTATATAGCACAGCCATATCTGTTCAGGTCACACTTCTGCTTGATACTGTAAAGTTCTATAGAAAGGCAGTGATATCCAATATGGAAACATGCTAGGCTAATCACACCAGAAAAAACAATAGAATCTTCTGGGTGACTAACTGATTTATTCTAGCTATGCAAACAGTGTGATATTCTACAGATGTAAACATGAACTACACTCAACACAAATCGGAATAATAAGAATGTAAAAGGCAACTCCATTGAAAACCCTTTGATTTTTGACAGTGTGGGAACAGTTTAGAACTTTCATTGAATACTTTTTGCAGTTTGTGTCCCCGTTGGGGAAATTTCCTTGCACGTCATATCCTGTTTGCACTATACAAACCACGCACCAGCATCATGTGACACCTTCTTAAAGCAGAACTACAATGCACCTAAGTAAAACCAGCCATAAACACTCATTCATTTTTAATATTCAAAGCAAACATACCCATCAATCCAAGTCTCCATACTTTATTTTCTTTGAGAAACACCTCCTAGCATTTATGGCCGTGGCCATCTTGAGTAAGGGCAGATAAATTATGTAGCATTTACTTCCTAGAATTCATCTGCCCTTAGCTCAGGCATGAGAGTATGCTTCGCTGACAAAACCCCTCCTGAAGACTCCTGGGTTGGATGATGTAGTTTGCCTAGGCCTGGAAACCAGGAAGTAACTTAACCACTTCAAGTCCAGACACTTTTACCCCCTTCCTGTCCAGGCCAATTTTCAGCTTTCAGCGCTGTCACACTTTGAATGACAATTGCGGGGTCATATGACACTGTACCCATATGAATTTTTTAGCATTTTTTTTAGACCGATAAAACTTTATTTTGGTGGTATTTATTCACCACTGGGATTTTTTTTTTTTTTTTTTTTTGCTATATAAATGAAAAAGTCCAAAAATTTTGAAAAAAGTATTTTTCTTACAAAATTTTGCAAATAAATAATTTAATCATAAATCTTGGGCAAAATGTATTCAGATTTCTTTTTAGTAAAAAAAAAACAAAAAACAAAAAAAAACCAAATTAGTTTATAACCAAAAATTATAATTTTTTAAAATTATAAAAAAATTTTACATTTTTTTTATATTTGTTTTTTTCTACATACTGTCACCCTAGCCGTACAGTGTCACCATGGTGACACTGTACTACTTGTGGGGGGTAATGTTTTTTTTTTGTGTACACTGATTGCTTTTACACCCGTAAGGGCTGTAAAAGCAATCATTTCTCCTTCTCTCTGGCTGCATTCTTGTAGCCATTGAGAAATGCTGTGTGAGCTGTGATTGGTCACAGCTTGAAACATGGTACAAGGCTGTTGTGAATAGCCTTGTACCATGTGACCTCTGTGATCATTCACAGATTTCACACATAGTAAGCAATGATGTCAGAAGTGACATCTTGCTTACTACTCTGCATGTGATCACTGATTGGCCAATCAGTGATCACATAATCAGGACCTCGTATAGAGATCCCATCCTACGATCGGTGTTCCACTGTGTCCGGAGGACACAGCGGGCACCGGATCATGGTGCTGTGCGGTCCCAGGGAGCACGCACAATCCAGAATGGTGGGTGCCGTTTATGAACAGCAACCCGCCCCTGGACTGCCACCGTCCTGCCGTTTTTATATACAGCGGCTGGACAGCAAGTGGTTAAGGAATTTTGTAAAATAAAAATGAAAACAAGTAAATATGATATACTTTCCTTTCTATTTAGTAATGCTGGCAGCATAAGGATTAAAAATAGTCAATGTTGATTGAGAAAGTAGAATTCTAGGAAAAAACTGTTTGTTTTTTTGGATAGCATAGGGGAGTGTTAATACTCATGTCTGTTTTTTGCCATCTGTGTCACATTGGGGAGATTTACCTTCACCTCCTGTCCCAGAGCTAAAACAGGAAGTGAGAAGAAATTCCGGCAAATAAGGGAGTCTCTTGCCCCCACCCCCAGGTCACCAGAATTAGTGACCCCATTAGAAGATTTCCCCTCCCTTACCTTTCTGGGGACAACTCAAAATTTGGGGAGAACAGGATACTTTTTCTTACAAGTACATGGTACAGCAGGCACATATCAGGAATATGAAATGTTGGCTTTACATACTCTTTAACCCTAGGTTCACATCTAAGCGTTTTCTGCGGAGTTTTGCAGAAACGCAGTCCGGTCCATTTAACATTATTTCCTATGGGACAAGTGCACATCTCCTCGTTTTTCACCCGGTTCATTTTTTGGAAAGTATCCGGGACTTGTTTGAACACAAAAGTTGCGGTTTTGGTTCTATAGACTTCAATGGAAACGCTACAGAAAGGCATGTATTGTGTTTTTGCGGTGTTTTGCATTTTACATCTGCCTAGAAACAAGAAAAAAAAATTAAAAACGAAAGTGCAAAACACAAGGCAAAAACCGCTCAAACACAACCTACATAGGTGTGAACCTAGACTTAAGGATAAGTAGTGGATACCCCCCTCCCCCTCCCAATTACTTACCAAAGTGAATGCAGCATCAGTCCCACTCCAGCTCTAAGTGTGAGAACTCAGTGATCACATGACCACTGAGTTCTCATACACGCTCTGAGCAGGGAGCAGCGACTTCTCCATCTTGCTAAGAAAAAATGGATAGCACAGTGGCTAAATGGTTAGCACTTCCGCCTGGCAGTACTAGGGTCGTTGGTTTGAATCCCAACCACGGCACCACCTGCCTGGGGTTTGCATGTTCTCCCTGTGCCTGCGTGGGTTTCCTCCAGGTACTCTGGTTTCCTCCAACACTCCAAAGATATGCTGGTAGGTTTATTGGATCCTGTCTATATTGGCCCGTGTGTGTGTGTGTGTGTGTGTGTGTGTGTGTGTGTGTGTGTGTGTGTGTGTGTGTGTGTCGCTGCGTAAATTGACAGCGCTATAGAAGTACCTGAAATATATGAATAAAAAAATACTTTGATTGCTATCTTGGTCCCCATTATATCTTGGTCCCCATTAGAAACATTTGTTATGTTGTAGCCTGACACTACAGTTGTTCATTTTTCTGCTCATTAATCTGTGCTCAGTATCACATAATGACAAAGTGAAAAGAGAATTTTAAAATTGTTTGCAAATGTATGAAAAAGGAAAAACTGAAATCTGACATTGGCATGAGTATTCAGACCCTTTGTAACAACACTTGATATTTAGCCCGGGTACCTCCTTCTTTATCATCACTGGGATGTTTCTACACCTTGATTGACGTCCACCAGTGGTAAATGAAATGGATTGGACATGACTTGGAAAGGGCTTTTTTCTTTTATGTGTTTTCTGATAATCGTATCAACTACTTTATTCATTTTGTACAGGTGGTGACCTTGTGGTATCGTGCCCCGGAAGTATTACTTCAGTCTACATATGCCACACCGGTGGACATTTGGAGTGTAGGATGTATATTTGCAGAGATGTTCAGGAGGAAGTGAGTATATGTTCCTGTTACTTTATCAGCTGTGTTTATTTGTGTGTTTTCCAGTAAACTCTGTCATAAAAAAGCACTCTTCATCTGTAAACCTCTGACACATCAGCATCTGATCCTTCACAGTAACAGGTTCTGGAATGTTCGCTTTGCATATAATATTTTCAGTTCGGTGGGTCTGAGATCACAGGAACATCAGGTAGAATTGTCACACACTTCTGTTTACTTCTCGTGTATACCTCACAGCCTTTCAGAATTAAAGATCAGGACTTGGCAGACCCTTATGTCCAGCCTGTGCACACTCTGCCCCTGATTTGTGTGTTTTTTTTTTTTTTTTAATAGCTGGTCACACACATTGATGGATATTTATGTAGGTCTTTGCCCATTGGGTAGATTACCTTTTCTAACTATAGATTCGTTGGGACAGAAGACCTCTCAATCTCCTTTTTTTTTTTTTCTTAATATTTTACATCGTAGGGGTCGGTTAGAACCTGTTAAATTTTCACTTTGTATCTTTCAAATTTTCCTGTCCCTTGGAGAACACAGCAAATTGAGGAACACCCATTCTTACATTTTTATTTTATTTTTGTTTAGTGTATTTATTTTGGCTTGAATTTAGCCTCTTGTGATTTCCTGCACAGTAGAACTGGCAGAGGAAAGGGCATGTCTAGGAATCAGTTTGAGAAACCACATACAAATATGCTGAAGAGGAGCATGATCTTGAGGATAGAGCAGAGTGGGTGAAAGTTGAGCTGCTCCTTCACTGTTATATCACTGTTTAGAGGCAGGGAGGTGCTTAACTGCAAAAATAAAAACTTACTGTCACTGCTCTATGGCAGGGCAGTGTAAAACTCAAGACTGGATTGACAAACAAGTGCAAAGTTTGCATTTGGTTTAAAAAAAAAAAAAGTGTGTTCAGCAGTAAGTGAACTTCTGTTTTAGCTGTGGTCTAAACTACATCAGGGTGTTTGGGTTTGAAATATCCATTAAAGGGGGAAGGAGAGGGGGTTGGGATTGTCCATTCCCTCCACTCAGATCTCAGATTACACTGTGCCATACTGTGCAATGTGATGTCCTATCCCCAGCACCTGCCTTCTGAAGCTCAGAAATGTGTAAACCGTGTGCTTTAGGATTCTGTAGAAAAGACAGGTTGCAGATAAATAGTTACAACTTGTACAATGTTTTGCTTCATCTCTGTGTATCACCTGAGGCTAGTCAATGTAGTGGAAAGGTTTACACCACTTTAAAGAATGCCTGTAGTGAAGAAATATGGAGGCTGTCAATGCTAACTATTCTTACAGGTGGTTACAGTACCTTCTAAGTCATTGACTTGGAGCAAGAATGCAGATGAGGAGTTCTGGCTTTGTTGATCTGATGCAATTATTTGGAGTCAGTGTCTCAAACTATTGAAGCCAGAGACTGCCAGGCACCTAGCATATTCTAAATGCAGTCAGCAATGTACAATCACTCAGTACATTTTTTTTTACTCCCACACTTTGCAGAAAGCCCAGACATGGAGAAACTAGGAAGTGCTCTGGTGAGATTTTCCCTGCACACCTTGGCTGCTGCCTGTAGCCAGAACATCCTGGGATGATCCCCACCCAATTGAGAGGAGATTACAGCAGTTCCCCATAGCAGTTGTATCTGGGTGTTTTTGCCCGTTATTCCATATGTCTATCTTAAAATGAATACATTGGGTCTGCGACTGCTAATATTTCAGTTGTAGATGATTTATGACTAGGTCACCCCTTTGCCTTTGCTGAGAATGGATCATCTTCAAGATTCCTACTCTTTGTGGCGTTATCCATATTATGAAATAAACATGGAAAGATTGTGGCTCTGTGCTTGTCATGGCACCACAGGAGATGTCCAGATTTAGGAGCCAATTGCACAGGTGCCCTCCACTGAAGTCTCTGAGAAATAAAATGAAACCTTTAGCTTCTTCCACAAAGTGAAACATCAATTTTGGGTGCATTTGCCCTTCCTTTTAAAGTTTCTTTTGTTTTCATGCTGAATAAGCAAGTTGTTGTTTTTTTTTTTTCCTGTTATTTTTTAGACCTCTGTTCTGTGGAAGCTCGGAGGCTGACCAGCTTTGCAAGATTTTTGAGTAAGTTGTGTTTTGTAACATCTGGAAAGCAGCAGAAATTTGGTTTGTGCTAGATCATCACAAATTAACAGGGCTTGTGAAAAGTTCAGCCAGTGATTTATTTCAGTACTTGAATACCTTTTTATAAAATGAACCTCTAAAGACTTTATGTATCAATGTGTACTGTAAGAACTGGCATGTTTTCCCAAGTCTCCAGACTTTAATGGCAGGTCTGATGTTGACCAGTGGCTGAGGAGAAACAACAGCAAATCTTAGTAAGAATCTGTTGATACATAAGGACTTTAAGCTGACCATAATTCCTCCATCCATGCTGTACAGCTCAGATGGACGTATCTCTCACATGCCTATTTGTCAGTTGAGGGATGCCAAGTAGGAGGCAGCTGACAGGGCCACCCACTGAGTGAATTTATAAGGGATTAACCATTTACTGTCAGATCAGGGGATGTTAAAGCCCAATTAAGCCTTCTATTTAGGTGCTTGTCGCCCATCCACATTACATGTACTGCGGGCAGCACAGCTTGGCTAGGCAACTTAACCATATGTCGTAACCCGGCTTCCGAGCTTCAGGCTCGCATGTGCGCAGCCCCTGCTGACCCATACTTGTAAGCAGGTTTCAGCCAATAATTTTGTTCATTCAAAGCACAGAGTTCTGTGTTTACGAACACACAGAACTCCTATGTACTCAGAACAGTGATCTGGCTGTTTTCTGTGAAAAGCAGGGAGAAAAACCAACCAGATCTGTGAGTAAAAGTGGCACACATTACACACAGTTAACCCCTTGATTGCCCCTTGATATGAACCCCTCCTCAGCCAGTGTCATTAGTACTGTATTATATCTGATCACTGAATTAATGTCACTAGTGACGTCTGTGTCAGTTAATGTCCCTCCCAGCCAGTGTTTGTTAGCACCAACTTTCCTGCCACACTATCACAGTCCCACTAGAAGTCACTGATCACCGCCGTTACAAGTATAGCTTCTATAGCTGTGTAAATTCCAATGTATGTGTGTAATATAAATGTGTGTGTGTGTGTGTGTATACCCCCCCATTTCTTTCTAATAAAATAAAAATATGTGCATCCAAATCTGCTACTAAATAAAGAAACCATATGTTGGAGTACACTACAAAAGCTGAAACGTACGAGGTGCAGGAATCGGGCATCAGTAAAGTAGTCATTTAAAGACCTTCTCTGAGTAAAAGAAAAACGCTGTCCTGCAGTGCGACTGTCCCTACACTGCAAGTATTAAATGCTCATTTATGTCTGGGGGACGGCAAAAGGTTTTAGTTACCTGATCAACAACTGGCAGCTGATGCTCTTCTCTACTCCTCTATGCTCCAGCAGTGGCCTGTCCCTCAGTGTCTGTGTATTGCAGCGCTATAGGCCCATCACTGGATTTGATGATGCCATAAGACATCCGTGCACCAGAGCATAAGGGGGGCTGCATTTATTGGTTTGACAGTCAGCCGAAGGCCTGCGGTAGCTGATGATTGGCCAAGTAAAATGGCTTTTTAAAGCCCCCTAGACCTAAATGGGAGCAATTTGGCTATGCCCAGAGTTCAGCTTTGAAGACACTATACTTTGGCCTTTTACACATATTTCGTTAAGAAATGTGGTCACTCCATATAAGAGCCGTAGGGACAGGGCTATCTTAGGGCTATCTTTCTAACTGTTACTCTCTATCCAAATCCATTCTCTTATTGAAAAAAAGAGCTGGAAAATATTTTTGGCACTTTGGATTTCCTCATCTTACCCAAACCCACACCTGCAGCTATGAGAGCTGTATGCACTGATCCTGCCTTCAGTTAGCAGCTGCCATTGCGCTGTGGGTTCACCATTAATACATTGTGCTAGGAGCAGGCAGTGAGGCTTTGTCACTTAGCCTGGTATACTTATATTTCTGAAGCAATTTCACACAAAAAAATTCTTTCTAAGAATATTTCTGCAAATAAAGTATACATCGATGGTAAACTTGTTAAGTCAGGTAACAGTGCAGTCATCTGTAGCAAGGATGGGATCCCACTTGGTTGCTCTGGGTTTGTACACTTTACCTTTCTTGCTAATGAATAGGCCTACGTGTGTCACCTACCATATGTCTTCTCTCTACAGTATGATTGGTCTACCTTCAGAGGAGGAGTGGCCAGAGGATGTCACATTACCACGTTCTGCTTTTTCACCCCGGAGTCAGCAGCCAGTAGAGAAGTTTGTCTCTGAAATTGATGCAGCTGGTGCTCAGCTTCTGCTGGTATGTATCATAAAACTTCATAGTGGGGTTCTCTCAAGCCATTTTAAAAAATGGAACCAGTGCAAAGTATTGGCTCTGTAGTGGCTTATTCCATGCAAAATTGATATTTCATTTATATGTGGTGCTGATGTGCTAACACCTGCTGGCTTTTTATTTCTTGGAAAATTTATTATTGATTTCTAGCACAGGTCCCATCATAGTTCCAACCATCTCTTAAGTCTTCCCCTCTTCTACATTAGTGTAGTTCCCAGTTTTCTAGTTTGTCTCCATTATGAAAAATAACTCTCCAGCAGGATTTCCCCTTGGGATTGCTGCAGCAAAACCTAAAGTGGAACTACACTGCATCTGAGCACAACAATCCAAAAATGCTATTTAATTAATTTTTAATATTCAAAGCAAACTCACAAATTCACGTCTTCATGCTTCATTTTGCTGAGAAATCACTTTGAAAAACACATCCCAGCATTTCTGCCTGTGGCCATCTTGAGTAAGGGCAGATGTTTTATGTAGCATTTACTTCCTGGAATCCACTGTGTGCAAACCAACACACACAGCATGCATTACTACAATGTGTGTAATGCTGAAGAAGCCTCATGGCTTCTGGTTTCTGACATCGCAGAGTAGGGAAAAGAACGGAAGTTCCTCCAGCCATCACAGTGCAGATTTCAACAGTACTAGAGAGTCTGGGAAGGGAGGCAATAAAAGGGGGAGACCCCTTTCTGCCACCTGTGAAAGTGGTCTGGTGGCTGTAGAACCGCTTGATTGCTTTTACCAGAAATGCCATTATCCAAGGGTGTATATATATGTACGGGGGATGTGAAGTAGTTACGTCAGCTGCTGAAAGTGCTTGAAAAACCCTAGGTTTTAATATCAGTATAGGTTAGAAAAAGCGGCTACCTTGTTTATCTATACAGGATAAGCTTCATGTAAAAACCATTTTTTTTTCCTGGGTACCAGGTGGAAAATCACATCTTTACAATGTCTTTCTTTCTAGGAAATGCTGACATTTAACCCTCAGAGGCGCATCTCTGCATCACAAGCTCTGCTTCACCCCTTCTTCTCTGAAGACAATGAAGCCTGCCCCAAACCAGATGCCTTCTCACGTGTACATTCCACCGATAAATGAAACCAACACTTATGTCATGAATATTAGATTACATCTATTTTTTCTTACCTGGAACTTGCATTTTACATACAAAACATCTGTAAGAGAATTTGTGGATACCACCTTCATTTTTCTTTTTCACTGAAACTCAACGATATCCTTGGGTTTTGAAAAATCGTCTCTTCTGACTTTCACAGATGAAAACACCCTGCCGTTTACTTCTACCACTGCCAAAACTGACGAGAAACATTTCTGCCTTTGTCACAAATATACCTGGCCTGACACTACACAACCTAATGCTCAGTACATGGTCTTTGGGCATAAGCTAAAGTCTTTTTATTTTTAAACAAAAAAAAAAAAAACTTTTTTTTTTTTTTTAAGGGTTCTAGTTTCAAAATACAACTGCCTATGAAATAATTTTGCACAGATTGAAATTTCATTTTGGTCCTGACAATTGTATTTGTAATCGCTTTTTTTTTTTTTTTGTTTGTTTTTTTTGACAACAGCACATTTTGTTGGATCTCAAGTTTTATGGAGCTTTGAAGCCTCAAAATCTGTTAGGTTTCTGGATGCTGGATTGGAAGAGGAGGAATTACTTAGTTTTGATCTGAACTGTTCTGCCATATGCCTTATACATGACACGGAGTCCTATAGCAATCCTGTCATCTTGTTCCAGGTCTTAATCCTGGCTGGAAGCAAAACATGTCAGCATAGACTCTGCTATGCTGTAGGCTTAAACTCTCCTTGGGAGATTACAAGTTGTTTTCTAGGAAGATAGGCTTTCAACAAGATCTGAATTTTCCACAAGGCCTCTTCCTAGTAATATGGGCCTAGAGAGCCTCCAGTGGGGAACCCATTTAGGATTCCAAACTACCAGAAATGTTTTTTTGTTTTTATTTTTGCTTATGTTTGTCTACTAATCATAGATTGTGACTATTTTTCATTTTATCTATATTTAATGTACTGTTTTATATACTATGTGTTGAATCGGTCATTGAATTTGCCCTATCACCATAATGAATTTGTTATATGCACGTCATATGGAGTATGTTCTTTTTAAGAGTTACTATTTACAAGCGAATGTTACTATACCTTCACCTTCCTTTAGAAATATGTATTAGTATTTATTCCAAGATCCTGTTTAGCTTTATGAAAATGAACTTTTAAGGTTTTATACAAGTGTCCTCTAAGAATGTGCCAATACATGCCTTTTATGAATTTTGACTGTTTTGTTTAATTGTGCTTTATTTGTAATCACAGTATGGACATCAGAAAACTATGGCGTTATTGTGAGAATAGTTTATAGAGTGTATTCAGATTGAAGGAGTTCATGGAAAATTGATGCCGTTCTGTTTTAAATGGGACAGATTCATCCAAATGCATTCAGATATATTTGATGTGGAACAAATACAGTGAATATAAAAAGTCTACACACCCCTGTTAAAATGTCAGGTTTCTGTGATGTAAAAAAATGAGACCAAGATAATTATTTTCATACTTTTTTCCACCTTCATTGTAACCTATAAACTGTACAACTCAGTTGAACAACAAACAAATATTTTAGGTGCAGGGAAGTAAAAATGAAAAACTTATTATGGTTGCATAAGTGTACATACCCTTAACCACTAGCCTACAGGGCACTTATACCCCCTTCCTGCCCAGGCCAATTTCCAGCTTTCAGCTCTGTCCCACTTTGAATGACAATTGTGCGGTCATGCAACACTGTACACATGAAATGTTTATCATTTTTTTGTGACAGAGCTTTATTTTGGTGGTATTTAATCACCTCTGGATTTTTTTTTTTTCTTAAACAAACCAAAAACCACTGAAAATTGTGGAGAAAAAAAAACTTTTTTTTTTTCTTAGTTTTTGTTATACAATTTTGTAAATAAGTGATTTTTCTCCTTCACTGATGTGCGCTAATGAGGCTGCACTGATAGGTGGCACTGATGGGCATTGACAGGCATTACTGATGGGCACTGAAAGGCAGCACTGATATGTGGCACTGTTAGGTGGCACTGATAGGCATCACTGATATATGGCACTGACTGGCAGCACTGATAGGTGGCACTGATGGGTGACACTGAAAGGCAGCTCAGATGGGCCCTGATATGTGGCATTGATGTGCACTGGTATGCACTGATATGTGGCATTGATGTGGCACTGGCACATGGCAATTATGAACACTGACGTGGCACTGCTGGGGCTACACTGATCATCAGGGCACACTGATCATCAGTGCCCTGATGATCAGTGTACATGCCCCCTCCGCGGAAAGCCAATAACCAGCATTTCCCTGTTTACATGTGATCAGCTGTGATTGGACACAGCTGATCACATGACCGAGCCCTTTCCGTGAATTGGTGATCCGCTGTGTCCGAGGGGCACAGCGCACCACCGATCGCCGCGCTACGTGCTCCCTGAGCCTCACATGCGCGGTGAGAATGGGAGGACGTCATATGACATCCTCCCAGAACGAGAGAACCGCCTTGCGCCCATCATATTACTATATGGCGGGCTGAACGTGATTAAACTAATTTGTTGAAGCACCTTTTGATTTTATTCCAGCACTCAGTCTTTTTGGGTATGAGTCTATCAGCATGGCACATCTTGACTTGACAATATCTGCCCACTCTCCCTTGCAAAAACACTCCAAATCTGTCAGATTGCGAGGGCATCTCCTGTGCACAGCCCTCTTCAGATCACTCCACAGATTTTTGATCGGATTCAGGTCTGGGCCATTCCAAAACTTTAATCTTCTTCTAGTGAAGCCATTCCTTTGTTAATTTGGATGTATGCTTTGGGTCGTTGGCATGCTGAAAGATGAAGTTCCTCTTCATGTTCCGCTTTCTAGCAGAAGCCTGAAGGTTTTGTGCCAATATTGACTGGTATTTGGAACTGTTCATAATTCCCTCTACCTTCTGCCACCACCATCATGCTTCAATGTGGGTATGGTGTTCTTTTGGTGATGTGCAATGTTGTTTTTGCGCCAAACAGTTCAACCTTGGTTTTATCAGACCAGAACACATTTTCCCACATGCTTTTGGGAGACTTCAGATGTGTTTTTGCAAAATTGGCAGCCTCCCAAACCAGTTTTCTTCTCTTCTTTTCATACATTTTGGAGGAACGCCCAGTTCTTGGTAATGTCACTGTTGCGCCATATTTTCTCCACTTGATGATGACTGTGTTCCATGGTATATCTAATGCCTTGGAAATTCTTTTGTACCCTTCTCCTGACTGATACCTTTTAACAATGAGATCCCTCTGATGCTTTGGAAGCTCTCTGCAGACTATGGCTTTTGCTGTAGGATGCGACTAAGAAAATGTCAGGAAAGACCTACTAGAACAGCTGAACTTTATTTGGGTTAATCAGAGGCACTTTAAATGATGGCAGGTATGTACTGACTCCTATTTAACATGATTTTGAATGTGATTGCTTAATTCTGAACACAGCTACATCCCCAGTTATAAGAGGGTGTGCACACTTATGCAACCAAGGTTTTTTTTTTTTTTTTCAATGTTTACTCTCCCCCCCCCCAAAACATTTCAGTCTGTTTTTCAATTGAGTTGTACAGTTTTTAGGTCACATTAACAGGTGGAAAAAGTTTTGAAATTCTTTATATATTTTTTTTTTTTTTTTACATCACAGAAACCTGACATTTCAACAGGGGTGTGTAGACTTTTTATATCCACTGTATATTTAAAGCCCATGTCCTGCCAAAACATATGCAAATATACTGTACTTATGTGTAACAGTGATGCATACCTTTCCAAAACCATAACTGGATTTACTGGTAATTTTCCATTTCTACGTGGAGGTCTGCTTTAGGGCTCATGCACACAGCCATATCTGGCCATATAGCATACATTCTTGCTTATTTACCTGGCAGGGAGCCCACAGATGCTGCCTATAGACCACCTAGACAGTGGCTGTACGCATACATTGTTTATGCACTTGAAGACACAATTTTCTGCATCATTCAAACCAAAAAATTAATTAAATGGCACTGGGTGGTACATTTTGCAAAGGGGAGCACCTGAGATAGGGTGAGTTTTGCAATGACATCCCAATTTATTTTACTGGCTTGGCTCATTAATTTTTAATCTGGATTTTGAATTTAAAACTGAACTTCAGGCAAACAATTGAATACACAATTGTAATACCTTCATGTGGCCTTGCCAAAGGATGATTCTGTCTAGACACTTTTATGGTAGAGTTCATAGAGACCCCAACTAGGAATGATGCTCTGCTGGACCTGGTAATCTCAAACCATGCAGAGCTTATTACGAGTGTCCATATAAAAGAACATCTGGATAGCAGTGACCATAACTTGATTTCATTTGTTAGCTGTAAACAACAAGCACATATGGGAACAATAAAAAAACAATTTTAAGAGAGCTAATTTTCCAAGGCTGAGAGCTGCTCTCCAAGACTTGGACTGGGAGGAAATATTGGCATCGATGAACACAACACAGAAATGGGAGTTATTCAAAAAGACTGTATGTGAACACACTGCAAAATATATGTCCATGGGCAACAAGTTTAAAAGGCTAAAAATCAAACCTATGTGGCTTACAGCCAAAGTTAAAAAAGCTATAAATAATAAGAAAATAACTTTTATTAAATATAACAAAGAAGAAATGCTATTGTCATTTAAGCATTACAAAGAATATAGCAGAATATGCAAAAAGGAAATAGAGGCCGCAAAAACTGAAAATGAATGACAGATTGCAAAAGGATAGCAGGACCAGCCCCCAAAAATTCGTCAAATATATTAATAGTAAAAAGATCCAGTCCGAGCATGTAGGTCCTTTACAAAATAATCTAGAGTGGGTGACTGGGGACAAAGAGAAGGCAAATTTATTAAATACCTTCTTTAGCTCTGTGTATACAAAGGAGCCTGGGGGAGCTCTTGTCCATAATGGGCATGGTATTGACACAGCTCCACATGATCCACATTGGCTCACAACTGATATGATCCAGAAATATTTAGACAGTATAAAAGGTGAATAAAGCACCTGGACCGGATGGCATACACCCACGGGTCCTTAAAGAATTGAGCTCTGTCATTTCAAAGCCATTTTTAGGGACTCTTTAATGACTGGCATAGTACCACTGGATTGGCGTAAGGCTAATGTGGTGCCAATATTTAAAAAGGGGTCAAAATCTTTACCAAGTAATTATAGACCTGTTAGTTTAACTTCTATAGTTGGGAAGATACTGGAGAGTTTAAAAAAAAGACCACATCGATGAGTTCTTGCTGGAAAAAGATTTTAAGCGATTCATTAAAGACAGAAGTTTCCAAACAAATCTGATTTCTTTTTATAAGGGGGTGAGCAAAACCTTGGACAGAGTGGTGGCAGTGGAGGTGGTATACTTGGATTTTGCAAAAGCGTTTGACAGAGTTCCCCACACACGGCTAATGTCTAAGGTAAAGTCTACGGGCTTGGAAAAATCTGTATGTAAATGGATAGAAAACTGGCTAAAATTACATTACATTACATTGAGTTTATATAGCGCCAAAGGGTTTGCTCAGCGCTGTACAATAGAGGGGGGGACAATACATGAAACATTACAGCAGCTACGAACAGCACACGAGGGGTAAGAGGGCCCTACTCTTTCGAGCTTACAATCTGGGAGGGAGGGGGTAGTGGTACAGGAGGAAGTGGCTGTGGGGGATGGAGTGGTAGGAGGAATGAAGGAGAGCAGCAGTTAGGTGAGGGTGGGGTAGGCTTCCCTGAAGAGGTGGGTTTTCAGGGAGCGCCTGAAGGTGAGGAGGGAAGGTGACAGTCTGATGGATTGGGGTAGTGAGTTCCAGAGGATGGGGGAGGACCTGGAGAAGTCTTGCAGACGTGCGTGTGAGGAGGAGACCAGGGAGCAAGATAGAAGGAGGTCCTGTGAAGAGCGAAGGGTACGGGTAGGGTGGTACTTGGGAATCAGGTCGGTGAGGTAGTTAGGGGCAGTGTTGTGAATGGCTTTGTAGGTCAGAGTGAGTAGTTTGAATTTGATGCGTTGGGCGATAGGGAGCCAGTGGAGGGAGAGGCAGAGGGGGGTGGCAGAGGTGGAGCGGCTGGTGAGGTGGATGAGTCTGGCAGCTGAGTTCAGGATGGTCTGAAGCGGGGAGAGTTTGCACTGGGGTAGGCCGGTGAGGAGGGAGTTGCAGTAGTCGAGGCGTGAGATAATCAGGGAGTGCACAAGTAGTTTAGCGGTGTCTGGGGTAAGGAAGGTGCGTATTTTGGCGATATTGCGGAGGTGGAGCCTGCATGTGTTTGTCAGTGATTTGACATGAGGTTGGAAGGAGAGGTTAGAGTCCAGAATGACCCCAAGGACTTTGGCTTGCGGGGCGGGATTGATGGTGGTGATGTTAGTAGTGATGGATAGGATGGGGGGGGGGGGCGTGGGCAGGAGGGAAGACGAGAAGCTCGGTTTTGGAGAGGTTGAGTTTGAGGAAATGGAGCGACATCCAGTCAGAGATGTCGTTTAGGAGGTGAGTGATGCGGGCGGAGAAAGTGGAGGTGAGGTGAGGGGTGGAGAGGTAAATTTGAGTGTCATCAGCATAGAGATGGTAGTTGAAGCCGTGGGAGTGTATGAGTTTGCCAAGGGAGGAGGTGTAGATGGAGAAGAGAAGGGGTCCAAGGACAGAGCCCTGGGGGACCCCAACAGAGAGGGGGAGGGAAGGGGAGGTGGCACCATTGTAGGAAACGCTGAAGGAGCGTCGGGATAGGTAAGAGGAGAACCAGGAGAGAGCGGTGTCTCTGATGCCAAGGGAGAATAGTTTATTAAGGAGGAGGGGGTGGTCAACTGTGTCGAAGGCCGCGGAGAGGTCCAGGAGGAGGAGGACAGAGTAGTCGCCTTTGGCTTTGGCGGTAAGTAGGTCGTTGGTGATTTTGAGGAGGGCGGTTTCGGTGGAGTGTAGGGGACGGAAGCCGGACTGTAGTGGATCAAGGAGGTTGTTGTCAGTTAGGTGGGCGCTTAGGCGGTTGTAGACTAAGCGCTCCAGGAGTTTGGAAGTGAGTGGCAGCAGGGAGATGGGTCTGAGGTTGTTTGGGTCAGAGGGGTCCAGGGAGGGCTTTTTGAGTATGGGGGTGATGTGCGCATGCTTTAGGGGGGAGGGGAATACGCCGGTAGAGAGGGAGAGATTGAAGATGTGGGTGAGGGAGCAGATGAGGGAAGAGGGGGGTGACTGGAGGAGTCGAGAGGGGATAGGGTCTAGGGGGCAGGTAGTGAGGCGGGCTTCAGAGAAGACCCTGGTGACTTCCTCAGTGGTAGCGGGGCTGAAGGAGTGCAGAGCTGGTGGGGTTACGGTAAGCGGGGTCTTGGGTGTGGAGGGGGGCAGTGCGGTTGTGAGGTCAGAGGAGGGAAGAGATGAGGGGGAGATAGGGGGGGGGAGGCTAGGTGGGGAGGTAGATTGCGAGTTGACTATGTCCTGACGGATAGCATCAATTTTATTGTGGAAATGAGTGGCAATCTCGTGGGCGGTGAGTGAGGTACTGAGTGGAGGAGGGGGGGGAGAGAGCAGGGAGTTGAAGGTGGAGAAGAGTCAGCGAGGGCAGGAGGAGAGGGTGTTAATCAGGTTTACGAAGTAAGCCTGCTTGGCGGCGTGGAGGGAGGAGGTGTAAGTGAGGAAGGCAGATTTGTAGAGGGAGAATGAACGGGGGGACCTGGTTTTGCGCCATAGTCTCTCCAGCGCACGACTGCGACGTTTGAGGCATTTAGTGTGGTCGTTCTGCCATGGTTGGAGCGGTCTGGGTTTGATGTAGCGTGTGGTTAGGGGTGCCAGAGAGTCTAGGGTAGCTGATAGTGAGTCGTTGTACGTGTTAGTGGCTAGGTCAGGACAAGACAGTGGAAGGATGCTGTCGTGTAGGCGGTCGGCAGCTGAGTGGAGGGGGGCCGGGTTCAGGTTGCGAAGGTTGCGGCTGGTGATGGTTTGGCGCTCTGGGGGGGGAGAGTTAGGGGAAGGGGAGATGGAGAACGTGAGGAGGTGGTGGTCGGAGAGAGGGAAGGGGGTGTTAGAGAACTGGTTGAGGGTACAGAGGTGGGAGAAGACGAGGTCCAGGGTGTTCCCAATGATGTGGGTGGAGGATTGAGTGTGCTGTGTGAGCGCGAAGGAGGTTAGGTGGGGGAATTGGGAAGTAGCCGGGCTGTTGTCATTGATGGGGATATTGAAGTCCCCGAGGATGATGGTTGGTAGCTCAGAGGAGAGGAAGAAGGGAAGCCAGGCAGCGAAGTCATCCAGGAAGCGGGGTATGGATCCGGGAGGCCTGTAGATCACTGCGATCCTTAGGGGGGTGGGTGAGAAGAGCCGGATGCAGTGAGCCTCGAAGGAGGAGAAAGTTAGGGAGGGAGGATTAGGGAGGACCTGGAAGGTGCTCAGCGGTGATAGGAGCAGGCCGACCCCACCACCTTTGTGACCGCTCAGTCTTGGTGAATGGGACCAGACGAGACCTCCATAGGAGAGTGCCGCAGGGGAGGTGGAGTCAGTGGCCTGTACCCAGGTTTCGGTGATGGCTAGGAGGTTAAGGGAGCGGGAGATAAAGAGGTCATGGATGGCAGTAAGTTTGTTGCAGACCGAGCGGGCGTTCAGGAGTGCAACCGAGAGAGGGGGGATGGATGCGGGGAGAAGGGGCACAGATATGAGGTTGAGGGGGTTACGGCAGCTGGCGGGAGCAGGGGGGTCCCTAGAGGAGGGGTGAGGTGGCGAGGGGCCAGGGTTCGGGGAGATGTCCCCAGCAGATAGGAGAAGGAGAAGGGTGAGGAAGGTGGCATGGGAATGGGAAGTGTAGGAGCGTGTGGGTCTGATAGTGGTGGCACGTGGGTCGGCGGGGGAGTGGAGTAGCAGGAGGAGGTGGTGAGTGCCGTAATGGGGAGAGGGGAGTAGTGAAGGGGCAATGTAGAGCTGTTTTGGGGGGGTAGGCGGGTAGAGGGAGGCGATTTTTGGGATGGTGGAGAGGAAAATGAGGAGGAGGAGTGCAGGAGGCATGTTGGGGTGGGTGCGGTGACAGTTGGGTCAGGGGAGGTGAAGGGATACAGGTCAGGGCAAGGTGTGTGGGGAATCTGTGTTACCATGGGAGAGTCATTTGAGTCCTTCTGTAGGGGTAGAGTGAGGGTGGAGGGCGGCAGCTGGTTGGCAGCAGTCTGTGGGTGCAGTAAGCTGGCGACCATGGGTGCTGTGGCATGTCTTCAGTGGGTACGGTGGTTCGGCTAGTGGAGGGGTCGTAGGGTGCGATGGCTGGGGGTGATGGTAGGCACGGCGACTGGTGATGCTGGCGGCTCGGTGACTGGGGTTGTTGAGGCCAGGCGTCGGGTGCTGAGGGCTCGGCGTCGTGAGGCGCTGAAGGTGTTGAAGGATCGTCATCAGAGTCGAGCGGGGCGTTGCGGTAGCGATCGTCGGCCCTGCGTGGTTTGTGCTCAACCGTGATCTGTTGCGGCCGGTAGGAGAGACTGCGGCTTCAAGGGTCGTGGTGGGCCATTAGTCGCCGGGGCGTCGCCAGAGGGAATAGCGTGCCGGAAATCAGGGTGCTGGGCGAGCGTTCCCTGGTGTGGTGGCTGGCTGGTAATCCCAGGTGGGGTGGTGGGCAGGGGATCCCCGGTGGGATGGTGGCCGTGCTATCCCTGGTGGGGTAGTAGCGATCCCTGGAGGGATAGTGGCTTAGGGTCCCTGGTGGTTTGGGGTTTCAGGTGGATGGTGGGATCCCTGAGTGAGTGAGTCCCTGGAGGCTGGCGGTGTGATGGTGGTTGGGCTCCCTGGTGGGTAGTGGGCGCCCCTGGTGAAGTACCTGGTGTCCTGGAGCGTCGGGGTGGAGGTGGATCCCTCCTGGGTTAGCAGGACCGTTGGTGGTGGTAGCTTCCCGGAGCAGCGGAGGTGTCCCGCCGCGGCCGCAATTCCCGCCGCGATTCCAGCCACGGCTGGCAGGAAACACCGCGGCTTCGGGTGCCGCGGTAGGCCTCAGGCTGCTGCGAACCGTCGGAGCTCCGCTGGAGGGACGGAGTGACTGTGGGTGTTGGTGGGGACCTCGGCAGCAGACACAGGGGCCCGGATGGGCCCTGATGGCAGCGGTAGGGGCGTAGGGGTGATCCCCTGATCGGCGGGGACCGAGGAGCGGAGTGGCAGTAGTCCGGGCTGATGTCCGGCGATCCTGGTCGGCCGCGCCAGAAATCGAGGCCGCGGCTTCAGGTGCCGGGTAGGCCGCAAGTCCCGGAGCTCCGGGAGAAAGGTCCAGTGGCCTTCCCTGGCTGGCGAACAGGGACCGGAGGGTCGTGGGGCCCCCGTCAGGGTCCGCTGCCGCCCAGATGGCAGCGGATTGGGGCCGGGGGAGCAGGAGCTCGCCGAGACACGTCCGTCTCGCCGGACGCCGGGGTAGGCCGCAAGTCCCGGAGCTCTGGGATATTTAAAGAGTAGTGGTTAATGATTCATACTCTGCATGGTCTAGGGGTGTCAGTGGTGTACCCCAGGCTTCAGTATTGGGACCCTTACTTTTTAATATATTTATAAACAATATAGGGTCTGGGATTAAAAATCCCATTTCAGTCTTTGCAGATGACACTAAGCTGTGCATTGGAATAACGTCCTTACAGGATGTCTTCAACTTACAAGCCAACCTCAATGCACTGTTTAATTGGGCAACTGTGACAACAGCGGTTTAATGTTGATAAATGTAAGGTTATGCACTTGGGGGCTAAGAATATGCATGCATCATACATACTAGGGGGAGTACAACTGGGGGAATCAATGGTGGAAAAGGATCTGGGAGTTCTGGTAGATCACACGCTTAATAATGGCATGCAATGCCAAGCTGCAATTTCTAAAGCGAGCAAACTCCTCGCGTAATAAGAGGAATAGACTCCAGTGAGAGAGATATATCATATTACCCCTGTAAATATCATTAAGACCTCATCCTGAATATGCTGTCCAATTTTGGGCACCAATTCACAAAAAGAACATTGGGGAACTGGAGAAAGTACAGAATAGGGCAACCAAACTGATAAGAGGCATGGAGGAGCTTTGCTATGAGGAAAGATTAGAGGAACTGAATTTATTCTCTCTTGAGAAGAGGAGATTAAGGGGGGATATGATCAACATGTATAAATACATCAGTGGTTCATATAGTGAACTCGGTGTAGAGTTATTCACCTCTCAGTCATCACAGAGGTTGTGTCCGACCCAGGTACCTCAATCTGTGAAATTAGTCCAGTGATGTTTTGTGGGATGCTGTCTGAAAAAGACAGGGAGGACTGGGCCTTCAACAGGAGATCATTCATGTATCCCACAACATGAATCCCCTAGGAACCATGCAGGGCCAAAACCAGGCCAAGGATTGTTGGCCATGGACAGGCAACAATTGATAATGTGGATTGCCCACCACAAAATGCAGATGGTGTTGATGAGGTGGAAAATTTTAGATAGGCATCCCAAAAGTCTATTGAAGCCAGAAAGGCAATGACTAGCCTAGCATTTTCCATCCAAAACTTTGAACCCGTGGGAACAAGTTGAGTCTGCAGAGCTAGAATGAGCTGAGCTCCTCTATTTGGTCTGGGAATCGCAGAGTTTTGAGTAGAAACTGAAAACATTCTCCTGTTGGGACAGGGAAGACGATCCCGTGCTCAAAAAACTATTTGACAGCAGCAAGCAAATCTGCCTGCTGTGACCAGGAAGGATAGTGTGAAACTCCAGTTTAGAAGGAACAAAAGTAAAAACAAAGTGCCTCTAAGTGTAGACTGTATAACAGTTTACTATTAAAAAAAGGAAAGTTTAACAACTCCCATCTTGTAAGAGTAATACAGGCTCATAGGGGTAAATGTGCAATACATTTATCGTCAGATGTAGAGAGCCGCCTGGGAAGGGATTCTAGCCGATCAGCAGGAGGCACTGTAAAGAGGGGATGCGTGGATGGTGGAGCCTGGCTGCAGCCCTGGTATGTCCGGAGCTTGTGGTGTTGGCATCTGACGTCATTGGGACTGATGTGTTTCTGAGCATGTGCAGAAGCCGATGTGAACCAGCGCGCTCTTTCATCAGGCATAGAGGGAGCAGAAGGAGGCGGGGGAAGGAAGGGAGCCTTATATGGGACGAGGAGGAGTGACGGACAGGACCGGGCGTGGGGAAAGGACAAGAGGGAAACGCAGAGAGACAGTGAAACGATGTCTGCGTGTTATAGATGATAACATGGTAAGAAAAATGGTCCTGTTGTATGAAAATACAAAGATCGTACAAAATTCATAAAGAACATGGGAAGCAATACAAAGAGTAAGCAATAAGAAATGATCGGTAATAAATAAAAATGTTTTTTCATATGTGTGTGTGTGTGTGTATGTGTGTATATATATGTATGTCATAAAAGAATAGGACGGATATATGTGTATGAATTGGTATAGTAAACACAAATGAGTGGATAAATAAATGAGTATAAATCAATGAATGATCAGTTATGTATGAATGGAGATATATATATATATATATATATATATATATATATATATACATACATACAGTGGGGATCGAAAGTTTGGGCACCCCAGCTAAACATTTGTATTAATGTGCATAAAGAAGCCAAGGAAAGATAGAAAAATCTCCAAAGGGCATCAAATTACAGATTAGACATTCTTATAATATGTCAACAAAAATTAGATTTTATTTCCATCATTTACACTTTCAAAATAACAGTAAACAAAAAAATGGCGTCTGCAAAAGTTTGGCCACCCTGCAAAGTTAATATCTTGTACTGCCCCCTTTGGCAAGTATCACAGCTTTCAATTCTTGTTTGAGGTATCTTTGCCCATTCTTCCTTACAAAAGTCTTCCAGTTCTTTTGAGATTTCTGGGCTGTCTGTCACACACTGCTCTTTTAAGGTCTATCCATAGATTTTCAATCATGTTGAGGTCAGGAGATTGTGAAGGCCATGGCAAAACCTTCAGTTTACGCCTCTTGATGTAATCCCCCGTGGATTTCGAGGTGTGTTTAGGATCATTATCCATTTGTAGAAGCCATCCTCTCTTTAACTTCAGCTTTTTCACAGATGGCATCAAGTTACCATCCAAAATTTGCTGAAATTTTATTGAATCTATTTTTCCTTCTACTCGTGAGATGTTCCCTGTGCCACTGGCTGCAACACAACCCCAAAGCATGATTGATCCAACTCCATGCTTAACAGTTGGACAGAGGTTCTTTTCATTAAATTCTGTGCCTCTTCTTCTCCAAACGTACCTTTGCTCATTCCGGCCAAAAAGTTCAATTTTAACCTCATCTGTCCACAGAACTTGTTTCCAAAATGCATCAGGCTTGTCTATATGTTCATTTGCAAAGTTCAAACGATGATTTTTGTGGTGAGGACGTAGAAGAGGTTTTCTTCTGATGACTCTTCCATGAAGACCATATTTGTACAAGTATCTCTTTATAGTGGAATAGTGTACCACAACTCCAGTGTCTGCCAGATCTTTCTGGAGGGATCGTGCAGTCAAACGTGGGTTTTGAATTGTTTTTCTCACAATCCTGCAAGCTGTTCTGTCTGATATTTTTCTTGGTCTTCCAGATCTTGCTTTAACTTCCACTGTTCCTGATGACTGCCATTTCTTAATTACATTCTGAACAGAGGATATTGACATCTGAAAACACTTTGCTATCTTCTTATAGCCTTCTCCAGCTTTGTGAGCGTCAACTATTTTCAGTTTCAGTTTTCTAGACAACTGCTTAGAAGAACCCATGGTGCTGATTGTTGGGGCAAGGTCAGATGAGTCTGGGCATTTAAAACCTTTGAGATTGACATAACCTGGTCTTCCCAGACGATGATTGAGAACAATCCATGACACTGGCAGGTCTCAGCTTTGCAAAAGTTTGGGCACCCTGCAGAATTTATAGCATGCACTGCCCCCTTTGCCGACGCCATTTTTTTTGTTTTCTGTTATTTTGAAAGTGTAAATGATGGAAATAAAATCTAACTTTTGTTGACATATTATAAGAATGTCTAATCTGTAATTTGATGCCTTTTGGAGATTTTTCCATCTTTCCTTGGCTTCTTTATGCACATTAATACAAATTTTTACCTGGGATGCCCAAACTGTCGATCCCCACTGTGTGTGTGTGTGTATGTATGTATGTGTGTGTGTGTGTGTGTGTGTGTGTGTGGAGATATATATATATATATATATATATATATATATATATATATATATATATATATATATATATATATATATATATATAATGTGTGGACCATATTAGATAAAAGAATAAAAACTACTAGGGCTGACTGTACAAATGATAGGCTGATGTAGGTTTTGTTATGGACAGATGTAAAGATTAGATTTAGATAATATTTATATGCACACACAATTGTCAGGTGATGCGTGTGCATGGACGTGGAAGCCGGAAAGAAATGTCACAAGCACACGCCACCACCAAACTGGGAAATAATACAGCGGGCATTCAGCCAAAAAAAATCATTGAATATTATATCTATCTATTGTAGTATATAATATCTACAGTTGTGTTCAAAATAATAGCAGTATGTTGAAAAAAGTGAATAAAGCTCAAAATCCTTCTAATAGCTTTTATTTCCATACACACAAATGCATTGGGAACACTACACATTCTATTCCAAATCAAAACCTGAAGAAAAAGATATCAAATTTGTGTTGTTCCTCTAAAAAAAAATTGAAGAAAAGTGAATATTAGACTGTTCAAAAAAATAGCGGTGTTTGTATTCTTCTTTACAAACTCAAACATTCACTATATAAACTGAAAATGTTTGAAGACTTTGCTTTCCTTTGAATCGCTTAATTAATATTTAGTTGTATAAGCACTGTTTCTGAGAACTGCTGTACATCTGTGTTGCATGGAGTCAACCAACTTCTGGCACCTGTGAACAGGTATTCCAGCCCAGGATGATTGGACTACATTCCACAGTTCTTCTCTATTTCTTGGTTTTGCCTCAGAAACTGCATTTTTTATGTCACCCCACAAGTTTTCTATTGGATTAAGATCCGGGGCTTGGGCTGGCCACTCCATAACGTCAATCTTGTTGGTCTGGAACCAAGATGTTGCATGTTTACTGGTGTGTTTAGGGTTGTTGTCTTGTTGGAACACCCATTTCAAGGGCATTTCCTCTTCAGCATAAGGCAGCATGACCTCTTCAAGTATTCTGATGTATTCAAACTGATCCATGATCCCTGCTATGCGATAAATAGGCCCAACACCGTAGTATGAGAAACATCCCCATATCATGATGCTTACACAACCATGCTTCACTGTCTTCCCAGTATACTGTGGCTTGAATTCAGTGTTTGGGGGTCGTCTGACAAACTGTCTCCGGCCACTAGACCCAAAAAGAAAAATCTTAATGTCATCAGTCCACAAAATATTGCGCCATTCCTTTTTAGGCCAAGTCAATGTGCTCTTTGGCAAATTGTAACGTCTTCAGCACATGTCTTTTTTTCAACAGTGGGACTTTGCGGGGGCTTCTTGCAGATAGCTTGGCTTCACATAGGCGTCTTCTAATTGTAACAGTACTCACAGGGAACTTTAGACCTTCTTTGATCTTCCTGGAGCCGATTGTTGGCCATTTTGGCTATTCTATCCATTCGAATTGTAGTTTTTCGCTTTCTTTCATGTCTTTCAGGTTTTGGTTGCCATTTTAAAGCATTTGCGATCATTTTAGCTGAGCAGCCTATCATTTTCTGCACTTCTTTATATGTTTTCCCCTCTCCAATCAACTTTTTAATCCAGGTACGCTGTTCTTCTGGACAATGTCTGGAACAACCCATTTTCCTCAGAATTTCAGAGAGAAATGCACTGTAACCACCATGTACAACATTTGCTGCCTTCCTTCCTTAAATAAGGGCAATAATTGCCACCTGTTTTTCAAAGAATGAATGACCTCACTAATAGAGCTCCACACTGCTATTATTTTGAACATGCCCCTTTCAATTAGTGATTCAATTACACAGAATCAGCAGCATGCATGTCATGACTGTTGGGTCTGTTGGATTTTTATTACCCTACTACACCTGCTAGTAAATTATTTGCCATGTAGAAATATAATTTCTACCAAAAACAGTGATTGATCAGGTTAGTGATGTCTGACTGCTATTATTTTGAACACAACTGTATATAAGTAAATAAATAATGTGTGGACCATATTAGATAAAAGAATAAAAACTACTAGGGCTGACTGTACAAATGATAGGCTGATGTAGATTTTGCTATGGACAGATGTAAAGATTAGATAATATTTATATGCACACACAATTGTCAGGTGATCTGTGTGCATGCGCATGCATGAAGCCGGAACAAAATTTCACATGAGCACACGCCACCACCAGACTGGGGAATAATACAGCGGGCATTCAGATAGCCAAAAACAAAATCATCGAATATTATATCTATCTATAGTAGTATATAGTATCTATATGATACTACTATCATGTAGTGGGTTACAAAAATGATAATCTGCGTTATATTATAGTGGCAATCTCCAACTTCTCATTGAGGCCAGCTGGAGATAGGGTATTAAGGGAATGCATCCAAAAAGTTTCCCTGTGGCAGAGCCTGTGAAATGCTCTGCCTCAGGGAGGTCAGTGGTCATAGCCTTGATAACCCAAACGTGGAGTCCAATGTTGGATTTTTTGTGAATCTCTAGAAAGTGTCTAGGGATGTTATATTCATCTTTTCCTCCTTTGATTAGGCAACGATGTTCAACAAATCTAGTATGGAGGGTATGGGTGGTACGACCCATATAAAGGAGGTCACATGGACATGTGAGGCAGTAAATCACAAAACTGGATGAACAGTTGTAGAAATCATTAACCCCTTGATGCCGATTGCAAGCAAATATGCGGCCTCTCGGTGCCTGGGCCTTGAGGCCGAGTGGCCACCTATTTGTGTGCAATTAAAAATACATATGTGCTGAGAGTGCATGCTCCCAGCACATATATCCGCTACTCCCGGAAAGTTCCAGATCTCCCCTTTTGATTGGGACTTTTTCCAATCATGTGACCCCCATTACATAACCCTAAATCCCCGCCCTGCCTCCCGGATTCTGAAAATATTAAAGGGCCAGGAGGCGCCAGTGCCAAGAGGTTAAACTTATAATGCTTGCCTTTGTTATTGAAACCCTCTTGGCCATGTTGAACAAAGCAACAAGTTTTGCAAAAAACCTTATGGCACCGATACATGCCCACAATGGGAGTAGAAAATAAAGAAGGTGCTGGAGTGGACTGGACAGGTTTTAGTTTGCTGGGGGCTATTTTATTCTTTAAGTTCGGCGCTTTCCTGTAGGTGATAGTGGGTTTATAAGGAATAAAATCTATCAGGTGGGGATCTTCCAAAAGGATATTCCAATGTTTGTTTAGGATGTTTTTCATTTTCCAGTGTTTACCATGGAATCTGGTGGTGAATCTGACTGTGTAGTCAGTCATCAATGGGTCTGGTGGTTTTGGGTTTGCCTAGTATATATAAGTTGTAGACTTCTTCTATAAGTGTGTCGGCGTACTCTTTTTCTCTAAATTTTTTCTTAAGAGTGAGACTTTGTTTAATATAACCTGTTTGGTGCACTTTTGCCAAAGGCGACAGAATTGACTTTTTGGGATACTGTATATCCAGGTGGGGTAGTGGCAGCTCTGATAATGTAAAAAAGAATTACCTGATGTTTGTTTGGTGTAATTTTTAGCTATGATTTTGCCATTCTCATGACTCATTTCTAGATCTAAGAAGGTGAGATGATCTAGGTTTTTTTCATGTGTGAAGTGTAGACCAAACGGATTATTGTTGCAGTGAGCGACAAAATCATCTATAAGGGACAGGGACCCATCCGAAATGATAATAATGTCATCTATATATCAACCAAAAGTAAGATGTGCTGCAAATGGGTTGTGCCAAATGTAAAGATGTTCCCAGTAGCCCATGGCTAGTTTGGTAAACGATGGTGCAAAATTGGCGCCTATAGCAGTCCCTTGAAGTTGAAGAACGAATTCTCCATCAAAGTTAAAATAGCTGTGCGTCAGGCAAAATTTTTTTTTCTTATTTGTGTTCTTTTTAAGGGTATTGAGCCAGGACGTGGGAATAGAATGATTAATTTCTGTGATTTCCGTGCCTAGGACTTGATGAGTCAATTGTTCAAATCTGGAATATCTGTGTGAAACAAGTATATCTATCCCTTTGGCTGTGCAAAATTCTGAGATGGATGTCCATTCTTTTTGAACGTCAGAAGTAAGAAAGGGTCAAGTTTTGAGAATCCTAAGGCCTCTAGAAGTCATCTTGAAATGTCTATATTTTTGTAGAAAATAAAATTGTCCCAACATAGAGTATTGGCGGAATGGATGATTCTAATTTTTTGAATTTCCCTTTGAGTGTGCAGAGAGGAGAAAAAGTGGCGTTGGATAAAACAGAGTAGAGATCCTCTAATATGCCATATTTATGGGACTCCGAATAAAGATGCATCATTGTACATCAATAAAAAAAAAATACCAATATAACAATGGAAGCAATAAATGATTACTAAAGAATAGAGAAAAAAAATAATAAAGAAAAACAAAGGCAAAATTAAATGAATAATAAATGGATAACGATATCCGTAAAAAGTTAAATATAAAAACAATTACATGGTGCATAGTAAACATGAAGAGCATTATATTCTTGCTACACTGAAAAGCTTCAGAGAAATCTAGTGCAACGAGAATAAACAAGCGCTTGAATTATGCAGTCCATGTGGTCTTGTGATTAGTATAATATGTTGCAGGTCAGGCAAAAGGTAATCCAGTCTGGGACACTAGGGCAGGCTGTAGTAGAGTAAAGCAGAACTCTGGAGTAGAAGGAACAAAAGAAAAAACACAGCACCTACTAGGGCTGACTGTACAAATGATAGGCTGATGTAGATATTGGTATGGACAGATGTAAAGATTAGATAATATTTATATGCACACACAATTGTCAGGTGATGCGTGTACACGCACATGCATGAAACCAGAACAAAATGTCACATAAGCACACGCCACCACTCGACTGGGGAATAGGACAGTGGGCATTCAGATAGCCAAAAACAAAATCATCCAATATTATATCTATCTATAGTAGTACTTACTAAAAGACATAACCAAACACGAGTAGTAGGACATGGACCACCCCCAGGGACAACAAAAAGAGAGATAGAAACCTGTGAACAAAAAAGTGGGCGATCATTATGTAGTGTGGTACAAAAATGATAATCTATGTTATATTATAGTGGCAATCTCCAACTCCTCGAGGCCAGCTGTAGATAGGGTATCAAGGGCATGTATCCAAAAGGTTTCCCTGTGGCAGAGCCTGTGAAAGTACTCTGCCTCAGGGAGGTCAGTGGGCATAGCCTCAATGACCCAAACCTGGAGTCCAATGGTGGATTTACCCTTTTTAATAATAAACTGTTCTACAGTTTACATTGAGAGACGCTGTGTTTTTGCTTTTGTTCCTTCTACTCCAGAGTTCTGCTTCACTCTACCACAGCCTGCCCTAGTGTCCCAGACTGGATTACCTTTTGCCTGACCTGCAACATATTCTACTAATCACAAGACCACATGGACTGCATAATTCATGTGCCTGTTTATTCTCTTTGTACTTGAAACTCCAGTTTCTCTTACATTCATTGATGGACACAGTGGCTTCTTTAACATTAACAAAGCAGGGTTTTATAGCCCCACCTACAGGAGTAGGACACCAAACAGAAAAAAAAGACTTGGCACCTCCTATGCAGGGGTGTATTTGCCACAAGGCAAACAAGGCATTTGCCTAGGGCTGCATTTTTCCAGGGGGCAGCACCACCCCCAGAAGAAGGGACACATGTGGCATGGGGACCAGGTGGGATCCAAGAGAGGTTGCAGGCTGCTGTATGGTGTATGGAGAGCCAGACTCTTGTTCCCAGGGATGTCTGGAGCTGTGAAGGTGTTTTTCTCTCACCGGGGGGAGGGGGGGGTAGGTGTTAGTGAAAGGTGGGGGGAGGACAGGGGTGTTGTTGGTCAGGCTCTGTCCGTGGGGGGGCGCTCGATTTTTGTGTTGTCTAGGGCAGCACAAAACCTAAATACACCACTGCTCCTATGGTCAGTCCTCTCTGAGTATAAAACTCCCTCTCTGCTAGAAGTCTTGTCTGCCTAGTGTCTCAAGAGTATGGATGTGAAGTTTTGCTGGGACTTGTGCTCCCACAACTTTTCCTTTTATTTTTTTCTTGGACTTTTGTGTTCCTGCAGAGATCTATCAACAGTCGGGCTGGGCGACAGTCTGAATAGATCCAGTGGTCACCTCAGTCTGACCAGCGAGCGCGCACAGACCTCCAGCTCCAACTATGCCCCACGGACCAGGCTGGCCAGTGAGTTAAATGCCTTGTGGGGACACATGGGACCGGGCACTTTTAATTTATGTCACAGTGTACTCCTGGCCGACAGCTTTGGAGGAGAGGAGGATCTATCACAGGAGCTCCACCCACACGCTGTGCTGGATTGGTAAGTAGTGCCCCCCTCCTGTCCAGGATGCGGTGTGGGGCGCGGGTGCTCCCTGGGTGGTCGGTCTTGCAGGGTCCCCTCACCCAATGAATCCAACCTCCCTCCCTCTTTCATACGTAGCCCGGGTACTTCATTCCTGGCTGGACGCTGGTAGTGCAGGCTTCCTCTTCTTCCCTCTGCAGTCTGGGACTCATCTGGGGCTGGAGAAGGCCTTGTCCTGCTGTGGGGGGAGGTGTCCATTATGGTTTGCAGGCCTGCCTGGATCGGGGGGCATGGGGCACGTTGCAGGTGGCTGGAGGGCATGTTATTGTAGCCACGGTGGCCATTTTCTTGGAGGTTTTTGGACTCTAGTGCCAGACATGGTGGCCATTTTTCTGGAGATTTTCAGCCATTTTTGGAGGGTCTGAGTGGCTATCAAGCAGTAGAGGCCAGCTGGGGGAGATCCCTGGAGGCCATTTTCCCATAACCCGCGATGGGTATTCCTTCAGGCACCTTGGGCTTATGGAGGCAGGGCTCAACACACACACACTGCGGGACATGTGGGCACCTTGACAGCTCCCGGCAGTGATGGTGAATCCTCCCTGGGGGTCTCTCTCTCTCTCCCTACTGGGGTAGTCTTCTGTACTGGAAGTGTCCAGGTCCCCTTCTTGCAGCGGTGTCTCCAGATGAAGCCCTGGGTCCCTTGGTTCCCCTTGACGCATTGTCGGCTGTCCTGGAGATGTTCGTGTCCCGTGTGGAGGCAGAAGTTGGCCACAAGGTGAGCAAGAAGCACCCCCTGCCATCGCCCTCATCCTCAGACGATTCTGATACTGAACCAGATCCCGGCAGCATGAGTTCTGCATTTACCACAGATCCTGAGGATACATCCCCTGCTTCTTCGAATGAGGACGGGTTCTCTGCCTCTGTTGCCACACATAAGGCATTGGTAGCGGCACTTAATGATTCAGTGTGTGAAACACTAAATATTGAGTATCCTGCAGGGTCAGCAGATGTGGTACCTGTTCCTTTTAGTATGCACATGCCGGTTCAGGCTGCTAAGGTTTTTCCTTACCCTGAATATTTTGACAGATTTGTTTAGAAGGATTGGAGTAGGCTGAAGTTTCCGTTTGTGCTTCTCAAATGCTTTGCAGTGCGTTATCCCTTTCTGAAGAAGTGGACATCTCTGCCAGTGGTTGATCCTCTCATCTCCAGGCTTAACAAGACCACGTTGATTTTTGTGGAGGAATCCCCCTCCTTTAAGGACCCTGCGGATTGGCACTTAGGCTGGTGTTGGCTAGGGCCTGGTCTCTTAGACACAGACCGAATGGGCCAATGCTCTATGACAAGGCTTGACTTCTAGTCAATTGATCCAAATGTATGTGGAGCTGGCAGATCAGTTGTTCCAGGGCTTAAAGTACATTTATGCCGCCGCCCTTCATGTAGCTCCTTTTCTTTCCAAACTGTACTTCTCGGCCATTGTGCTCCGACGGGTTTTTTGCAGGACCTGACCTGCAAGAAGGCCCTGGCGGGACCTGCCCTTCCTGGGCGACCAACGTTTTGGTGCTACCCTGAATGACATCAAGAACCTTACTGGGGGCAAGAGCACCTTCCTCCCTCAGGCCACGAAGGGGAAGTTACCTTGTCAGAAGTCTGGGCCAACATTTACGGCACATAAACACATTTTTCATCCACAGCCAAGTGACACCAAGCGTCCCTGGCCACAGAAGTCCTCCAAGCTTGCAGATAAGTCTCCCTCAGCATGAAGGTTTGCCTCCACCTGCTTCCAGTGTGGGGTGGGTGTCTTTGCAGGTTTCCGTGCCTGTGGACCCCCTTCATTCACGGGATTATTATACAGGATTTATATAGCGCCAACAGTTTGCTCAGCTCTTTACAATATAAAAGGGAGGCAATACAGCAATGATACAGTTCAATACAAGAGGGTTAGAGGGCCCTGCTCCTTGGAGCTTACAATCTAAGAGGGAGGGGCTGATGGTAAAAAAGGTAATAACTGTGGGGGATGAATTGATATGAGGAATAGAAGATTTTATTATTCGCTGAAGGTGGGATAGGCTTCCCTGAAGAGATAGTTGTCAGAAATCACCTAAAAGTGGGCAGCGTAGGCAAAAGTCGTATAGATTGGGGTAGAGTAGTCCAGAGGATTGGGGAGGTTCTGCAGACGAGCATGGGAGGAGACAAGGGAGATAGAGAGAAGGAGGTCATGCGAGGAGCAGAGAGGACGGTTTGGGTGACATTTGGAGATAAGATTGGTGATGTAATTTGGGGCAGTTATAAATGGTTTTATATGTTAATGTTTTGAATTGTATTCATTGGGCAATGAGAAACCAGTGAAGGGATTGGCAGAGAGGGGTGGCAGATATAGAACGGTTAGTAAGGTGGATGAAAATCTGTATACATTAGTGTAGCGCTCTAAGAAATGTCATAAAAACCATAAAAAATAAAAAAATAAAAAATATTAAATCAAATGTGACCAGTGCTGTAATCTCCACAGTGCTCTTATGCCACTAATAGCACTAGAAACGGACAAACCCAACAATATCAGAATATGCAGTATACAGTATATATTAAATGTGACAAGTGCTGAAATCTTCTCAGTGCTCTAGTAATACTGAGTAAAAAATAAAAAGATAAAAAATAAGATAAAAGTGATAGTGTCACTCCAAACGATAAATAAATCAAATAGGTAACAGGTGACAGTGCCACTTCAACTTCATTCAATGTCCAATTTTCCTTATTCGCATTCTTCTATTTAAAGTGTTCTTGATAACCATGCATAGTGTGTATAGGTAGTGCCACACGTGAACCAACACACTCTTATCCACTTTGGCTGAAATGCCTGCTCACCTCCTTCCTGCGACCCCAAGGGGCCCACAAGCCTTTAGGATCACCCTGGATCCTCAGGATTCCTGGTAATGGCACCTTCCTGATATTCCTCCTATCAGGTCTCCTCCACTCCTTCACTGCTATGCCTCCCAGATTCCTCACCACCGGTTGTCTGTAAGCTCTCTCTCACAAAGACAGTGAGTAGAAAAACAGATCCTCCATTGTGTAGTATTTTCCAATCAAATAGGTGTTAGTGGAGTGTAGTGTAGTGAGGAGATCGGAGAGGTTGCTGGACATGGCAGTAGAGGAGTCTGGCTTTCACTCACTACACTCCACTAACACCTATTTGATTGGAAAATACTACACAATGGAGGATCTGTTTTTCTACTCACTGTCTTTGTGAGAGAGAGCTTACAGACAACCGGTGGTGAGGAATCTGGGAGGCATAGCAGTGAAGGAGTGGAGGAGACCTGATAGGAGGAATATCAGGAAGGTGCCATTACCAGGAATCCTGAGGATCCAGGGTGATCCTAAAGGCTTGTGGGCCCCTTGGGGTCGCAGGAAGGAGGTGAGCAGGCATTTCAGCCAAAGTGGATAAGAGTGTGTTGGTTCACGTGTGGCACTACCTATACACACTATGCATGGTTATCAAGAACACTTTAAATAGAAGAATGCGAATAAGGAAAATTGGACATTGAATGAAGTTGAAGTGGCACTGTCACCTGTTACCTATTTGATTTATTTATCGTTTGGAGTGACACTATCACTTTTATCTTATTTTTTATCTTTTTATTTTTTACTCAGTATTACTAGAGCACTGAGAAGATTTCAGCACTTGTCACATTTAATATATACTGTATACTGCATATTCTGATATTGTTGGGTTTGTCCGTTTCTAGTGCTATTAGTGGCATAAGAGCACTGTGGAGATTACAGCACTGGTCACATTTGATTTAATATTTTTTATTTTTTTATTTTTTATGGTTTTTATGACATTTCTTAGAGCGCTACACTAATGTATACAGATTTTTACACTGATTAGGTTATTGGTTGGAGTGTCAGCAGCTTACTTATTAGGAGGGGGAACTATCCATAGAAGCGCAGGAGGATCTATAATCAGTAAGGTGGATGAGTCTGGCAGCAGCATACATGATAGATGGAAGAGGGGATAGCCTGCGATGAGGTAGACCAATGAGGAGGTAGTTACAATAGTCAAGGTGAGAGATAACAAGGGAGTGAATAAGTTGTTTAGTGGTTTCAGAGGTTAAGAAAGGGCGTAGCTTGGAGATGTTGGTGAAGTCTATATGATTTGAACAGTGAAATAAATAACACCCTCCCCCCCTTTAATGCAGCATTAAACAAATTACATGTTAGTTTAATCAAAAGTTTTAATAACACAAAATGGAAAAAAATTTATACTTTATGGAAGTGATCAGAACATAAGATTTAAAATAACTTTCATGGTTGAGATATTTTCCATTGTGCACTTGACTTTGACAGCCAGTAGTTTTCCCTCCCAGGCATTACCAATCAGGTGCCTCTCAGGACAGCTAGTCTAAAGCAATGGGCTGCACACAGTGGAGCAGCAGCACATCCCAAGTGTCAATTTTTTTTAGATGCATTTGTGCATGAACATAAATAGCTGGGGTTAGAAGGTTCTTGGTTTTCTTGTAAGCAGAATGGCCCCTTCCCTTCAGACCCATTTGTTGGAATTCTATCCAAAAACTGACCGTGATCGGGAAATGGGGGGGGGAACAAAAAAACAAAAAACTAACTATAGCATGAGTACCTACAAGCCTTTTATTTTCATCATCATCCTTCCAGATCTCTTAAGCCAGTTTTTCAGGAAAGGTCTTACCCCCACCTATTAGAGCTGCTCAATGAATAGCATAAAGGTCATATATACATATGTACTAACAAGGTTGTAGCATTCTTATAAATAAATATACATCAGTTGTCAAGTTCAATAAGTTGTACTGGAGACGTGTATAATCCACACGACTGATGTCTGGCAGCTCTTCCGTTGCATCAGTGAGACTCCAGTGAAAACACTATTCAATTTCCTGTGTGCGCAATAACAAGGGTATACAGACTAGAGCAGGTTCATCAATAGTATATACAGCATCTAAAATGTAATAGACTACCTATCAAAGTCCAGTGGTTCTATAAAAACACATGAAATCAGTCTTTTCTTTCACCCGTTGCCATGAGCCTAAGAAACATCATCTCAAGAATGACCGATATGTATTTTTTAACATACATCAATTGACCTATCATTCAATCCGCTCTCTAAAAACCATGGCAAAAAGTGTCCCTTTTCCCACCATGCACTGTTTGGGACAATAAATGACACTACTGAAAAATATGAAGTGGACATGCAAGTGGCCATATTGCTAGCATACAAGCGCTCTGCCTTGGAATCTGTAGATCCTAAGGCACACTGAATGCTCAGCACCACAAGGCATCCTATTATTGGTTCATGATACCCTGCCCCCAAAAACTGTGGTCGGATTGTTTTTTTGGTTTTTTTTTCATAACAAGTCCCTATATCCAGGTTTCACGCTGTTCCCTGTCCCTTTCTTCCAGCCAATCTGAACATGGAATCAGTGTCAGAAATTAGCAGCTAAAAAGATGGGACCAAAACTGTAAAATAAAATTATTTGATTGAAAGATTGTGGGCAGATGTTCAGTAACACTATAGAAAAGCACTTGGATTTGCACGAGGGTCTTTCTGGTTTCTGTACCGAAATGCAAGCCAAACGCCAAGGATCTGAAAAAAGAATGCACAGGACATCAGATAAAGTACACAACTACTGTATTCTACAATCAGCTACCTATGTCATTTGCATCCAAGCAGTTAACCACATCCCGACCACCCTTTAGCAGATATACTGCTACAGGGTGGCAGGGGCGCGCAAAATTAAATACACACACATGAAACTTGAAAAATGTCCGTAATGCAACTTAAAAAAAAAAAAAAAAAAAAAAAAAAAAAAAAAGGTGAAACTAATGTATGAGATAGACTCATTACATAGTTCAAGCCGTGATTTATCATAATTGTGATGAACTATCTTGCTTTGCAAGTAATGAGTCTATCTCATATATTAGTTTCACCTTTTAAGTTGCATTACTGAAATAAATGAATTTTTGCACGATATTCTAATTTTTCGAGTTTCACCTGTATATACATACATACATGCACATGATTTTGTGTTTCCGGGTAGGGCATGGCTTACAGTGAAGCACCAACACACCACCCCCCAGTAAAAACACTCCCAGCACACAGTTAACCCTTTGATTGCCACTCATGTTAACCCCTTCCTGCCCAGTTCCACTAGTACATTGTCAGTGCTTTTTTTTTTTTTTAGCACTGATCACTGTATTAATTTCACTGGGGATGTCAGTGACACCAAGTTAATTCCCCCCAGTGTCAGAATGCCCGACGCAGTCCCGCTATAAGTCGCTGATCGCCGCAGTTACTAGTGAAAAAAAAAACAAAAAACGGACGCACAGGAGATCAAATACCACCGAAAGTAAGCTCATTTTGTGGAGAAAGAAATGTATTAAAAAAAAAAAAAAAGGAGTAAATTTAATTTGGGTGCAGCATTGCACGACCGTGCAATTGTCAGTTAAAGTCACACAGCGCCGTAACACAAAAAATGACCTGGTCAGGAAAGGGGGAAAATCCTTAGGAGGGCAAGTGGTTAATACATACACAAATTGACACAGCTAGTCTGCAATTGCCTGTTTAGGTTTGAGTGGTGACTACCATGTGAAAAGCAGCAAGGCTTAAGAAAAACATAGATGATGCAATCTGCCAAGCGAAAAATGGAAGAGAAAAAAACCCAAAAAAAACAACGACAACAACTGTACAGATGGGGGATCCCTACCGCAAAAAGGGGCTACATTTGAGGGCATGGTAACAACTACAAACATCAAAAAGGAAAGAGCAGTGGCATCACACTCCCAATTTTAAATAGCAGACTTTGTTTTCTGCATCTAGACTAAAAAAAGTTACATAGACACATCTGTTTGTAAAATGTTTAGATGAACCATCCTTAGATACCAGTCACTGCTGCTATTCTCTGGGTGCTCCTTTCCTAGAGAACTTGCTGGGTACCAGTACTTCACTTGCATGCCCTTCTGGTACAAGTACTGGTCTTGTATAATGTTGTGACTGAATGCATCCCTTTGTGTGAAGTCATCACATAGTGCCCTGCCTCTGAAAAGAAGGCCTAACCAAAAGAGGCACATGGGTCTCCCATTGCTGACCATCACAATTCCCCTAGGCCACCCCTATATGCCTTGGTTAAGGACTTTAACCATTTGCAGATGTAGTATGACCACTCCTTTATAATAGAACAATGCTCTGGGTGCAAAGTAAAAACTCTTAATGCTGCATTTCAATGGGATGATTACAAAACTGCAAGTACAGTATAAAAGAGGAAAGGAGTAAGCCTCAGTCTATAAATGTGCTCATTTGACCAATGAAGAATGCTGATAGCTGTCTCTGGAGAGTACAGGAGAAGCTTATGTAACAGTCATGAGCTTTCAGTTTGTTCTCATTATAGAGAACTACACAATATTTCTCAAAAGGAAGCCTGAAAATAGCAGTCACATGTGAAATGGTTATAAATCCAGGAAGAAACAAAACACACTGTTCTGTATTGTTTGTTAGAATGCTCATTATATACTAAAAGTGATTCTAAAGTTGTTTGGGGTTTTTTCTTTACCTAAAAATAATGTACGTTATACTTACCTGCTCTATGCAATGATACTGCACAGTATGGCCCCTTACCTCCTCTTCTGCTCTATGCAATGATACTGCACAGTATGGCCCCTTACCTCCTCTTCTGGAGCCCCCACCAAGCACTATCCTCTCCTCCTTCCCTGCATGTACCCCGTAGCAAGCTGTGCAGGCACACTCCCATTCCTGACTGTGTATCCATAGACTGACAATGCACAGGTCAGACCCCCCCCCCCCCCCCCCACTCTCTGCACACAGGATTTGTCCAACAGCAGCAGGAGCCAATAGCTATCCATGTGTCTTGTGAGAGCAGGCAGAGGGGAGAGAACTGCTGCAGATGGGAACAGCACTGAATCGAGTGAGGAAAGTATTTAAGGTGGTTGGGGGAGGGGGCGGCGCAATACAACTACTGAGGCATTTTTAACTATGCAGTGCAAGGAATGCATGAAAAAAAAAAAAAAAAAAAAAAAAGGAAGCCTTTAGAACCACTTTAGCATTAGGTCAGTGCCACTAGTAAGGAAACCATCTTGACAAAACGGATATCCATGCTTGTCTACAGAAACTTTTAGTTTTTGTCACCCTTCATATTGGTTTCAGAATCAAATGATGCATTTACCTCTGTGAAGCTGAAGAAGAGTCCTACACCTCCCAGGATTTTCAGGGCTTCACCAGCATGGTTCAGCATTTTTTCTCCACAGGTTTCACACGAACGTTGGTGTTTACACTCCTGAATGTGAAATAAAGAGAAAAAGGCCTTTGGTTGGCTTATGGGCACCTATTGCGTCTATCAAAGAGCAGCAGATGTGTGGGTGACCACTGAATCAGAAAAACATTGGATGACCCATCTGCTCTCATGACAATATAGTAAATAAAATAATTATTATTATACAGGATTTATATAGCGCCAACAGTTTGCACAGCGCTTTACAATATAAAATAGTCTATAGTAAACATAAAATGTGGTAATATACCAAAAAGTAAAAAACACACACACACCTCTCCAGCCAGTTTTGCGACTCCGCTCTCAGTCGCACTGCATAGCTAGAAGCATGACCCCACGTTTTCCAACTCCGCTTAGTAGATTCCCATGTTACCTGCTTGCTCAATTAGACAAGGACTTAAGCTTGCCCTACATAGATCGAAATGCAGCTGGCTCAGCAGGAACCAGCAAGATTTGATTCATGTAGGGGCAGGCTGATTGTACCCAAATCGATCCATCAATCAACGTGGGTACAACCAGCATGTTCAATTTTTTACATTCAATTACTGCCCAGTGGCTATAACCACTAGCACTAGTCATTGTGTTCCACCGGCCAGAAAGGTTCCCCCCACAATCTACACTGTCTGTGTTCCACCTGTGCTGGAAGGAAAGAGTCGAGTAGTCTATGGGCCGTTTTAGCATGATGATACTCATTTTTTGTCCAATATTCCTGACGTTGTAGAGTAGAAGGAGGAACTCAAGGTGTCATCTGTTTGACTGTGCAGCATTGCAGGTGTGGATAAAAAGGCTAACTGAAAAGAAATAAACAGTTCACAAATATGCATTTCAACTCCCTGCTTAGTCATTTGTCATCTTGCCGCCTTCTCCCTCTTTTCACCATGTAGCACTGTGGACCTGACCTGCATGCATCTTAATCTTGTAACTAAATATATGTGGATAAAATGGGTAGGTAACAGTATTTAAGCCTAGTACACACGGGCCAAAATGTCGGGCAGCATTTCCAGCCGACATTTGGCCCTTGTGTATAGCAGCCATTCTGACAGAAGCAGGCTGTTTGGGGAGAATTTCTACTCACTTCATGTTCCAGGCAAGAAAGTGAAAGTCTACATATATTCCTTCAAATTATATTAGAAACAAAGTTAGGCGATACAGTGATATTGCTACATTCAGCAACGTAACCACTTGAAGACCGCATACATAGATTTACAATGCGGGTTTCAAGTGGTATACCGAGATGATGCCTGCAGCTATAGACATCTCTGTATTGCTTTTTTTCCTGTTGGCGATGGGCTTTGTAAAAGCAATGCTACAGGCTAATAAGCTTCCCCGTGCTCTCTCGGCCGGCGGGGAACCTAGCAGTGAAGGCTGCATTTCTGCCGGCTTATCATAGTGGCCATCTTCCCTGATGATCTTTATGGTATTAGAAACCAGGAGTGAGAAGTATTTTGTCACTTTCAGTTTCCCTAGTATGTGACTTGGAAAAAGCATTGGTTCACACCGATCTTGGTGTAATCAATTTTAAGGGATCTGATAGACCCAATACTCTCCATAAAGACGACCTGTCACCACTCATAGTTAACACAGTGAGGTTTACATTCCTTGTGATAATTAAAATTTTTTTTTTTTTTTTTTAAATAAAGCACCCCATCCTACCCTGCTCATGCACAGATGTGAACACATGTGTCGGACCAGAACACAAACAGCAGTTGCACCACACATGTGAGGTATTGCGGCAAACGTCAGAACAAGAGCAATAACTAGCACCAGACCTCCTGTGTAAGGGCTCGTTCACACTTGACTTATTTCTAACTCTTGCCAAACGCTCCTATAGCGTTTGACAGGCGTTAGACAGGCATTTTTAATGCTCCTCAGACGCCCTATGTGTGTTTTTGAGGAGTTTGTGGTGCAGTTTTAACGCTTGGCAAATGCCTATCAAACGCCTATAATGAAGTTAACTGGTATTAAAGCTCCGTAAATGCCTGCCAGGCATTTGAGGAGCGTCACCATAGACTTGAATGAGAGGCTTCAACTCCTCCTGACTGGACAAGAAGTGTCAGTTTTGACACGACGCTGACGCTTCGGTGTGAACAACACTGTATGCTGCCATGTGCAGAATTTTCATAGGCGTTTGAGTGTGAACATAGCTTAACTCTAAACTGGTAACCTGAAAAGGCTTTGAAATACTCCCCATATGGAGATTTTTAAATACCGTAGTTTGACACTATTTCACATGGGCAGCTTTAAAGCATGACATGTTAGGTATTCATATACTCGGCGTACCATCATCTTTTATGTTCTACCAAAAAAACAGGTTATTTTATTGTGTTTATGTGCATTAAATTCATTAATGTATTTTTTTTAATGGAGTTTGAAAAACCGCTGCACAAATACCGTGCAACAAAAATATATAAAATAAATACGGATAAGGATGGTATAAAGTGAGTGCTCCTAACCAAGCAGCTAGCACTAAAGGTAATCACAGTGTACCCATAAAAAGCAGAATAATAATAACAGAGTGCAGCGCTACGAAATAAGTGCAAAAAGCAATAAATGAATAACCACGGACTATTTGCTTTTTGCACTTATTTCGTAGCGCTGCACTCTGTTATTAATATAAAATAAATAATTTGCAAAACCCACCATTTTACTCCCCGCACTCCCTGCATGGTCCCAGGACAGCATCTAAGGGAAGGCTCCCGATGCATACTGTGATTGGGAGCTTTCTGATCATGTGACTGCTGTGACAGCCAGAGTGGTCACATAATCAGAACGCTAACTCCCAGCATTTAAATCCAGTTAAAGGGCCAGGAGGTGGGGCTGGGAAGGAGTTAATTATCATTAAAATAATTTGTTTTTTTACAGTATACCTGCAATTGATCCGGTTTCAAACTTTTCAATCCCTGCACAGCTCAGATTCAGGGAGTGAGAAGCAGCACAAGGAGCCAGTTGAGTTGCAGTGCTCATGCGCTAATAAGGAACATACTTACAAGAGTAAAGCCCAGAGTGACAGAAAGAGGAGCTCATCACACTATGACTTCTGCTTTCACTATCCAGTCACAGGATGGGAGAGGAAGAACTGTAAAAGTTTAGAGACTGCAGAGAAAAATCAGGTGTCCTATCCTACCAGACACGGGTGTGCTGTGTAGTAGAGTAGTGTAAACCTCAGGACTGTATGGACAGAAATACAAATCTTTAGGTAGGCAAACAGCTTCCTTGTAATTCATCTGTCAATGTAGCCATTTGGTATTTTACCTATTAATCTAGGGTGCTGCAATCTACTCCGCCAATTCAACCAACTCTGAGGAAACACTTGCCAGCATATATTCTGTGACAAAAGGCAAAATATTCACTAAAGCGTCTGAGATTAATTATGCATCACAGAACATACCGCATCACAATAAAGATATTCCTCCGTAAATTCTTTGTTATTTGTAGTGTTTAACAGACCACAGCAATTCAAGTTTTTCTCCATCTCTCTCCGTGTGACATTACCAAGGTGGGTCCATGTGTTGTTCAGGAAATGTTCCTGCAAAAATCAGAATGCCTATAAATACAGTTCTGAATCCTGCAAAACATGTACATATTACAACAAATAAAACAAAAAACACACACAGCAATTAGCTTGCCAATCAGTGATCACATGATCGGGACCTCGTACAGAGGTCCCGTCCGACGAACGGTGTTTCACTGTGTCCGGAGGATACAGTGGGCACCGGATCGCGGTGCTGCGCGGTCCCGGGGAACACGCACAAGCAGGGTGTGGGGAGGCCGTTTACAAACGGCCACCCGACCCTGCAGTGCCACCGTCCGGCCGTTTATATACAACGGCCAGTTGGGAAGTGGTTCCAGCATGCGTTTATCTATGGGAACAGGTTACATGTTCCATCCATTTTAAGTGTAGAACATGCAACATGTTCCAGCATCTGCAGCCTCTCCACCCACCGATCCCTCCTCCCTGTGATGGTGGGCGAGGGATCTTCTCCCTTCCGCCCACTGTTCCAATCTGAAAATAACAGCTGTGCAGGGCTCCCCCCACACAGCCGCATCAGAGTTTCCTGTTAATGAATAGTCTACTTGTGCCCAACGACTTGTACTTGTTAATGACAAGTGAGGGTGCTGGTAAGCAGTTCATGGACCCCTCTTCCTGCTCTCAAGTAACTACCTACCTGTATGAGGTATGGGCAGACAGCTATGCTGAGAATCTGCAGGAGCCCGACATTGCAGCTGCGATCTGCTGATCGTGGGTGCAATGCTCTGCAGGCTCCTTACCTGCAAATATACAGTATCTGACAGAAGTGAGTACACACCTCACGTTTGTAAATATTTTATTCTATCTTTTCATGTGACAACACTGAAGAAATGACACTTTGCTACAATGTAAAGTAGTGAGTGTACAGCTTGTATAACAGTGTAAATTTGCTGTCCCCTCAAAATAACTCAACACACAGCCAATAATATCTATACCTCTGGGAACAAACGTGAGTACACCCCTAAGTGAAAATGTCCAAATTGGGCCCAAAGTGTCAATATCTTGTGTGGCTGCAATTATTTTCCAGCACTGCCTTAACCCTCTTGGGCATGGAGTTCACCAGAGCTTCACAGGTTGTCACTTCCACTCCTCCATGACGACATCACGGAGCTTGTGAATGTTAGAGACCTTGCGCTCCTCCACCTTCCATTTGAGGATGCCCCACAGGTGCTCAATAGGGTTTAGGTCTGGAGACATGCTTGGCCAGTCCATCACCTTTACCCCTCAGCATTTTTAGCAAGGCTGTGGTCATGTTGGAGGTGTGTTTGGGATCGTCATGTTGGAATACTGCCTTGCGGCCCAGTCTCTGAAGGGGGAGATCATGTTCTGCTTCAGTAAGTCACAGTACATGTTGGCATTCATGGTTTCCTCAATGAACTGTAGCTCCCCAGTGCTGGCAGAACTCATGACACTCCCACCACCATGCTTGACTGTAAACAAGACACACTTGTCTTTGTACTCCTCACCTGGTTGCCGCCACACATGGTTGACACCATCTGAACCAAATAAGTTTATCTTGGTCTCATCAGACCACAGGATATGGTTCCAGTAATCCATGTCCTTAGTCTGCTTGTCTTCAGCAAACTGTTTGCAGGCGCTCTTGTGCATCATCTTTAGAAGAGGCTTCCTTCTGGGACGATAGCCATGCAGACCAACTTGATGCAGTGTGCGGAGTATGGTCTGAGAACTGACAGGCTGACCCCCCACCCCTTCAACCTCTGCAACAATGCTGGCAGCACTCATATGTTGATTTCCCAAAGACAACCTCTGGATAGGACGCTGAGCACGTGCACTCAACTTCTTTGGTCAACCATGGCAAGGCCTGTTCTGAGTGGAACCTGTCCTGTTAAACCGCTGTATGGTCTTGGCCACCATGCTGCAGCTGTTTCACGGTCTTGGCAATCTTCTTATAGCCTAGAACATCTTTATGTAGAGCAACAATTCTTTTTTTCAGATCCTCAGAGTTCTTTGCCTCGAGGTGCCATGTTGAACTTCCAGTGACCAGTATGAGAGAGTGAGAACACCAAATTTAATACACCTGCTCCCCATTTACACCTGAGACCTTGTAACACTAAAAAGTCACATGACACCGGGGAGGGAAAATGGCTAATTGGGCCCAATTTGGACATTTTCATTTAGGGGTGTACTCACTCAGCAAATTTACACTGTACAAGCTGTACACTCACTACTTTACATTGCATCAAAGCGTCATTTTTTTCAGTGCTGTCACATGAAAAGATAAAAAAAAAATAAAAAATTACAAAAATGTGAGGGGTCTACTCACTTTTGGGAGATCCTGTATGTGCATTTTATTTTTTGAAAAGGTGAACGTATCCTTTAAGCCCCACAAAGTGCTACACTGAAAACTCCTATGTCCTGAGCTCAAGAAAAGGGTCACATGAAGACTAGCAGAACATACAGAACTTACCAGCTTACAATAGAAATATACCATTTTAAGCTACTTAAAATGCATATATAGAACATATGCCCGATTGTATTTTGGGTAGTTTTAACTGCCAAGGATTTTAAATATAGGTACATTTCTGTTTAAACAAACTTCTTTCCCTTTGGCTGTGTTACACAGCCGATAATCTGCTGGAATCACAGCATATTCTAGTGGCAAGAATCAGCTGATTCTTGCAGCTGGAATCATACGTGTAGTCGAACAGCTGCGGCTGTTAAGCCAGTACAAAGAAAAATGACAGGCTGAAAGAGGCCAACACTGTTTGCATGTACACCCAGCAGTTACCTGCATCTGTCCACATCCCAGTGTAAATGGTAATGTGAAAAAGTGTGACTTTGTGTATACCTCCAAAAAAAGTGTAATGCAGACAAACAATAGAGATATAAAAAAAATTAACACTATTTAGTATAACAAACATGTCAGTTAAAAAGACTTAAAACCATGTATGCATGTTAGCCATCCAAAGTAGCTGTTCATATGGCCTTGAGATCAACTTGTGAAGATCAAACTGCCCCTGGCATCACAGAATAGAGAAAATGTGATTTCATTCCATATCTTGCAGTACAAAAACAGAACTAAGGCAACTCATTCACACACCATGGATTATAGTCTCATAGCTTCAGGTGATTGGACACGTTTGAGGACAGACACCCCCCATAACTCTACCCCATTCAGAGTCCTCCGTTTTGCAGCAAACAATGCAGAGTAACAAGGAGAATTTTGGGAGATGGCACGTGTTCTGTAAGAGCAAAAGATCCACTCCAGGTGAGTGCCGAATCTGCATAACCCCTCCGCAGACATGCAGGTGCTGGCCCGATCTGTGATCACAGATACAAAGGAAAAACAGAATGGTTGGCAGCACAAAGAACAATGTAGTGGATGAAATCCTTTAAATGCAATATAAGAAAATGACAGCTCCAAGACAGGACAGAGGAGCAGTAGACGCGTTTCACATGAACATGTGCTTAGTCATTACAGTACATATCAAAAGATTCTGAGAATCTTGAGATCTCTGTGCGCAAGGGACAATGCCAAAATGCAATATTGGATGCCTATGATCTTTGGGCCATCAGACAGCATTACATTAAAAACAGGCATGATTCCGTGATGGACATCACTGCATGGGCTCAGGAATATTTCCAAAAACCACTGTCTGAACATGCCATCCAAAAATGCAAAGTAAAACGTTCCCATCTTCTCTGGGTCAGAGCACATTTAAAAGTGTTTCAAAGTGGAAAACGGTTCTGTGGTTAGCCAAATCAAAGTTTGACATTTGTGCAACCATGGACGCTACATCCTCTGGTCTAAAGAAGAGGACCTTCCGGATAGTTAGCATTGCCAAGTTTAAAAGCCTGTGTCTCTGATGGTATGGGGTTGCATTAGTGCAAATGGAATGGGCAGCTTGCATATCTTGAAAGCCACTATCAATGTTGAAAGATTTATCCAGGTTTTAGAGCAACATATGCTCCCATCCAGACAATGTCTTTTTTTCACAGAAGGCCTTGTATATGTCAGCAGGACAATGCTAAATATGCACCTATGACAAGATCATGACATCATAGTAGAGTCCAGGTGCTTAACTGGCCTTCCTTCAGTCCAGACCTTTCAACTGAAAACATTTGGCACGTTTTGAAAAGAAAAATACAACAAAGAAGATCCAGGACTGTTGAACTGTCAGAATCATATCAGGCAAGAATGGGATAACATTCCTCTCCCAAACTCTAGTAACTTGTCTTATTTTCAAGATGTGTACAAAGCTTTGCTAAAAGAAGAGGGGATGTTACACCATAGTAAACTTGGCCCTGTCCCAAGTATTTTGAGACAAGTTACTGTCATTCATTTAAAAAAATTGCCTTCATTTTTTCTTAAAAATGGTACATTTTCTCAGTTTAAACATTTGATATATTTTCTATTGTGAATAAAATAAGGGTTTATGTGATTTGTAAGTCATTGCATTCTGGTTTTATGTATATTTTATGAAGCGTCCCTACTCTAAGAATTGGGGTTGTAAGAACCTTCCAAACGTAGGGAAGGAAGGATTTTCCCCACTGTTCTTGTTGAAGTGGAGATCTACTAGGGCAAGAAATTTTGGTAGAAATAAACATGAAATATCCAGGGAAGGAGCCTGTTTTTTCTGCTGACAGGCTAGTTAACTGAAGAGTTCTTGAATGAAATTGGGCAAAAAAGTACTGCCTCAAACAGGGCTACAATTAGACCCAGAATACTTATAGCAATTCTCACCGGATCTCAGCAGTTGAGCATAAGCTCAAAAACATGCAAGGGTCCACAGTCGATTGAAAGTATGTGCCTCTAATGCATGGTGTAGAAATAAGTTGCCTGTTCTTTGTACTGTACGCAAGTAAATTGAATGCACCTAAATCACAAGTAAAAACACACACAGTGAATTATACCATTTAAAGTCAATACATGCATTTAGACACGTGTCTATTCGACAGGGTGAATTAAGCCATAGAACAAAATATAGTGTGCAGGAAAAAGGACTTCTACATTTTCCTGGAATCCACCTATTCTTACAAAATAAAAATTTAAAAACATAGCAGGAGCACAAGAACTTACTTGTTGCGATCTGTTCATAGCCAAACAAGAACAAGAGACCACCAGTTGGAAAATAAAGATGAGTATTAACACCACCATGTACTATATTACAGTTAAGGATACATAAAGCTATTGCCAGGATTAAAAAAAAACACAACAGGCAATAAAAACCTGTTCAATGGTATATAAAGCAGATTAGTGTGTTCTCCTGCCTGCTGGCGCTGCGGGAGGGAATCCGGCTTCCTTTATCATATTTTTTTGGGAATGTAGGTTATCACTCCCTTCTGGGAAGAGGTTCTGTCCTTGCTACGATTGTTACTGCGCACCTCCCTCCCTTTTGAGCCCCTTTATTTTCTATTGGACTTGCCCTTCCCGGGTCTCCCCAAACCGTTAAGGGAACACTCCCTGCACATTCTGACAGCAGCCAGGAGAAGCATTCCAATGAGCTGGCTCTCCCCCACACCCACTTCAATGCCAACAATATTTAAGTTCATTGCAGACATCAGAAAAATGGAATATCTAATCGCTTTACATGCCGACTCTATAATCGTATTTGAAGCAGCATGGAACCCATGGGACATTTATATCTCTGCTCAACCTACTCAAAATGTACGGCTTGATTATCCTTTCACTGTTGCTTTATTGACATTGTATGTTTTTTTTGGTTTTCTGTTATGATCGATGAACCTCTTTTTTTCTCCTTTCCTTAAATTTCATGTATGTACACACGTATGTACGTACATGTGAAAACTTAATAAAAATGTTAAATTACAAAAAAAAAAAAAAAAAAAAAAAAAAGCAGAATAGTGTGTCATTAGTAATACACATGAAAATGTACCAATTAGGACTTACCTTACTGCTGTTGTTCTTATGTCATAAAACACTTGCAGCTGCAAACAAAAAGGCGAACAGACATGTATTCCTGGCCATTTTCTTTGTGCAAAGGAAACATTGGAGCAAAGACATTTTATTCAATTTCTAGTCAAAACCAAATATTTTGTTTTGGATAAAGTGAGGGAGGATTAAAACCTATAGCAACGTTTTTTTGCTGTCTCTGACCTATTTAGGGAGACTCCCCTCACTTCCTGTCAGAGGAGGACGTGATGGGTAACCTCTTATCACAAAGTTCTCATTGTCCATGACTTCCAGTAATTCACATACGCTGCATAGTCAAACAGATGAGAAGAGTGTTCATGTGAAGCTTACAGGGTCATGTGTCCCCTTCACTTAGCCAGCAATGTGATAAGCTGCATTACTGTCATAGTGAGCTGTATAGCGAGGCAAAAGCATATGAAATCACGATACCAACTGAACAGTCTGTTTGCCGCATGAGTTCACTTTAAACTTTCACAAGAACACTTAAAAAAAAAAAAAAGGAGAAGAGAGAGAACTCCCTAAACAACACTTAAGGATACAATGAAGAGCATCACTTGATGGTGACTAACTGCTCCAACTAAGCCAACAATAGCAATAAGGAGTAAGAAAACACCAACTGCGATGACGCCCCCAATAATTTCGATGCTGGAGACTATTCCAAAGCCTTTTCCCCATGCCGCCACGCCAATCAGTAGCAGGCCAACCAGCTGAAAGGATAAAGAAAAAAAATTAATCTTTCAGAAAGAGACACAAAGTAGATTATTGGTTCGATTCAACTGGTGCTTTAGGCAGAATGCTGCATTTGGTAAACACCAGTCAGATTACTTTTGTTTCGCCTGCAGCCTAAAAAGCGCAAATAGAAGAATTTCCCATTGTGGCTATTGTAGATGTGGTGATATGTACAATTAACTAGTACATTGCAAAGCTCACACACATACATGCGATTTACCAGCTTTCCTTTTTCATGTGTTTCATTGCTGAAAGATGGTGTTGCCAATTTAGGGAAGTGAAACTTTAATCACAGAACGTCTGAATGCCTTTTGCGATGTATTAGTAAATTGTACATATCACCACATCTACAAACAGCCACAATGGGAAGATTCTTCTATTTGCGCTTTATAGGCTGTAGGCTGAACAAAAGTATGCCTGTATACCAGTGGTTCTCAACCTTTCTAATGCCGCGACCCCTTAATACAGTTCCTCATGTTGTGGTGACCCCCAACCATAAAATTATTTTCGTTGCTACTTCATAACTGTAATTTTGCAGTGGGAGGACTAGCGCCCCATCACTGATGTCAGTGGGATGAATAGTGTCCCATCGTTGGTATCAGTGGGAGGAATAGTGCCCCATCATTGGTATCAGTGGGAGGAATAGTGCCCCATCATTGGTATCAGTGGGAGGAATAGTGCCCCATCATTGATGTCAGTGTGGTGGAGGGGGGAATAGTGCCCCATCATTGGGGTCAGGGGGGGGAATAGTGACCCATCATTGGTGTCAGTGGGGGGGGGGGGGAAATAGTGTCCCATCGTTGGTGTCGGTGGGGGGAGGAATAGTGCCCCATTCTTGGTGTCAGTGGGGGGAGGAATAGTGCCCCATCGTTGGTATTAGTGACACAAATGATGGGGCACTATCCCTCCCACTGACACCAATGATACTTACCTTGCTGACTCCTGCTCCAGCCTGGGCTCGCTCTCTCCCTCTCCCATCTACAGCCTGCATACCTGGCTGCAGCAGCAAAATTTGCACTAACCTGTCAGCTGTCTTCCTTCTCTGGCCTCTCTCTTCACTTGCTCCTGCAGCTCCCTGGATCTTCTTTGATCTCCGCGCGCTGCCGCTCGGCTCCTCCTCTCCAAGCTCCACCTCCTCGCCGGTGATTGGCCGCCTGTGTGCCTCTCCTGAGCTACAGTTCCGGTGGCCAATCAGCGGCGAGGAGGCGGAGCTGTTGAGTGATCCCGGAGGTGTGGCCAGGTGACAGGAGCAGCATATCATCCCGCCCACACATCGCCTGAGACAGGAGCGGTGTCTCGGTTCCTAAGACCATCGGAAATATGTGTTTTCCGATGGTCTTAGGCGACCCCTGTGAAATGGTCGTTCGACCCCCAAAGGGGTCACGACCCCCAGGTTGAGAACCGCTGCTGTATACTTAATTTAAAGCAATATTAAAACAGGTGAAAAGGGAAAAAAATATTTACAAAAAAAGGTAAAATTTCTTATATTTGCAATATGCAAATTTTGTTTGTGTGTTTATTACTGCAAGTGCAATGCACATATACAGAGCACCCCGGAAGAAGGCCCACTGCCCTGACTCAGTATGTACTGTATGTATTACACCAGCATCAGCGTGTTAATGAGGTGCCTGAAGCTTCTGTTTGAATTGCTTTTATCACCCTGTTTTTGCGGTTTCAGGATAGGATTTAATTCTGTCAGTGTTTTTTTTTTTTTAGCCTTAGGTTGTCATTTTACATACCAGATCTGTGGCATATGTTTTGCTATAGCTGCCTGTACATCAGTTTACATGTCTTTTAGAAAGTCTTGGAACGGGGAGGGCTTTAATATGCAAATGCAGATCAGCTCCTATGGTGGGCAAGATCACTAACCAATAGCAATGTTCATAAAGGGGCTGGCTCTGGTTTGTATTTAGGACTACTCTGGTGTTCAGTGATACCAGGATCTCTGCACCGATCCTATTCAATGGAAGCGTGAATCTCTTAGGACTGCTTTGCACCTGTTGCAGTGTGTTAGCACACGTTAACATGTTTCAGACACTAATATGAGTGGTGTTAACAGTGTAGACCCACTTTTGCTATCAAACTTGAGAAGACCCCACTATATGTGCCTATTCCCATTCACACAACATACTATTTATTATATGTCTTACCTTTTGAGAGTGTTTGGAGCAGGTCACTGAGCAGACTAGACTGCAAGCTACTCTGAGCAGTTTCACAATGAGTTTGCCCCACCCGGACTGGACACAGTTTCCCTGCATTAACATACGGTTTCTAGATCTTTAAACACTTTGTTAGGACACAATTTTGTTTACTGCTGATAATGAGATCTGCCATTACAGTACAGACAGGATTCATTATGCTAAAGTAAAACAATAGGCAACATTCTCCCCCCATATTGGATAGAGATAAGGAGGGATATAACTCATGTCAGATGTTTTTTTCACCATATGTATCCCATTTTAGAGATTTTCCTTCACTTACTGTCCCAGAGCCAAACAGGAAGTGAGAGGAAATCTCTGCAAGTTAAGGGAATCTCTTGAGGCCCCCCAGGTCACCAGAACTAGTGTCCCCTTTGGAAGATGTACCCTCTATTACTTTATTGGAGGCTTCTTTGGCTTCAGTGATTATTGCAAACAAGACAAATAGAGAGGGTGAATCTCCGTAACGGGGGCACTGACTGACAAGAATACTATTCCCTCTCCAATCTACACAAAACAAACAGAGTTTTAGTTATACTTTTACCACTTGCCTGCTGGCTATAGTAGAATTACTGCTACAGGGTGGCAGGGCTGCGCAAAATCCTAATACACACACACACACACACACACACACACACCTCCAGGTAGGGGGTGCGTGCCGCTATACCCATGCGGCCATTGACAGCTAGGGATATCAATCTCCAGGTGCCAGATGGAGATTTCCTGGCGATCACCATGTAAAGCTGACAGGGGAAAGACCTGTGTGTAAACACCACAGATCTCTCTCCTGCCACCAAGGACATGCTCCTTTGTATGTCTCCGCAGTAAAACAGTACACAGCTCATATAGTAAAATACACAGTTAACCCTTTGATCAGCCAAACATTAACCCCTTCCTGCCCAGTGTCATTCGTTACAGTGTCAGTGCTTTTTATTAGAACTGATTACTGTATTAGTGTCACTGGGGATGTCAGTGGCAGTTAGTCTGTTCCCAACCAGTGTCAGAATGCCCGCCGCAGTGCCGTTATAAGTTACTGATCACCACCAATACTGGTATGAAAAAAAAATATAAATAAAAAATTCCAACACACACACCATTTGTAGACACTATATCTTTCACGTAAACCAGTTAATTTACTGGGATTTTTTTTTTTTCAGCGAAGACATGTAGCAGAATACATTTTGGCCTACAGTTAAGATGAAATTTGATTTTTAAATTTTTTTTGGGGATAGGTTTTATAGCAAAATGTCAAAAACATAGTTGTTTTTTTCAAAATTGTCGGTCTTGGATTATAGCGCAAAAAATAAAACACACAGGTGATCAAATACCACCGAAGGAAAGCTCTATTTGTGGGGGAAAAAAAAAAAAGGATATAAAAATTTAATGTACAGAGTTACATGACTGCACAATTTTCAGTTAAAATAATGCAGCCAGTACCACAAAAATGGCCTGGTCAGGAAGGGGGGTAAATTCTCTGGAGGGCAAGTGGTTAAACATGAACTTCCCAGCCCCCATATAAACATTACTGAAAAAGAAATCTAAGCAGGATTTTTCAGTCCTGGAGCACTCAGAAAAGAGCATGTGAAATAGTAAGCAGCCATTTTAGCAAAATGAGGGCCAAGCAGGACTCTCATAGATCTGGGTGGGCGTGATATGATGTCCTCCAGGATCGCGTCATGCTGTGGTGAGATCTGTCACCAGCTGTGTAACTCACACAGCTGATTACAGATCTGTGTACCAGCCCATTGCCAGTACCATATGACTGCTGTGACCAATCACAGCAGGTCACATGACAATTGTAAACAATGGATGGCTTCTTTTCATACCATTCATTGTATACAATTGTGTCACTAGCTGTGGTTCGTGACCACATGCACAGCCTGGGTCAATCACAGCCAATCTGTGTCATGTGATTAGCTGTGGCCAATCACAGTTATTCACAACAAAAAACCTATAAGCAGGACAGCAAGGAAGAAGCCTAGTGTTCCTATACTTTAAATCATTTAAACGCTATTCAGTGGTGCAAAAACCAAAACTACCAATATTTTATAGCAGACTGGTGTTCACCTATAATGCCGGTCACCGATACAGGGCAAGAACCATTATGTGGGCTAAAACAATAGTCTTATTCCTGAAAACCATGGGATATATGGTCATCAGATCATATTCAAAGGGAATGTAAAGGCAGATTTTTTTTATTTTTCAAAAAACAAAACATGTCATACTTACCTGCTCTGTGCAGTGGTTTTACACAGAGCAGTCTTCATCCTGCTCTTCAGGTCCCCCACCAGCGCTCCTGGCTCCTACTCCTCTTGGTGTGCCACCATAGGAGGCCATTATCTTTTGTGGAACACCTGCATTCTTGCTCCAGAGTCGGCACTGTGGGGGTTATTTACTAAAACTGGAGCTGAAAAAATCTGGTGCAGCTCTGCATAGAAACCAATCAGCTTCCAGGTTTTATTGCCAATTTCAAAATGAATAAACTGAAGTTAGAAGTGGATTGGCTACCATGCATAGTTGCACCAGATTCTGAGTGCACCAGTTTTAGTAAATCTACCCCGCTGTGTTTAGACGACACAAATAGCGTGGCGCGGCCCCGGTTTCTCCCCACTGGCTGTGACTGACAGCAGCAGGAGCCATTGCCTTTAAATTTTTGGAATGCATGAAAGAAAAAAATCTTATACCTTTGCAACCACTGTTAGATATGGGTTTCATTACCAAAATGAAAAAACCCTGGAGGACACATACCCAAAGCAGCTCTCTCTGCATTCTGATACAAACAAATGCAGAGCCATACTGAGCTTGGAAGCCACCTCTCACTCCTCCGTGAGCTCCTGAACCTCTCCCCCCCCCCACACTTCCATTTGGAATAAGCAGTGTTAGATACGGTCATATGCACTGCTCTATACAGACTACAAATCCCATAGTCCAGGGCTTGAAAAAGCCACTCGCCCACTCGCCAAATGCGAGGAGAAATTCCTCTGTGGTGAGCACAGATAAAGCAAGGAGTGACTGCACCTGCGCTCCAAGCCTCATTGTGAAGCCGAGTTCCGGTTTACAACTTCCGGTTTCTTCAGCTCCGCTGAGAGGAGACACCCTCTCCACCGCTGCGGGGGACTTGGAGGGACTAGGAGTAAGTACTGTGTACAACATGTCATATCACTATAATGGAGTACAGGGGGGCTGGGATATACATACTGTATACATGTCATATCACTGTAATGGAGTACAGGGGAGGAGGATATACATACTGTATACATGTCATATCACTATAATGGAGTACAGGGGAGCTGGGATATACATTACTGTATACATGTCATATCACTATAATGGAGTACAGGGGAGCTGGGATATACATTACTGTATACATGTCATATCACTATAATGGAGTACAGGGGAGCTGGGATATACATTACTGTATACATGTCATATCACTATAATGGAGTACAGGGGAGCTGGGATATACATTACTGTATACATGTCATATCACTATAATGGAGTACAGGGGAGCTGGGATATACATTACTGTATACATGTCATATCACTATAATGGAGTACAGGGGAGCTGGGATATACATTACTGTATACATGTCATATCACTATAATGGAGCACAGGGGAGGGGGGATATACATTACTGTGTACAGGTCATATCACTATAATGGAGTACAGGGGAGGGGGGGATATACATCACTGTGTACATGTCATATCACTATAATGGAGCACAGGGGAGCCGGGATATACATTACTGTATACATGTCATATCACTATAATGGAGCACAGGGGAGCCGGGATATACATTACTGTATACATGTCATATCACTATAATGGAGCACAGGGGAGCCGGGATATACATTACTGTATACATGTCATATCACTATAATGGAGCACAGGGGAGGGGGGATATACATTACTGTATACATGTCATATCACTATAATGGAGTACAGGGGAGGGGGGATATACATTACTGTATACATGTCATATCACTATAATGGAGTACAGGGGAGGGGGGATATACATTACTGTATACATGTCATATCACTATAATGGAGTACAGGGGAGCTGGGATATACATTACTGTATACATGTCATATCACTATAATGGAGTACAGGGGAGGGGGGATATACATTACTGTGTACAGGTCATATCACTATAATGGAGTACAGGGGAGGGGGGATATACATCACTGTGTACATGTTATCACTATAGTGGAGTACAGGGGAGCTGGGATATACATACTGTATACATGTCATATCACTATAATGGAGTACAGGGGAGCTGGGATATACATTACTGTATACAGGTCATATCACTATAATGGAGAACAGGGGAGCTGGGATATACATTACTGTATACATGTCATATCACTATAATGGAGAACAGGGGAGCTGGGATATACATTACTGTATACATGTCATATCACTATAGTGGAGTACAGGGGAGGGGGGATATACATTACTGTATACATGTTATCACTATAGTGGAGTACAGGGGAGCTGGGATATACATACTGTATACATGTCATATCACTATAATGGAGTACAGGGGAGGGGGGGATATACATTACTGTATACATGTCATATCACTGTAATGGAGTACAGGGGAGCTGGGATATACATACTGTATACATGTCATATCACTATAATGGAGTACAGGGGAGGGGGGATATACATTACTGTATACATGTCAGATCACTATAATGGAGTACATGGGAGCTGGGATATACATTACTGTATACATGTCATATCACTATAATGGAGTACAGGGGAGCTGGGATATACATTACTGTATACATGTCATATCACTATAATGGAGTACAGGGGAGCTGGGATATACATTACTGTATACATGTCATATCACTATAATGGAGTACAGGGGAGCTGGGATATACATTGCTGTATACATGTCATCACTATAATGGAGTACAGGGGAGCTGGGATATACATTACTGTATACATGTCATCACTATAATGGAGTACAGGGGAGCTGGGATATACATTACTGTATACATGTCATATCACTATAATGGAGTAGTACAGGGGAGCTGGGATATACATTACTGTGTACAGTTTTATATTTTGGACTCTATATTCTAAAGAAAATTGTAATTTCATAAGCTTTAAGGGGGCGTGGTTGGGGGTGGGGTTTGGGGCAGACCTGGGCAAGGTTGGGTGGGGCAAGTGGTGGAGAGTAAGACTGGCCATACATTACACAATTTTCTTGAGAATTTTGCTTTAGATTTACCAAAAACCATATAATAGCACGTCAAATCTAAACAACACTTTCAGCTGTATCCAGTTAGACAGACCCTTGCACTACATAGTTGAAGGTAAATCTAAAGGAAATTGGGCAGGAAATTGTATAGTGTATGGCCAGCCTAAGTTTTGTGACCAGCTAGTAGGTCTGGACTCGAAATTTTAACCCCTGCCCAGGGGCGGACTGACAACTCATGGGGCCCACGGGCAATAGGGGATCATGGGGCCCCCGTGTCCTCACCCACACCCAAAAAAGCCTATGAAAAAGCCAATGAAAGGTACCAGAGGCATCTCATGGGACCCCCTACTGACCCCGGGCCCTCGGGCAGTGCCCGAGTGCTCGAATGGTCAGTCCACCCCTGCCCCTGCCATAGTCCATAGTCTGCAGTTCATCTCAGAAGTATGTGAGAAGGTGGCTAGGTTTTTTTGAGTTAGGAATACATACGTAAAGATTTATTTATTTTTTGTAATTATAGTTTAGTATCATTTTAACGCAACAATATGAATATGATACAACCAGCAAGTGATATACATGACCTGAAGAACTGAAAAGCTGCACTCACTGGAAATACCCTAACTTTACAGGCTGGCTGCAGTGCTTTCATCTGTCTGCAAAAGTCGAAAAACAAACCCCAAGGTCATATTATTCTATTACTTGCAGGGTCACTCATTACAAAGACCAGTAAATGAACCTTTGACACAAGCAGAGCAAACACTCAGGACAAAAGCTAAACACTGATAGCAAGAAAAGGGCACACACTTAGAAAAAGGGGAGATTATTAGCACATGACTATGGGCCCTGTCACACTGTGCTTTGGTCACTGTTTTCCTGTGGGTTACCTGCACTTTCACATAGACTTCTATTATGTCCTGGGGTTTTGGTACACTCTGAAAACATGCAGGACTTTTACGGCACTTTCAGAAAATGCACCAAAAGAACAGGACACAATAGGAGTCTATTGGAAAGTGCAGGTAATCTGCATAAAAACTGGTTACACGGTGATGTAGTGAATGGACAGCGGATCAGTGTGAAGCCGACCTAAAATGTACATAAAGTCAATTGCTGTAAACACCTTGCCATTTGCTTTCCTTCTAGGTATATCCACCCTTTTAAGAGTTGTCACCAGAACAGGAAGTAAGGGGAAATCTGCCAATGAGGTTTCATTCACGGCTGTCTAAAGAAATGTCCACTTCCTGTGCATTTTGTCTTGGGACCAAGAAAAGCAGGGAAATCTCCTAAAAAGGAATTCTAAAGCTTCCTACCTGCATTATGTAGCTTCATGGGGTGATTTGTTGGCCTGTAATCACAGCATATAGTAGAGTAAATCATCACACTCCTTTTCCAGCAATTTGTTTGTCTGAACATGATGCATGAAGCATGCCACTGCAAAGATTAACCTCTTGGCACAGAGCGCACACAAATATGCAGTCTCTTGGCAGCAGGGAATAGGCACCGAGGGGCTGCATCTTTGCGTACCTATTGTAAACAGACGATGTGCCAAGAGCACATGTCCTGCGCACTCCCAGCGCTTCACAGAAAGGTCCCGATCACTACTTGCAGTCAGGAGCTTTCCGATCATGTGACTGCCGCGAAAGCCAATCACAGCGGCCACATGACCCTAAAACCCGCCCCACCTCCTGACGTCACAAACCCCTTAAAAGAGCTGGGATGCGACGACAACAAGGGGTTAATGCATGACTGCTGTCTGCAGTCTAAGAACTGACACTTCCCTTGAAGAAACTACAAATTTCACAGTCTGAGTCTAGCACTGGTGCAGTAATTAGATCTGATACAGCCACAAACAGGCAGAGCATCACTATACTGGAAGAAATGCGTTTTCATCAGATCCAACCACCCAAAGAGCCATAAGGAGTCCACTGTGCAAATGTGGACACACCCTGAATGGCACAAACGTCAAAACATTGCCATCCATCTTGTTCAGCTTTGAGTCAGCAAATCACTGGCTGGGCTGAGCGAACCGGCTTGGTTTGAAAGGAGCCTTTAGGACTTTGGTCTTGAAAAAGCCTGCATCTAAACAAGTGGGTGTGCCGCGTTGACAGTAGCTTCCACAATCATGGGGTCCTTGGTACTGTGACTTGATGTCTGGTGAGTACTGTCCTGAATGGCGGTGAAGCTGGGCTGAGTATTGGAAAGCCCTTTCTACGCATGTGCGGCTCTCATGCTGCAACGGAGGAAACGATGTCATACTGGGAAGGAGAGCGGTGCTCTTTTGGCCACGGAAAGATGATGCATCCACCTGGCCGTATCTGAACCCAGGGTCACTGAGGCTACCGGCACGCAAGTTGGAGACATGGACCCTGTAATGCCAGAAGGCTACATCTGACAGGTGACAAGTACTGTTTGAACTGTCTAGGAGTTGCTCCATGCTCACAGGGGGGCAGTATTAAGCCTCGGTTACTTTTAGTGTGGGGCTCTGCATGAACTTGTAATCAGTATGCCATTGTGTGGACATTATCTTATTAAGTCTCTCCTTACTCTTCTACATCTGGGTCCATATTGTTGAGAGTATGACACCTCCAAATCATCAGCAGGACCGTTTTTACCTTATATTGGATTTAAGGGCCATCCTATGCATGTGCTCTATATCATAAAAGTCATTTACTGCACTGCGTATGAGCTAAGGTAACTGCCATAATATAAGTGTTGGCTTGATACTTCTATCAGGAAACAGCTGCTTGTCAAGTTCATCTATCCAACCTTTAATCCTGCTTGGATACATTATATCAGCTGTTTTGCATCTACCTAGGATAGGTTTACAGTGTTGCAAAGGAGCTGCTACCCTCAGCATTAGGTTTTATCATTTTCCTCATTTTAATTTGATACATTGTTTAAACTTTTTATGCTCAGTTTTGAGCAGAGGTTGATGATATAAGGCATGATATTGCTGATGGTCAGACATCGCTCTTAAATCACTTTCAGTTTGGGCTCTTTGGTTTTAATTGACAACGTTGTCAAACTTAATGGTGTTAATAGCAGTTCTAAAGTGTCTGTGAGTATAGTCAAACCAATTCCTGTGAAGACCCTTAGAATTATAGGCCCAAGCTGTAGATGAGGTCTCAACTGGGCCTCACACGGTGACCAAGCCCTGAGCCTTACTGATGCATGAACAGCTTGGGCCCAGGGGCTCGAAATAACTCTGAAGCTTCTTCAGAGCTCCTTCACAGGTATCTGACCTCCTACGGACCCGTATTTGAGCTTGCCTCATTCTGCTTTTGCAATCTCATTGATATTAATAGCACAAGATTAAAAGTTAAGTCTTAGAATCAGATTAAGTTTCAGTGTTGGGTAAGAGTTAGGTATTACGGAGATGCTAAAGTGACCCTGCCACCACAGGGTCATGTTTACCCATGAGCTCACTGATAAAAGAAACAAGGCCATATTTACCTTTCTGGCAGCCCATGTATTCAAAAACCTGCTTCTCAACATTTAAATTGAACATATTCAATTGGTCAGATTGGCTGAATATTTCCACCACCCCAAGTCACTGTAGTTCCTGGTGCGGTCTTATTGGTCCTATAGTGACATAAGAGCAGACAAGAGGAACATCAGCCCAAAAATGTAAAATGTTTTCAGTGGCTGGAGAAGCTGTGGTTTTGATTACATGTGCTGCTGGAAAGGTAAACGTATCCATGCTTCTTTTGGGTGAACTAGAGTGTAATATTGACCCTGTGGTGACTGGGTCACTTTAACACCCCGATCAAATCGAATGCCAAGTCGCACCCCATTGTCCGCAATTACAGCAGGCAAATCGGTGCAGTTCCGACTACTTTTGGTGTAATTTACATAGACATCTGTGTCAGATATCTTGCAAATCACACCTGAAATCGGCACCTGACCCGACTTTGAAATCGTACGACTTCACTGTAAGTTGCACAATTTCAAGATCGGGCTTGATGTAACTGGGGGGATGGGGGTAAAAGTTAAAGCAGAACTGAAAAACTTGCAAGTAGGCAGGTAGGCCATTTATCATGAGCATGAACAGGAGTTATGTCATCCTGCACTGGCCAATGAACACGCCTGAAGACCTTCGCTCGGGGAGAAGATGCCAATGTAAGACACCTCGCAGACTTTGAAGTTAGAGAGGAGATAAGTACATTATCACTACACTTGTTCCACTTTAAAGTGTAGCTAAAGCCATTTTATACAGTTGTCATCTGAAAAGGATAAGAGAGGAAACTAAGAAGGTATCAAATGTATATCCTAAGGATGATTGTGACTAGGCTAATAAGCTTGGTTTATTGCAAAAGAAATATTACATAAGCCTGCCTGCATGCCATTTTTAGTCTCACTTTAGTGAGACATGGTCTGCTTGGCCATGACCCCCCTTATATCTACCTAGTCTGAATTCCTGGTGACACTACTTGGTGATTTTAGGGCATGTATGGGGGAGCGGCTCTCTGACCTAGCACCTAATCTCTATGCCATTTGGCCACCAGGAGCAAAGGAAAACTCCTGGTTCCTCCACGTACAGAGGAGAATACGACTCCCTTCCCTTTGCCTGCAATTAAAGGGACTTTCCTTTAAAGGGTACTTTCAATACTTACCTTTTAAAAAGTCCCCCATCCACAAAACCTTCATCACAGCTGCTCTTCTACCTCCCGCCCCATGCATGCATGGTAAAATCTCTAGTCATATGAGGCAGAAGAGCTAGCCCTGGCCCTGACCTCTACAGTGGACACCACTCATCTCTTTCAGAACACTGGACAGCAAAGAAGAATTTCAGATGCGTGAGAACAGGAGAGTACAACTTCGGGTTCTGGAAAAGGGAAAACTGTACTAAATGAGAGGCCCTAAATAAACAACCCCTTCAACTAGTATCTCTGCAAGTTAACTCTGCATGTCAGCTTCCATCAGTTTTCATGCATGTATGATGTGAACGAGGCCTTAAAGTGGAACATACACTCTTAAAGTGAAGGTTCTACTTATCCTTGTCCTGCCCACCTTTATTTTAAAGGGAGACTAAAGCTTCTTTTTTAAAAAAAAAAAAAAAAAAAAACAACAAACATGTTATACTTACCTGCTCTCTGTAGTAGCTTTGCACAGAGCAGCCTGATCCTCTTCTTTTCAGGTCCTCTTTGGCACTCCTGGCTCCTCCCCTTCAAGCAGTTCCCTCAGGGAAAGTCGCTCACCCTAGGGGCAATGCTGCATGCTCGTCCCTGAGCCACTGCTCTATGTGTCCATAAGCCCCCCCCCCTCCTCACTGGTTCACTACCTGTGATTGAAAGCAGGGGAAGCCAATTGCTGTCTCAGCCAATGAGGGGGAAGAGTCCACAGACAGCAGAGGCTGCCGAGAACATCACTGGATCAGAGGGGCTCAGGTAAGGATAGAGTACATGAAGGTAAAAGCCCTTAGAACCACTTTAAGGCTTTTTTCTGGGAGTGGGTACCTTTCTCTGACCAGCACCCACAATTCTCACCTAGGTGAGAATAGCAGATGTTTGGCCCCACCTGCAACCTCTTGGAATACATCACAGTCCCAGAAGACTGCAGAACTAGAATGGAAATAAAACGCTTCTTGCGCACGCGCAGTGGGGAGCCGGCTGTGAATCAGCAGGAAGTTACAGCCATCTTCCCATAGCCAGGATGGTGGTACCCAGGACCCAAAGACTGGCGAAGAAGCAGCCTGGGAGTTCTGCAGTTCCTCTTGAACCACCTCCTGCCCACCATATAAGGAAATGATGGATGGGTGGCGTTTCTCTCATTCTGGGGGGACATCATATTACGTCCTCCCACTCTAACTGTGCATGCGCACCCTCGGAGGCATGCAGCAATCAGTGGTGCGCTGTGTCCCTGGGATACAGCAGATCACAAATCACTATAAAGAGCCGATGACATCGGCTCTGTCATGTGATCAGCTGTGTCCAATCACATGTAAATAGGAAATTCCAGTTATTGGCAGTCCTTTCCTCCTGCTGGCAACTTGAGAGGAGAGCTGGTAATCGGCATTAGTCAGAGGGGACATCCACACTGATCATCAGGGCACTGGTGATCAGTGCCCTGATAATCAGTGTAACCCCATTAGTGCCACCTGTCAGTGCCCATCAAAGCTACATATCAGTGCCCATGAGAAGTGCCAGTCAGTGCCACATATGAATGCTATCTTTCAGAGCTCATCAGTGATGCCTGTCAATGCCCATCAGTGCCTCCTCATCAGTGCCCATCACTGCAGCTTCACTAGCGCACATCATTGAAGGAGAAAAATTACTTTACAACATTTTATAACAGAAACTAAGAAAAAAAAATTTTTTCAAAGTGTTCAGTCTTTTTTAGGTTGTTTATCAAAAAATAAAAACCCCAATTGTGATGAACTACCACCAAAAGAAAGCTCTGTGTCAAAAAAATTATAAAAAAAAATTTAGTTTGGGTACAGTGTTGCATGACCGCGTAATTGTCATTCAAAGTGCGACAGCACTGAACGCTGAAAATTGGCCTGGGCAGGAAGGGGATACAAGTGCCCAGTAGGCAAGCGGCTAAGATCTACCAACAACTATGTAATACAGGGGCCTGTGACCTGGCCAGAAATTGGTGGGATGGGATGGTCTGTCCTCATATTACATAGTTTTGGTAACTCTAAATGAGATTGCATACCTTCTAGCCATCACTGACAGGAGTACACACAGGCAGGCTGTGATGAGGAGGAGGCAGAGAAGACAATAATGAGCCTCCCCCAGACCAGTGACAACACAGAGTCAGGCCTTGGAAGGGACAGCAGGGAGGCTCCTATGATGAAGCCATGACACCGGACCTCACACACGCACACATTGCCGTTCCGCTATCCTTACCATGTAGACCACGTTGAGCGCACACAGCGCATTCTTGGAGCAGGTAAAGCCGCCGCACACCATCCTCCTGACTCGGGCTCTAGCCAGAATAACTAGAGGGGGTCTCTTTAAATGAGAAGCTCCTCTCCCTCTGTCTCCCCCGGTCCTCTGTCCGGTGACGTCACCGCCCTCGCTCTCTAGAGACAAAGGAGATCCCTGATTGGCTGAGGGTGGATCTTCTCCGTCCTTCCATCGCTCGGGCTTTCACAGCAGACGCCGCTACGCTGGCGCAGATGTGACGTTGTACGAAATCAAAGCGAGCCGCCATCTTGGTACTCCTGCCACTCCCTTATATAAGCGCTGTAAGCTGTTCCGTACGTTGGGAGGCAGTGAGGCTGTAGAGGAGGTGTGGGCGGGGTTTCGGTGGCTGCTTAGGTTGAGAAAGTTATGCATATTTTCGTCGTTGTGTGGCTGCTGTGAATGACGTCAGCAGTTTACGTCCTTTCTGGGTAGTTGGTGTTGATTCATAGCTGTGCATAGTACTCAGGGTGTCAGAAAATAGTTCTGCTGTGAGAAATCTTTAAAAGCCCCTACAAGTCCTCAGTTTAGAGTTCGGTAGCAGCTCTGGTTTTAGCTATTTCTCTGACTCCAGTGTGCACAGGGTTGCAACCTCATCCCTTTAAAACTGAACACATATTAACCAATTGTCCTGCGGAAGATTCCCCCCCCCCCCCCCCCTTCCTGACCAGGCCATTTTTTGCGTTACGGCGCTGCATTACTTTAACTGACAATTGCGCAGTCATGCAACACTGCATCCAAATGAAATGTACATCCTTTGTTTTTTTTTACCACAAATAGAGATTTCTGTCGGTGGTATTTGATTACATGTGCTTTTTTTATTTTTTGTGCTATAAACAAAAAAAGACTGATAATTTTGAGAAAAAACATTTTTTAACTTTTTTCTATTAAACATGTCCTGTAAAAAAATTAAAAAAATCAAATTTTGTCATAAATTTAGGCCAAAATGTATTCTACATGTCTGTGCTAAAAAAAATCCCAATACGTGTAAATTAATTGGTTTACATGACAGTTATAGCGTTTACAAATGGCGGTATAGATACTGGAATTTTTTTTTTTAATACTACTAATGGTGGCGATCAGTGACTTATAGCAGGACTGCGGCGGGCATTCTGACACTGGGGGGGAACTGACTGTCACAGACATCCCCAGTGACACCAATATAGTAGTGCTAATAAAAGCTCTGACACTGCACTGTGGCACTGGGCAGAAAGGGGTTAACACCTGGGGTGATCAAGGGGTAAATTCATTGTTTTACGTGAAAGGTTTAGCGTTTACAAATGGCAGTATATATACTGGATTTTTTTGAAAATTATTATTACTAGTAATGGCGGTGATCAGCGACTTATAGCGGGATTGCGGCGGGCATTCTGACACTGGGGGGAACTAATTTGGTGTCACTGGGGATAAAAAGTACTGACACTGTACTAATGGCATTAGGCAGGAAGGGGTTAAAGCAGAGCTCCACCCAAAAGGGGAAGTTCCACTTTAATGACTGGTCCCACGCCCCCCATTAAGGATTGGCACCTTTGGGGAGCAGATACCCGAAATCGACAGGTACTCGCTCCCACTTCCACTGCGATCGCCTAGGCGATCAGAAGCAGAAGTTGTCCTCCCTTCTCCCTCCCTGTAGTCTACTGGGACTTGTGACAGGTCCCAGAAGACTACGGGGCCATTCAGGAAGCGCAGTGCACAGTGGGCACCCAGCTGTGAAGCCGCAAGCTGTCACAGCTGGGTGCCCACACTAAAGATGCATTTGGAACACCAGATGGCTGGTGAAACGGGCTGCGGGGAGGACACTGTGGGATCGTGGGACAGGTAAGTGGCTGTTTTTTAAAAGTCAGCAGATACAGTTTTTGCAGCTGCTGACTTTTATTTTTTTACAGTGCGAGTGGAACTCCGCTTTAACGTGGGGTGATCAAAGGGTTAACTGTGTCCTGTTTTAATGTGGGCTGGGTGTGTGTTTCCCACTGTAAGCACACAGCTTTGTATGGCTTTGCTATACAGAGCCATACAAAGCAGTGTGTTGGAGCTGACAGGGGAGAGATCTGTATTGTTTACATACAGTTCTCTCCCTCCGTCGGTAATGCTCCGCGATCACTGGGTGCCGGCAAGTAGAGATGAGCAAAGTATTCAAAAATTTGATTCGACTGATTCGGCGAATTCGTGGAAAAATTTCGATTCGAGTCGAATATATTCGCTGCGAATTTAACTTATAAAAGGGTGTTTCTAGGCTTCAGAGAGCCTTTATATTAGTGCAGAACACTGTACCTTTAATTTAAATGCCCTTGGAGTCTGCTGGGGAAGAGAAATAATACTGACAGTCAGTATGACATGCAGATGAGTGCCGTCGATCTTAGAATCACCGCACACTTCACTCATTTGGGCAGTCACGGGGCCACAGTGTGGCGGTGGAGGCAGCAGCAATGGGAGGCCATACAGCACCCTATGACAAAAATGGAAACCACCAGCAGTGTGAGGAGACCTGAAAGTGGCACATGGCAGAGTGTGGCGATGGAGACAGCAGCAATGGGAGGCCGTACAGGGACCCATGACACACTCTGGACCTGGCAGCAGCATGAGGAGGCGGTACAGGGGCCCATGACAGATTACGGGCCTGGCAGCAGCATGAGGAGTTGGTACGGGGGCCCATGGCAGATTACGGGCCTGGCAGCAGCAATGGGAGGCCGTACAGGGACCCATGACACACTCTGGACCTGGCAGCAGCATGAGGAGGCGGTACAGGGGCCCATGACAGATTACGGGCCTGGCAGCAGCATGAGGAGTCGGTACGGGGGCCCATGACACACTCTGGACCTGGCAGCAGCATGAGGAGGCGGTACAGGGGCGCATGACAGATTACGAGCCTGGCAGCAGCAACTTGGACAGGAGGACGTTTAGCTTCTGCACCGTCGGGTGCGTGCTCGCAAACTGTTGTCTCTTGGAAACGGATTCCAAGAAAGACTGCTGACGGAATCCGTGAAGAGGAGTAGCAGGAGAAGGAGCATCTGAACGAGCGGAATATGCCAACAAGCGACAACAGGGGCCCATGACAGATTACGGGCCTGGCAGCAGCATGAGGAGTCGGTACGGGGGCCCATGGCAGATTACGGGCCTGGCAGCAGCAATGGGAGGCCCGTAATCTGCCAGCACCCTATGACAAAAAATGGAACACACCAGCAGTGTGTGAGGAGACCTGAAAGTGGCACATGGCAGAGTGTGGCGATAGAGACAGCAGCAATGGGAGGCCGTACAGGGACCCATGGGAGACTCTGGACCTGGCAGCAGCATGAGGAGGCGGTACAGGGGCCCATGGCAGATTAGGGGCCTGGCAGCAGCTATGGGAGGCCCGTAATCTGCCAGCACCCTATGTCAAAAAATTGAACACACCAGCAGTGTGAGGAGACCTGAAAGTGGCACATGGCATGAGACACTGTGGACCTGGCAGCAGCATGAGGAGGCGGTACAAAGGCCCATGGCAGATTAGGGGCCTGGCAGCAGCTATGGGAGGCCCGTAATCTGCCAGCACCCTATGACAAAAAATTGAAAACACCAGCAGTGGGAGGAGACCTGAAAGTGGCACATGGCATGAGACACTGTGGACCTGGCAGCAGCATGAGGAGGCGGTACAGGGGCCCATGGCAGATTAGGGGCCTGGCAACAGCTATGGGAGGCCCGTAATCTGCCAGCACCCTATGTCAAAAAATTGAACACACCAGCAGTGTGTGAGGAGACTTGAAAGTGGCACATGGCAGAGTGTGGCGATGGAGACAGCAGCAATGGGACGCCGTACAGGGACCCATGAGAGACTCTGGACTTGGCAGCAGCATGAGGAGGCGGTATAGGGGCCCATGGCAGATTAGGGGCCTGGCAGCAGCTATGGGAGGCCCGTAATCTGCCAGCACCCTATGTCAAAAAATTGAACACACCAGCAGTGTGAGGAGACCTGAAAGTGGCACATGGCATGAGACACTGTGGACCTGGCAGCAGCATGAGGAGGCAGTACAGGGGCCCATGGCAGATTAGGGGCCTGGCAGCAGCTATGGGAGGCCCGTAATCTGCCAGCACCCTATGACAAAAAATGGAACACACCAGCAGTGTGAGGAGACCTGAAAGTGGCACATGGCAGAGTGTGGCGATGGAGACAGCAGCAATGGGATGCTGTACAGGGACCCATGAGAGACTCTGGACTTGGCAGCAGCATGAGGAGGCGGTATAGGGGCCCATGGCAGATTAGGGGCCTGGCAGCAGCTATGGGAGGCCCGTAATCTGCCAGCACCCTATGACAAAAAATTGAACACACCAGCAGTGTGAGGAGACCTGAAAGTGGCACATGGCATAAGACACTGTGGACTTGGCAGCAGCATGAGGTGGCGGTACAGGGGCCCATGGCAGATTAGGGGCCTGGCAGCAGCTATGGGAGGCTCGTAATCTGCCAGCACCCTATGACAAAAAATTGAACACACCAGCAGTGTGAGGAGACCTGAAAGTGGCACATGGCATGAGACACTGTGGACCTGGCAGCAGCATGAGGAGGCGGTACAGGGGCCCATGGCAGATTAGGGGCCTGGCAGCAGCTATGGGAGGCCCGTAATCTGCCAGCACCCTATGTCAAAAAATTGAACACACCAGCAGTGTGTGAGGAGACCTGAAAGTGGCACATGGCATGAGACACTGTGGACCTGGCAGCAGCATGAGGAGGCGGTACAGGGGCCCATGGCAGATTAGGGGCCTGGCAGCAGCTATGGGAGGCCCGTAATCTGCCAGCACCCTATGTCAAAATATTGAACACACCAGCAGTGTGTGAGGAGACCTGAAAGTGGCACATGGCAGAGTGTGGCGATGGAGACAGCAGCAATGGGACGCCGTACAGGGACCCATGAGAGACTCTGGACTTGGCAGCAGCATGAGGAGGCGGTATAGGGGCCCATGCCAGATTAGGGGCCTGGCAGCAGCTATGGGAGGCCCGTAATCTGCCAGCACCCTATGTCAAAAAATTGAACACACCAGCAGTGTGAGGAGACCTGAAAGTGGCACATGGCAGAGTGTGGTGATGGAGACAGCAGCAATGGGAGGCCGTACAGGGACCCATGAGAGACTCTGGACTTGGCAGCAGCATGAGGAGGCGGTATAGGGGCCCATGGCAGATTAGGGGCCTGGCAGCAGCTATGGGAGGCCCGTAATCTGCCAGCACCCTATGTCAAAAAATTGAACACACCAGCAGTGTGAGGAGACCTGAAAGTGGCACATGGCATGAGACACTGTGGACCTGGCAGCAGCATGAGGAGGCGGTACAGGGGCCCATGGCAGATTAGGGGCCTGGCAGCAGCTATGGGAGGCCCGTAATCTGCCAGCACCCTATGTCAAAAAATTGAACACACCAGCAGTGTGAGGAGACCTGAAAGTGGCACATGGCATGAGACACTGTGGACCTGGCAGCAGCATGAGGGGCGGTACAGGGGCCCATGGCAGATTAGGGGCCTGGCAGCAGCTATGGGAGGCCCGTAATCTGCCAGCACCCTATGTCAAAAAATTGAACACACCAGCAGCGTGTGAGGAGACCTGAAAGTGGCACATGGCAGAGTGTGGCGATGGAGACAGCAGCAATGGGACGCCGTACAGGGACCCATGAGAGACTCTGGACTTGGCAGCAGCATGAGGAGGCGGTATAGGGGCCCATGGCAGATTAGGGGCCTGGCAGCAGCTATGGGAGGCCCGTAATCTGCCAGCACCCTATGACAAAAAATTGAACACACCAGCAGTGTGAGGAGACCTGAAAGTGGCACATGGCAGAGTGTGGCGATAGAGACAGCAGCAATGGGACGCCGTACAGGGACCCATGAGAGACTCTGGACTTGGCAGCAGCATGAGGAGGCGGTATAGGGACCCATGGCAGATTAGGGGCCTGGCAGCAGCTATGGGAGGCCCGTAATCTGCCAGCACCCTATGACAAAAAATTTAACACACCAGCAGTGTGAGGAGACGTGAAAGTGGCACATGGCAGGGGCATGATTCATGGCGGATTTAGTCAGTTGTGTCAGGAACTGGTGGTTTGAAATCCAGACTAATCCACGCCTGATTCATTTTCACAAACGTGAGTATCTCCACACTTTGGGTGGACAGTCGTGTCCTCCGCGGAGTTACAATACCTCCTGCCGCACTAAACACGCGCTCCGATGCCACGCTACTGGCCGTGCATGACAGCCTTTCAAGGGCAAATTCAGCTAGTTGGGGCCAAAGGTCAAGTTTCGTTGCCCAGTAGTCAAGGGGATTGTCTACCTCGGTTGGCAGGGTGCTGTCCAAGTAGGCCCAAGCCTGTTGTTTGAGGTCCTGCTCCAGGTCCACCTGATGCTGCTGCTGCTGCGGCTGGGTAGTAGTTTCCTCACTGCGCTGGTGAAGAAAGCTACTCATCATCGACTGCAGACTGAGGCAGCCGCTGCTGGTGGAGCTACCACTGCTCCTACCACCCCACCCCTCCCCTGCTGCCATGGCAGCGGAACGCGAGCACACAGGGCCCACAGTGTCTGAGCATGGACGTTGGCGCACAAAGGCAGAGACCAACTGACTACATAGGTGGTTTTTATAGTACGTTATTTTGGCCTCCCTCTCAGCAGGTGTGAAAAAGGCCACCATTTTTGAACGGTAGCGAGGGTCCAACAAGGTGGACAGCCAAAAGTCATCCCTCTGTCTGATGGTTATTATTCGGCTGTCGCTACGCAAGCAACCGAGCATGCTATGGGCCATTTGTGCCAAGGAATGCGAGGGACTCCCTGCCTCCATCTCCACAGCATACTGCCACGGTGCGTCTGGGTCCTCTGTCTCCTCCTCCTCCTCCTCTACCAGATGCTCCTGCTCCTCCACTCCTGTCCGCTGAGTGGAAAAACCACCCATTTCACTCAATAATTCCTGAGCACCAATGTCCTCCTCTACCTCCTCCTCTTCTTCCTGTCCTGCCCCCACAGGGGTCATGTGGCGTTGAGATCTGTGCGCCACGTCTACCGCACCCTGACCAGCCATTGTTAACAGCATTTGTTCCAGGACGTGCAACAGAGGAATGACGTCGTTCATCCCATAGTCCTGCCGACTCACGAATAGCGTGGCCTCCTCAAAGGGCCTGAGCAAGCGGCAGGTGTCACGCATGAGCTGCCAATGGCTGACATCGAAGTTACACAGGGGAGTACCTTTATCCGCTTGTAACATCAGGAAATCGGTGATGGCCTTTCGCTGTTCGTAAAGGCGGTCTAACATGTGTAGGGTTGAATTCCACCTTGTTGCAACGTCGCAGATCAGGCGATGCTGTGGAATTCCGTTCTGCCGCTGCAGCTCAAGGAGGGTGTGCTTTGCGGTGTAGGAATGGCTGAAATGCATGCAAAGTTTACGTGACATTTTAAGGATGTCTTGCAGTGGGATGGTGGATTTTAGGAACCGCTTGACAACCAGATTGAACAAGTGAGCCATGCATGGCGCATGGCACAACCTTCCTTGACGCAGAGCAGACACCATGTTCTTTCCGTTGTCGGTCAACATGGTTCCAATTTTCAGTTTGCGCGGAGACAGCCATCTGTCGATTTCTCTGTTCATTACACTGAGAAGTTCCTCCCCTGTGTGACTACGTTCGCCAAGGCATACCAGGTGCAGCACAGCGTGACACCGTTGCGCCCTGCACATGTGATATGCCGGTCGGGTAATGGGACTTGGCACGGGGGTGGCGGCTGAGGACACGAAGGAAGAAGAGGTGGTAGAGGCGGACATCTTTTGTGGACCAAGGACGTGCAAATGTGGAGGCAAAAGCGGCGTGACCTGTCCAAGTTGCTGGTGCGGCTGTGACGGCACCACGTTCACCCAGTGGGCCGTAAATGACATGTACTGTCCCTGACCGTAGTTACAGCTCCACACGTCGGCGCTGCCGTGCACTTTGGCAGAGACCGACATGCTCAAAGACTGGCCCACCATCTCTTCTACATGTGAATGCAGGGCTGGCACTGCCTTTTTGGCGAAGAAATGACAGCTTGGCACTCTCCACCGCGGCACGGCACAAGCCATCATTTCTCGGAAAGGTGCTGAGTCCACCACTTGGAAAGGGAGGGACTGCAGCACCAGCAACTTGGACAGGAGGACGTTCAGCTTTTGCACCGTCGGGTGCGTGCTCGCAAACTGTTGTCTCTTGGAAACGGATTCCAAGAAAGACTGCTGACGGAATCCGTGAAGAGGAGTAGCAGGAGAAGGAGCATCTGAACGAGCGGAAGGTGGCAACGAGCGACAACTCCCCTCAGCAGAGGTGTTGGAGCCTTGACTGGCTGATAGAGGGCGATTGACGTCGGGTGACGGAGCAAGTAACGGAGCGGGTGATGGAGCGGGGGCCGGGGCGGGCAGAACCGCCGTATCTTTATCACGGTTTTCCCAGGCCACCAAATGGCGACGCTGCATATGCTGCCGCAATGCTGTAGTCCCAACATGGGCCCCCTGGCCACGCTTGACTTTCTGGCCACATAGTCGAGATACGGCTACGTTTACTTCCTCGGGCGGCTTGACAAAAAATTGCCACACCGCCGAGTAGGAAACTTTGCCCCCGATACTCCTCACTGGCTGACTGCTGCTTCCTCCGTGCACACCGGCACCACTACTGGTCGTGGTGGTAGGCTGCAGTGGAGCTGGTGCTGTACTCCGTGGCCGTTTGCCTCCACTGACACTGCTGCGACCCTGCTGCTGTCTCCTGGGCAACCCACCGACTGTTTTGCTCGCTGCCAAGCTGGCACCCTCTTCTCCTGATGATGCAGAAGCAATAGCCTGATGACGACGAGGCTGCCAAGTGCGATCAGCCTCATCATCATCAATTAGGGTCTCCGCCTCACTACTAGCCCCCTCGGCTGCGTGTGGGTCAGGAGACAGACCTGTCTCTAGACCGGCTACCGAGCCACTCTCCTCGCCACTACTTCTTCGCCTGGCTGCTGAAGAGGCGGATGTCTCCCCCCGTTCCTGACCGCCCTCTGTTAGCTCTTCCTCACTGTACAGTGGGGCTGAGCCCACAGCATGCGATACTTCGCTTGGTGAGGGAACACCAAAGGACAGGGGCAGGTAGAGGACACGTGATTTCAGTGGGCTTGCTCCCGGGCCATGCCAACTAACGGTTGTGTCTGACGTACCCACCGACCGTTGCCTGTAGGTGTCAGAGGTGACCTGGGAAGAGGAAGACGACCGAGCCAACCAATCGATGACGGCAGGGTTGTCGGTGGAGACATGACCGCTGGATGACACCGGGAGCACTGGCCTCTGGCTGCGAATAGTGCTGCCTCGACCCCTTCCTCTGCTGCCACGTCTGCTCGCTCCTAAAACATTGCCTCCTCTGCCACTCCTCTGCATGTTGTCTGACATACTCTTTAATTAAACGATTCTGTGTCCCTGAGTAACAATTCTGTGTCTGTCCCTGAGTAACGTTTCTGTGGCCCTAAGTAACAGTTCTGTGGCCCTCAGTAACAATTCTGTGTCCCTCAGTAACAATTCTGTGTCTGTCCCTGAGTAACAATTCTGTGTCTGTCCCTGAGTAACAATTATGTGTCCCTGAGTAACGTTTCTGTGGCCCTAAGTAACAGTTCTGTGGCCCTCACTAACAATTCTGTGTCCCTCAGTAACAATTCTGTGTCTGTCCCTGAGTAACAATTCTGTGTCCCTCAGTAACAATTCTGTGTCCCTCAGTAACAATTCTGTGTCTGTCCCTGAGTAACAATTCTGTGTCCCTGAGTAACGTTTCTCTGGCCCTAAGTAACAGTTCTGTGGCCCTCAGTAACAATTCTGTGTCCCTCAGTAACAATTCTGTGTCTGTCCCTGAGTAACAATTCTGTGTCTGTCCCTGAGTAACAATTCTGTGTCCCTCAGTAACAATTCTGTGTCCCTCAGTAACAATTCTGTGTCCCTCAGTAACAATTCTGTGTCTGTCCCTGAGTAGCAATTCTGTGTCTGTCCCTGAGTAACAATTCTGTGTCCCTGAGTAACGTTTCTGTGGCCCTAAGTAACAGTTCTGTGGCCCTCAGTAACAATTCTGTGTCCCTCAGTAACAATTCTGTGTCTGTCCCTGAGTAACAATTCTGTGTCTGTCCCTGAGTAACAATTCTGTGTCCCTCAGTAACAATTCTGTGTCCCTCAGTAACAATTCTATGTCCCTCAGTAACAAATCTGTGTCCCTCAGTAACAATTCTGTGTCCCTCAGTAACAATTCTATGTCCCTCAGTAACAAATCTGTGTCCCTCAGTAACAATTCTGTGTCCCTCAGTAACAATTCTGTGTCTGTCCCTGAGTAACAATTCTGTGTCTGTCCCTGAGTAACAATTCTGTGTCCCTGAGTAACGTTTCTCTGGCCCTAAGTAACAGTTCTGTGTCCCTCAGTAACAATTTTGTGTCCCTCAGTAATAATTCTGTGTCTGTCCCTGAGTAACAATTCTGTGTCTGTCCCTGAGTAACAATTCTGTGTCCCTCAGTAACAATTCTGTGTCCCTAACTAACAATTCTGTGTCCCTCAGTAACAATTCTGTGTCCCTGAGTAACAATTCTGTGTCCCTCAGTAACAATTCTGTGTCCCTGAGTAACAATTCTGTGTCTGTCCCTGAGTAACAATTCTGTGTCTGTCCCTGAGTAACAATTCTGTGTCCCTAAGTAACGTTTCTGTGTCCCTAAGTAACGTTTCTGTGGCCCTAAGTAACGATTCTGTGGCCCTAAGTAACGTTTCTGTAGCCCTAAGTAACGTTTCTGTGGCCCTAAGTAACGTTTCTGTGGCCCTAAGTAACAGTTCTGTGGCCCTAAGTAACAGTTCTGTGGCCCTCAGTAACAATTCTGTGTCCCTCAGTAACAATTCTGTGTCTGTCCCTGAGTAACAATTCTGTGTCCCTAAGTAACGTTTCTGTGTCCCTAAGTAACGTTTCTGTGGCCCTAAGTAACGATTCTGTGGCCCTAAGTAACGTTTCTGTAGCCCTAAGTAACGTTTCTGTGGCCCTAAGTAACGTTTCTGTGGCCCTAAGTAACAGTTCTGTGGCCCTCAGTAACAGTTCTGTGGCCCTCAGTAACAATTCTGTGTCCCTCAGTAACAATTCTGTGTCTGTCCCTGAGTAACAATTCTGTGTCCCTAAGTAACGTTTCTGTGTCCCTAAGTAACTTTTCTGTGGCCCTAAGTAACAATTCTGTGGCCCTAAGTAACGATTCTGTGGCCCTAAGTAACGTTTCTGTAGCCCTAAGTAACGTTTCTGTGGCCCTAAGTAACGTTTCTGTAGCCCTAAGTAACATTTCTGTGGCCCTAAGTAACGTTTCTGTGGCCCTAAGTAACGGTTCTGTGTCCCTCAGTAACAATTCTGTATCCCTCAGTAACAATTCTGTGTCTGTCCCTGAGTAACAATTCTGTGGCCCTAAGTAACGTTTCTGTGGCCCTAAGTAACGTTTCTGTGTCCCTAAGTAACGATTCTGTGGCCCTAAGTAACGATTCTGTGGCCCTAAGTAACGTTTCTGTAGCCCTAAGTAACGTTTCTGTGGCCCTATGTAACGTTTCTGTAGCCCTAAGTAACGTTTCTGTGGCCCTAAGTAACGGTTCTGTGTCCCTCAGTAACAATTCTGTATCCCTCAGTAACAATTCTGTGTCTGTCCCTGAGTAACAATTCTGTGTCCCTAAGTAACGTTTCTGTGGCCCTAAGTAACGGTTCTGTGGCCCTAAGTAACAATTCTGTGTCCCTCAGTAACAATTCTGTGTCTGTCCCTAAGTAACAATTCTGTGGCCCTAAGTAACATTTCTGTAGCCCTAAGTAACGTTTCTGTGGCCCTAAGTAACGTTTCTGTGTCCCTCAGTAACAATTCTGTATCCCTCAGTAACAATTCTGTGTCTGTCCCTGAGTAACAATTCTGTGTCCCTAAGTAACGTTTCTGTGGCCCTAAGTAACGGTTCTGTGGCCCTCAGTAACAATTCTGTGTCCCTCAGTAACAATTCTGTGTCTGTCCCTAAGTAACAATTCTGTGGCCCTAAGTAAAGTTTCTGTGGCCCTAAGTAATGTTTCTGTGGCCCTAAGTAACGATTATGTGGCCCTAAGTAACGTTTCTGTGGCCCTAAGTAACGTTTCTGTGGCCCTCAGTAACAAATCTGTGTCCCTCAGTAACAATTCTGTGTCTGTCCCTAAGTAACAATTCTGTGGCCCTAAGTAACGTTTCTGTGGCCCTAAGTAACGGTTCTGTGTCCCTCAGTAACAATTCTGTATCCCTCAGTAACAATTCTGTGTCTGTCCCTGAGTAACAATTCTGTGTCCCTAAGTAACGTTTCTGTGGCCCTAACTAACGGTTCTGTGGCCCTCAGTAACAATTCTGTGTCCCTCAGTAACAATTCTGTGTCTGTCCCTAAGTAACAATTCTGTGGCCCTAAGTAACGTTTCTGTGGCCCTAAGTAACGATTCTGTGGCCCTAAGTAACGTTTCTGTGGCCCTAAGTAACGTTTCTGTGGCCCTCAGTAACAAATCTGTGTCCCTCAGTAACAATTCTGTGTCTGTCCCTAAGTAACAATTCTGTGGCCCTAAGTAACGTTTCTGTGGCCCTAATTAACGGTTCTGTGGCCCTCAGTAACAATTCTGTGTCCCTCAATAACAATTCTGTGTCTGTCCCTAAGTAACAATTCTGTGGCCCTAAGTAACGTTTCTGTGGCCCTAAGTAACGTTTCTGTGGCCCTAAGTAACGATTCTGTGGCCCTCAGTAACAATTCTGTATCCCTCAGTAACAATTCTGTGTCTGTCCCTGAGTAACAATTCTGTGTCCCTAAGTAACGTTTCTGTGGCCCTAACTAACGATTCTGTGGCCCTAAGTAACGTTTCTGTGGCCCTAAGTAACGTTTCTGTGGCCCTAAGTAACGTTTCTGTGGCCCTCAGTAACAATTCTGTGTCTGTCCCTAAGTAACAATTCTGTGGCCCTAAGTAACATTTCTGTGGCCCTAAGTAACGTTTCTGTGGCCCTAAGTAACAAATCTGTGTCCCTCAGTAACAATTCTGTGTCTGTCCCTAAGTAACAATTCTGTGGCCCTAAGTAACGTTTCTGTGGCCCTAAGTAACGTTTCTGTGGCCCTAAGTAACGATTATGTGGCCCTAAGTAACGTTTCTGTGGCCCTAATTAACGGTTCTGTGGCCCTCAGTAACAATTCTGTGTCCCTCAATAACAATTCTGTGTCTGTCCCTAAGTAACAATTCTGTGGCCCTAAGTAACGTTTCTGTGGCCCTAAGTAACGTTTCTGTGGCCCTAAGTAACGATTCTGTGGCCCTCAGTAACAATTCTGTATCCCTCAGTAACAATTCTGTGTCTGTCCCTGAGTAACAATTCTGTGTCCCTAAGTAACGTTTCTGTGGCCCTAACTAACGATTCTGTGGCCCTAAGTAACGTTTCTGTGGCCCTAAGTAACGTTTCTGTGGCCCTCAGTAACAATTCTGTGTCTGTCCCTAAGTAACAATTCTGTGGCCCTAAGTAACGTTTCTGTGGCCCTAAGTAACGTTTCTGTGGCCCTAAGTAACAAATCTGTGTCCCTCAGTAACAATTCTGTGTCTGTCCCTAAGTAACAATTCTGTGGCCCTAAGTAACGTTTCTGTGGCCCTAAGTAACGATTCTGTGGCCCTCAGTAACAATTCTGTATCCCTCAGTAACAATTCTGTCTGTCCCTGAGTAACAATTCTGTGTCCCTAAGTAACGATTCTGTGGCCCTCAGTAACAAATCTGTGTCCCTCAGTAACAATTCTGTGTCTGTCCCTAAGTAACAATTCTGTGGCCCTAAGTAACGTTTCTGTGGCCCTAAGTAACGATTCTGTGGCCCTCAGTAACAATTCTGTATCCCTCAGTAACAATTCTGTCTGTCCCTGAGTAACAATTCTGTGTCCCTAAGTAACGTTTCTGTGGCCCTAACTAACGATTCTGTGGCCCTAAGTAACGTTTCTGTGGCCCTAAGTAACGTTTCTGTGGCCCTAAGTAACGATTCTGTGGCCCTAACTAACGTTTCTGTGTCCCTAAGTAACGTTTCTCTGTCCCTAACTCTCTCCCTGAATACAGCCAGGTCTGCCTCTGTTGAATGACTGGAGGCAAATGGAGAATTCTAAAATGGCCGCCATTTATAGCTCGACCATTACACTGTGCTGGCTGGCTGGCTGCTGATTGGCTAATGCGATCACATGTCATGAATGAATGCATTATGGGTCAGCGCGCCTTGTCTGCGCGCCTTTCCAGACATCCCCGCTCCATCGCCGCACATGTCGCCGCCATTTTAGGAAAAATTTCGATTCGCGCATCCGAAATCTGCTTATTTTCGGATTCGACGAATCGAAATTTTCCTAATATTCGAAACGAATTCCACTTCGCCTACTTCGATTCGCTCATCTCTACCGGCAAGTAATCATCAGCCGGGACCCGCTGACTGTGTGTGTGATTTTGTGCACTCCTGCCGCCCTGTAGCAGTATATCTGCTATAGAGCGGCGGGAAAGCGGTTAATTACACAGGTTCTGTGGCTGGTTAGGATGGTAATTAAACTCAGTGCCTTATCTGCAATAAATTAGCCCCAGAACCTGTGTAATTAATATGTGTTCAGTTTTAAAAGGATGCGGTGGTAACCCTAGCGTGCACGTCGATATGTAACGTGTATTGTAATCAACAGTTTTGTGTTTAGGAGTCCACGGTGTGTACATGAGCATGTGAGGGGTTCAATTGTTTTTTTGGGATCAGGAGATTTTATGTGCTTGGGTGTAAGTTTAATTTTTGATCGATTAAAAAAAAATGGATTTCATCACATAGGGAACAAAAAGTCCCTTACGTGATAACTGTTATAGTGACATGTTCTCCTTCATGAGCCAGCAGGGGTCTGAAAGATTCTTGATGTCTCACCTGTCCAATTAATCTAATGCAGTGACACGGGGACCCAGATGCGACGATTTACACATAGATTCTGGTTCAGGAGAAGGGGAGGAGAGCAGAAGACTCCCTCCCCTCAACCTGGCGATACCCACCATGCTGGTCCCTGATGTTCGAAACCCATGATACCAGGTGGGTGTGCCTGACGGGGGGGGGGGGGGGTTGGAATCAGTCTGGGGTCTGCATAGCCACCAGATTTATTCCATCTGGCAGCCAGCTTAACAGATAGACACTCTCACATTCCTGGTGGCTGCAGACATCAGGAGTGTATGTAAAACCCACGACGGTCAGGTCCATGCAATGTAAAAAGGCATAAAGCGGTAGTAAAATCACTTTGTATATTTTTACCTACAGGTAAGCTCATAATAAAGCTTACCTGTAGGTAAAATGAATATCTCCTAAATGTGCACCGTTTAGGAGATGTTCCAGAGAGCAGCAGCCAGTGACAATACTGGCGCATGCGCTCTGAAGGAACGGCATACCTGTGCTGTTCCTTCAGAGCTGTGTGCTGTGGCCGAGACTCCCATGCACATGTGCAGGAGTGACGTCATCGGTGGCTCAGCCATTCAAGCAGCCGCAAGCTGAGAGCCCGGAAGGCAAATCGGGTGAAGATGGAAGCCTTCTGCAGCAGTGACAGCATACTGCTGGAGGGCGTCTTCTGTGAATGTACCAGATCACCCCCTTGCAGGCCTGGACAGGGACAAAAAATAGGCTAGGGCATTTTAGACTGACAAAAGAGAAAAATTCCAGACACAACTTGCCAACCAGCCTGCAAACAAACCGAATTAACCTAACAGTATGCGTTAAAAACAGGGGTTTAGTTAGCACTCATTGTAGAGTTAGGAACTATAGAATATCACGGTGCCGTGGCTCTATAGCTTACGCATGTATTTGCAAATGTGTGCTAACTAAACCCCTGTTTTTAATGCATACTGTTAGGTTAGTTCGGTTTGTTTGCAGGCTGGTTGGCAAGGTGAGCTGGGAATTTTTCTCTTTTGTTGTTTGACATGCGGCGCCCTTCCATGTGCTCCTTGTGAAGGCCAGACTAGGACATTTTTTGTACTATTTTAGACTGAGCAGCCCATTTTTTAAAAAAACCAAATGATGACAACTACTGGTTTCTCAATGTCTTATTGTTGTATTTAGCCTGTTTCAGTTAGTAAGTGATTGGAGTGCCCCCTTGTTATCTCTCTCCTTAACAATTGCAGCTCCCTTCTCATAGGCCTACCTCTACGCAGGCTATCCTCCCTTTAGTCTTTTGTGAATATTGCTGCCAGTCTCATCTGCCAACTGCTCATTGTCCTCCCCTCCTCTCTGCCAATCCCTCCACTAGCTTCTGTTTGCCCAAATAACACATTCAAAATACAAACAACAACCTATAAAGCCAGTCCCAAGCTACATCACTAATCTTGTCTCAAAATATCACCCAAACCGTCCTCTCAGGACATCCTGCTCTCAAGTTCTCTAGTTTCCTCCTCCCATGCTCACCTCCAGTACTTCTCCAGAGCCTCTCCCATCCTCTGCAACTCTCTACCTCAATCTGTCTGGTTATCTCCTACTTAGTCAATTTATAACCTATTCATGAAAATGCATCTCTTCAAGGAAGTCTCCGGTTCCACCCAGTGGCCAAAACATAAATTATATGTGGTATATCAATACCATATCATACACTACTATCCCTCAATGTAAGTTTATCTGTCAACCAGTTGAAAAAAATAAAATCTATGTTCCAATTTTTTCTTCTCAGAGTTCATTTCAATTGTGTGATATAGAGAGATACTAGAGAAAGATTTAATAATCTGCATAAATATACTTTCATAAAAATACTGAATAGCAAGTGTAAAAAATATGAAAGCCAAATCAAAAGTTACTTTCAGAAAAACATTACAGATTACTGAAAATTTGTATTCACTGAAAATACAATGTAGTTCTGCAGTACACAATCTTACCAGCAGGTGGCATTGTTAGTGAATTCGCGTTCAATGTACCCTACTGTACATACAATTGGTGTGGGTAGACATGCATATTTTTGTGCACATATAATGAGTGTATTGAAGTTCTTATGCATATGCTTTTTTTAAAAGTATTTTCATAGTAATATTGAGGTGGTTAAGTCATAATGTACTATTATGTACCACATGCTAGTAAATTATGGCAGACTTGCCTGCACAGAGAGTACACCAGTGTTGCGCTGTCACAGGTTCCCCTTTCCATCTTCCGTCTTCACTCGGTCTTCCGGTTTCCATATCTTCGGCCACTTAAATAGATGGCCACGGGAGTCACATCACTGCAGCACGCAGTGCACATTCAGATCACTAACACTGACAGGCAGGAAGACATTATGAAAGAAGAGACCACTAGGGTCTCGTCTCTTCTGTTAAAAAAAAAACATGTCTGTCAGCGGTGTTTTAAATCTGGACTTTACTATCACTGTAACTGTTACATAAAGGAAGTTATCTGCAAAAAATTGTGTTATTGTTAGAAAAACAGCAAATTGCATTCTAATAGCATACATAAATTTATTTAAAGCCAAAAAAAGTTACTGCAATTATATTATTTTCAATAAAAAGAAAGTTGCAGTAATAGTATGAATTGTAGCTGAAATATAACCAGCGATGCATGATGTCCAATTTAGTGAACAATAAATAATATAAAGCGCTGCGCTCAACCTACAATCCCATATATAATAGTGAATATATATGAAAGTGCTAAAAAATCTGTGCAAAATATATATCTGTGCAATAAATAATAACAATACAGCATTAAACTCAAAATCCTCAATATAATTAAAAATATATAAATATATACTAAAAAGTGTAAATAAATAATAAAGTGCAACGCGTGTATTCCCACCGGGAATATAAAAGTGTTCAAAGTGATACCAATAAATAATAAAATCACTGCAAATATATATTCAAAATGAATCCATATGAGAAATAGTGTCCAAACAAACAAAGAAACTCTCAATCTTCATGCATGTGATCACAGGTGTCCACACTGTGTGAATCCAAACAGTGGCTACAGTGGCCCCTCACCTCCTTGCATAGACCCCACAGGGTCAGCTTGCCTTAAGAAAAAACACCACTCTGATGAATCACCGGATCCTCCCCAGACTCATATGTTCTCTCAGCAGCCGCCTCCTCGGTTCATATATAGATAAAAACTCACATAGTGTAAAACTGTATTTATTCCATATACTGCATATATATTAAAAATGCCCACTCACATTTAAATCTTCAATTACAGGCTTCTATACCGCATGCTATCTATCTAGTATCACTTTGAACACTTTTATATTCCCGGTGGGAATACACGCGTTGCACTTTATTATTTATTTACACTTTTTAGTATATATTTATATATTTTTAATTGTATTGAGGATTTTGAGTTTAATGCTGTATTGTTATTATTTATTGCACAGATATATATTTTGCACAGATTGTTTAGCACTTTCATATATATTCACTATTATATATGGGATTGTAGGTTGAGCGCTGCACTTTATATTATTTATTGTTATTCACTCATCTTGGTAGGAGGTTTAGTGTCAGCGGCTTGTAGGATAGGGCCCCATTCCTAGCGCAGGAGGTTCATTCTTTCAGTATTATACAATTTAGTGAACAGATGACTAATTGTAATTTCCACCCAAGATAAAATCAATACTAGTAAAATCTAATTACAATATTTTTTTTAGGTGTTACTTGAATTTACCATATTTTTTTTTTACCTCCGAGGGTCTCCTGATAAGGAAGGATTGGCAAGATATTCCTAAACCGCTCAGCTTTTCTGGCAGTCCTTTGGCCATCTTGGTTTTGAGAAATTTGTGTTGCACTTACAATGGCTAACCAGTGGGTGGCAGAGTATGGGATGACTCAGTAGCATCCAACGTATAGGGTGATATGCAACCATACTATCAGAACCCATGCACATACAAGAAAACAGCTTTATAAATAGCTGTCCACTGTAGTGACCACTGTGCATTAAAGGGTTAATAGGATATGCTGTATCCAAAGAAATGCAACACAATGCAGGTCAAATACAACCTCTGAACTGTCATCTACACAAATTTCATTGAAGTCAAAGGGAATCTGCTAACCCGAATTTGACATGCCTTTTTAAAAATAGCACCCATCTCCTTTGGCCCTTAATATGCAGCTTTCAATGCAATAACACCTGGTAATCCTGCCATGAAGACCCTTGTTCAGCAACATCCTGTATCAGGGTGACAACACTCTTCCTTTGTCTACTAGATTCGCTCTTTCATTTTCACCCTATCATATAGGTTTGTGATGGAGAAGTGGCTGTTTCAAAAAATATGCTAGCATTGTGCACTGTTGTCACTGTTAGAAAACCCACCTTGAGAAATACCATGTAGCCATCACACAAGCGCATGCATGTAGATAGCAAATGGCCAGAAAGAGGCGGAAGCAGATCAATAGCACTGAGATGCAGCAAGGATGAAAAAAGATAAAAAAAAGTATGCCAGTTGTTTATAATACATATTTCTTTAGCAGAACAAAAATTTAACTATGGAAGTGTTCTTGGAACTGGATACAGATGGCACTGATATTGTAGGTCCCCTTTTCTTTATGCAAATAATATAGACTGCTAGAATATCCCTGTAAGTGGTACAGTTACCACATTTCCTGTATGTATTTTTGGTAAATGAAAAACTGCTTCAGGAAGTTTGAAGTTGGGAATTTTTTTATGTTGTCAACCCCATCCTCAGTACACTACATAACTAAGCAAGGATGCCGCAAGTTAAAGCAAATAGAAGAGAGAACACTGTTTTACATAGGATATTACATTAGCCAATGGAACTCCCACTCTTTTTTTTTGAATACAGAGGAATTCCAGCTTACATAATGCTGGTTTCATACAAAACAGGTTAAAACAATGCCATAAAGACAACTGTAATCAGTAATATAAAAGAGAACCTCTTTGCAATGCCATGTTATTCTATCTGCATATGCTCCTTTGTTCTCTTATATTCAGATAGTGCTTGTGCGGCTTGTGTACTGTGTGTCCTCACAGCACATTGTCAAGCACGGAAATTTGCAAACATGAAAGGGAACTGAAACACATCATAGGCTGAAACTGGATGCCTGAGAATATTGTCAAATCCATCAATTCCAAGCATTTTAGATTTTTTTTAACTCACAGTCACAGTGCACTGGATTTTATTCTGAATTTTAAAGAAATCTTCATGCCTAAAAGGGGGAAAAAAGTAAGTTTGCTACCCACTATCATCTATGTTTTGTTTCACCCCCGCACTATAGTTCAAATAAAGAGTTAACTACCTCCATGGCAGCCATCAATATGGTAGTCTCTACCTGACTACCCACATACAGTTGCAAGAAAAAGTATGTGAACCCCTTGGGATTACGTGGAGTTTTGCATGAATTGGGCATAAAATGTGCTCTGAACGTCATCTAAGTCACAACAATTTAAGAACACAGTCTGCTGAACATAATACAACACAAACATTAGATGTTGCCATGGTTTAATTGCACATAACATGTAAACATTCACAGTGCAGGGAGCAAAAAGTATGTGAACCTTTGGACTTAATAACTGGTTGACCCTCCTTTGGCAGCAATAACCTCAACCAAACGTTTCCTGTAGTTGCAGATCAGACCTGCACAACGATCTGGAGTAATTTTGGACCACTCCTCTTCACAAAACTGTTTCACTGTAGCAATATTCTTGGGATGTCTGGTGTGAATCGCTCTCTTAAGGTCATGCCACAGCATTTCAATTGGGTTGAGGTCAGGACTCTGACTGGGCCACTCCAGAAGGCTTATTCTGTGCTGTTGTAGCCATTGTTTTGTTGAATTACTTGTATGCTTTGGGTCATTGTCCTGTTGCATCACCCATCCTTTGCGGAGCTTCAGTTGGCGGACAGATGGTCGTACATTTTCCTGCAAAATGTCTTGATAAACTCTGGAATTCATTTTCCCACCAATGACAACAATCCGTCCTTGCCCTGAGGCAGAAAAGCAGCCCCAAACCATGATGCTCCCTCCGCCATGTTTTACAGTGGGGATGAGGTTTTGATGTTGGTGTGCTGTGCCTTTTTTTCTCCACACATAGTGTTGTGTGTTCTTCCCAAACAACTCAATCTTGGTTTCATCTGTCCACAGTATATTTTGCCAGTAGTGCTGTGGAACATACAGGTGCTCTTTTGCAAACTTCAAACGTGCTGCAATATTCTTTTTAGACAGCAATGGCTTCCTCCGTGATGTCCTCCCATGTACTCCATTCTTGTTTAATGTTTTCCTTATTGTAGATGTGTCAGCAAAAATGTTAGCATGTGCCAGAGATTTCTGTAGGTCTTTAGCTGACACTCTGGGATTTTTCTTTACCTCATGCAGCATTCTGCGCTTTGCTCTTGCAGTCATTTTTACAGGACGACCACGCCTAGGGAGAGTAGCAACAGTGCTAAACTTTCTCCATTTGTAGACAGTCTGTCTTACCGTGGACACGTGAACATCAAGGCTTTTGGAGATACTTTTGTAACCCTTTCCAGCTTCATGCAAGTCAACAATTCTTGATCGTAGGTCTTCTGAGAGCTCTTTTCTGCGAGGCATGGTTCACATCAGACAGTGCTTCTTGAAACCAGTAAACCCAAAACAGGTGTGTTTTTTTTAAGGGCAGGGCAGCTGTCAGCAACATATCCAATATCATCACACTGATTGGAGTCAAGGTTGGCTCACTCCTGGCTCCAATTAGCTCTGGGAGAAGGCATTAAGCTAGGGCCTCACATACTTTTTCCTCCCTGCACTGTGAATGTTTACATGTTATGAGCAATTAAACCATGGCAACATCTAATGTTTGTGTAGTATTATGTTCAGCAGACTGTGTTCTTCTATTGTTGTGACTTAGATGACGTTCAGAGCACATTTTATGCCCAATTCATGCAAAACTCCACATAATCCCAAGGGTTTCACATACTTTTTCTTGCAACTGTAGGACTATTATAAATATATGCAGGGCCCTGCCTAGGCTTAGCATTCTTTTCATGTCCCCCTATGTTTTATTTCATTCAGGGCTAGATTCAGCTTCTTGTCTAGCTTGATTAAACATTTGTCACCTTAATTTGCTGTGCTTGCACCTCCCTGATGTACCCTAATTATACTTATGGTTGTGGGTTGGCTGAAAAAAGATTGTCCTACTAAATGGTGGACTGTGGAGGTGATGCAGCCTATGGACCTTTACTCTGAGAGCTTATCCTGTGTTAACTATTCTTATGGCCCTTGGGGTATCTTGCAGGAATGCACGAGGCCTCTCTAATAATGTGACAGTAGTAAAACTTGCACACTGCAAGAATCCACGTACTGACTGGGTGTCCTATTTAAAACAGCCTCTTTCCAGTGTGGGCATTTCTGGGCCTTTTGGTGTTGGGGAACACTGTCCTGCTGCCTCTCTCTCACCCCATCTTAGTCTCTCTATATAAGTAGCAGGAGAAATGGAAATCCTGTGCTGACTCTACATTCATCATCACTTGTACACTCTTTTCACAGTACTATGGCTCTCTCCTGTCTGCATGATGCCTCAGTCACCTCTTTCCAGGACTCAGGAGTAAAGAAGGTAAGATAGAGAGGCTTAGGGCTAGAGCTTTATGTCCTAATGAGTTTATAGACTGAATGTTATATGCAGGGGCGGACTGACAACTCATGGGGCCCCCGGGCAATAGGGGATCATGGGGCCCCGTGTCCTTGCCCAAACTCAAAAAATCCTATGAAAAAGGTACCAGGGCATCTCATGGGGCCCCCTACTGAGCCCGCACCCTCGGGCAGTGCCTGAGTTTCCAAATGGTCAGTCTTCCCCTGGTTATATGTATTATTGTAGCCCTTCAAAGTCCACTCAGGAGTACAACTCCAGAGATAGTCGTGTCTTCACTATTAGACACAGATATTCTTAGTTATCAAAAAGGCAAAACTTTAGGGGAAGCTCTGCCTCTAAAAATTAATCCACCATCACTCCTCAAGCTCCCACCACCAGCCAATTCAGCACTCTTGCTCGGACTGTGGAAACCAGCCCTATTGGGGTAGATGATGTGCGAATCCTGTTTCATTGATGTTGCTAAAGACACAAAAAAGTATATGCAACATGTACAGTATTATCCTTAAAGTGGAAAAAAATTCAAAAACCAAACTGTAGCGGTTTACAGTCTGCCAATCCTTAAATGTGGTGACTGCATTTGTTTGCTTTTTAAAATTTTTTTACTTTTATTTTCACCTGGTTATCTGAAAAATAACCTGTCTTATGGTGTCTCCAGTCTGGATGAAGGCGCCACAGAAATATCTTCAGACAGCAGCATTGTCAATCTGGTGAGAGGGTTGTGTTAGACTAGCAGATATAGATGGATTTGATTAACAAATTAAAGTTGAACTCCTGCTAAAACATTTTAAAGAGTTGCAGCAAGTGAAAAAAAGCTGAACATTGTATGCACCTGTCAACGGTAAATGGTTTGTCTCAACTCACTAACTGCTACTTTAGCTAGACAGCTTGCAAACTGAAAAACACCAGACTTACTGGCTGGATCAACAGGCAAAAATAAGAAAGTAAAATGTCCCAAAAAAGAAAACTAATGCAATCACCACATCTAAGAATTGGTAAACTGCAGTAAAATAAGATTTGTTTTTAAAAATAATACCACTTTAATAAAATAAGTGGTACAGGATTCTCTAAAGAGCCTGGATCCACCAAACTCTTGCAATGCAAGAGTACTTCAAGAGAACACAGTGCACAGAGTGATGCTGAAATTATTAACAACAATGATGAGACCCAAGATTAGATGTTTCAATTTTGCCATGATCTTTATTCAAGAAATAAGGGAAGCGCTCAGGTGGGAAGATCCAATACAGTTTCCAGCTAAACAAAAAGTACTAGAAACAGTTAAAGAAAGATACATTTCCTCTGACACAGAAATTAAAAAAATACATTCCTTGGAATTCATAAAAACTGATGCAGACACATTTTGCAAAAGTGTCTCGCATGTGTTTTAAAAATGGTGCAGCACGTGCCAAATTCTTGTACCTGTCTAGAACTTGTAATTTAAATTTGATGCATGCGGCACCATGTTTGGAACACATGTTGGACACTTTTGTAAAATCTGTCTCTGTACTCCAAAAGAAAGTTGGTCTTATATAGCTCCATTTTAGTAATATATGAACTGTTGATATTTTATTTTGCATTTGGTGTAGGTGTTGTGCCACAATGTAGAAAGTTAGAACTAATGAATAATCGAATCCTTGTGCGCTGCTATGAATATGACACAGCACTGTGTACTAAAGCACGATGAGGACAATGTAATGTGCCTAAATTCCCCACCAAAAATATGATCTTTCATATATATATATATATATATATATATATATATATATATAAATACAGTATTTTCTGGCGTATAAGGCTACTTTTTATACTTAAAAATATACCCCAAAAATTGGGGGTCGTCTTATACGCGGGGTATAAAATGTGAACCTTGCTTTTGTTTGGGTCAAGCTGGCTGGATGTGTGGTAATACTGTACATACGGTATACCACGCTGAGCCAAGCTGGCTCAAAACAAATGTCCCTATGACAGATTAATCTGTCAGCCCGCTGGATGTGCGGTGAGCCAAGCGGTTTCAAAACGTACCGGTACGTCCCTACTGTAATCAGCCCGCTGGATGCGTGTATGTACAGTAGCTGCGGCTACATACAGTATACACTGGGCCAATCACGGATTTTTAAGGATTTTAAGTACCGGTAAGTCACAACCATTTCAATAAAAAAATCTGATGTTTTTAAATGGTGTTGCCTCGGAAGGGGGGTAGTCTTATATGGCGAGTATAGCCCAAAACCTATGTTTTAACTGGAAAATTAGGGGGTCGTCTTATACACCCAGTCGCCTTATACGCTGGACAATACGGTATGTACTATATTCATGCAATATATGTGCACATCTATATCGGGGAGACAAACAAGAAATTAATGTGAGCCAGCAGCATTTCACTCAATGAACTCTCATACCAGACACCAGACTGATAATGAACACAAATTAGTTCTGTGCTTGAAAAATAGGCTATGTAACAAAATATATTAAATATTATCAAACCATTGTGATATGGTATACATAACCAAATGTACATAACATACGAACTATCAACCTTCCAGGTGATAATATAGTGTGCATAAATAAATGTCTCTATAGTGACTTAAATCATCAGCCTTCCAGGATGTCAATACAGCCACGATGTTTACCTTCATGTTCCACGCGCAAACGTATTACGGTGCACCACCACCACCAGGTGTGCTCTCACCTTAGCAATATGACCTCTCACAATGTGTTCGGTCTCTTGTGTCCCTATACAAGGACGGAACTCTCCTTTCCACCCGGAGCCACGACATCAATCTCAGATCACCTCTTCTCCAACAATAGAACCATGACTTCCAAATACTGCCAATCAAGAAGGCTGACAAGCGTTTTACATCCCAATAAAATCCACACGTGTGCTTCAAAATTCAGTCCCGGTTGTGAACAACAGTGCACCCTCCTCTCAGTCGGTCCTGGTTCTCTCTCTCCTTACTCTCTGAAACTCGCCCGCCTGGTGTGCTCTTCCACCTTGTGGGAGGTCATATCGCTAAAGTGAGACAGGGGCGGACTGACCATTTGGAAACTCGGGCACTGCTCGAGGGCCCGGGGTCAGAAGGGGGCCCCATGAGATGCCCCTGGTACCTTTTTCATAGGCTTTTTTGAGTTTGGGCAAGGACACAGGGACCCAATGATCCCCTATTGCCCGGGGGCCCCATGAGTTGTCAGTCCGCCCCTGAGTGAGAGCACACTTGGTGGTGGTGGTGCACCGTAATATATTTACATGTGGAGCACGGAGGTGAAAACCGCAGTTGTATTGACATCCTGGAAGGTTGATGATTTATGTCACTATATGGACATTTATTTATGCACACTACAGTATTTCCCCATAGCTCAAAGCAAAGGAAGCGTGGGATGAGTAGGAGCTGCTGTTAATTCTGATGCCTGTAGGAATAATGTATGTAGCACCCCTTAACCTTGGGAGGCAGACAAGGACCCCCAGATGGGTCACCGGGCTAATGTTTCAAATCTCAGAACGAAATCCTGGACTGCTTGTGGGTTGGAAGAAACTGCCAGTGACTTTGGAATGTGTAAGGGAGTTTATTAAGTCACTGTTAAGATTTAGCTTGCAGTTTTCCTGCCTGCGTAATTCTTACCTCCATGCTGCAGTGCCTCCTATGCTAAAGAAATAAAGACATTGTGACAAGACATCATTAACTGAATACCTTTCTCTTGAGTGTATACCATGTGGCTTACGGATCTGTTGTTGAATATTCCAGTTTGCTCACCTGGATAATAACCTGAATGATAGGATGAATCACACTGAGAAGGAGATCAAAACTGGCAAGAAAGAGAAAATGATGAGAGACAAGCTTGACTATGACTCTATGTGTGGAAACGAAGGTGTCCATGGGGCCATTCAGCATATCCTTCCAAAAAAAGTGTAAGCTTCTTTGACACTGAAGCAGAATAGCTGGAGGATACACTAGCGGTGACAGGTTCAGCTCACTCACCAGAACAATCAGCCGGCTCTAGGACTTTACAGGAAGCTAGCACTCCTACCACCTCCAAAAATGGGTCAAGCAAAAACAGTAAGAAAAAGAACCATAACAGATGCGTGAAAAGACCCTACGAGGAGGTAGGAAGTGATGGAGGTGGCCACAACAGTCACTGCTCTCTCTGTACCCAGACACGCAAGACAGTAAATTTATTAAATGTTTCTCACAGGGATCTGACCGCACATGAACTCTCTTTTCTAAAGGTGTTTTTGCCCCCATAGACACCTCGACCTGTTTGAGACTATTCTTAATATAAATAAATTTGTACGCAATGTTATTATTAGAAAACATTATTGTGATGCTAATGATAATAATGGTAGTGAATCAACTGGTGCGTGTAGCTTAGATGAATCAGTGAACATTTCTTTTCATGATCATTGTATGGTTAAATATAGAAGTTTTAGCAGATAAGGGATGTGTGTCATCTAATCAGGACATGGCAGAAGTGAGTATTCAATGAGTTCCCATCAAGGTCCTCTCAGGTTTTTATCCTGCACAGTCTCGTGGTCCTGAAATGAACACATTTCAGAAACTTGTAGAACTGGACTTTGTCAAACTAGCTGACAGATTGTCTCTGGACTCCTGGATTGACAAGGATTTTTTAACTTCCCAGGAAAAAAGTGGCCTTGAGGGACTTGGAAAATGATAAATCCATTGTGATCTGTAATGCTGATAAGAGAGGCCTGGTGGTTGTCATGGACACTGAAATGTATAGGAAAGAAGCTAACAGGTAACTCTCAGATAGGGGCGCATATAAAACGTCAAAGAGAGATCCTAGTGAGATATATAGAGTGATTTTGGGGAATGTAATTCAAACGTGTTTATTCAGGTTTTTTTAGCTGTAATTAAGCACAAACACGCTGGATTAGCCTGTGTTACCTACGTTTTACCATCTTCCCAAACACATAAGGGGTTAAATCGCCTACATGGTAGACCCATTGTGACAGGGATCAGTTCTCTCATGAGAGAATCAGCCAGTGGTTAGATGGTCAATTGCAGCCTTTGGTGTGCACTTTACCCAGTTACTTGAAGGACACTAACCATTTATTAGGGGTTATAAAGGATATAGTGTGGGAGGACAATTTTTTTTGGTTCACTTGTGATGTGGCAAGCTTATATTCCTGTATACCCTGTAATTTGGCCTGTGAGGTGGCGTCTATTTATTTTTAGAACATGGAATTGGGCTACTATTGGAACAGTGTAATTTTGTTTTGGAAGTGCTTGAATATCTTTTAACACACAATTATTTTGTGTTCAATGGGCTGTTCTACCTCCAGGATCATGGGGCCACTATGGAGGCTGTGTTTTCGCCCTCGCTTGCCAACCTTTTTATCGGTTGGTGGGAGCATTTAGGACAACAGTAACCTCTTCAATATGTATTTCAAAAATGTATTTCCGGTATATTGATGATCTGTTGTTTATTTGTGATAAGGAAATAGGTAATTTAGGTTTCTTTCCGGTCTTTATGAATGACAATGATTGCAACTTAAAGTACAATGAACACCTGAGTGATAAGGATATCTCTTTTGTAGATGTCCAGTTAATGGGAGCACAAGGGAGGGTGATCACATGTCTATATAGGAAACCTTTAGCAGGCAATAGCATTCTTTTAGCTCAATCTAGTCATCTAAGACACATGCTCAGAGGCATTTCAGTAGGAAAATTCTTGTGGCTTTGCCACACTTTTAGTGAAGTTACAGATTTTGAGCATGACCCCCTTTAACATATCAACGATTTGTACAGCGGGGGTATCCCAGGTGGGTCCTAGATATAGCTTATGACATTGCTAGAAACAAAAATAGATTGGAGACATTGCAAGGCACCAGAAGGTTGCATTCAAACCAAGGGGATCGACCATCATTAGTTACATCCTGTAGTTTGTAATTTCAACAAATTGTTTGCATTGTTAATATATATTTACCTATCTTATTCAGTTGTCATACCTTTTATTTTTTTCTACATGAAGGTATTAATGTCATCTCTAGGAAGGTTTGTTCATTAGGTAGTATACTTTCTCCCAGCTTTTTCATTCCTGTTCATATACAATCTACCACATGGTTGCAATGTAAAGGTAATCATAAATGTTGGACCTTTGACTGTTTTTGCTGCCCACACATACTGGATGGAGATGTGGTTCAATCCACCAGTAATGGATTATTAAAAGTACAATGAGAGGCAAAAGAAAAAGGTTTTGCCTACAGTTCTACTTGTAAAGCCTTCTTCTTCCAGTTTTTGGAGTGCACCACTAGACGTTTGAGGGACCGCTTCCATGAACACATTGGGGGCTTTAGGAATAACGAGTCTGCTAGTATTGCCTGACACTTAAACACCAATCATCTGGACAATGTCTCAATGCTTATCCTGTAAGGGACACCTGCCTGTGCATTTTTTTGTATCCATTTGTATTTTATGGGACAAAGTCTTTGTCTTTTCCTTGTATTGGGGTCAGGGTATCATTTGATTGGGGAATACAGGATTTATGCTTTTACACTTTTTGGTTTATTATTTTAACATATAGGTTAGTTAGTTAGTTAGTTAGTTAGTTAGTTGATTTACTAAAAACTGGTGTCTTGTTAATGTTTCGATTGCAGATTTTGAAGACCCACTTGCAGCTTGTATAACATATTTCCTTTTACAATTTTTCCTTGTTTTTAATTGTACAGGTTTTGTTATATGTGTGTCACATTTAGCCTTCAGGCTTGTTGTAGAATGTTTATGTGTACAGGGTTTCAGAGCCACTTACTGATTGCAGCTGATCATTTAGTATTTAAGTGAAAGTGTGAGGGGTGAACTCTTGTTATAATTAAGCACAGATTCCATGAAACCTGTTAACTGCTGTTCCCTGTCTGGAGCTGTGTTGTTGTTTTTGTTTTATATGCCACATTGTTAAATTGAAGTGCACAAGATCTATTTTGCATATCAGTGTTGCTGTCATCTTCTTCTTTCTTCCTATTGGTGGCTGTGGACCGATCTGGCACCCAGAGATACAGCATGGGGGATATTATTATTAGAGATGAGCGAAGTATTCAAAAATTCGATTCGACTGATTCGGCGAATTCGTGGAAAAATTTTGATTCGAGTCGAATATATTCGCTGTGAATTTAACTTAAAAAAGGGTGTTTCTAGGCTTCAGAGAGACTTAATATTAGTGCTGAACACTGTACCTTTAATTTAAATGCCCTTGGAGTCTGCTGGGGAAGAGAAATAATACTGTCAGGCAGTATGACATGCAGATGAGTGCCGTCGATCTTAGAATCACCGCACACTTCACTCATTTGGGCAGTCACGGGGCCAAAACCAGAGTGTGGAGCCACAGTGTGGCGGTGGAGGCAGCAGCAATGGGAGGCCATACAGCACCCTATGACAAAAATGGAAACCACCAGCAGTGTGAGGAGACCTGAAAGTGGCACATGGCAGAGTGTGGCGATAGAGACAGCAGCAATGGGAGGCCGTACAGGGACCCATGACACACTCTGGACCTGGCAGCAGCATGAGGAGGCGGTACAGGGGCCCATGGCAGATTACGGGCCTGGCAGCAGCATGAGGAGTCGGTACGGGGGCCCATGGCAGATTCCAGGCCTGGCAGCAGCAATGGGAGGCCGTACAGGGACCCATGACACAATCTGGACCTGGCAGCAGCATGGGGAGGCGGTACAGGGGCCCATGACAGATTACGGGCCTGGCAGCAGCATTTGGAGTCGGTACGGGGGCCCATGACACACTCTGGACCTGGCAGCAGCATGAGGAGGCGGTACAGGGGCGCATGACAGATTACGAGCCTGGCAGCAGCAACTTGGACAGGAGGACGTTCAGTTTCTGCACCGTCTGGTGCGTGCTCGCAAACTGTTGTCTCTTGGAAACGGATTCCAAGAAAGACTGCTGACGGAATCCGTGAAGAGGAGTAGCAGGAGAAGGAGCATCTGAAGGAGCGGAATATGCCAACAAGTGACAACAGGGGCCCATGACAGATTACGGGCCTGGCAGCAGCATGAGGAGTCGGTACGGGGGCCCATGGCAGATTAGGGGCCTGGCAGCAGCTATGGGAGGCCCGTAATCTGCCAGCACCCTATGACAAAAAATGGAACCCACCAGCAGTGTGAGGAGACCTGAAAGTGGCACATGGCAGAGTGTGGCGATGGAGACAGCAGCAATGGGAGGCCGTACAGGGACCCATGAGAGACTCTGGACCTGGCAGCAGCATGAGGAGGCGGTATAGGGGCCCATGGCAGATTAGGGGCCTGGCAGCAGCTATGGGAGGCCCGTAATCTGCCAGCACCCTATGACAAAAAATGGAATACACCAGCAGTGTGAGGAGACCTGAAAGTGGCACATGGCAGAGTGTGGCGATGGAGACAGCAGCAATGGGAGGCCGTACAGGGACCCATGAGAGACTCTGGACTTGGCAGCAGCATGAGGAGGCGGTATAGGGGCCCATGGCAGATTAGGGGCCTGGCAGCAGCTATGGGAGGCCCGTAATCTGCCAGCACCCTATGACAAAAAATGGAACACACCAGCAGTGTGAGGAGACCTGAAAGTGGCACATGTTTGGGGCATGATTCATGGCGGATTTAGTCAGTTGTGTCAGGAACTGGTGGTTTGAAATCCAGACTAATCCACGCCTGATTCATTTTCACAAACGTCAGTCTCTCCACACTTTGGGTGGACAGTCGTGTCCTCCGCGGAGTTGCAATACCTCCTGCCGCACTAAACACGCGCTCCGATGCCACGCTACTGGCCGGGCATGACAGCCTTTCAAGGGCAAATTCAGCTAGTTGGGGCCAAAGGTCAAGTTTCGTTGCCCAGTAGTCAAGGGGATTGTCTACCTCGGTTGGCAGGGTGCTGTCCAAGTAGGCCTAAGCCTGTTGTTTGAGGTCCTGCTCCAGGTCCACCTGATGCTGCTGCTGCTGCTGCTGCTGCGGCTGCGGCTGGTTAGTAGTTTCCTCACTGCGCTGGTGAAGAAAGCTACTCATCATCGACTGCAGACTGAGGCAGCCGCTGCTGGCGGAGCTGCCACTGCTCCTACCACCCCACCCCTCCCCTGCTGCCATGGCAGCGGAACGCGAGCGCACAGGGCCCACAGTGTCTGAGGATGGACGTTGGCGCAGACAGGCAGAGACCAGCTGACTACATAGGTGGTTTTTATAGTACGTTATTTTGGCCTCCCTCTCAGCAGGTGTGAAAAAGGCCACCATTTTTGAACGGTAGCGAGGGTCCAACAAGGTGGACAGCCAAAAGTCATCCCTCTGTCTGATGGTTATTATTCGGCTGTCGCTACGCAAGCAACCGAGCATGCTATGGGCCATTTGTGCCAAGGAATGCGAGGGACTCCCTGCCTCCATCTCCACAGCATACTGCCACGGTGCGTCTGGGTCCTCTGTCTCCTCCTCCTCCTCCTCTACCAGATGCTCCTGCTCCTCCACTCCTGTCAGCTGAGTGGAAAAACCACCCATTTCACTCAATAATTCCTGAGCACCAATGTCCTCCTCTACCTCCTCCTCTTCTTCCTGTCCTGCCCCCACAGGGGTCATGTGGCGTTGAGATCTGTGCGCCACGTCTACCGCACCCTGACCAGCCATTGTTAACAGCATTTGTTCCAGGACGTGCAACAGAGGAATGACGTCGTTCATCCCATAGTCCTGCCGACTCACGAATAGCGTGGCCTCCTCAAAGGGCCTGAGCAAGCGCAGGTGTCACGCATGAGCTGCCAATGGCTGACATCTAAGTTACACAGGGAGTACCTTTATCCGCTTTTAACATCAGGAAATCGGTGATGGCCTTTCGCTGTTCGTAAAGGCGGTCTAACATATGTAGGGTTGAATTCCACCTTGTTGCAACGTCACAGCATGAGGAGTCGGTACGGGGGCCCATGGCAGATTACGTGCCTGGCAGCAGCAATGGGAGGCCCGTAATCTGCCAGCACCCTATGTCAAAAAATTCAACACACCAGCAGTGTGAGGAGACCTGAAAGTGGCACATGGCAGAGTGTGGCTATGGAGACAGCAGCAATGGGAGGCCGTACAGGGACCCATGAGAGACTCTGGACTTGGCAGCAGCATGAGGAGGCGGTATAGGGGCCCATGGCAGATTAGGGGCCTGGCAGCAGCAATGGGAGGCCCGTAATCTGCCAGCACCCTATGTCAAAAAATTCTACACACCAGCAGTGTGAGGAGACCTGAAAGTGGCACATGGCAGAGTGTGGCGATGGAGACAGCAGCAATGGGAGGCCGTACAGGGACCCATGACAGACTCTGGACCTGGCAGCAGCATGAGGAGGCGGTATATAGGGGCCTATGGCAGATTAGGGGCCTGGCAGCAGCTATGGGAGGCCCGTAATCTGCCAGCACCCTATGTCAAAAAATTCAACACACCAGCAGTGTGTGAGGAGACCTGAAAGTGGCACATGGCAGAGTGTGGCGATGGAGACAGCAGCAATGGGAGGCCGTACAGGGACCCATGACAGACTCTGGACCTGGCAGCAGCATGAGGAGGCGGTATATAGGGGCCTATGGCAGATTAGGGGCCTGGCAGCAGCTATGGGAGGCCCGTAATCTGCCAGCACCCTATGTCAAAAAATTCAACACACCAGCAGTGTGTGAGGAGACCTGAGAGTGGCACATGGCAGAGTGTGGCGATGGAGACAGCAGCAATGGGAGGCCGTACAGGGACCCATGAGAGACTCTGGACCTGGCAGCAGCATGAGGAGGCGGTATATAGGGGCCTATGGCAGATTAGGGGCCTGGCAGCAGCTATAGGAGGCCCGTAATCTGCCAGCACCCTATGTCAAAAAATTCTACACACCAGCAGTGTGAGGAGACCTGAAAGTGGCACATGGCAGAGTGTGGCGATGGAGACAGCAGCAATGGGAGGCCGTACAGGGACCCATGACAGACTCTGGACCTGGCAGCAGCATGAGGAGGCGGTATATAGGGGCCTATGGCAGATTAGGGGCCTGGCAGCAGCTATGGGAGGCCCGTAATCTGCCAGCACCCTATGTCAAAAAATTCAACACACCAGCAGTGTGTGAGGAGACCTGAAAGTGGCACATGGCAGAGTGTGGCGATGGAGACAGCAGCAATGGGAGGCCGTACAGGGACCCATGAGAGACTCTGGACCTGGCAGCAGCATGAGGAGGCGGTATATAGGGGCCTATGGCAGATTAGGGGCCTGGCAGCAGCTATAGGAGGCCCGTAATCTGCCAGCACCCTATGTCAAAAAATTCTACACACCAGCAGTGTGAGGAGACCTGAAAGTGGCACATGGCAGAGTGTGGCGATGGAGACAGCAGCAATGGGAGGCCGTACAGGGACCCATGAGAGACTCTGGACCTGGCAGCAGCATGAGGAGGCGGTATATAGGGGCCTATGGCAGATTAGGGGCCTGGCAGCAGCTATAGGAGGCCCGTAATCTGCCAGCACCCTATGTCAAAAAATTCTACACACCAGCAGTGTGAGGAGACCTGAAAGTGGCACATGGCAGAGTGTGGCGATGGAGACAGCAGCAATGGGAGGCCGTACAGGGACCCATGAGAGACTCTGGACCTGGCAGCAGCATGAGGAGGCGGTATATAGGGGCCTATGGCAGATTAGGGGCCTGGCAGCAGCTATAGGAGGCCCATAATCTGCCAGCACCCTATGTCAAAAAATTCAACACACCAGCAGTGTGAGGAGACCTGAAAGTGGCACATGGCATGAGACACTGTGGACCTGGCAGCAGCATGAGGAGGCGGTATATAGGGGCCCATGGCAGATTAGGGGCCTGGCAGCAGCTATGGGAGGCCCGTAATCTGCCAGCACCCTATGTCAAAAAATTCAACACACCAGCAGTGTGTGAGGAGACCTGAAAGTGGCACATGGCAGAGTGTGGCGATGGAGACAGCAGCAATGGGAGGCCGTACAGGGACCCATGAGAGACTCTGGACCTGGCAGCAGCATGAGGAGGCGGTATATAGGGGCCTATGGCAGATTAGGGGCCTGGCAGCAGCTATAGGAGGCCCATAATCTGCCAGCACCCTATGTCAAAAAATTCTACACACCAGCAGTGTGAGGAGACCTGAAAGTGGCACATGGCAGAGTGTGGCGATGGAGACAGCAGCAATGGGAGGCCGTACAGGGACCCATGAGAGACTCTGGACCTGGCAGCAGCATGAGGAGGCGGTATATAGGGGCCTATGGCAGATTAGGGGCCTGGCAGCAGCTATAGGAGGCCCGTAATCTGCCAGCACCCTATGTCAAAAAATTCTACACACCAGCAGTGTGAGGAGACCTGAAAGTGGCACATGGCAGAGTGTGGCGATGGAGACAGCAGCAATGGGAGGCCGTACAGGGACCCATGACAGACTCTGGACCTGGCAGCAGCATGAGGAGGCGGTATATAGGGGCCTATGGCAGATTAGGGGCCTGGCAGCAGCTATAGGAGGCCCATAATCTGCCAGCACCCTATGTCAAAAAATTCTACACACCAGCAGTGTGAGGAGACCTGAAAGTGGCACATGGCAGAGTGTGGCGATGGAGACAGCAGCAATGGGAGGCCGTACAGGGACCCATGAGAGACTCTGGACCTGGCAGCAGCATGAGGAGGCGGTATATAGGGGCCTATGGCAGATTAGGGGCCTGGCAGCAGCTATAGGAGGCCCGTAATCTGCCAGCACCCTATGTCAAAAAATTCTACACACCAGCAGTGTGAGGAGACCTGAAAGTGGCACATGGCAGAGTGTGGCGATGGAGACAGCAGCAATGGGAGGCCGTACAGGGACCCATGAGAGACTCTGGACCTGGCAGCAGCATGAGGAGGCGGTATATAGGGGCCTATGGCAGATTAGGGGCCTGGCAGCAGCTATAGGAGGCCCGTAATCTGCCAGCACCCTATGTCAAAAAATTCTACACACCAGCAGTGTGAGGAGACCTGAAAGTGGCACATGGCAGAGTGTGGCGATGGAGACAGCAGCAATGGGAGGCCGTACAGGGACCCATGAGAGACTCTGGACCTGGCAGCAGCATGAGGAGGCGGTATATAGGGGCCTATGGCAGATTAGGGGCCTGGCAGCAGCTATAGGAGGCCCATAATCTGCCAGCACCCTATGTCAAAAAATTCAACACACCAGCAGTGTGAGGAGACCTGAAAGTGGCACATGGCATGAGACACTGTGGACCTGGCAGCAGCATGAGGAGGCGGTATATAGGGGCCCATGGCAGATTAGGGGCCTGGCAGCAGCTATGGGAGGCCCGTAATCTGCCAGCACCCTATGTCAAAAAATTCAACACACCAGCAGTGTGTGAGGAGACCTGAAAGTGGCACATGGCAGAGTGTGGCGATGGAGACAGCAGCAATGGGAGGCCGTACAGGGACCCATGAGAGACTCTGGACCTGGTAGCAGCATGAGGAGGCGGTATATAGGGGCCTATGGCAGATTAGGGGCCTGGCAGCAGCTATAGGAGGCCCATAATCTGCCAGCACCCTATGTCAAAAAATTCTACACACCAGCAGTGTGAGGAGACCTGAAAGTGGCACATGGCAGAGTGTGGCGATGGAGACAGCAGCAATGGGAGGCCGTACAGGAACCCATGAGAGACTCTGGACCTGGCAGCAGCATGAGGAGGCGGTATATAGGGGCCTATGGCAGATTAGGGGCCTGGCAGCAGCTATATTATTATTATTATACAGTATTTATAAAGCGCCAATAGTTCGCTCAGCGCTGTACATTACAAAGGGAGACAGAACATGTGACAGAACAATACCAATACAATGCAAAACATGAGGGGATCGAGGGCCCTGCTCTTTCGAGCTTACAATCTAGGAGGGAGGGGGTGGTGGCACAGGAGGAGATAGCTGTGGGGGATGGAGTGGTAGGAAGAGTGGAGGAGGTCGGCAAGTTAGCAGGGGGTGGGGTAGGCTTCCCTGAAGAGATGGGTTTTCAGGGTGCGCCTAAAGGAGAGGAGAGTAGGTGATAATCTGATGGGTTGGGGCAGGGAGTTCCAGAGGATGGGTGACACCCTGGAGAAGTCCTGGAGGCGGGCATGGGAGGAGGAGACCAGGGAACTAGAGAGAAGGAGGTCTTGTGAGGAGCGGAGTGTGCGTGTTGGGCGGTACTTGGATATTAGGTCAGAGATGTAGTACGGGGCAGTATGGTGGACAGCTTTGTACGTCAGCGTTAGGATTTTGAATTTGATCCGTTGCGCAATCGGAAGCCAGTGGAGGGATTGGCAGAGGGGGGTGGCGGAGACAGAGCGGTTTGAAAGGTGAATGAGTCTGGCAGCCGTGTTCAGGATGGACTGAAGAGGGGATAGCCAGCGGCGAGGCAGGCCAGTGAGGAGGGAGTTGCAGTAGTCGAGTCGTGATATGATGAGGGAGTGGATGAGCTGTTTAGTGGTTTCTGGGGTTAGGAACGTGCGGATTTTGGCGATGTTGCGGAGGTGGAGTCTGCACGAGTTTGTTAAAGATTGGACTTGGGGCTGGAAGGATAGGTTGGAGTCCAGAATGACACCCAGTACTCTGGCCTGCGGGGCGGGTTTGATGGTAGCGTTGTTGGATGTGATGGAGAAATCAATGGGGGGTGGTGTCCGGGCTGGGGGGAAGACAAGAAACTCGGTTTTGGAGAGGTTCAATTTAAGGAAGTGGAGCGACATCCAGTCTGATATGTCTCTCAGCAGGTGTGTGATTCGGGCTGAGACCAAGGGGGTGAGGTGGGGGGTTGAGAGATAGATTTGTGTGTCGTCGGCATAGAGGTGGTAGTTGAAGCCGTGAGAGTGTATGAGTTGGCCAAGGGAGGAGGTATAGATGGAGAAGAGAAGGGGCCCGAGGACAGAGCCTTGAGGGACCCCAACAGAGAGGGGGAGTGAGGGGGAGGTGGTGGCATTATAGGTAACGCTGAAGGAGCGTTGTGACAGGTAGGATGAGAGCCAGGAGAGAGCAGAATCTCTGAGGCCGAGGGAGTGTAGTTTTTTGAGGAGGAGGGGGTGGTCGACTGTGTCGAAGGCCGCAGAGAGGTCAAGGAGTAGGAGCACTGAATAGTGGCCATTAGCTTTGGCGGTTAGCAGGTCGTTGGAGAGTTTGAGTAAGGCAGTTTTGGTGGAGTGTAGGGGACGGAAGCCGGACTGTAGGGGATCGAGGAGGTTGTTGTCGTTGAGGTGAGAGCATAGGCGGGTGTAGACTAGGCGCTCGAGGAGTTTAGATGTAAATGGGAGCAGGGAGATGGGTCTGAGCTTGTTCGGGTCATTGGGGTCCAGGGAGGGCTTTTTAAGTATGGGGGTGATGTGTGCATGTTTCAGAGGGGAGGGGAAAGTGCCTGAGGAGAGGGAGAGATTGAAGATGTGGGTGAGGGAGCATAGGATGGAGGAGGAGGAAGGTCGTAGGAGTTGTGAGGGGATAGGGTCGAGGGGGCAGGTGGTGAGGCGGGCATCAGAGAGGATCTTGGAGACTTCCTCGACGGTAGTAAGGTCAAAGGTGCAGAGTGTGGGGGGAGCTTCAGTATGAGGAATGTAGGGAGGGGTGGAAGAGGAGGTCAGAGCAGTGTTGGGGCCGTGGGAGAGGGTTGATGAGGGGGTAGCTGAGTGAGGGTGAAGGGGGTTGGAGAGAGTTTGAGCAGCGACGAAATCCCTGCGGGTTAAGTTGAGGGGGAGTGGGGATAAGGGGGTAGCTGTGTGAGAGGGGACAGGTTGAGAGGGCGTGTGAGTTGCGGCAATGTCCTTGCGAATTGTGTCAATTTTGTTTTTGAAGTGATTGGCAATCTCAAGGGCAGTGAGTGAGGTGCTGGGTGGAGGTGGGGGTGGAGAGAGTAGAGAGTTGAAGGCAGAGAAGAGTCGGTGAGGATTGGAGGAGAGGGCCTTGATGAGGGTCAAGAAGTAGGCCTGTTTGGCAGCATGGAGGGAGGAGGTGTAGGTGCGGAAGGCAGATTTGTAGCGGGTGAAGGCTTGTTTGGATTTGGTTTTGCGCCATAGTCGCTCCAGGGCACGACTTTGTCGTTTGAGGGTTTTGGTGTGATCAGTCTGCCAGGGCTGGAGCGGTCGGGGTCTGATGTTGCGTGTGGTTAAAGACGCTAGTGAGTCAAGGGCTGTTGAGAGCGCGTTGTTGTAGGCGGTCAAAGCCAAGTCGGGAAAGGACAGGGGGAGGATGCGGTCGTGGAGTTGATCAGCTGCAGAGTGGAGGGAGGCAGGATTAAGGTTGCGGAGGTTACGGCTGGTAGTAGTGTGACATTTGGAGGGGTAGGCGTTGGAGGACGAGGAGATAGAGAAGGTTATCAGGTTGTGGTCAGAGAGAGGGAAGGGGGTGTTAGTGAGGTTGTGGGGAGCGCATCGGTTGGAGAAGACAAGATCAAGGATATTTCCGTCGGAGTGGGTGGTGGATTGTATGCACTGTGCAAGTGCAAAGGAGGAGGTTAGGTGGAGGAGACGGGCTGTGTCCGGGTTGTCGAGGTTGACAGGGATGTTGAAATCCCCAAGAATTATGGTGGGTAGCTCAGAGGAGAGGAAGAAGGGTAGCCAGGAGGAGAAGTCATCCAGGAAGCGGGGTATGGATCCAGGAGGCCGGTATATCACAGCAATCTTCAGGGGGGTTGGGGAGAATAGTTGGAGGCAGTGGGCCTCGAAGGAGGAGAAGGATAGGGAGGGGGGTTTGGGAGGACTCGGAAGGTGCTCTGCGGTGACAGGAGCAGACCAATCCCACCACCTTTACGACCGTTAGGCCTGGGTGAGTGGGTCCAGGTGAGACCTCCGTAGGAGAGTGCAGCAGGGGAGGTAGAATCAGTGGGCTGGATCCAGGTTTCCGTAATCGCTAAGAGGTTGAGGGAGCGGGAAACAAAGAGGTCGTGGATGGCGGTAAGCTTGTTGCACACCGAACGGGCGTTCAGGAGTGCACATGAAAACGGGGGGGAGATTTTAGGGAGCAGGGGGACAGATACTAAGTTGCGGGGGTTGCAGTAGGACGTGGAGGTGGGAAGGTGTTGAGCGGGTGAGGGAGGTGGAGGGCCAGGATTCGGGGAGATGTCCCCCGCGGCTAGGAGGAGGAGAAGGGTGAGAAAGGTGGCATGGGAGCAGGATGTGCAGGAGCGTGAGAAACTCCTAGTGGAGGTGTTGGGGTCAGTGGGAGAGAGGAGTAATAGGAGGAGGTGGTGGGTGCCATAGAGGGGTGAGGGAAGCAGTGAGGACACGATATACAAATGTTTGGGAGGGGCAGAGGGATATAGTGAATGGATTTTGGGAACGGAGGCCCGTAATCTGCCAGCACCCTATGTCAAAAAATTCTACACACCAGCAGTGTGAGGAGACCTGAAAGTGGCACATGGCAGAGTGTGGCGATGGAGACAGCAGCAATGGGAGGCCGTACAGGGACCCATGACAGACTCTGGACCTGGCAGCAGCATGAGGAGGCGGTATATAGGGGCCTATGGCAGATTAGGGGCCTGGCAGCAGCTATAGGAGGCCCGTAATCTGCCAGCACCCTATGTCAAAAAATTCTACACACCAGCAGTGTGAGGAGACCTGAAAGTGGCACATGGCAGAGTGTGGCGATGGAGACAGCAGCAATGGGAGGCCGTACAGGGACCCATGACAGACTCTGGACCTGGCAGCAGCATGAGGAGGCGGTATATAGGGGCCTATGGCAGATTAGGGGCCTGGCAGCAGCTATGGGAGGCCCGTAATCTGCCAGCACCCTATGTCAAAAAATTCAACACACCAGCAGTGTGTGAGGAGACCTGAAAGTGGCACATGGCAGAGTGTGGCGATGGAGACAGCAGCAATGGGAGGCCGTACAGGGACCCATGAGAGACTCTGGACCTGGCAGCAGCATGAGGAGGCGGTATATAGGGGCCTATGGCAGATTAGGGGCCTGGCAGCAGCTATGGGAGGCCCGTAATCTGCCAGCACCCTATGTCAAAAAATTCTACACACCAGCAGTGTGAGGAGACCTGAAAGTGGCACATGGCAGAGTGTGGCGATGGAGACAGCAGCAATGGGAGGCCGTACAGGGACCCATGAGAGACTCTGGACCTGGCAGCAGCATGAGGAGGCGGTATATAGGGGCCTATGGCAGATTAGGGGCCTGGCAGCAGCTATGGGAGGCCCGTAATCTGCCAGCACCCTATGTCAAAAAATTCTACACACCAGCAGTGTGAGGAGACCTGAAAGTGGCACATGGCAGAGTGTGGCGATGGAGACAGCAGCAATGGGAGGCCGTACAGGGACCCATGACAGACTCTGGACCTGGCAGCAGCATGAGGAGGCGGTATATAGGGGCCTATGGCAGATTAGGGGCCTGGCAGCAGCTATAGGAGGCCCGTAATCTGCCAGCACCCTATGTCAAAAAATTCTACACACCAGCAGTGTGAGGAGACCTGAAAGTGGCACATGGCATGAGACACTGTGGACCTGGCAGCAGCATGAGGAGGCGGTATATAGGGGCCCATGGCAGATTAGGGGCCTGGCAGCAGCTATGGGAGGCCCGTAATCTGCCAGCACCCTATGTCAAAAAATTCAACACACCAGCAGTGTGTGAGGAGACCTGAAAGTGGCACATGGCAGAGTGTGGCGATGGAGACAGCAGCAATGGGAGGCCGTACAGGGACCCATGAGAGACTCTGGACCTGGCAGCAGCATGAGGAGGCGGTATATAGGGGCCTATGGCAGATTAGGGGCCTGGCAGCAGCTATGGGAGGCCCGTAATCTGCCAGCACCCTATGTCAAAAAATTCTACACACCAGCAGTGTGTGAGGAGACCTGAAAGTGGCACATGGCAGAGTGTGGCGATGGAGACAGCAGCAATGGGAGGCCGTACAGGGACCCATGAGAGACTCTGGACCTGGCAGCAGCATGAGGAGGCGGTATATAGGGGCCTATGGCAGATTAGGGGCCTGGCAGCAGCTATAGGAGGCCCGTAATCTGCCAGCACCCTATGTCAAAAAATTCTACACACCAGCAGTGTGAGGAGACCTGAAAGTGGCACATGGCAGAGTGTGGCGATGGAGACAGCAGCAATGGGAGGCCGTACAGGGACCCATGACAGACTCTGGACCTGGCAGCAGCATGAGGAGGCGGTATATAGGGGCCTATGGCAGATTAGGGGCCTGGCAGCAGCTATGGGAGGCCCGTAATCTGCCAGCACCCTATGTCAAAAAATTCAACACACCAGCAGTGTGTGAGGAGACCTGAAAGTGGCACATGGCAGAGTGTGGCGATGGAGACAGCAGCAATGGGAGGCCGTACAGGGACCCATGAGAGACTCTGGACCTGGCAGCAGCATGAGGAGGCGGTATATAGGGGCCTATGGCAGATTAGGGGCCTGGCAGCAGCTATGGGAGGCCCGTAATCTGCCAGCACCCTATGTCAAAAAATTCTACACACCAGCAGTGTGAGGAGACCTGAAAGTGGCACATGGCAGAGTGTGGCGATGGAGACAGCAGCAATGGGAGGCCGTACAGGGACCCATGAGAGACTCTGGACCTGGCAGCAGCATGAGGAGGCGGTATATAGGGGCCTATGGCAGATTAGGGGCCTGGCAGCAGCTATGGGAGGTCCGTAATCTGCCAGCACCCTATGTCAAAAAATTCTACACACCAGCAGTGTGAGGAGACCTGAAAGTGGCACATGGCAGAGTGTGGCGATGGAGACAGCAGCAATGGGAGGCCGTACAGGGACCCATGACAGACTCTGGACCTGGCAGCAGCATGAGGAGGCGGTATATAGGGGCCTATGGCAGATTAGGGGCCTGGCAGCAGCTATAGGAGGCCCATAATCTGCCAGCACCCTATGTCAAAAAATTCAACACACCAGCAGTGTGAGGAGACCTGAAAGTGGCACATGGCATGAGATACTGTGGACCTGGCAGCAGCATGAGGAGGTGGTATATAGGGGCCCATGGCAGATTAGGGGCCTGGCAGCAGCTATGGGAGGCCCGTAATCTGCCAGCACCCTATGTCAAAAAATTCTACACACCAGCAGTGTGAGGAGACCTGAAAGTGACACATGGCAGAGTGTGGCGATGGAGACAGCAGCAATGGGAGGCCGTACAGGGACCCATGACAGACTCTGGACCTGGCAGCAGCATGAGGAGGCGGTATATAGGGGCCTATGGCAGATTAGGGGCCTGGCAGCAGCTATGGGAGGCCCGTAATCTGCCAGCACCCTATGTCAAAAAATTCTACACACCAGCAGTGTGTGAGGAGACCTGAAAGTGGCACATGGCAGAGTGTGGCGATGGAGACAGCAGCAATGGGAGGCCGTACAGGGACCCATGAGAGACTCTGGACCTGGCAGCAGCATGAGGAGGCGGTATATAGGGGCCTATGGCAGATTAGGGGCCTGGCAGCAGCTATAGGAGGCCCGTAATCTGCCAGCACCCTATGTCAAAAAATTCTACACACCAGCAGTGTGAGGAGACCTGAAAGTGGCACATGGCAGAGTGTGGCGATGGAGACAGCAGCAATGGGAGGCCGTACAGGGACCCATGACAGACTCTGGACCTGGCAGCAGCATGAGGAGGCGGTATATAGGGGCCTATGGCAGATTAGGGGCCTGGCAGCAGCTATGGGAGGCCCGTAATCTGCCAGCACCCTATGTCAAAAAATTCAACACACCAGCAGTGTGTGAGGAGACCTGAAAGTGGCACATGGCAGAGTGTGGCGATGGAGACAGCAGCAATGGGAGGCCGTACAGGGACCCATGAGAGACTCTGGACCTGGCAGCAGCATGAGGAGGCGGTATATAGGGGCCTATGGCAGATTAGGGGCCTGGCAGCAGCTATGGGAGGCCCGTAATCTGCCAGCACCCTATGTCAAAAAATTCTACACACCAGCAGTGTGAGGAGACCTGAAAGTGGCACATGGCAGAGTGTGGCGATGGAGACAGCAGCAATGTGAGGCCGTACAGGGACCCATGAGAGACTCTGGACCTGGCAGCAGCATGAGGAGGCGGTATATAGGGGCCTATGGCAGATTAGGGGCCTGGCAGCAGCTATGGGAGGTCCGTAATCTGCCAGCACCCTATGTCAAAAAATTCTACACACCAGCAGTGTGAGGAGACCTGAAAGTGGCACATGGCAGAGTGTGGCGATGGAGACAGCAGCAATGGGAGGCCGTACAGGGACCCATGACAGACTCTGGACCTGGCAGCAGCATGAGGAGGCGGTATATAGGGGCCTATGGCAGATTAGGGGCCTGGCAGCAGCTATAGGAGGCCCATAATCTGCCAGCACCCTATGTCAAAAAATTCAACACACCAGCAGTGTGAGGAGACCTGAAAGTGGCACATGGCATGAGATACTGTGGACCTGGCAGCAGCATGAGGAGGCGGTATATAGGGGCCCATGGCAGATTAGGGGCCTGGCAGCAGCTATGGGAGGCCCGTAATCTGCCAGCACCCTATGTCAAAAAATTCTACACACCAGCAGTGTGAGGAGACCTGAAAGTGACACATGGCAGAGTGTGGCGATGGAGACAGCAGCAATGGGAGGCCGTACAGGGACCCATGACAGACTCTGGACCTGGCAGCAGCATGAGGAGGCGGTATATAGGGGCCAATGGCAGATTAGGGGCCTGGCAGCAGCTATAGGAGGCCCGTAATCTGCCAGCACCCTATGTCAAAAAATTCTACACACCAGCAGTGTGAGGAGACCTGAAAGTGGCACATGGCAGAGTGTGGCGATGGAGACAGCAGCAATGGGAGGCCGTACAGGGACCCATGAGAGACTCTGGACCTGGCAGCAGCATGAGGAGGCGGTATATAGGGGCCTATGGCAGATTAGGGGCCTGGCAGCAGCTATAGGAGGCCCGTAATCTGCCAGCACCCTATGTCAAAAAATTCAACACACCAGCAGTGTGAGGAGACCTGAAAGTGGCACATGGCATGAGACACTGTGGACCTGGCAGCAGCATGAGGAGGCGGTATATAGGGGCCCATGGCAGATTAGGGGCCTGGCAGCAGCTATGGGAGGCCCGTAATCTGCCAGCACCCTATGTCAAAAAATTCAACACACCAGCAGTGTGTGAGGAGACCTGAAAGTGGCACATGGCAGAGTGTGGCGATGGAGACAGCAGCAATGGGAGGCCGTACAGGGACCCATGAGAGACTCTGGACCTGGCAGCAGCATGAGGAGGCGGTATATAGGGGCCTATGGCAGATTAGGGGCCTGGCAGCAGCTATGGGAGGCCCGTAATCTGCCAGCACCCTATGTCAAAAAATTCTACACACCAGCAGTGTGAGGAGACCTGAAAGTGGCACATGGCAGAGTGTGGCGATGGAGACAGCAGCAATGGGAGGCCGTACAGGGACCCATGAGAGACTCTGGACCTGGCAGCAGCATGAGGAGGCGGTATATAGGGGCCTATGGCAGATTAGGGGCCTGGCAGCAGCTATGGGAGGCCCGTAATCTGCCAGCACCCTATGTCAAAAAATTCTACACACCAGCAGTGTGAGGAGACCTGAAAGTGGCACATGGCAGAGTGTGGCGATGGAGACAGCAGCAATGGGAGGCCGTACAGGGACCCATGACAGACTCTGGACCTGGCAGCAGCATGAGGAGGCGGTATATAGGGGCCTATGGCAGATTAGGGGCCTGGCAGCAGCTATGGGAGGCCCGTAATCTGCCAGCACCCTATGTCAAAAAATTCAACACACCAGCAGTGTGTGAGGAGACCTGAAAGTGGCACATGGCAGAGTGTGGCGATGCAGACAGCAGCAATGGGAGGTCTCCCATTGTCCCAACATGGCCCAAATAGTCCCAACATGGGCCCCCTGGCCACGCTTGACTTTCTGGCCACATAGTCGACATACGGCTACGTTTACTTCCTCGGGCGGCTTGACAAAAAATTGCCACACCGCCGAGTAGGAAACTTTGCCCCCGATACTCCTCACTGGCTGACTGCTGCTTCCTCCGTGCACACCGGCACCACTACTGGCCGTGGTGGTAGGCTGCAGTGGAGCTGGTGCTCTACTCCGTGGCCGTTTGGCTCCACTGACACTGCTTCCACTGACACTGCTGCGACCCTGCTGCTGTCTCCTGGGCAACCCACCGACTGTTTCGCTCACTGCCAAGCTGCCACCCTCTTCTCCTGATGATGCGGAAGAAATTGCCTGATGACGACGAGGCTGCCAAGTGCGATCAACCTCCTCATCATCAAGTAGGGTCTCCGCCTCACTACTAGCCCCCTCGGCTGCGTCTGGGTCAGGAGACAGACCTGTCTCTAGACCGGCTACCGGGCCACTCTCCTAGCCACTACTTCTTCGCCTAGCTGCTGAAAAGGCGGATGTCTCCCCCCCCGTTCCTGACCGCCCTCTGTTAGCTCTTCCTCACTGTACAGTGGGGCTGAGCCCACAGCATGCGATACTTCGCTTGGTGAGGGAACACCAAAGGACAGGGGCAGGTAGAGGACACGTGATTTCAGTGGGCTTGGTCCCGGGCCATGCCAACTAACGGTTGTGTCTGACGTACCCACCGACCGTTGGCTGTAGGTGTCAGAGGTGACCTGGGAAGAGGAAGACGACCGAGCCAACCAATCGATGACGGCAGGGTTGTCGGTGGAGACACGACCGCTGGATGACACCGGGAGCACTGGCCTCTGGCTGCGAATAGTGCTGCCTCGACCCCTTCCTCTGCTGCCACGTCTGCTCGCTCCTAAAACATTGCCTCCTCTGCCACTCCTCTGCATGTTGTCTGACATACTCTTTAATTAAACGATTATGTGTCCCTGAGTAACAATTCTGTGTCCCTGAGTAACAATTCTGTGTCTGTGCGAGTAACAATTCTGTGGCCCTAAGTAACAGTTCTGTGGCCCTCAGTAACAATTCTGTGTCCCTGATTAATGTTTCTGTGGCCCCAAGTAACAGTTCTGTGGCCCTCAGTAACAATTCTGTGTCTGTGCGAGTAACAATTCTGTGTCTGTGCGAGAAACAATTCTGTGGCCCTAAGTAACAGTTCTGTGGCCCTCAGTAACAGTTCTGTTTCCCTGAGTAACAATTCTGTGTCTGTGCGAGTAAGAATTCTGTGTCTGTGCGAGAAACAATTCTGTGGCCCTAAGTAACAGTTCTGTGGCCCTCAGTAACAGTTCTGTTTCCCTGAGTAACAATTCTGTGTCTGTGCGAGTAAGAATTCTGTGTCTGTGTGAGTAACAATTCTGTGGCCCTAAGTAACAGTTCTGTGGCCCTCAGTAACAGTTCTGTGTCCCTGAGTAACAATTCTGTGTCTGTGCGAGTAACAATTCTGTCTGTGCGAGTAACAATTCTGTGGCCCTAAGTAACGGTTCTGTGGCCCTCAGTAACAGTTCTGTGTCCCTGTGTAACAATTCTGTGTCTGTGCGAGTAACAATTCTGTGGCCCTAAGTAACAGTTCTGTGGCCCTCAGTAACAATTCTGTGTCCCTGATTAACGTTTCTGTGGCCCCAAGTAACAGTTCTGTGGCCCTCAGTAACAATTCTGTGTCTGTGCGAGTAACAATTCTGTGTTTGTGCGAGTAACAATTCTGTGTCTGTGCGAGTAACAATTCTGTGGCCCTAAGTAACGGTTCTGTGGCCCTCAGTAACAGTTCTGTGTCCCTGTGTAACAATTCTGTGTCTGTGCGAGTAACAATTCTGTGGCCCTAAGTAACAGTTCTGTGGTCCTCAGTAACAATTCTGTGTCTGTGCGAGTAACAATTCTGTGTCTGTGCGAGTAACAATTCTGTGGCCCTAAGTAACAGTTCTGTGGCCCTCAGTAACAATTCTGTGTCTGTCCCTGAGTAACAATTCTGTGGCCCTAAGTAAAGTTTCTGTGGCCCTAAGTAACAATTCTCTGGCACTCAGTAACAATTCTGTCTGTCCCTGAGTAAAAATTCTGTGGCCCTAATTAAAGTTTCTGTGGCCCTAAGTAACAATTCTCTGGCACTCAGTAACAATTCTGTCTGTCCCTGAGTAACAATTCTCTGGCACTCCGTAACAATTCTGTCTGTCCCTGAGTAACAATTCTCTGGCACTCAGTAACAATTCTGTCTGTCCCTGAGTAAAAATTCTGTGGCCCTAAGTAAAGTTTCTGTGGCCCTGAGTAACAATTCTCTGGCACTCAGTAACAATTCTGTCTGTCCCTGAGTAACAATTCTCTGGCACTCAGTAACAATTCTGTCTGTCCCTGAGTAAAAATTCTGTGGCCCTAAGTAAAGTTTCTGTGGCCCTGAGTAACAATTCTCTGGCACTCCGTAACAATTCTGTCTGTCCCTGAGTATGAATTCTGTGGCCCTAACTAGCGTTTCTTTGTCCCTAAGTAACAGTTCTGTGTCCCTGAGTAACAATTCTGTGGCCCTAATAACGTTTCTGTGGCCCTAAGTAACAATTATCTGGCACTCAGTAACAATTCTGTCTGTCCCTGAGTAACAATTCTCTGGCACTCAGTAACAATTCTGTCTGTCCCTGAGTAAAAATTCTGTGGCCCTAAGTAAAGTTTCTGTGGCCGTGAGTAACAATTCTCTGGCACTCCGTAACAATTCTGTCTGTCCCTGAGTAACAATTCTCTGGCACTCAGTAACAATTCTGTCTGTCCCTGAGTAAAAATTCTGTGGCCCTAAGTAAAGTTTCTGTGGCCCTGAGTAACAATTCTCTGGCACTCCGTAACAATTCTGTCTGTCCCTGAGTAACAATTCTCTGGCACTCAGTAACAATTCTGTCTGTCCCTGAGTAAAAATTCTGTGGCCCTAATTAAAGTTTCTGTGGCCCTAAGTAACAATTCTCTGGCACTCAGTAACAATTCTGTCTGTCCCTGAGTAACAATTCTCTGGCACTCCGTAACAATTCTGTCTGTCCCTGAGTAACAATTCTCTGGCACTCAGTAACAATTCTGTCTGTCCCTGAGTAAAAATTCTGTGGCCCTAAGTAAAGTTTCTGTGGCCCTGAGTAACAATTCTCTGGCACTCAGTAACAATTCTGTCTGTCCCTGAGTAACAATTCTCTGGCACTCAGTAACAATTCTGTCTGTCCCTGAGTAAAAATTCTGTGGCCCTAAGTAAAGTTTCTGTGGCCCTGAGTAACAATTCTCTGGCACTCCGTAACAATTCTGTCTGTCCCTGAGTATGAATTCTGTGGCCCTAACTAGCGTTTCTTTGTCCCTAAGTAACAGTTCTGTGGCCCTGAGTAACAATTCTGTGTCTGTGCGAGTAACAATTCTGTGGCCCTAAGTAACAGTTCTGTGGCCCTCAGTAACAGTTCTGTGTCTGTGCGAGTAACAATTCTGTGTCTGTGCGAGTAACAATTCTGTGGCCCTAAGTAAAGTTTCTGTGGCCCTCAGTAACAGTTCTGTGTCTGTGCGAGTAACAATTCTGTGTCTGTGCGAGTAACAATTCTGTGGCCCTAAGTAAAGTTTCTGTGGCCCTAAGTAACAATTCTCTGGCACTCAGTAACAATTCTGTCTGTCCCTGAGTAACAATTCTCTGGCACTCAGTAACAATTCTGTCTGTCCCTGAGTAAAAATTCTGTGGCCCTAAGTAAAGTTTCTGTGGCCCTGAGTAACAATTCTCTGGCACTCCGTAACAATTCTGTCTGTCCCTGAGTAACAATTCTCTGGCACTCAGTAACAATTCTGTCTGTCCCTGAGTAAAAATTCTGTGGCCCTAAGTAAAGTTTCTGTGGCCCTGAGTAACAATTCTCTGGCACTCCGTAACAATTCTGTCTGTCCCTGAGTATGAATTCTGTGGCCCTAACTAGCATTTCTTTGTCCCTAAGTAACAGTTCTGTGGCCCTGAGTAACAATTCTGTGTCTGTGCGAGTAACAATTCTGTGGCCCTAAGTAACAGTTCTGTGGCCCTCAGTAACAGTTCTGTGTCTGTGCGAGTAACAATTCTGTGTCTGTGCGAGTAACAATTCTGTGGCCCTAAGTAACAGTTCTGTGGCCTTCAGTAACAATTCTGTGTCTGTGCGAGTAACAATTCTGTGTCTGTGCGAGTAACAATTCTGTGGCCCTAAGTAAAGTTTCTGTGGCCCTAAGTAACAATTCTCTGGCACTCAGTAACAATTCTGTCTGTCCCTGAGTAACAATTCTCTGGCACTCAGTAACAATTCTGTCTGTCCCTGAGTAAAAATTCTGTGGCCCTAAGTAAAGTTTCTGGGGCCCTGAGTAACAATTCTCTGGCACTCAGTAACAATTCTGTCTGTCCCTGAGTAACAATTCTCTGGCACTCAGTAACAATTCTGTCTGTCCCTGAGTAAAAATTCTGTGGCCCTAAGTAAAGTTTCTGTGGCCCTAAGTAACAATTCTCTGGCACTCAGTAACAATTCTGTCTGTCCCTGAGTAACAATTCTCTGGCACTCAGTAACAATTCTGTCTGTCCCTGAGTAAAAATTCTGTGGCCCTAATTAAAGTTTCTGTGGCCCTAAGTAACAATTCTCTGGCACTCAGTAACAATTCTGTCTGTCCCTGAGTAACAATTCTCTGGCACTCAGTAACAATTCTGTCTGTCCCTGAGTAAAAATTCTGTGGCCCTAATAACGTTTCTGTGGCCCTAAGTAACAATTCTCTGGCACTGAGTAACAATTCTGTCTGTCCCTGAGTATGAATTCTGTGGCCCTAACTAGCGTTTCTTTGTCCCTAAATAACGATTCTGTGGCCCTCATTAACAAGTCTGTGTCCCTGAGTAATGGTTCTCTGTCCCTAAGTAACTTTTCTCTGTCCCCAATTATCGTTTCTGTGGCCCTAACTCTGTCCCTGTCCCTAGTACAGAGCGGTCTGCCTCTGTTCAATAACTGCAGGCAAATGAAGAATTCCAAAATGGCCGCTATTTATAGCTCGACCATTACACAGTGCTGGCTGGCTGGCTGCTGATTGGCTGATGCGATCACATGTAGTTGAGGAATGCATTATGGGTCAGCGCGCCTTGTCTGCGCGCCTTCCCAGACATCCCCGCTCCGTCGCCGCACATGTCAGCCGCCATTTTCTGAAAAATTTCGATTCGCGCGTCCGAATTAGGCTATTTTTCGGATTCGGCACGAATCGAAATTTTTCCGATATTCGACTCGAATTCCACTTCGGATACTTCGATTCGCTCATCTCTAATTATTATTATTATTATATAGGATTTATATAGCACCAACAGTTTGCTCAGCGCTTTACAATATAACGGGAGACAATACAGTAACAATACAGTTCAATACAAGAGGGATTTGAGGGCCCTGCTCCTTGGAGCTTACAATCTAGGAGGGAGGGGCTAGTGGTACAAAAGGTAGTAACTGTGGGGGATGGACTGGTTGGAAGAGTAGAAGATTCCAGTATAGCTGAGGGCAAAATAGGGTTCCATGAAGAGATAGGTTTTCAGAGATCGCCTAAAAGTGAGCAGAGTAGGCGATAGTCTGATAAATTGGGGTAGAGAGTTCCAGAGGATGGGGGAAGCTCTGGAGAAGTCCTGGAGATGAGCATGAAAGGAGGAGACAAGGGAGCTAGAGAGTAGAAGGTCTTGCGAGGAGCGGAGATTACGGTTTGGGTGATATTTAGAGACAAGATCGGTGATGTAATTTGGGGCAGAGGTATAAATGGCGTTATATGTTATTGTTAGTGTTTTGAATTTTATCCGTTGGGCAATGGGAAGCCAGTGGAGGGATTGGCAGAGAGGGGTGGCAGATACAGAACGATTAGTAAGGTGGATGAGTCTGGCAGCAGCATTCATGATAGACTGAAGAGGGGATAGCCTGCGATGAGGTAGGCCAATGAGGAGGGAATTACAATAGTCAAGGCGAGATATAACAAGGGAGTGAATAAGTTGCTTAGTGGTTTCCGAGGTTAGGAACGGTCGTATCTTGGAGATGTTGCGGAGGTGAAGTCTACATGATTTGGACAGTGATTGCATTTGGGGCTGAAAGGACAGATGGGAGTCTAGGATTACACCTAGTACCCTGGCATGAGGGGAGAGACTGATGATTGTGTTATTGATCTTGATGGAGAAGTCAGGGGAGAGGGCACGGGATGGAGGGAATACTAAGAGCTCAGTTTTGGAAAGATTGAGTTTGAGGAGTGGAGTGACATCCATGCCTATATGTCACTTAGTAGATTAGTAATGCGAGTGGAGACTGAAGGGGTGAAGTGAGGGGTGGAAAGATAAATTTGTGTGTCATCAGCATAGAGATGGTACTTAAAGCCGTGGGAGTTTATCAAGTGACCAAGGGAGGAGGTGTAGATGGAGAGCAGAAGGGGTCCAAGGACAGAACCTTGAGGGACCCCTACAGAAAGAGGGAGTGAAGAGGAAGAGGCAGCGTTATAGTTAATACTGAAGGAGCGCTGCGATAGGTAGGAGGAGAACCAGGAGAGAGCAGAGTCTATGAGGCCAAGAGAGTGGAGTTTTTTGAAGAGGAGGGGATGGTCAACCGTATCAAAAGCCACGGAGAGGTCAAGTAGTAAGAGTACGGAGTAGTGGCCATTGGTTTTAGCAGTTAGTAGATTATTAGTGAGTTTTAGTAGGGCAGTTTCAGTGGAGTGTAGAGAGCGAAAGCCAGACTGTAAAGGGTCAAGAAGGTTGTTGTCGGTGAGGTGGGAGTTCAGGCGATTGTAGACTAAGCGTTCTAGGAGTCTAGAGGTAAATGGCAGCAGGGAGATGGGTCTTAAGTTGTTCAGGTTGGTGGGGTCCAGGGAGGGCTTTTTAAGTATGGGAGTGATGTGCGCATGCTTTAGAGGAGAGGGGAAGGCACCAGTAGAGAGGGAAAGGTTGAAGATGTGAGTGAGGGAGCATAGGATGGAAGAAGAGGATGACCGTAGTAGTTGTGAGGGGACAGGATCCAGGGGGCAGGTAGTGAGACGGGCTTCTGATAAAACCTTAGTGACCTCTTCGGTAGTAGCCTAGGTCAAAAGAGGAAAGTGTTGAGGGAGGTTTAGTATAAGGTATGCTAAGTGGGATGGATGTCTGTACAGTGGCAATGCCCTACGAATTGCGTCAATCTTGTTTTTGAAATTATTTGCAATCTCGTGAGCAGTGAGTGAGGTACTGGGTGGAGGTGGAGAAAGTAGAGAGTTAAAAGTAGAGAAGAGACGACGAGGACTGGATGGGAAGGTATTGATAAGAGTGACAAAGTAGGCTTGTTTGGCAGCACGAAGGGAGGAATTGTATGTTAAGAAAGCAGATTTATATTTATATCAGGTAAATGCTTGGTGGGATTTAGTTTTACGCCACAATCGCTCCAGTGCATGACTTTGTCGTTTAAGATTTCTGATGTGGTCAGTCTGCCAAGGTTGTAATGGTTGGGGCCTGATGCTTTGTGTTGTTAGAGGAGCAAGCGAGTCTAATGCGGATGAAAGCGAACTGTTATAGACAGCAGTGGCCAGGTCAGGGCAGGACAGGGGAGAGATTCTGTCATAGGATTGGTCAGTTGCAGAGTGGAAAGGAGAAGGGTTCAAGTTGTGAAGGTTTCTGCGGGTAATTGTTTGCTGCTTGGAGGGATATGTGTTTGAAGATGAGGAGATTGTGAAGGTGATGAGATTGTGATCAGAGAGAGGAAAGGGGGTGTTTGTGAGTGTCAGGAATGGACTCGCCAATGGTGGTGGGACTCACCTGCCTTGTGGGCTGCAGTACCAGGGCTGGCCAGTGGGTGCTCTCAGCAAACAGAAGCTCACTCCTGCAATCAAGCCATCACCTGAGGCTGATTGCAGGAGGTGTATTTAAGGAATGGTCAGGCCTGCAGTCAGGGCCTTGGTGTATTGTTCCCATGAGCCCCTGTACCTGCATCCTGTCTGCTTCCTGCCTGATCCTGACTCTTCTTGATCCTGACTCTGCTTGAACTCTGCCTGCACCAATCTCGGCTACTCCTGACCAATATTCTGCCTACTCCTTGTACCTTGTCGGCCCGTTAGCTACCGATCCGGCCCGCCTGACTACGTTGTGCTCTATATATAAATATATATATCAGTTAAGGTTTGGGTTTGTTGCACCTTGTTGTATGTATTTGTGTTAGCTTTGGGTTTGGTTTGTTGTACTGCGTTTATGTTTGTGTTGCCCTTAATAAATTATATTGTTTTACACGCTATACCTGAAGTCTGTGTTTCCCTGTGTCGGTCCACAAACCTCTGGTCTTACCTGGAGCCCTGACATTACACCAAGGCCAGTCCTGACCAGAAGTGGCTGCACAGGGAAGCCATCTTGGCTTGTTGTTGGGAAAGATGCATCCTGAGGAGGTTGTGTACTTGTATCTGCTAGTCTTAGATGACAGAGATTATGCCTATCAGACTCTGAAGGAGTATGCCAGGGATCAGCTGCTAGAATGCATAGGGATCGCTCATTTCCTAGTAGATCAGGGCACGGAGTTCTCGGAGGTGTAACCATTGATTCAGGTTTGTGTGGAGTTGGCTTCATCTAGTACCCCTGAAAGCAGGGATGACTTTTTGCCGCCATTTAGTGCAGACCAAGTAGAGTCACTGGTATGGTTATTGGAGGATGATGCGGATTACTTCTTGGAGCATTATTCAGCATGTTCACAACAGGTGCTAGTGGATTGTATAAACGCAGTGCAGTCTTTGGTCAGACAGGCTTTGTGTAAGCTGAGCTTTGTTCAACCAGTACTGCAGACATGGTCAGATTTGTTACACCCAGTCTCAGTCAGCTTGCAACAACCCAGTCCTGCTTCTAATCATTCCTCTGCTCAAAGCTCTCTTCCTCCATTTCCCACAGCACCCCCAGTGACAGCCCAGTATACCCTGCTATCTACCACATGTCAGTCCCCTGTTCCCACTCGCTGCACCTATCCTGCCTTTAACCCTGTAAAGAAGTCATCTGTAGAAGCTGCTCCCTCCATTTACAGACCTGCGTTTACTTACAGTGCTCCAGTAACTAAAACCAAGAAGAAGCGAAAATTCTTTCCAACCAGTACCATCGTGCCAGTATCCAAACCGGTCAGCCGGCACTCTGAGAACCCGCCTTCTGTTATCCAGCCTGGTGCCCCGGTGCCCGCTGTTCAGCCTGATGCCCAGATGCCTGATGACCCAGTGTACGCTACCCAGCCTTATGATCCTACCCGGCCTGATGATCCTACCCGGCCTGACGATCCTACCCGGCCTGACGATCCTACCCGGCCTGACGATCCTACCCAGCCTGACGACCCGATCCAGCCTGACGACCCGATCCAGCCTGACGACCCGATCCAGCCTACCGCACCGGTGCCCGCGGTCCAGCCTGATGCCCTGGTGCCCACAGTCCAGCCTGACGCCCCGGTGCCCGCGGTCCAGCCTGACGCCCCGGTGCCCGCTGTCTTGTCTGTCCTATCTGTGTCGGTCCACACACCTCTGGTCTTACCTGGAGCCTTGACAGTGAGGTTGTAGGGAGTGCAAAGACGGGAGAAAACCAGGTCTAATGTATTCCCATCAGAGTGAGTGAAGGACTGTATACACTGTGCTAATGCAAAATATGAAGTTATGTTGAAGAGTTGGGATGTAGCCGGGTTGTTGACATTAATATGGATGTTAAAATCTCAGAGAATGATAGTGGGTAGTTCAGAGGAGAGAAAGTAGGGTAGCCAGGAGGGGAAATCATCAAGAAAGCGGGACACAGGTCCAGGAGACCGATAGATCACTGCAATTCTCAGAGAAATGGGAGAAAACAGCCAGATGCAGTGAGTCTCGAAAGAAGAGAAGGATAGAGATGGAATGTTAGGGAGGACCTGAAAGGTGCTCAATGGGGATAGAAACAAACCAACCCCACCACCTTCCGACCACTGGGTCTGGGTGAGTGGGTCCAGATGAGGCCTCCATAGGAAAGTGCTGCGGGGGAAGCAGAATCTGCTGCTTGGAGCCAAGTGTCTGTAATTGCTAGTGGGTTAAGGGAGCGGGAGACAAAAAGGTCATGGACAGAGGTGAGCTTATTACAGACAGAGTGGGCATTCCAGAGCGCACATGAAAAAGGGAGGGTGGTTTTTGGGAGCATGGGGACTGATATTAGATTGAAAGGATTGCGGCTATTCCCGGAAGAAAGAGGATGCCTGGTGTGGGGGTGAAATCATGGAGGACCAGAGTTTGGGGAGATATCCCCAGAGGTTAGGAGAAGAAGAAGGGTGAGGAAAGTAACATGGGAGCAGGATTATTCAAGAGCACACATACCTTCCAGTCTTGGTGTTTGGGTCAGCAGGAGAGTGAAGTATCAGCAGGAGGTGATGAGAGCAGTAGTAGGGAGATGGTAGCAGTGAGGGTGAGATGTACAAGTTTTGGGGTGGAGCAGAGGGATAAAGAAGTGAGGTAGACATCCAGTGAGCCTACTTAGAGCGGTGTGCACCCAGTTCTTCTCCTAGACCGAGACATGTGTTGTTTGGCTTCTGTGCTCACCTATCAGCAATTGCTTGCTATTCTGTAGGTATATATTTCCTTCCCTTCCATCACTTCCTGGCCTGCCTCCCAGTTTGCTTGTCTATATAAGACATGTTCAGTGTATCTTGCATTGCCTGAGCAACTCTCCAGTTCTCTGAGCTCCTGTTTGCTTACTATTATGTGTACCTGTAGGGGAGGTGCCCCTAAGCAGTGACTACACTCCGCACGGCTCACATGGACGGCCGGCGGCCATCCTGGTTTTTTCAGATGTAAGTCTATTTGTCTTTCATGTCCAATACTTTATAATAAACTACTACACTATTGGAGACTTCCCTCTTGGGCTTGTTTTTCCTGTGAGTCTCCCCTCTCTTAAGGTGATTTCTGCTGACCTAGCACATGATAATGTGTATGATTCCCCCTGGTGGCTGAAGACTGAATATCTGGAGATTGGTTACCCTCCTCTGATGTGTGTTACCTGGATGTTGCTGGCCTGATGACCCTTTGCACTGCAGTGTTCCAGATCCAGATGACCAGGAGTTGGTCTTAATATACCCCAAAGCGCAAGAGATTGCGCTATCTGGTTAGTGTAATCCACATCCATTCTCACAGCGACAGGAGTCACGGATTTTTCACCATGCATTACTACCATTGGATAGATTGACTTTGTCACTCATATCACTATATGCACCTTTGACGTTTTATACATGAGATTGCTTTATAATATTGTTTTCAGCGCCTTTGAGCGCTGTTCACACTTGGTTTGTTTTTATTGTCATTATTTTTATATATTTTATTGATGCTTTTAGCGCTGCATATATTTATGTTTATAGATTATGTGTACCTGTGTCTGACTACCTGTGTACCAATCCTGGTTTCATCTACCATCTATACTTGCCTGCCACCTGCCCTGACCTTGACTTATTTCCTGGTTTTCCTTTACTCTTCTGCCCTTTGTACTCTGCATATGCAAGTGTTTTCCGCTTCCTTAGCTGGGTGTACCTGGATGCCCCGACCTGGTTGCAGCTTGCTGCAAGTCCATCCCCACCTTCAGGGGCCCTGGTGAAGAAGCAGGATGGGGATTAGACTCCACACCCTGGGGAACCCCGAGTTGGTGATCTACAAGGGCTCACTAACACAGACTCCTAACAGGCACAGTAAACTCAAGGAGAGAGGCGTAGGGTACAGGAAGCCCACAAAATGCAACTTTTTTGGCTTCTAATCACAGTCAGTACAGAGATAATGGTATTTAAGCCAAAACCAGCAACCTGTACTCTTTAGACTGTAAAACACCACCATGTAGCACAAGTACCTTTTAGAATGAGCAGCTCTGACTTTCTGCAATGTCTACCAGCAGAAACTCAGCTCTTCCAGAAACTCTTCAGCAGCAACATTTCTCCTCAGGATGTCCCATGCAGACAGCCATATTACTGTTTCACTCCATCTGGATATATCTTCCAGCAAGACAGCATAGATTCTCTAGCGCCCAGGCTCAGATCCCCCTTTCAGCAAGAACCTTCCCCAGGTAGCAGGCCTCAGAGCCACAGACCTCCAGCACAGCCTCCTCTCCTGGCAATGGCCCAGGGACAAAGACTCTTCATTAAGATCATATTAAATTTTTATGTCCTTCCCCAACTTGCATCATTGGCAGAACACCTCCTAGTGATTATCCAGGGAGACATAAATATTCATAACTCAGTAATTTAGCTTTTTGTTGCTCTATCTTCTAGGACACTCCTCTGCAATAGGCAGAAGCAAGCAATATCCTGAAATGAAGGGAAAAAGCAGAAACAATATCTATTAGAAATACAGCCTAGCTTCCCACCACATTTGGCCTCTTTAGCTTAAGGCAGGATCCCTACACACATACTTGCAGCCACCAAGGATTAAAAAACAGACTCTCTTTTTGGAAGTAAGACAGAAGACCCTGGCTGGCAGTTCTAGCTTGGAAACCAGCCCCACATAAAATACTTTACAAGGGCTAGTCCTTTTTGAATGTAAACCACATGCAACGATTGCAAAAGCCACCACTGGGAAGATTTTTCTCTCAAGACTGATGCCTAATAAAGCAGAGAAAACCCCAATTTAGAAGACAAACTTAGGACTGTAGAAAACATTCATGGTCCTATAAACCCAGTAAAGAGTACAGGAGAAGATCAAGTTGATCTCAGATGTCTTCAAAATGCCAGATGGGAGCTCATGTACTCTTTTTCAGGCATGTCTGGACAGATGCAATATAAGCTTCCTGGGTATGTTCTACAGACTAAAGGGCTCACTACTGGCAGTTTCGCAGACCACTTTGGCACGAGCTTGTACGCACAAAAATGCCTTCTTCCATGGATAATAGTCCTTCTACACAACGTCTATGATTTTAAAATTCAGAATGCAGTGGAAGAGATACCAAAAGAAAGAAAAGTTCAAAGGCATGTACACAACCAGTATTCATGTGGAATAAAAAAAAGAAATTGGAGACTCAATATTTGTCTGAAGTTACTAAACAATATTATTTGGAAGGAGTATTAAAAAATTGAATCTCTGTTTTAACCAAGCAAGTAGCCAGGTTAGTTAAAAGATGTATATTTCAGATAGTCAGAGCAATTAAAGATTTAAAATTGAACAAATTTCCAGGACTAGACGGTCCCTCCAACAGAGATTATAAAAAATTATCAGATATTACCAGATACATTTAACTTAAGATTTTAATCACTTATGAGAAGGGGGGAATGTCCTGACAGGATAAAATAAGGCCTTGTCTGTGTTAGACCCAAGCCAGGTAAGGATTCCACTGACATTACTAACTATAGGCCAATATCCCTGATCAGTTGTGATCTTAAAATACTTACTAAAGTTCTTGCATTACAGCTGAATTAATTTATAGGTGCTTATATACATAATGATCAATCAGGTTTTATCTGACACCAGCAAACTTCAGGTCAAATTCGTAGATCTGCAGACTTAATCTCTGCAGTCCAGTCATGCTGGGACTTTCCATTGCACAAAAGAGTGATAATGCTCTTATCATTGGATTTCCATAAAGCATTTAATAGTTTTTCTTGGAATATATGTTCTATTTCTTGGAGACAATGGGGTTTTGTACCTACTGTATATCTTACACACATTGAATGCTCTGTATTGTAATCCTTTCTGCCCAAGTATCTATAAAAGGCTGCAAATCTTCTTTAATAGCTATAAAAAAGGAGAACCCGGCAGGGCATTTATTGTTTGCTATTGCCCTGGAGCCCCTCACCATTGCTATACCGTCAGACACTAATATAAAGGGGATCGTTTGTGGTCAACAGGAGCACAAATACGCTGTCTTTTCTGATGATGTTAATATGTATGTTTCATCCCCTCTTTTGTTATAATTTAGGATTGCCGACTGTATGGAAAGTTGGTGTCAGTTGCTGCACATAACTCCTTTGAATGTTCTGTTTACTAATGATTTGGCACTTCTATTAGGATAACCCTATGGATATTTTGTATGTGGAGCCGGCATCTTTGGTAGTTACGTCTGTAACCCTAGGTGTAATCTGCATTATGAATTTGCATTCCTACTCATTATGTTTATCCATTCTTATTAAACATATTGTCTATCTCCCTTCTGGGCTAACCACATCCCCTCACATGTTCACCAAAGCATTGCTGGAGGTAGTAGATCTCCTCAGACTAAAGAGTATAAGGTTTCATCTCTACCTGGACAAAGTACTAGTCCTTTTCCAAGTGAGGGATGTTTTACTTCATCAGAGAACAATGTTCTCAAGCAGACCATGGAGAAACTCTTATTGCGCCGTTCCAAGCTTAAAATAAAAAGAAGTCACCCCGTTGGCATAAGGAAAGGAGGGAGCAGCATCCCCAAACAATTCCAGCAATCCTGACCATGCCCTCTGATGTGTTTCACCCCGTCCACGGGGTATTGCTCACAGAGGCGACCAAGCCTCGGTGGGCAGAATGAAACACGTCAGGGGCATGGCCAGGGCAGAGGCTGAGGCCATCCTATACATCTGACTCCTTACATCAGTCTGAGTGGCGTCCATCCCTTCACTACACCGGAATTGTTCTTAAGCAGTTAATAAAGTTTATAAGGTTAGTGAACTATGAAATACCTCCAGGTCCCTTAGCTATCTGGAAGCAGTGTTCAACACTGAAGACATTGTAGGTCTTCCAGATGAAAAGATTCCATGTAAACAGCAGTAGCTGTTTTGGCCCTGACCAGGATCCATCTTGTCAGCATTACAATGTTTGCAAATACATTGTGAACCTTGATATCTGCAGTCTCAATAATAAAATGGGTGCAGTGGCACATGTACCCTTTCCAATATACAGTAGGTTTCTAGCCCAGAAGGACCATCAAGATATACATACTCGCTTCCAAATAACCTGAAGATGAGAGATTCCTTGCACTGGTTGCTCCAAAAGGAGGATTTTTGCAATCCCTACTCTATATATTCCCACCCCCTGGGTCACAGAGACCATGATCTCCCATGTGTTAGAGATCTGAGGAATATATCAGGCTCTCAAAACCTTCCAAGTCCAAGAGATGTTAGCTGCTATGCTTAGACAATACAACAGCTGTTTCTTACCTAGAGAGACAAAGAGAACAAGGACCAAAAAAACTACTGATGGTTACGTGGTTAATAGGGTCTTGTGCTCCCATTTTTTTAAATAATTTTTGTAATAAGAGCATCTAAAAATTTAGGGGTTTGGGTTTTTCCAATGTTGAAAGGTCTTTAACTAACCTTATGAAAAAATTGCTAGCAGGCACTAAAAAGTATTTTTTGAGCTTTGTATAAGAGCTAAAAATTCAGAGTGCTTCGATGCTTACTGGAGACCAACAGTTAGTTTTTTAAAATATAACTAAAGGCAAAACGTCTTCTTTTTTTTTTTAGTTTTGGATAAGGTGGAGAGGGATTGGAGCACCTATTAGGTTTTTATTGCTGTCTGTGGCTCCGATGAGGAAAATTCATCCTCTCGATTTGTCTTGTTTACCATTGAAAGTGAAAGTAAAAGAAAATTCCAAATTTTGAGTTGTCTCCATGAAAGTAATAAAGGGGAAATCTTCCAAAGGGGACACTAGTTCTGATGAATGGGAGTCCCCAAGGAATTCCCTTAATTTGCAGGGATTTCCTCTCACTTCCTGTTTGGCTATGGGACAGGAAGTGAAGGAAAATCTCTGCAATGGGACACAGATGGCAAAAAAAAAATCTGACAGGGGTTATAACCCTCCCTTGCTCTATCCAAAAATGAGAAAACAAATTTTGACTATAGTTCTACTTTAAATAAGGGATCAAGATGAACCCTTGTATCCCTACTGAGTGCTGGAGTTGCCTACAGATCGTGGACACTATGCCCTATATATGTGTACCTGTGCTAAGATTACTCCCTTCTGAGTTAAGGTATTAACCACATGCCGCCCAGCCACTGTATAAATACGGCGGCAGGGCGGCACGGCTGGGCAAAAGCATGTTTTAAAACGTGTGTTTTGTAAACAGGTAGGGGGCATGCGTGAGGCTTGCCGCCGCCCTACCTGTCCCGCCGATCACAACCGCGGATGTCAGTCACCGGGTCACAGCCGGTCGTTACCGGCTATGTCCCGGTGATCGGCGGCAATCACTGACAGAGAGCACAGCTGCAGTACCTGTGCTTTCTGTCAGTTCCCTGACAGCTGCAGGACACGCTGTTCGGGACAGAAGAGTTTCTCTCTCCCGATCAGCGGTGTTCCCTGCAGTACACACCCCCGCCCCCTAGTAAAACACTCCCCTCACACAGTTAACCCTTTCCCTGAATAATAAACTTAACCCCTTCCTCCCCAGTGCCATTATTATAGTGTCAGTGTTTTTTTTTTTGCACTGATCACTGTATTGGTGTCACTGGGGATGTCAGTGACCCCAAGTCAGTACCCCCAATGTCAGAATGTCCGCCGCAGTCCTGCAGTTCCGCCATAAGTCGCTGATCGCCGCCATAAGTCACTGATCGCCGCCATAAGTCGCTGATCGCCACCATTATTAGTATAAAAAAAACCTAAAAATCCCAGTATCTTTCCCGCCATTTGTAAACGCTATAACTTTCATGTAAACCAATTAATTTACACGTATTGGATTTTTTTTTAGCAAAGACATGTGGCAGAATTCATTTTGGCAGAAATTTATGACTAAATTTGATTTTTAAATTTTTTTTTACTGGACATGTTTTATAGCAAAAAGTCCAAAATATTGTTTTTTTTCCTCAAAATTGTCAGGCTTTTTTTTTATAGCGCAAAAAATAAAAACCGCACAGGCGATCAAATACCACCGAAAGAAAGCTCAATTTGTGGGAAAAAAAAGAATGTAAATTTCATTTATGTACCGTATTGCATGACCGCGCAATTGTCCGTTAAACTAGCGCAGCACTGTATAGCAAAAAAATGGCGTAAATTGCAGTATCTATACCATAGTTTGTAGACGCTATAACTTTCACACAAAGCAATCAATATACAATTATTGGGATTTTTTTTTACCAAAAACATGTAGCAGAATACATTTTGGCCTAAATTTATAACCAACTTTGAGTTTACTATATATTTTTTATAGCTGAAAGTAAAAAATATTGTTTTTCTTTCTTTGTTTATAGCGTGAAAAATAAAAAGCGCACAGGCGATCAAATACCACCAAAAGAAAGCTCTATTTGTGTGAAAATAAGGACGTAAATTTTGTTTGGGTGCAGCATTGCATGACCGTGCAATTATCAGTTGAATTAGTGCAGCGTCGAGTAGCAAAAAGAGGCCTGGTCATTAAGGGGGGTAAATCCTCTGGAGGTCAAGTGGTTAAAGTTATATAACAAATTAGTAGGATAAAAATATCCAAATAAGCCTCAAAATATACAGTACTATCTATGCTCCTGAGCTCTTATAAACAGCTTAAGAAAAGCTTGATTATATTTTTTTTTACAGCAGCATGGTCTGTGATTGCTAGACACTGGAGCAAAATTAAACCTCCTTCCTCGGCCGAATGGGTGTGCGAATAGACAACATTGACCATAAGGAAAACATGATCGCTAGGGAAAATGATAAAATGATAAATGGTCATTGTCATTGGTGTTCATCTGCCTTTGTTTCCTTTATGTACCAGGTACAGGCCAATATGGACTATAGGGAAACTTTTCAAGGTCATCGGAATGGATAGCTGCAACTTTGTGGGAAGAGTTTGGGGATGGCCCTTTCCTGTTCCAACATGACTGCGCACCAGTGTACAAAGCATGGTCCATAAAGACATGGATGAGCGAGTTTTGGGTGGAGGAACTTGACTGGCCTGCACAAAGTCCAGACCTCAACCCAACAGAACACCTTTGGAAAGAATTAGAGCGGAAACTGCAAGCCAGGCCTTCCTAAACCCTGTGGATAGCCTTCCCAGAAGAGTTGAAGCTGTTATAGCTGCAAAGGGTGGGCCAACTCAATATTGAACCCTACGGACTAAGACTGGGATGCCATTAAAGTTCATGTGCGTGTAAAGGCAGGCATCCCGATACTTTTGGCTATATAGTGTATCTCACTGTATAATCTAAATACAAACGTTTATGCACATGCAAGGGTTCCTACATGTAATGTTGCTGATGCTTAATTGTAGGTCTACAATAAGCTCCATTTGGGTAAAACACATTAGTGGAAAAAGCTCTTGTAAATATGTGTGGACTCTGGGATTCAAGAGGGATATATCATTGTGTCATTTCTATTCATTTTGGAACTTTGCTGCTGGATCATAAAATTGCAACTGCAACTGATCTCGGAAGTGTCTGGAATATACTGTATATGGCTTAGAGTGGATCTTTGGGTTTCTGTTGGCTTTTAGCTGCTGTATCACTATGTATGCAAACTGTAGCAATGAAATGTGAAAATGAAAAATGCACTCACAAGCAGTATGGTACACTTGAATGTATTAGGTAGTTCGTAAAATGAACAAAGACTACTTTGTTAAACATTTCTGTTTCTAACTACAAAATATTGCTTTATTTGTACATTTCACAACACAAAGATCCTCTTTAAGTATTTTAAAATATGCAGTTTTATTGATTTATTCAAGTAAAGTGTTCTTCTCCTGTCTGCATTACCACCTAGGACAGATAATTTTGCATTTGTGAATAAATAAGTAGAAAAAGTTGCCCATGGTTTCTCAGGGCAACAGGTTCTGCTTTGAGAAATATTTATTTACGATACTAATTGTATCCTAATAGGTTTTTGCAAGTGATTCAAGCATTTCCTAAAATAGTCCAAGCTTTTGGTTTTGTAATGATATGCAGTCCCAAAATTATGGAAATCTATTCTTCAGTAAAGTGGTATGTTATGTTTTAAGAGATAAAAAATCTCCCCCAGAATATGACAATCTACATAATTATGAAGGGTAGTAATGGGTTCTTCATGAAAGTAATGTATCCTGCCTTTGTTTTTTATAGAATACCTTGCAAACTTTAAAGCTGCATTTGTGTTCCCAGGGGAAGAAAATAAATATGTTTTTTTGCAGTGTCACCAGGTCCTTGGTTAGACTAATGTGGATGTACCTTATCTAGATTTTTTTCCTTCTTGAATAACCTGCAGCATGGATGTATAGAAAGTACTTAAAAGTATGTTGCACAGCTTTCAGCTCAAAGGATCCAGATAGTCATATGCTTTTGAATTTAAATTTGCAATTCTGTCATACACAAGCACTATAAATGCATTCTAAAATCAATGTACTGTTAAGAAATTGTACTGTTCACATAATTTTAGTAAAGTTGTTACCCATACTCATTTACAAGAGGCCTTGTCAGCAACATTTACTTACCTTCCACTTGCCACCCCACCATCCCAATCAATGCAGCCAAAAAAAATACCTTAAACCTCTGGATGTGAACACTTGTGACACTTCCCTGCCTGCTTTCATGGCATGTATCGATGGGTATATGCAGCTGCTTTTAGGTACAATAATATATATCTATAGTCAAAACTTAAAGATCATATATTCATTTCCTCATTGAATTATCCTAGCCTTCAAAGAAAAAACAGATGATGTTTACATCAGTTTACATCAGTTTACCAAGTTTACATCGGTTTACCATCAGTTTACCATCAATTTTTTACGTCCACTACTAATGCAAAAATGGACCATTTGTCTGTTTACACCTGTTTTTCATCCGTTCCATTTTTTATGAAACAAAAATAGGGTTTTGATCCATTTAAAAAAAAAAGATGTTCACGAATTGGATGTAAATGGATGTAAATGGTTAATCATCCATTTAAATCTGTTTTTCCATAGAGATGCATTGATGTCCATTTTTCATCTGTCAATGGATGGATGAAAAACAGACAAATGATTTGCACGTGTGAAAGGGGCCTTTGTGACGTTCAGTCAGTAAAGGAATTACTGCTTGAAGACAGCCAGGTACCATGGGATATGTAGTTTAGACTTTTGTGATTTATTTAGTTATGAATCGAAATTTGGTTGAAGTTTGCATGATTCGGAGTTTCAGATGTATACGAATCTCCGAATCACAACAGCAACAAATTTAAACTAATCCGAAATAAATTATAACAAAACTCCTAATTAATTCCTATTCATTCGTGTCATGTGAATGACATGATGTGATAGTGTGTGCCTTTTGCTAAAGTGGTTCTAAAGGCTCAAGGTATTTTTACTTTCATGCATTGTATGCATGAAGGTAAAAAAACCTTCTGTGTGTAGCTGCCCCCCTAAGACTTACCTGAGCCCCTTCTTGATCCAGAGATATCCACGAGAGCCTCGGTTGTCCGGGGACTCTCAGTCCTGATTGGCTGAGGCAGTAGTGGGAGCCAATGGCTCCCGCTGCTGTCAATCACAGCCAGTGAGCCAATCAGGAGAGGGAGGGGGCAGGGTCGAGCCTCAGTTCTATGTGTAAATAGACACGCAGAGCTATGGCTCGGGAGTGCACCTGCTCGGGTGCCCCCATAGCTGTTTGTTCTAGGAGTACCCAACAGGAGGGATGGGCCAGGAGCGCTGGTAAGGGACCCAAGAAGAGAAGGGTCAGGGGCGGACTGACAACTCATGAGGCCCCCGGGCAATAGGGGATCATGGGGCCCCTGTGTCCTTGCCCAAACTCAAAAAAATCTATGAAAAAGGTACCAGGGGCATCTCATGGGGCCCCCTACTGACCCCGGGCCCTCGGGCAGTGCCCGATTTTCAAAATGGTCAGTCCGCCCCTGATCAGGGTTGCTCTGTACAAAACCTATGCACAGAGCAGGTAAGTATAACATGTTTGTTATTTAAAAAACAAAAAAAAGACTTTTGTATCACTTTAATACAGTATTCGAAGCATCCGAAATAACGAAATTATATAACAAATGATCCCAATTCATTCAGATCTATTAATTTTTTATTCTAGTGATCATATTGTGAACATTCTAATAAGATTCTTTTTGTATTGGGGTTAAACTTGAGAGACCATTTGTTTGATTTGTATGTGAGCGGCCCAAAGTCAGTTGGGAATAAGGAAATTAAGTGATAACTTAAAAAATGAATACGTTTAATTCGGATTCATTCATTTTGTCTTTTTATTTAGTCTTTGATTCTTGAATAATCAGCTGATTCTTTGCATTAATATTTTTCATTATTATAAAAAATGCTCTATATATGAAATGGAAAGGTATTGCAATGAATACAGTAAGATATAAAAGTGATTCCTACTTATTGTGCTTGGGTTGGATGGAGGTGTATTCATCAGAATCTTAGAATCATAACATAATGAAGGAAACTGAAATTAATTTCATTCCATTCATTACTTTCGGATGCATGCGACTTCAGTCGATATTGTCCAGTCAGCTCATTCAATTTCTCTTTGTGGGTTGGACTAGCAGATATATAGCCAATCTTCCAAAATAATGAAAGCGTAACAGAACGTCCAAAAATACAAATAGATTCGGAATAAGGATTATATACTTTCCAGAAAAAAAATATTGTTTGAAAACAAATCATTCTAACATAATGATTATGAGGAAACAAAACGATTCAAAAATAAAATGAATTAAACCGAAACAAAACAAAACATATTTTTCAGTTGTGCACTAATGTAGGCCTTAGGAATTGAACGTAAACAGCAGAGAAGTTTCAAAGCATTCAGGGAACCCAGGAAATTGTGGAAAGAGATGACCAGCAGACAGGCAGAACTCACAACATGAAAGGAGATTTTTTTTTTAAGGTAAGCTTCTACTGAATTGTCAAATATAACTATTGTTTGTATTGTTATTATAATGCTGATGTTATACATTGAAAGTGTATACTGTCACCACAGATCCTCTTTAAGTTTGCATTTAAGATCATTTTCAAATGCTCTTGTGTAAGACCAGTCCACAAAATAAGTCTTCTACTGGAAGACCTCTTTACCAACTTGCTCCAGCAGGAAGCACAGGATCTTTTATTTCTATTACCCACAATCCTCTGTTTTCCCACTGTCTACTGGGCTCCCGTCATGTGGGCCACCAAAGGATACAAAAATATACAGAATTAACTTAAACCCCAGTCACGTTGGCAGACATTGTCCCAGTCATTCCAATGGGGTGGAGCTATCTCTCAGCTCTCTAGACAGCAGTGCTGATCAGTGTATTCTGATGGCGGGGAAGTCTCCCCACTGTCAGAATACAAAGGCTTAGCAGGAGGGATTCTCCCAGCTACATGAAATATGTGGATGGAGGAATCAAATCATTTTCTTTCGTTCAACCTGCTGTTTAATTTTTATAATTCTGTGTAACCCAATGCAATGTTATTACTTGCAATACATTAAGATGGACATTAGATGGAGGTGACCTGCCATTCGGGGTCACTCACATGGACAGAACAGCCCTCTGGAACTTTTATGCTGAACAGCAGGAATCAGCTGGTGAGCAGGGTGGTCAGGGACTACATTTCCCAAGAATGGTAGCGTGTGGGTGGGGGGCATATAAATATCAAAGCCTGGGAGATTGGCAGGAGAGTGCAGGTAGAGACTGAAGGAGAAGGAGGTGTGCTGACAGCTGAAGTGCTGAACTAGGCCACAGAGTCAAGGTTGAAGAGAAAGGAAGAGCGGAAAGAGCCTACTGACCACCCGGTCTGCCATGCTGCCCAGTAGGCAAATCTGACAGCAGGAGACCCAACGGGATGCCAAGTCTGAACCAGAGAGTTTGTGCACTGACCCCATCTGCAGGGAAAGGTGGACTGCTACGATCTTCCGGACCGCTTTGATCGGGTGAGAAAAATCCAAGCCCCCATAACCAAGTGAATACTGACAGTTTGTCTCCTCAGCCATCTACCTGCACATAGTTGTGGACATTACATATAGTTGCCTCAGTTTGCGGCCTAGTTCTCCCAGCTGCCATTGTTGGGATACATCTGTATTACAGTTTATCATACAAGGTGACCACAGGATATACAGTTGCCTGCCAGGATACAGCAGTGCAAACTGAAACAAGTTTCCCTTTTTCAACATAGCAGGATTCCTACTACTGTTCATTTTGCATTTGATATTCAGAGGGAGTTGTCTTTGTCCATAGACACTTATGCCTATTGTTGCTATTTATTACTTCAAGCCTGCCCTATGTTTAGTGCTTTAAAGGGGACCCGGCACTAATTCACTACCACCAAGAGGAAAAGTGGTAAATTTCCCCCTTTTCCCTCACTATCTTTGTGTTGCCATCCTGAGGAACTATAATCCACACCTTGACTCGGCTTCTTACCAACTGGGCCCCGTTGAAGACACTGTAGTGCTTTTAAAGAGACATTGCTCATTTTCAAATGAGAATTCTCTTTACTTCACATCTAATCCTTGTCATCTAGTTCTGAGGACCAACAGTGAGCTTACCTATTTTATGATAGTTGTTACTGCTCACTAGGGATTCAGCACTCCCTCAGATTGGAGGCAGTGGATTATTTCTGAAAGTAGGCCTGCTAACAGTTATTGCTGCTTTACTGTGAATGCCATTACTTTTGCTCACAATTGCCAAGAGCGATTATATTTGCTGTGTTATTTTGTTCCTTTTGATCAAGTTACCTTTAATTCCAATATAACCTTCATATTGGTTTACACTAACTTGTGTCTGAGTCCATTTTACAATTGTGATCTATCTTGGCCACAAGAGCACGGTTGTGTCAGTAGAGACTGAGCTTTCAACAAGAGGTCCAGATCGATAGGGAACTCAAAAATGACTAAACAACCCTTAAGGGGTAGTGCTGCATGTATTTTATTGAGTTTTATAAAAACAAAAGTACAGAGTAGAAATAGACTATAAACATATACCAGTGTTTAGCTCCCTCTACTGGACTGGCCAGCACTCTAGCATAACAAACTGAAACTAGAAAAGCTACAATTTCTGGGGAAATTGTGTGACGTGTTCTTGCCTGCTCACAAACCTTGGTTCCTATGGCAACTCACTCTACAGCAAGGGCAGAGAAGAGCGGTTAAAAACAAACTGTTCCAACTTGCTCACTTCACTGGCGGTTGCCATTTTCAAACGGTTGTAGTTTAAAAATTATAAATCCTACACCGAAGAGCTTTATCTTGTGAGAGTCACAAGACCCAGACCTACATTTTGATGCATAGTATGTCTCTGAAATAATAAAAATTAAGGCACAGTTGCAGTTTAGAAATTGCCCTTCAAATTTGAGGTGGCTAGAGTGGAGTTTCAATGAATGTCAATGGGCGGTGTGAGTTGCAAACAAATGGTCATATTGTAAAAACTATCAGGACTATGGCTTAGCTGTGGCCATTTTTAGTGGCAGCAGGGATAGCTAAACGTTTTGATATAAGATTTGTGTAGGTGGGCTTGAAAATGAGGGAGTGATGGCAGTTTAGAAATCATGTCCTGGTTTTTCAGCTCACACTCTAGCTTTTGTCAGCTCCCACTCTAGTTTTGAACATTGCGCCATTCATTCCTATGGGACCAATTTCACCACAAAAACGCCGATATTTCGTGAACGTTCCACAAAGTAATAGCACACCAATTGGGAACAATCCGCACGTTTCGGTATATTACTGTCTATGTAGTGTAAAAACTGTGGGAGGAGTTAGGGTGGTAAATTTGGCTATAATAATAAGAATATATATGTGAGATAACAGTAAGTGGTCTTGTCATGCAAGAACACTTAATAAGCGATAAGCCAGGCAGTGGACAGCAGAATAAGTCCCTTTGTTGCCCTGAGCAACCACAGCTCACAATATGGGGGAAATCATATGGGACTACCCAAGCGTGTCAGCCATCGAGATCCACCTTCTCAAATTTACAAGGAGAACCGCGATTTAGATAGGTTGTCTTATAGCATTGGAGTGTCGCATTCACCATTCTCCTCCATGCCTTCAACGGGGAGCCATTGGTTGTTTCCAGTGCAGAATAACAGCTTTATGCTAATAAAAAAGCAGTATACTCATCAGCGTTCTGAGGGCCACTGTATTCACATGGCCCCCTATCAGTCCCAACAGACATACTTGGATGGTCATCACTTTCATAATAAAATAGGTTATGTCCTTCCAATATTGTTGAACAATGGGGCAAAGCCAAAAAATGTGAGCAAAATCTGTCGGAGAAAAATACTTCTCCAATACTTGAACATGGGGGACTGGTAGATTTTTGCCAAAACCCGCTCTTTGAACTAAAAGATAATGACTCATGTATGGCTACCCTTAGACAGATGGGCATAATAGAAAATGTTTACAATCTTTGTTTACCCTTTTTTCTTTTGTCTCCTTGTCTACCTGTCTCTGGACCCATGGGAACATTTCTGAAAGTAGTAAGCATCCTGTGTTCAGTAACATCAAAGCAGAGCACAAAACACAGAGAGAAAATAAAACAAGACTATTAGCAGCTTTAGCCTTAAAAGGAACCTACTATTAGGCTCTATGCTAGCGGTTCTCAACCTGTGGGTCGCGACCCCTTTGGGGGTCAAACAACCCTTTCACAGGGGTCTCCTAAGACCATCGGAAAACACATATTTCCGATGGTCTTAGGAACCGAAACACCGCTCCTCTATCAGTCTCCAGGCGGGTCCGCCCACATGCAGATACGTCCATTTCCCTGGATGCGATGTGTGCGCCGGATGACATGCCACCCCTGTCATCTGGCCACATCCCTGGGATCACTCAACAGCTCCGCCTCCTCGTCAGTAATTGGCCGCCGGAACTGTAGCTCAGGAGAGGCACACAGGCGGCCAATCACCGGCGAGGAGGAGGAGCCGAGCAGCAGCGCAAAGATCAAAGAAGATCGAGCAAGGGAGCGGCCGGAGAAGGAAGACAGCTGACAGGTAAGTGTCTGTAGCATGCAGATGGTGCTGCTGCAGCCAGGTATGCTGGCTGTAGATGGGAGAGGGAGGGAGCAAGCCCAGGCTGGAGCAGGAGTCAGCAAGGTAAGTATCATTGGTGTCAGTAGGAGGAATAGTGCCCCATCATTGGTGTCACTAATACCATTGATGGGGCACTATTCCTCCCACTGACACCAATGATGGGGCACTATTTCCTCCCCCCCCCACTGACACCAACAATGGGGAACTATTCCTCCCCCCACTGACACCAACAATGGGGCACTATTCCTCCCCCCACTGACACCAACGATGGGGCATTATTCCTCCCCCCACTGACACCAACGATGGGGCACTACCCCCCCCCCCCACTGACACCAATGATGGGGCACAATTCCCCCCCCCCCACTGACACCAATGATGGGGCACTATTCCTCCCACTGACACCAACAATGTGGCACTATTCCTCCCACTGTTACCAATGATGGGACACTATTCCTCCCACTGACACCAATGATGGGGCAGTATTCCTCCCACTGATACCAATGATGGGACACTATTCCTCCCACTGATGCGAACGATGGGACACTATTCCTCCCACTGACATCAGTGATGTGGCACTACTCCTCTCACTGACACCAATGATGGGGCACTATTCCCCCCCCCACTGACACAATGATGGGGCACTATTCCTCCCACACTGACACCAATGATGGGGCACTATTCCTCCCACTGACACCAACAATGTGGCACTATTCCTCCCATTGATACCAATGATGGGACACTATTCCTCCCACTGACACCAATGATGGGGCACTATTCCTCCCACTGATACCAATGATGGGACACTATTCCTCCCACTGATGCGAACAATGGGACACTATTCCTCCCACTGACATCAGTGATGTGGCACTACTCCTCTCACTGACACCAATGACGTGGCACTACTCCTCCCACTGCAAAATTACAGTTATGAAGTAGCAACGAAAATAATTTTATGGTTGGGGGTCACCACAACATGAGGAACTGAATTAAAGGGTCGCGGCATTAGGAAGGCTGGGAACCACTGCTCTATGCACACTAACGGTTTTTCTTATAAGCTCACAAAATGCTAGAAAAAAAAACTCTGGATGAAAAATGCTGCTAATAGCATTTTTGTGCCAGCTTGTAGTAACGTTTAGAATCATTTAGGAGCATTATTATTTTATTATTGTTTTTACAGTACATGAAGAAAAAAAAAAAAAGCTCAAAAAAAGCATTTAGGAGCGTTCACCATTTTTTCTGTCTAAAAAAAGCTCTACAAAAACAATTTTTTTTCTGCTCCTAAACACTTAAGCTTGATAAACACTTCTAGCATAAAATAGCGTGCATGAACACATTGGATAACACTATTAGCTTCTAGCCACAGAAAAAAATGCTCATAATAGCTTGTAAGAGCTTAAAAAAACACTAGTGTGCATGAAGCCTACTTTTCTGTTTTGTTAAATCCACTTTTGGATACTTTCGGGAAAACAAAATACATTAATATCATTCATGCATTACTTAGTCAAGTATAATATGTAAAATGAAAGTTTTCACAGAGCAGAAAATTGTGTTTTTCATGTATCTACTTTTTAATCATATCAAGTAAAATCGCTTGTAAAATTTTTGTAGCTGTAGACTGCCAGTCTCTTGTATTTACAATAGTGTAAAATAAGCTACATGACATCGCATGTCATAATGTCACACAACATATAAAGGCATTTTTCAGAATCTGAGATTTTCCAAAGAGAACTGAATTATATAACCGCAGTATACATATTCAAATCTTTGTGCCGCTTCCTTATTTTGCTACATAATATAGTGGATACCTTCCTAATGTTTAAGTTCAGGTGTTTCCAGTGATGGGTACTGCTAATGCTATAGCATACAAAAAGATTTTATACAATTGAATGCTTCTGACCTTGTGACAACAGTTTGGGGGAGGCCCTTTTTTGTTCAAACAGGACTTGCACACAGAGCCAGGTTCATAGAGACATGGTTTGTTGAAGTTATTATGGACAAACACAAGTTGCCTGCACAATGCCCTGACCTCCAATCTACTGCAATTCTTTGGGATTGATTGGTATGCCAGCTGCGCACCAGGTCTTCTCATCCAACATCAGTACTTGATTTCATAAACTTTTAGCTTAATGGACACAGATTCCACACGCCATACCATTGTGGAAAGCCTTTATGCCAAAGTGGAGGCTGTTTTAGCTACAAGGTGTAGTGGCAGGGGCGGACTGACAACTCATGGGGCCCCCGGGCAATAGGGGATCATGTCCAAACTCAAAAAAGCCTATGAAAAAGGTAACAGGGGCATCTCATGGGGCTCCCAACTTACCCCAGGCCCAAGGGCAGTGCCCGAGTTTCTAAATGGTCAGTCCGCCCCTGTGTGGTGGAGAAGCAACTCCATAATAATGCCCTTGGTTTCGGAATGGGATGTTCAACAAGCTCATCTAGGTGTGAAAGTATAATGCTATAATTTTTTTATTTTGGATGGAGTTGTGATTAGAGTATATTTATGTAAATGATCACCTTATAAAACAACCCATTTAGTTTAAAATAGAAATGAAACGCAAAACATTTATTTATACTTATAGAAAGCATTATAAATACCATTTTCTTCCCTTTTTTATAAGTGATCACATACTCTCTGTTCTGCTACATTAGCAGCTCAGGGAGGAGAAACAGCAGTACACTGATCTCCCCAGTGAATTGCTGTGCAGGGGGGACATGTCAGCACAAATCTGATCATTGAAGAAGAGCAAGCCGAGTTCCAGCACAGGCAGAACATTAACCACGTGCTCCCATGCCTAGTATGGGCAGTTTTTAATAGGTAAGCAGAGGGACTAGCAGGAACATCAGGTATTTCACACAAAGGAAGCAATACAAAGAGAACAGGACACTTTTTCATACAAGCACATGGTACAGCAGGCACTTATCAGTAATATGAAATGTTGGGCTGACATATTCTTTAAGTATCAGAATGAAATATAGTTTAAAGAAATATTTCACTGATGGCCAGCAGACCTTCACACAATTTATTTTCAGCTTTGGATAGCTTGGAAAAGACAAATTGTATGTGAGGTGTTTTACTGCTGGCTGTGTTCCCATTAGAGATTATCTGGTCTGCTAGTTTCTAAAATTAGGAGTAAAGTATTTTTGATATTAACTTTGTGGATGTGTATGTAAGAGGGATTTATTTTGCAATTTTCACACAAGGAACACAAATAATAAAAATCCCACAATGGTTTTAGCCCTCTAAAATACTAAAACAAGAGTATAGGTTGTGTTCTTGTTGGGAAGGTTTCCCCACACATTTTCTCTCCCCTCCCAAATTGGGCTGTGCTCAAAAGCAGAATAACTCTCTAAAGCACACATCTCATGTAATATTCAAGTATAATCTTCAATCTTTCATAAACTGGCTCTATAGGACATACAGAGTGCTGGGAGAAGATTCTGTGCATGGAGGTTAACCATTCTTGCATTTTGCTGATGCCTGGTTACCTTCAGTGGACATATAGAGATAGATATTGATAGGGAGCGCTGGATCATCTACTCTGTAGGGGATAGGGGGAGGACCATGGGTGGTTATATTAGTAGAAGGTCCATGTGAAAATATCGTCCATGTCCATCTTTAATGGAAGGCTTGTGGGTATATGGGCTTGTAGAAGGAGGCAGCCAGCTGTAAGAGCTTGTAGATACTCCTATATGCAGGTAGAGAAGAGGGACAGTGGTGCCACTCTACTGTAAGTGTAGACGATTTTAAAAGTAGGCAAATTTAATAATAAAATGCACTCACAAGAGTAGATAATAATAGGCTTGTCATGAGGAATGTTAGTCCAATAGAGCAGAAAAGTCCTTTGTGGCACTCTTGGTGTATCCCCGCCACTGCGATGGTGTCCAGGGGAGTAGCAGAGTGCGGAATGGATGTCTTACAGTAAGGATCCTCCATGAAAATGGAACACATTTTGTGCAAACATTGGTGAATTCTCATGGAGGATCCTCACTAGAGATGAGCGAATTATTCAAAAATTCGATTTGGCGAATTCGCGGAATAAATTCGATTCGAGTCGAATATATTCGCTACGAATTTAACTTATAAAAAGGGTGTTTCTAGGCTTCAGAGAGCCTTTATATTAGTGCAGAACACTGTACCTTTAATTTAAATGCCCTTGGAGTCTGCTGGGGAAGAGAAATATAACTGTCAGTCAGTATGACATGCAGATGAGTGCCGTCGATCTTAGAATCACCGCACACTTCACTCATTTGGCCAAAACCAGAGTGTGGAGCCACAGTGTGGCGGTGGAGGCAGCAGCAATGGGAGGCCATACAGCACCCTATGAAAAAATGGAACCCACCAGCAGTGTGAGGAGACCTGAAAGTGGCACATGGCAGAGTGTGGCGATGGAGACAGCAGCAATGGGAGGCCGTACAGGGACCCATGACACACTCTGGACCTGGCAGCAGCATGAGGAGGCGGTACAGGGGCCCATGACAGATTACAGGCCTGGCAGCAGCATGAGGAGTCAGTACGGGGGCCCATGGCAGATTACGGGCCTGGCAGCAGCAATGGGAGGCCCGTAATCTGCCAGCACCCTATGACAAAATGGAACCCACCAGCAGTGTGAGGAGACCTGAAAGTGGCACATGGCAGAGTGTGGCGATGGAGACAGCAGCAATGGGAGGCCGTACAGGGACCCATGACACACTCTGGACCTGGCAGCAGCATGAGGAGGCGGTACAGGGGCCAATGACAGATTACGGGCCTGGCAGCAGCATGAGGAGTCGGTACGGGTGCCCATGGCAGATTACGGGCCTGGCAGCAGCAATGGGAGGCCGTACAGGGACCCATGACACACTCTGGACCTGGCAGCAGCATGAGGAGGCGGTACAGGGGCCCATGACAGATTACGGGCCTGGCAGCAGCATGAGGAGTCGGTACGGGGACCCATGGCAGATTACGGGCCTGGCAGCAGCAATGGGAGGCCCGTAATCTGCCAGCACCCTATGACAAAATGGAACCCACCAGCAGTGTGAGGAGACCTGAAAGTGGCACATGGCAGAGTGTGGCGATGGAGACAGCAGCAATGGGAGGCCGTACAGGGACCCATGACACACTCTGGACCTGGCAGCAGCAAGAGGAGGCGGTACAGGGGCCCATGGCAGAGTGGCGAAACATAAGCAGCTTAAATTGAAGGCCATACAGAGGCCTATGTTAAAAATAATAACATGTTTGGGGCATGATTCATGGCGGATTTAGTCAGTTGTGTCAGGAACTGGTGGTTTGAAATCCAGACTAATCCACGCCTGATTCATTTTCACAAACGTGAGTCTCTCCACACTTTGGGTGGACAGTCGTGACCTCCGCGGAGTTACAATACCTCCTGCCGCACTAAACACGCGCTCCGATGCCACGCTACTGGCCAGGCATGACAGCCTTTCAAGGGCAAATTCAGCTAGTTGGGGCCAAAGGTCAAGTTTCGTTGCCCAGTAGTCAAGGGGATTGTCTACCTCGGTTGGCAGGGTGCTGTCCAAGTAGGCCCAAGCCTGTTGTTTGAGGTCCTGCTCCAGGTCCACCTGATGCTGCTGCTGCTGCGGCTGGTTAGTAGTTTCCTCACTGCGCTGGTGAAGAAAGCTACTCATCATCGACTGCAGACTGAGGCAGCCGCTGCTGGTGGAGCTGCCACTGCTCCTACCACCCCACCCCTCCCCTGCTGCCATGGCAGCGGAACGCGAGCGCACAGGGCCCACAGTGTCTGAGGATGGACGTTGGCGCAGAAAGGCTTTTATAGTACGTTATTTTGGCCTCCCTCTCAGCAGGTGTGAAAAAGGCCACCATTTTTGAACGGTAGCGAGGGTCCAACAAGGTGGACAGCCAAAAGTCATCCCTCTGTCTGATGGTTATTATTCAGCTGTCGCTACGCAAGCAACCGAGCATGCTATGGGCCATTTGTGCCAAGGAATGCGAGGGACTCCCTGCCTCCATCTCCACAGCATACTGCCATGGTGCGTCTGGGTCCTCTGTCTCCTCCTCCTCCTCCTCCTCTACCAGATGCTCCTGCTCCTCCACTCCTTTCCGCTGAGTGGAAAAACCACCCATTTCACTCAATAATTCCTGAGCACAAATGTCCTCCTCTACCTCCTCCTCTTCTTCCTGTCCTGCCCCCACAGGGGTCATGTGGCGTTGAGATCTGTGCGCCACGTCTACCGCACCCTGACCAGCCATTGTTAACAGCATTTGTTCCAGGACGACAGAGGAATGACGTCGTTCATCCCATAGTCCTGCCGACTCACGAATAGCGTGGCCTCCTCAAAGGGCCTGAGCAAGCGGCAGGTGTCACGCATGAGCTGCCAATGGCTGACATCTAAGTTACACAGGGGAGTACCTTTATCCGCTTGTAACATCAGGAAATCGGTGATGGCCTTTCGCTGTTCGTAAAGGCGGTCTAACATATGTAGGGTTGAATTACACCTTGTTGCAACGTCGCAGATCAGGCGATGCTGTGGAATTCCGTTCTGCCGCTGCAGCTCAAGGAGGGTGTTCTTTGCGGTGTAGGAATGGCTGAAATGCATGCAAAGTTTACGTGACATTTTAAGGATGTCTTGCAGTGGGATGGTGGATTTTAGGAACCGCTTGACAACCAGATTGAACACGTGAGCCATGCATGGCGCATGGCACAACCTTCCTTGACGCAGAGCAGACACCATGTTCTTTCCGTTGTCGGTCAACATGGTTCCGATTTTCAGTTTGCGCGGAGACAGCCATCTGTCGATTTCTCTGTTCATTACACTGAGAAGTTCCTCCCCTGTGTGACTACGTTCGCCAAGGCATACCAGGTGCAGCACAGCGTGACACCGTTGCGCCCTGCACATGTGATATGCCGGTCGGGTAATGGGACTTGGCACGGGGGTGGCGGCTGAGGACACGGCGGAAGAAGAGGTGGTAGAGGCGGACATCTTTGCTGGACCAAGGACGTGCAAACGTGGAGCCAAAAGCGGCGTGACCTGTCCAAGTTGCTGGTGCGGCTGTGCCGGCACCACGTTCACCCAGTGGGCCGTAAATGACATGTACTGTCCCTGACCGTAGTTACAGCTCCACACGTCGGCGCTGCCGTGCACTTTGGCAGAGACCGACATGCTTAAAGACTGGCCCAGCATCTCTTCTACATGTGAATGCAGGGCTGGCACTGCCTTTTTGGCGAAGAAATGCCGGCTTGGCACTCTCCACCGCGGCGCGGCACAAGCCATAATTTCTCGGAAAGGTGCTGAGTCCACCACTTGGAAAGGGAGGGACTGCAGCACCAGCAACTTGGACAGGAGGACGTTCAGCTTCTGCACCGTCGGGTGCGTGCTCGCAAACTGTTGTCTCTTGGAAACGGATTCCAAGAAAGACTGCTGACGGAATCCATGAAGAGGAGTAGCAGGAGAAGGAGCATCTGAACGAGCGGAAGATGCCAACGAGCGACAACTCCCCCCAGCAGAGGTGTTGGAGCCTTGACTGGATGATAGAGGGCGATTGACGTCGGGTGACGGAGCAAGTAACGGAGCGGGTGATGGAGCGGGGGCTGGGGCAGGCAGAACCGCCGTATCTTTATCACGGATTTCCCAGGCCACCGAATGGCGACGCTGCATATGCTGACGCAACGCTGTAGTCCCAACATGGGCCCCCTGGCCACGCTTGACTTTCTGGCCACATAGTCGACATACGGCTACGTTTACTTTCTCGGGCGGCTTGACGAAAAATTGCCACACCGCCGAGTAGGAAACTTTGCCCCCGCTACTCCTCACTGGCTGACTGCTACTTCCTCCGTGCACACCGGCACCACTACTGGCCGTGGTGGTAGGCTGCAGTGGAGCTGGTGCTCTACTCCATGGCCGTTTGCCTCCACTGACACTGCTGCGACCCTGCTGCCTCCTGGGCAACCCACCGACTGTTTTGCTCGCTGCCAAGCTGGCACCCTCTTCTCCTGATGATGCGGAAGCAATAGCCTGATGACGACGAGGCTGCCAAGTGCGATCAGCCTCATCATCATCAATTAGGGTCTCCGCCTCACTACTAGCCCCCTCGGCTGCGTGTGGGTCAGGAGACAGACCTGTCTCTAGACCGGCTACCGAGCCACTCTCCTCGCCAGTACTTCTTCGCCTGGCTGCTGAAGAGGCGGATGTCTCCCCCCGTTCCTGACCTCCCTCTGTTAGCTCTTCCTCACTGTACAGTGGGGCTGAGCCCACAGCATGCGATACTTCGCTTGGTGAAGGAACACCAAAGGACAGGGGCAGGTAGAGGACACGTGATTTCAGTGGGCTTGCTCCCGGGCCATGCCAACTAACGGTTGTGTCTGACGTACCCACCGACCGTTGGCTGTAGGTGTCAGAGGTGACCTGGGAAGAGGAAGACGACCGAGCCAACCAATCGATGACGGCAGGGTTGACGGTGGAGACACGACCGCTGGATGACACCGGGAGCACTGGCCTCTGGCTGCGACTAGTGCTGCCTCGACCCCTTCCTCTGCTGCCACGTCTGCTTGCTCCTGAAACATTGCCTCCTCTGCCACTCCTCTGCGTGCTGTCTGACATACTCTTTAATTCAACGATTCTGTGTCCCTGAGTAACGATTCTGTGTCCCTGAGTAACAATTCTGTGTCCCTGAGTAACGATTCTGTGTCCCTGAGTAACAATTCTGTGTCCCTGAGTAACGATTCTGTGTCCCTGAGTAACAATTCTGTGTCCCTGAGTAACGATTCTGTGTCCCTGAGTAACGATTCTGTGTCCCTCAGTAACAATTCTGTGTCCCTGAGTAACAATTCTGTGTCCCTGAGTAACAATTCTGTGTCCCTGAGTAACGATTCTGTTTCCCTCCAGTAACGATTCTGTGTCCCTGAGTAACAATTGTGTGTCCCTGAGTAACAATTCTGTGTCCCTGAGTAACGATTCTGTGTCCCTGAGTAACAATTCTGTGTCCCTGAGTAACAATTCTGTGTCCCTGAGTAACGATTCTGTGTCCCTGAGTAACGATTCTGTGTCCCTCAGTAACAATTCTGTGTCACTGAGTAACAATTCTGTGTCCCTGAGTAACAATTCTGTGTCCCTGAGTAACGATTCTGTGTCCCTGAGTAACGATTCTGTGTCCCTCAGTAACGATTCTGTGTCCCTGAGTAACAATTCTGTGTCCCTGAGTAACAATTCTGTGTCTGTCCCTGAGTAACAATTCTGTGTCCCTCAGTAACGATTCTGTGTCCCTCAGTAACGATTCTGTGTCCCTGAGTAACGATTCTGTGTCCCTGAGTAACAATTCTGTGTCCCTGAGTAACAATTCTGTGTCCCTCAGTAACGATTCTGTGTCCCTGAGTAACAATTCTGTGTCCCTGAGTAACAATTCTGTGTCTGTCCCTGAGTAACAATTCTGTGTCCCTGAGTAACGATTCTGTGTCCCTCAGTAACAATTCTGTTTCCCTGAGTAACAATTCTGTGTCCCTGAGTAACAATTCTGTGTCTGTCCCTGAGTAACAATTCTGTGTCCCTGAGTAACAATTCTGTGTCCCTGAGTAACGATTCTGTGTCCCTCAGTAACGATTCTGTGTCCCTCAGTAACAATTCTGTGTCCCTGAGTAACAATTCTGTGTCCCTGAGTAACAATTCTGTGTCCCTGAGTAACGATTCTGTGTCCCTCAGTAACAATTCTGTGTCCCTGAGTAACAATTCTGTGTCCCTGAGTAACAATTCTGTGTCTGTCCCTGAGTAACAATTCTTTGTCCCTGAGTAACAATTCTGTGTCCCTGAGTAACAATTCTGTGTCCCTGAGTAACGATTCTGTGTCCCTGAGTAACAATTCTGTGTCCCTGAGTAACGATTCTGTGTCCCTCAGTAACAATTCTGTGTCTGTCCCTGAGTAACGATTCTGTGTCCCTGAGTAACAATTCTGTGTCCCTGAGTAACAATTCTGTGTCCCTGAGTAACGATTCTGTGTCCCTAAGTAACGATTCTGTGTCCCTAAGTAACGATTCTGTGGCCCTAAAGTCTCTCTGGCCCTAACTCTGTCCCTAATACAGACAGGTCTGTCTCTCTTGAATGACCGGAGACTAATGGAGAATTGTAAGATGGCCGCAATTTATAGCTCCACCATTACACAGTGCTGGCTGGCTGGCTGCTGATTGGCTAATGCGATCACATGTCATGAATGAATGCATTATGGGTCAGCGCGCCTTGTCTGCGCGCCTTCCCAGAGATCCCCGCTCCGTCGCCACACATGTCGCCGCCATTTTTGGGAAAATTCGATTCGTGCATCCGAAGTTTGCTAATTTTCGGATTCGGCGCGAATCGAATTTTTCCTGATCTTCGAAACGAATTCCACTTCGCCATGTTCGATTCGCTCATCTCTAATCCTCACCTCACATATTCTTAAATTCTCCTACAGAAGAGCTTGCAACATTAAAAGCAAACCAGCAAACTAAAAACAGTAAAAATACCCACCAACCCCATGCCCACTTTCTTATCCATACTTGCTGTGTGGCATCTGTCTCCATAAGCATCGTGACATCAGAGCCCCTATCCTAATAGTTGCGCCATCGGGTCACGTGGCTTCATCAGGGAGAGGGGATGTCACAATGCTTAATGAGACAGGCAGCCACACAGCAAGTATACAGATTTGAAAGCTACAGTCATGGCCGAAATTGTTGGCACCCTTGATATTTCTCCAGGAAATCATGTATTTCTCACGAAACGTATTGCATTAACACATGTTTTGCTATACACATGTTTATTCCCTTTGTGTGTATTGGGACAAAACAAAAAAAGGGAGGAAAGAAAGCAAATTCGACATAATGTCACACAAACCTCCAAAAATGGGCTGGACAAAAGTATTGGCACCCTTTCACAACTGCGGATAAATAAGAATGTTACAAGCATGTGATGCTCCTGTAAACTCACCTGGGGCAAGTAACAGGTGTGGGCAATATAGAAATCACACCTGAAAGCAGATAAAAAGGAGAGACGTTCACTTAACCTTTGCATTGTGTGTCTGTCTGTGCCACACTAAGCATGGACAACAGAAAGAGGAGACGAGAACTGTCTGAGGACCTGAGAACCAAAATTGTGGCAAAATATCAACAATCTCAAGGTTACAAGTCCATCTCCAGAGAACTAGATTTGCCTTTGTCCACAGTGCGCAACATTATCAAGAAGTTTGCAACCCATGGCACTGTAGCTAATCTCCCTGGTCGTGGACGGATGAGGAAAATTGATGAAAGATTGCAACGCAGAATAGTCCGGATGGTGGATAAGCAGCCCCAAACATGTTCCAAAGACATTCAAGCTGTCCTGCAGGCTCAGGGAGCATCAGTGTCAGCGCGAACTATCCGTCGACATTTAAATGAAATGAAACGCTATGGCAGGAGACCCAGGAGGACCCCACTGCTGACACAGAGACATAAAAAAGCAAGACTACAGTTTGCCAAAATGTACTTGAGTAAGCCAAAAGCCTTCTGGGAAAACGTCTTGTGGACAGATGAGACCAAGATAGAGCTTTTCGGTAAAGCACATCATTCTACTGTTTACCGAAAACGGAATGAGGCCTACAAAGAACAAAACACAGTACCTACGGTAAAATATGGTGGAGGTTCAATGATGTTTTGGGGTTGTTTTGCTGCCTCTGGCACTGGGTGCCTTGACTGTGTGCAAGGCATCATGAAATCTGAGGATTACCAAAGGATTTTGGGTCGCACTGTAGGGCCCAGTGTCAGAAAGCTGGGTTTGCGTCCAAGATCCTGGGTCTTCCAGCAGGACAATGACCCCAAACATACGTCAAAAAGCACTCAGAAATGGATGGCAAAGAAGCGCTGGAGAGTTCTGAAGTGGCCAGCAATGAGCCCAGATCTAAATCCCATTGAACACCTGTGGAGAGATCTTAAAATTGCTGTTGGGAAAAGGTGTCCTTCCAATAAGAGAGACCTGGAGCTGTTTGCAAAGGAAGAGTGGTCCAAAATTCCGGGTGAGAGGTGTCAGAAGCTTATTGATGGTTATAGGAAGCGACTGATTTCAGTTATGTTTTCCAAAGGGTGTGCAACCAAATATTAAGTTAAGGGTGCCAATACTTTTGTCCAGCCCATTTTTGGGGTTTTGTGTGACATTATGTCATATTTGCTTTTCTGCCTCTGTTTTATATTTGTTCCAATACATACAAAGGGAATAAACATGTGTATAGCAAAACATGTGTTAATGCAATACCTTTTTTGTGTGAAATACTTGATTTTCAGGAAAAATATCAAGGGTGCCAACAATTTCGGCCATGACTGTATGTGGATCACATTTTAAAGCGATTTTAATAGCATTTACATGTGAGTGTAATACTTTATGTTTAATAAATGTTTTAAAAGAGGATAAGGCACTATGTTTTTCATTACTCGTTATGGCTAGAGATGAGCGAATCGAACCAGGCGAAGTGGAATTCGTTTCGAATTTCAGGAAAAATTTGATTCGCGGCGAATCCGAATATTAGCATACTTCGGGTGCGCGAATCGGATTTTTCCCGATCAGCCGGCAAAAGTGTCCCTGCAGAGAGCTCCGCTATTTTTGACAGTTCTCTGACAGTTCTTTCACATGTACAGCGGTTGAAACACTGTATCTATTTGTTTCCATTTAGGATACAGATGTTTTTATTCGGAAACAGATACAATGTTCCAACCGCTGTAAATGTGAAGGAACTGTCAGAGAACTGTCAGAAATAGCGGAGCTCTCTGCAGATACACTTTTTGCTGTACTGGAATACTTCTTCTTTTCATTCTTCTTTTCATTCTTCTCATTCTTCTTTTCATTCTTCTTTTCATTCTTCTTCTCATTCTTCTTTTCATTCTTCTTCTTCTTTTCATTCTTCTTTTCATTCTTCTCATTCTTCTTTTCTTCTTCATGAAAAGAAGAATGAGAAGAAGAATGAAAAGAAGAATGAGAAGAATGAAAAGAAGAATGAAAAGAAGAAGAAGAATGAAAAGAAGAATGAGAAGAAGAATGAAAAGAAGAATGAGAAGAAGAATGAGAAGAATGAAAAGAAGAATGAAAAGAAGAAGAAGAATGAAAAGAAGAAGAAGAATGAAAAGAAGAATGAAAAGAAGAAGAATCTTTTCATTCGTCTCATTCTTCTTCTTCATCCTACTTCTTCTTCTTCTTCTTCATCCTCATCCTCATCCTCAAAAGAAGAAGAAGAGGATGAGGATGAAGAAGTAGGATGAAAATAAGAAGAATTCCAAGCCGGGAAAAAGTGTATCTGTCAGAAATAGAGGAGCTCTGCAGATACACTTTTTGCCGGCTTGGAATTCTTCTTATTTTCATCCTGCTTCTTCTTCTTCTTCTTCATCCTCATCCTCATCCTCTTCTTCTTCTTCTGAGGATGAGGATGAAGAAGAAGAAGAAGAAGGATGAAAATAAGAAGAATTCCAAGCCGGCAAAAAGTGTATCTGCAGAGCTCCGCTAAGTGTATCTGCAGAGCTCCGCTATTTCTGACAGTTCTCTGACATTCACATTTTACAGCGGTTGAAACATTGTATCTATTTTTTTCCATTTATGGAAACAAATAGATACAATGTTTCAACCGCTGTAAATGTGAATGTCAGAGAAATGTCAGAAATAGCGGAGCTCTGCAGATACACTTAGCGGAGCTCTGCAGATACACTTTTTGCCGGCTTGGAATTCTTCTTATTTTCATCCTACTTCTTCTTCTTCTTCTTCTTCATCCTCATCCTCAGAAGAAGAAGAAGAGGATGAGGATGAGGATGAAGAAGAAGAAGAAGAAGAAGAAGAAGAAGAAGAAGTAGGATGAAAATAAGAAGAATTCCAAGCCGGCAAAAAGTGTATCTGTCAGAAATAGAGGAGCTCTGCAGATACACTTTTTGCCGGCTTGGAATTCTTCTTATTTTCATCCTACTTCTTCTTCTTCTTCCTCTTCATCCTCATCCTCATCCTCTTCTTCTTCTGAGGATGAGGATAAAGAAGAAGAAGAAGAAGAAGAAGTAGGATGAAAATAAGAAGAATTCCAAGCCGGCAAAAAGTGTATCTGCAGAGCTCCGCTAAGTGTATCTGCAGAGCTCCGCTATTTCTGACAGTTCTCTGACATTCACATTTACAGCGGTTGAAACATTGTATCTATTTGTTTCCATTTATGGAAACAAATAGATACAATGTTTCAACCGCTGTAAATGTGAATGTCAGAGAACTGTCAGAAATAGAGGAGCACTGCAGATACACTTTTTGCCGGCTTGGAATTCTTCTTATTTTCATCCTACTTCTTCTTCTTCATCCTCATCCTCATCCTCTTCTTCTTCTTCTGAGGATGAGGATGAAGAAGAAGAAGTAGGATGAAAATAAGAAGAATTCCAAGCCGGCAAAAAGTGTATCTGCAGAGCTCCGCTAAGTGTATCTGCAGAGCTCCGCTAAGAAATAGCGGAGCTCTGCAGATACACTTTTTGCCGACTTGGAATTCTCCTTCTTCTCATCCTTCTTCTTCTTCTCATCCTTCTTCTACTTCTCATCCTTCTCCTTCTTCTCATCCTTCTTCTTCTTCTCATCCTTCTTCTTCTTCTCATCCTTCTCCTTCTTCTCATCCTTCTTCTTCTTCTCATCCTTCTTCTTTTTCTCATCCTTCTTCTTCTTCTCATCCTTCTCCTTCTTCTCATCCTTCTTTCTTCTTCTCATCCTTCTTCTTCTCATCCTTCTCCTTCTTCTCATCCTTCTTCTCATCCTTCTCCTTCTTCTCATCCTTCTTCTCATCCTTCTCCTTCTTCTCATCCTTCTCCTTCTTCTCATCCTTCTCTTTCTCCTTCTTCTCATCCTTCTCCTTCTTCTCATCCTTCTCCTTCTTCTCATCCTTCTCCTTCTTCTCATCCTTCTTCTTCTCCTTCTTCTCATCCTTCTCCTTCTTCTCATCCTTCTCCTTCTCCTTCTTCTCATCCTTCTCCTTCTTCTCATCCTTCTCCTTCTTCTCATCCTTCTCCTTCTCCTTCTTCTTCTTTTCATTCTTCTTCTTCTTTTCATTCTTCTTTTCATTCCTCTTCTTTTTCTTTTCATTCTTCTTCTTCTTTTCATTCTTCTTTTCATTCTTCTTCTTCTTTTCATTCTTCTTCTACTTCTTCTTTTCATTCTTCTTTTCCTTCTTCTTTTCATTCTTCTCATTCTTCTTTTCATTCTTCTTCTCATTCTTCTCTTCATTCTTCTTCTTCTTTTCATTCTTCTTTTCATTCTTCTCATTCTTCTTTTCTTCTTCATGAAAAGAAGAATGAGAAGAAGAATGAAAAGAAGAATGAAAAGAAGAATGAGAAGAATGAAAAGAAGAATGAAAAGAGGAAGAAGAATGAAAAGAAGAATGAGAAGAAGAATGAAAAGAAGAATGAGAAGAAGAATGAGAAGAATGAAAAGAAGAATGAAAAGAAGAATGAAAAGAAGAGGAAGAAGAATGAAAAGAAGAAGAAGAAGAATGAAAAGAAGAATGAAAAGAAGAAGAATGAAAAGAAGAAGAGGAAGAACGAAAAGAAGAAGAATGAAAAGAAGAATGAAAAGAAGAAGAATGAGAAGAAGAATGAAAAGAAGAATGAAAAGAAGAATGAGAAGAATGAAAAGAAGAATGAAAAGAATAAGAAGAATGAAAAGAAAAATGAGAAGAAGAATGAAAAAAAGAATGAAAAGAAGAATGAGAAGAATGAAAAGAAGAATGAGAAGAATGAAAAGAAGAATGAAAAGAAGAAGAAGAATGAAAAGAAGAATGAAAAGAAGAAGAAGAAGAATCTTTTCATTCTTCTCATTCTTCTTTTCATTCTTCTTCTTCTTCTTTTCATTCTTCTTCTTCTTTTCATTCTTCTTTTCATTCTTCTTCTTCTTCTTTTCTTTCTTCTTCTTCTTCTGAGGATGAGGATGAGGATGAAGAAGAAGAAGAAGTAGGACGAAAATAAGAAGAATTCCAAGCCGGCAAAAAGTGTATCTGCAGAGCTCCGCTAAGTGTATCTGCAGAGCTCCGCTATTTCTGACAGTTCTCTGACATTCACATTTTACAGCGGTTGAAACATTGTATCTATTTGTTTCCATTTATGGAAACAAATAGATACAATGTTTCAACCGCTGTAAATGTGAATGTCAGAGAACTGTCAGAAATAGAGGAGCTCTGCAGATACACTTTTTGCCGGCTTGGAATTCTTCTTATTTTCATCCTACTTCTTCTTCTTCTTCTTCATCCTCATCCTCAGAAGAAGAAGAAGAGGATGAGGATGAGGATGAAGAAGAAGAAGAAGAAGTAGGATGAAAATAAGAAGAATTCCAAGCCGGCAAAAAGTGTATCTGCAGAGCTCCTCTATTTCTGACAGTTCTCTGACATTCACATTTACAGCGGTTGAAACATTGTATCTATTTGTTTCCATAAATGGAAACAAATAGATACAATGTTTCAACCGCTGTAAATGTGAATGTCAGAGAACTGTCAGAAATAGCGGAGCTCTGCAGATACACTTAGCGGAGCTCTGCAGATACACTTTTTGCCGGCTTGGAATTCTTCTTATTTTTGTCCTACTTCTTCTTCTTCTTCTTCTTCATCCTCATCCTCATCCTCAGAAGAAGAAGAAGAGGATGAGGATGAAGAAGAAGAAGAAGAAGAAGTAGGATGAAAATAAGAAGAATTCCAAGCCGGGAAAAAGTGTATCTGTCAGAAATAGAGGAGCTCTGCAGATACACTTTTTGCCGGCTTGGAATTCTTCTTATTTTCATCCTACTTCTTCTTCTTCTTCTTCTTCATCCTCATCCTCATCCTCTTCTTCTGAGGATGAGGATGAAGAAGAAGAAGAAGAAGAAGAAGAAGAAGTAGGATGAAAATAAGAAGAATTCCAAGCCGGCAAAAAGTGTATCTGCAGAGCTCCGCTAAGAGTATCTGCAGAGCTCCGCTATTTCTGACAGTTCTCTGACATTCACATTTACAGCGGTTGAAACATTGTATCTATTTGTTTCCATTTATGGAAACAAATAGATACAATGTTTCAACCGCTGTAAATGTGAATGTCAGAGAACTGTCAGAAATAGAGGAGCTCTGCAGATACACTTTTTGCCGGCTTGGAATTCTTCTTATTTTCATCCTACTTCTTCTTCTTCTTCTTCATCCTCATCCTCATCCTCTTCTTCTTCTTCTGAGGATGAGGATGAAGAAGAAGAAGAAGAAGTAGGATGAAAATAAGAAGAATTCCAAGCCGGCAAAAAGTGTATCTGCAGAGCTCCGCTAAGTGTATCTGCAGAGCTCCGCTAAGAAATAGCGGAGCTCTGCAGATACACTTTTTGCCGGCTTGGAATTCTCCTTCTTCTCATCCTTCTTCTTCTCATCCTTCTTCTACTTCTCATCCTTCTCCTTCTTCTCATCCTTCTTCTTCTTCTCATCCTTCTTCTTCTTCTCATCCTTCTCCTTCTTCTCATCCTTCTTCTTCTTCTCATCCTTCTTCTTCTTCTCATCCTTCTCCTTCTTCTCATCCTTCTTCTTCTTCTCATCCTTCTTCTTCTCATCCTTCTCCTTCTTCTCATCCTTCTTCTCATCCTTCTCCTTCTTCTCATCCTTCTCCTTCTCCTTCTTCTCATCCTTCTCCTTCTTCTCATCCTTCTCCTTCTTCTCATCCTTCTCCTTCTCCTTCTTCTCATCCTTCTCCTTCTTCTCATCCTTCTCCTTCTTCTCATCCTTCTCCTTCTCCTTCTCCTTCTTCTCATCCTTCTCCTTCTTCTCATCCTTCTCCTTCTTCTCATCCTTCTCCTTCTCCTTCTTCTCATCCTTCTCCTTCTCCTTCTCCTTCCTCATCTCCAAGGGCATTTAAATTAAAGGTACAGTGTTCTGCACTAATATAAAGGCTCTCTGAAGCCTAGAAACCCTTTTTATAAGTTAAATTCGCAGCGAATAAATTCGCATCGAATCAAATTTCTTCCTCAAATTCGGCGAATCAGCCGAATCGAATTTTTGAATAATTCGCTCATCTCTAGTTATGGCATATACACCAATGAAGGAAGTGTCTTAAGGAAGTGAGGGGATCCCTAACTTTGAAGATTGCTAATCCGATCCAGTCTACATCCAAACAAAAAGGGACACAAGCTATTTATGACCTCACTTAACGGTTTGGTCATATTTACCAGGTGAGAGCACAACTGGTGAAGGTGCACGCAAGTTTGTCATTACTATGCAAACGTGGTAAATTAAACACAAGTTATTTTGTCCACGATATTGGAAAGATTTTTTTCATGGATTATATGGACACTTCATTTTGGGAATAGTAATATTGCATATGGACACTTAATTGCTGGAATATTGTTATTGCTTTTTGGCAACAGTTTTTCCATTTGTCAGTGAAGTGCGCCACTATTATATTTATGTTTGATTCTATATTCCATTATTTCTTATTTCTTATATATTTATATTAATTTTTATTTATTATCATTATTGTCCATCACCATTTTTTATTGTCTATCATTATTGGTACCGTAATTAGTTTCATTGATCTTTTTCCTTTATTTTTTTATATTTATTTTTTATTTCTTTTCCCCATTTTTATAATTTATATTATTGCCAACATTCTCTAAGTCTCACCATGATTGTCTTTAAATTCTTTAAGGTCTGTCATGTGTATGATACTTCTTAGCTCTCAGCTTCTTTTGTAAGTATCACTGGCATATCCTTTTATGTATACATTGTTTACTGCCGCCACATATCACTAACTTTCCACCGCCCCACATCCAGTGCCCTTAGTGGGAACCACTCCCATCTCGTCTGCAGTGTGGCCTGTTCTGCTTGATTGCTCCGCCCACCTGCATTGGCATATTAATCTACACTAAGATAGCCACCGTATCTGCCTGACAAAGAAGTGCGCATGCTCCGAACGTGCGCCATCTTGGAAACCTGGTCCATGCCATGACACCATCCTAGTGAACCTCCCTGCGCCTCTCTGCTACGCCCCGAGCCCTGGATACACCTAGAGTGCCGCAAATGACTTTTCTGCTCCACCGGACTACCATTCCTCATGACATGCCTATTATTATCTACTCTTGTGAGTGCATTTTACTATTAAATTTGCTTGCTTTTAAAATCATCTACACTTAGAGTGGCGCCACTGTCTCTCTTTTCTAAACCTTTAGTCCTGGCACCTGATGAACCTTATGTCACAAAGACCCACCAATACTTGCAGTGAGTGGTGCTAATCTCACAACCAGTCCCCTCACACCTCATCTGGGGTGTAATATTATTCCTGTTTTCCTCCTGTGCTCCTCACAAAGACAGTGCAACAGCCAGACAGCTTGTGTCACTTACAAAAACTTCCCCACATACTCTGGCACTGTTAAAGCCAAACCTGACATCCAGGCCTTACCTAAGTGCTGCTTGCACCAATCACCCATCAGAACACATTACATCCCAGCAATAAATCCACCCCAAACTTCCATTTATCAACTACTTATAGCCAATTGTCCATTGCTGCTCAACAACTGCTGTCAACTTGTCACTCCTCTTTGAAAATGCAAAATTGGTTGCAATATGGATCTTTGAAGTTACTATTTTCCATCCAAGTTGTTTTATGTGACGAAGGGGAGTAGTGTTATTATGTAGAGGGGAGGGTCACACTGGGAGCTTGCGACTGCTCCATTCTCCAGTTGCCTCATTGACAAAGGCAGTGTCACTCCTATCAGAAGGAGCAGGGTCCTCAAAAGCTGCCAGAGGGAGGATTCTGCTCTCTTCGCCCTCCAATAGTAGTCTACTGTGCAAAAGAAAGGAGGGTGTTTGTTGAGATTATGGGCGCTTATCTCCCTGAAACAGCTGCTCCACTCAAGCACTCCTATACAGCCATGCAGCAATGTAACACCCCAGCCTGCTCTTTTCACCAGCCTGCTTTCTTTTACTAGCACAACATCTGAATCTGCCCCAAAGGAAAGACAGCTGTCCCTCCCTATCAGACCAAAAAACAGCCAGCCTAGTAAGCAATTCCCCTAGTGGCACGCCACATGGAGTTAAAAGAGAAGTTCGGGAATGAAAAAAAACATTCCTAGGTGGATGCAGCATCATTTTCAGTGCTGCATATGTCCCCCGCCAACTCTAAGACTGAGAACTGAGCGATCAAATACTGCTGATCCCTCAGTTCTTGGTCTTTAGTGAGCAGAAGCCTGGTGACTATCAGTCACGGGTTCTCTGCTTTGCCCCTCCAGCACTCACTGGAGCACTGGGCTGTGCAGAGTGGCTCTTTCAGTGTTAGAGTCTAAGCCAACTTCTGGCCAGGAATCTGGGTGGATCCCAACTTTAAAGTTGGAATCTCTCCAGAACCTGGACAGAAAACGTTTCACAGGAGAGCAGAACGAAGTGCTTTGGCCCTGCTTCTCCTTTAACGCTACAGAGAGGCAGCCCAGGCTTCAGGTTGGAGTGGCAGGAAAGGCTAATGATTTCAGACTTGTGGCTTGTTTAGTTATATGCACAGAGCACTCCCCTGCTTTATCCCACTGACAAAGATACCACAAATGTCCTCCTTAAACTGACTCCACTGACGCAGTAGTATTTTTCCCCACTGACACTGAGACAGCTGCGTTTTTCCTTTTAGTCTCTTTTAGAGGGACTTCTTCTCCTGACACCACTTTTAGCACACTACATAGCATATACATAACAACCATTACATATGTTTTGGCTCAGTGCTGCTGTTAGCCATGCTCCCAAACTCCACCTGGGGTAGGGGGGCCCAGTTTGGCATCTTCACCTTGGCTACTGAATAACTTTGTCCTGGCACTGGCTGTTTTAACATTTTAAACCAACAATTAAAACTGTCTCGGGCTCTTTCATTTGGTTTTGGTCTAGTGCTCCTTTCTACAGTTCTATGATTTGAGCTACTGTTGGGTTCCTATCCATTGGTGTATTTAGGTTTTGTGCTGCCCTAGGCAACACAAAAATCGTCCGCCCCCACGGACACCAACCCACCCCCCCCCCTTACCGCTCTAGTGGAGAAAGCCTGACATTGACCAACTCCCTCCCCTCGATACAGAGAAAGACACTCATCTTCATCTCCAGACATCCCCGGGAATGAGAGTCAGGAGTCAGGCTTCTACATACACCATTAAGCAGCCCGCAGCCTCTCTCAGATCCCACCTGGTTCCCATGGAGCATGTGTCCCTTCTTCTAGGGGGAGGTGCTGCCCCCCCTGAAAAATGCTGCCCTAGGCAAGTGCCTTGTTTGCCTTGTGGTAAATACGCCCCTGTTCCTATCGTTGGAGCTGCCTAACCAGACCTATTGAGCTTGTTTGAAGTTTTCCTTAACCTAACTACAGTACACACAAGTCTAATGTTCCTAGTGTCTTTTTCAGCATGTTTTTCTGAAGGCGAAAAGCATTGACAGATTCCATATTTCTTTTGTCACATATTTCCTTTAAAAAGCAGGTGCATGGAAAATCCATTTTTACACTTTGACATGTTCCACAGTAGGATGTAGATTCTTCTGTCCTAGCAAAAAGCAGGAACATGTTTTAACAGTACAGTGCATATCACACGACATTGAAGGTAGCCCAGTTTGTATTTTGAATGCAATAAATATAATCTGTACCAGTGTAGATGAATGAGATCAACAATTCTCTTTTGCTTCATATAACAGTTTGCATAGTGTTAATGTTGTTGAACCTGGTTTCAAGATAATACTAGAAATGCTGTATGAAACACTTGCACAAACCCAGGTGTCTATGACATAATTATCTTATGGATTAGCAAATTGATGTTATTTATAACACAGTACCCTTTGATATACTGTGTACATGCTCTACAGAAATAGTAGTGTCTGTGACCCTGGGTTTTTGAAAATACCTTTGATGGCAAACACATTCCTAAGATCATGATATTTTCCTGCTAAATTAATATAGAATATGTTATTCATATTCCTGATTCATAGCATGCTATAGATTTTTTTAATATTCACATCTTCGTACGAGATTTTACATTTTGCATGTAATATGGTTTTTAAAATAAAATACTGTACTTACTAAAAATAGTCTTTGTAGCTTAACCCCAGAAAAGAATAAACTGACAAATCTTTAATGACTATGGGATGACTGCCATTACATCTCTGGGCATTTCTGATCCAATTTTGTATGTGTATATTAATTGGAAAGAATATTAAATATATATGTAATATATATTTTTTTTCTTTAAGCAAATCTTTTAGTAAATTTACAAGTCTGCATGAATAAATTCCTGTCTTCCCACAACTTACAATAACAGTATCCCTTTTCAGAAAAGCTCCAACTTTATGACTGAAAAGCAATAGGTTAGCTTCAGTCAGTGGCTTTGCCTAGGCTGAGATGATGTCATCACACAGCTGCAAGCTGAGGGAAGCATTTCCATAGTCCCCTCCCCTCTGTGATCAGACTGCAACATTGTAACTTTGTAGAAAGTCAGTGAAGATAGATGGTGAGCTTTGATGATGAAAGAATTGTATTGATCCCCCCCGCGCTCAGTTAAAATAATGAAAAGACCTAATTGAACATATGAAGCAGCCAAAAACACCTAATCCTATACCTATAGGTCAAGAGATATTAATGAATACAAAATGGTGCGGCGCTAAGAATAAAAAAGGTGACAATGAGTGATCAAAAACACACAAGGTCTAGCATGACCTGATAAGTGACCTATAAATGCAGTGAGCCCGGCCCCAATATGGGATATGAAACAAGTGACCCCAAGTACCCACAAATGGGACTCAAAACTGTATAAAGTGTATCCCTGTGGAGGGATGAAGACACACTAAAGTGCTCATGAAGATATAAACCATAAGACAATAATGGTGTATCACAGTCCAAACAGGTGTAAATACAGCAATCGTGCTTTGATCTTCTTGGTCATAATAAACCAGCCCACTGTGAATGCACAACATACCGGTTGGTGCTCCCAAAAATGGCTGCAATGGCCTCTCACCTCCATTCAGTGACCCCTAAGGGCCACAGAGCCTTGTGGTTCACCCCTGGATCCTTCCTGTATGAATCCTCTTGATAGTCTGGTACCTGGGCTGTAAGGACCCTCTGATGTCCCCTGTCTTTAAAAGCCCCCCTCTGGATCAATAGGTAGGCAGGTAGATGGATACCTTCATAGACTTATTCAATGGCCCATACAACAGAAGAGAAGCACATCCTCCAGTGTAAACCGCTTTTAATTATAGGTAAAATAAGCCAAACATAATGCACTCACATTTCAGTGGAAGATATAGGAATTTCCCATGTGTTTGGGTGTATTAGGTTGAAAGAAGGTGTTCAGAGATGGCACCATGCCGGAAGTGCGTCACGCCGGAATTACGTCTCCACGCTTTGCCGTCTTGATGATGATTAGCAAAGATGAGGCCATCCTTTATAAGAGGTAGAAAATACCTGGAAGTGTTAGGATGTATTCACACCTGTGAATGCACCCTGCCTGTGATGTGAGAACCCCAGCCGGAGTACCTACAATTAGCTGATATTAGGCACCCCTATTGAAAGCAAAGAGAGGCTGCTGGCTCTTGCAGTTAATCATGCCCACTTGAATTTAATCTCTCAAGCAGAGATTACATGTGAGTGGTCAGCCTAGGACACAGGCAGTCTGTGGCCTGGTCGATCACTCACATGATCCCTACATTTGAAATACCCATAGAGTGAGAGATCCATACTTTTCAAAGATCCATAGTAAACAACAGCAGGACCTCCAGTTGGGGGGCTGAAGAGGTATCTTCTAAGGAATCATTGTATTATTGTATGGTTGTAAAAATCTGTGATTGCAACAACCTTGCCAAAATATCCTTGGAGCTTCTAGAAATGGAAAACCATCCAACACCATTTGTAAGCTTGGCAAAATCACCAATTTTTCACTGACTGCATTTGTGCATGCAGGCTTGTCTAATTTGCAGGGAATTCTGCAATATATTAATGCTGTCTGGATTCATTTGCCTTCTTGATTTGTTGAATCAGCCAGAGTTGCCAAGTTTGTAAATTCTTTTTCTTATTTTGTTATTCTCAAACAGTCAGGGGTTTTCAGTTTCAACAAACTTAACAAAAAATGACAACTGCTCCAATTTAGAACTAGCTTTTAAAGTAAGCTGAACATACAAGGGCTTTGCACAAAAGCAAACAAAACAGATTTTTGTTGCACAATATTTGCAAATATATGTGGAATCTGCACTCATCAAGGCCTATCTGTATAGTGCAGTCTTAAGTCCGTTCTATGAGCCCCTCCATATTGTTGAAGCATATTAAGAAATGGATACATTAAGGGGAAGTATTTTTGGAGGGAACCCATTCCTCCATAAAGGGCAAACCAGAAGCCCAGCAGAGCACAATGGCAGTTAAAGACTTCCAATGTGTCCCTGCACCAAATCCAGCAAACTGAACAAAAATAGCAAAAATGGCTTCAGTATTGTAGAAATACAATTTAAATACCTCTTTAATAAATCTTAATTAAAATAAGAATTAAACAAAGGTATGACAGTTCCTGTTCTTTTTATAGTAATAGAATAATGTACAGTTTTTATGTCTTCGGGGCACCTGTCTCAAGCTCCTGGTTTCATCCTTCATTGGCTGCAGTGCAGTAGTTTTACCTTGAAATTGTTTTTTTTTTTTGTCTTACCATAATTTTCCTTTCCTGACGAGCTCCATGGCAGCACAGCTGGGTGAGGCACCACCCACCCCCTGCCAGATCAAAACTCAATAAATTTTTGACCCACCTCAGCCTAGGTGTTCCGTAACTCGTAACTCATACTACTAAACTGGGTGGGATTTGTGCTGCCATGGAGCTCGTCAGAAAAGGAAAATTAAGTAAGTAGAAATTAAGAAAATTGGGTGTAATGCAAAAACAATTTAATTTCACCTGGAAGCAGAGGCCAAGGCATCCCTGCCAAAATCAGCAGTAGTCAAATTCGCAGGTTCTATACAAAAATGAGTAATGAAGTGTAGAGATGTGCTGGTTGCTTTAAATCTTAAACAGCAGTTGCAAAGCATTTTTTTTCTTTTTCCTCTTTGTGAGTGACAGACAGGGAAAGCAGGACTGTGCTCTGATTGGTTGTTGCTACAGCAGAGAAGGATCCACCCATAGCAGCACTGTTGCAGCTGAATTTATGATTGGCTGTGGAGGAAAGGAGAGAGGAAAAAGGAAGAAGAAGCACATGTGGGGACCGCATGGAGCAAGGGCTCCTGGTGTAAAGTCACAGAGTCTCACTCTCTGTGCTGCTAGAGCCCATGGGCTGGAATGGGAGTGTGTAGCAGAGGAATTGTTGCAGGAGGAGAGTGTGCAAATCAATGATTGTCCTGCCTGACACTCAGGATTACAGCCACTCAAGTGCATGTGTCTCTCAAAGTTTGGAGCTGCTGAAAGAGAGAGGATTTCTACTACTGTCTAATGCTATCTAGAGAACAATCCAGAAACAGTGAGTACTCTGTGATGAAAGGGGATTTTGATATTGTTGCATTTGCTGTTCATCTCTGGAGAATGGTCATGAGAAAGCCTGCTCTCTAATTCTCAGAGTGACACAGATCTTGGAAAGCCCAAGCTGCTCAGAATTAGCTATTCCTGCTGCTGATTGATGAGAGAACTCTGTCTCTGTATATTACTGGTGATTGTCTCCTCAAAACTTGTGCTGTGGCTGAAGAGTGTGTTTAGTTCCAAATCCCCACAGAAGCTTGCTGCTCTGAATATACTGAGCAAGTGTCAGTATTAGAGATGAGCGAATTATTCAAAAATTCGATTCGGCTGATTCGCCGAATTCGCGGAATAAATTCGATTCGAGGCGAATATATTCGCTGCGAATTTAACTTATAAAAAGGGTGTTTCTAGGCTTCAGAGAGCCTTTATATTAGTGCAGAACACTGTACCTTTAATTTAAATGCCCTTGGAGTCTGCTGGGGAAGAGAACTAATACTGTCAGTCAGTATGACATGCAGATGAGTGCCGTCGATCTTAGAATCACCGCACACTTCACTCATTTGGGCAGTCACGGGGCCAAAACCAGAGTGTGGAGCCACAGTGTGGCGGTGGAGGCAGCAGCAATGGGAGGCCATACAGCACCCTATGACAAAATGGAACCCACCAGCAGTGTGAGGAGACCTGAAAGTGGCACATGGCAGAGTGTGGTGATGGAGACAGCAGCTATGGGAGGCCGTACAGGGACCCATGACACACTCTGGACCTGGCAGCAGCATGAGGAGGCGGTACAGGGGCCCATGACAGATTACGGGCCTGGCAGCAGCAGTGGGCGGGCGGTGGATGCAGCAGTATTTGGAAGCCAAACACAGGCCTAGGTTAAAAAGCGGAAGCCGTCAGCAGCGTGAGCAGACGACAGAGACACATGGCGCAGGGTGGCGGTGGATGCAGCAGTATTCGGAAGCCAAACACAGGCCTCGGTTAAAAAGCGGAAGCCGTCTGTGAGGGACCGCCGAGCGACACCACTAGCACTCCACTGATCAGGCGTGCCCAGAGCGCGGAGTCTAAGCCCCAGGGTACTTGTTCACCAGGGCCCCTGATGGTGGGGATGGACTTGTAGTACCCCGAGACCTGGTCGCCTCTACTGAGCACACCTGTCAGTGGTAGGGGTGTTCGCCAGGGGCTCCAACCAGGGAGAGCCAGATGTGAGGAGGTCGGGTGACCCCGATGGGATGGATGGATGGATGGCTGAGCAAGTGCGTAGTCAGACAGGCCGAGTCGGTAATGTAGAGGACGGTAAGGTACAAGGGAGCAGGCAGAGAATCGTCGGGTCACACGCCAGGTCAGCAACAGGAGGTCAGATCTAATGAGGGGCATCCAGGGAGAGAGGTCAGGCAAGCAAGGGTCTGGGCAGGAGAAATCAGCAAGGTCAAGAGCAATCCGGGTCAATAACTTACTAGGCACAGGTACAGAATCACAGGAAGCAGGTAAGACCAGAAGGCAACGAAATGACAGCTCAGGGACCTTTAAATATCCCGCCCTGCGCTGCCATTGGTGCCCAGCGGGCGGCCGCGGCTTCTACTGCGCATGCGCGAACTCGAACGCCGCGGCCGGCCGGGACCTAGTGCCCGTGTACTGGGTGGAGCAGTGCGCCTGCGCCGGGACCATCGCGGCAAGGATCGAGGAGATCCCTGACATTGCCCCCCCCCTACGGGCAACCTCCGGATGCCCACCCGATCTCTCCACCACGGGTGATCACAAAGAAACCTCCAGACAAGCCTAGGTGCATGGACATTATGGGCTGGTTCCCACGAATTGTCCTCAGGGCCGTAGCCCTTCCACTTGATGAGAAATTGGGTCTGGCCCCCCCTTCGTCGGCACTTCAAGATTGCCTCCACCTCGAATTCTTCTTCCTCTTCAACCGTTACAGCCTCCGGGGGCCTGGATTCCCGTTCCGGGAAGGCATCAGGGACTACTGGTTTCAACAGGGACACGTGGAAGACAGGGTGGATCTTGAGTGTCTCAGGGAGAACAAGTTCATAGGCCACCTCATTGACCATCCGTTTGATGCAAAAAGGGCCTATAAATTTAGGTCCCAACTTTTTTGACGGGCAGAGCATCTTCAAGTTTGACGTAGCCAGCCAAACCTTCTCTCCGGGCTGCAACACCAGATCCCCTCTTCGCTTCCTATTAAAAGCCCTCTTGTAGTCTTCTTGGGCTTGACGGATGGCTTCCTGTAGTTTCTTATTGTTGGAGGTGAAGAAGGTCAGTGCATCCTGAGTCGCTGGAATCGGGCATTCCGGGACTAAGTCCGGGAGGAAGACAGGATGAAACCCATAGTTGGCGAAGAACGGGGACTGCCCAGTTGCTGAATGGCAAGCGTTGTTGTACGTGAATTCTGCCAAAGGGAGGAGTGGCACCCAGTCGTCCTGAGAGAATGATGTGTAGCATCGCAGGTATTGCTCCAGGGTCTGATTGGTCCTTTCGGTCTGGCCATTGGTCTGAGGGTGAAATGCCGAGGAAAGGGACAGCTTGATATCCAGGACTTTGCACAACGCCCTCCAAAACCGCGAGGTAAACTGCACCCCTCGGTCCGAGACGATGTCTTCGGGAACCCCATGCAGTCTAACGATCTCTCGAATAAAGACTTGCGCCGTCTCGGCTGCTGATGGGGTCTTCAGTAAAGGGATGAAATGGGCCATCTTGGATAAGCGGTCCACGACCACGAGAATTGCTGTGTGGTCCAGTGAAGGTGGAAGCTCGACTATGAAGTCCATAGAGATTTTCTGCCAGGGCCGTTCAGGGATGGGCAATGGACGTAGCAGGCCCCACGCCTTATTTCTTGAAGGCTTGTTCCGCTGGCAGATGGCACAGGAGCCCACGTAGTTCTTACAATCCTTGGCCATGTCCGGCCACCAGAAGGAACGTCGGAGAAGTTCCAGGGTCTTGACCGGCCCAAAATGTCCTGCCAGTGGATGGTCATGGCAATGTCCCAAGACTAAGGTTCGGGCGTCCTCCGGCACCACAATCCGGTCCTCCCTCCATAGGAGTCCCTCCTTGTTCTGGAGGGGTCCCCATCGGAGGTAGACATCGCTGTGGACGCTCTCAGGATCTCGGAGCGAAGGTTCGTCTGAAGGGCCAAGAAATTTCCTGCAGGAAGAATAGTTTCGGGTACTGGGATCTCCTTGGTGTCCTCGTACATGCGCGACAACGCGTCAGGCTTCGTGTTTTTCGAGCCGGGCCTGTATGTGATGTGGAACTGGAACCTCGAGAAAAACAATGCCCATCTTGCTTGTCGTGGGCGTAGACGTTTGGCCGTCCTCAGATATTCCAGGTTCTTGTGGTCCGTGAATATCAGGATGGGATGGGAGGCACCTTCCAGCAGGTACCTCCATTCTTCTAAAGCGGTTTTGATAGCCAGTAGCTCGCGATCCCCAATGTCGTAGTTCCTCTCCGCAGGGGTAAGTTTCCGTGAGAAGAATGCTACTGGGTGAAGTAATTCCTTGGCGCCCTTCCGCTGGGAAAGGATGGAGCCAACCGCGTTTTCTGATGCATCTACTTCTAAGATGTAGGGCAGGGAGGCGTAGGGATGACCCAGAATGGGTGCCGAGGTAAATAACCTTTTTAGTGCTTCAAAAGCTTCCTGTGCCTCGGGCGTCCATCTGAATCGCGTCCCAAGCTTAGTTAGCTGAGTGATGGGGGAGACCAGACCCGAGAAGTTCTTGATGAACTTCCGGTAGAAATTTGCGAACCCAATAAAACGTTGGACACTTTTCCTGTCCGTGGGTTCAGGCCAATCTAGGATCGCTGAGACCTTCTGAGGGTCCATTGCGACCCCCGTGGTGGAGATAATCAGACCCAGAAATGTAACGCTAGCCTGTTCAAAGCAGCATTTCTCTGCTTTAGCGTACAACCCGTGCTGCCGCAACCGCCCCAACACCTTTGTTACATGTACCCTGTGCTCCCCCAGGGAGGATGAGAAAATCAAAATGTCGTCTAAGTAGACGATGACAAAGATGTCCAGGAAGTCCCTAAAGATGTCGTTTACAAAGTGCTGGAAGGTGGCTGGCGCATTGCACAACCCGAAAGGCATGACCAGGTATTCAAAATGGCCAAAACGGGTGCGGAAGGCCGTCTTCCACTCATCCCCCTCCCTTATGCGAACCAAATTGTAGGCTCCCCTTAAGTCCAGCTTGGTAAATACTACTGCAGCTTTTAAGCTCTGGAATAATTCAGGTACCAGTGGTAATGGGTAACGATTTTTAATGGTGACCCTATTCAGCTCCCGATAGTCAATGCATGGCCTCAAAGTCTTGTCCTTCTTTTCTACAAAGAAGATCCCTGCACCTGCTGGGGAAGTGGAGGGACGGATGAATCCCTTTCGGAGGCTGTCCTCAATATAGTCCTTCAGGGCCCCTAATTCTAGCTCAGAAAGGGGAAAAATTCGCCCGAACGGAATTTCAGAACCGGGCAACAGATCAATAGGACAGTCATATGGGCGGTGGGGGGGTAGAGCATCTGCTCCCCGCTCACTGAACACATCAAGAAACTTATGATAGGCTGCAGGAATCACTTGTTTTAGACAGTCATCCCCTTCAGAGCACAGGAGGACCTGGGGGACCTCCGGGCCCGAAGTTCGACACAGTTCCCGACAATATGGGGAAGGGAACGAGACAACCCCAGTTTCCCAGTCAATTTGGGGGTTATGGGCCCGCAACCAAGGGAGCCCCAGAATGACTGGGAAAAGGGGTGATGCAATAGCATCCAGGCGGAGGAGTTCCCGGTGCTGACCGGCAATGGAAGTCACAATGGAAGGGGTCTCCTGGTTAACTACTCCTGACTTTATCCGGGAACCATCAGCCAAAAAGATGTGAAACCCCTTCTCCTTTGGGCGGAGGGGGATACCCTGCTGGTGAGCAAAATTGATATCCACAAAACAGCTGCATGCCCCCGAATCAACTATGGCCGTCACCTCCACGGTCCTTTCTGAAAGGAGAGGGGAACAACTAAGTACTGGGACGGATTCATATTGCCAACAGATAAAGAAGAGGAGGTGAACTTACTCAGTTTCTGCGGGCAGGAACGCACCATGTGACCAGCTTCGCCGCAGTACAGACACAGATTCTGGGAGCGTCTGCGCTGGCGTTCCTCAGGCGATAGTTTAGGCCGAGCCAGGCCTAGCTGCATGGGTTCGGGAGCATCTTCAAACGGCAGGTTCTGGATGCTTGGCCTAGTATGTTGACCGGATCCCTGAAATGACCCCCAGGGATTTCCGCGACCCTGACCAGACCTCTCCAATCTGCGCTCCCGTAGCCTACGGTCAATTTTAATGGTGAGTGCAATCAAGTCCTCTAATGTCTCGGGCACCTCCACCCGGGCGAGCTCGTCTTTCAGAGCCTCAGAAAGGCCCATACGGAACTGGTGCAAAAGTGCGAACTCGTTCCAACGAGTGTCACCCATCCAGCGCCTAAAGTCAGAGGCGTATTCCTCAGCCGCACGCCGACCTTGTCGGAGTGCGTATAGTGTGGCCTCGGCCGAGGCCGCCCGTTGTGGGTCATCATATAAGATGGCCATGGCGTTAAAGAAGCTGTCGACCGTAACCAGGTGAGGGTCATTGTTTCCCCTTAGTCGGTGGGCCCAGTCTTGGGGTTCACCCTGCAACAGGGAGACAACAAACCCCACTTTTACCGATTCTGTCAAAAAGGTCCGTGGCTGCAGTTCAAAATAGAGCAGACAGGAGTCACGGAATGACCGAAAGCGTGTGCGATCCCCATGGAAGCGCTCGGGTAAGGGTACTCGGGGTTCTGCCATAGGGAGTGATGTGGAAGGCCCAGGGGCCGGCTCGTGGGCTGCTGCGACCGGTGGTGCAGGAACCGGGGCCTGTGAAACAGGAACAGATATGGTGCAGGCCTGAAACCGATTCTCGATCTGCAGACATCTGTCCTGTAATGTGTTTACTGCTTGCGTCAGGGTGGCCAGGTGCCTGCAAACCTCGTCCAACGGGGAGAGTCCTCCTCGAGGCTCAGTCATGGCCTTCTGGTACTGTGAGGGACCGCCGAGCGACACCACTAGCACTCCACTGGTCAGGCGTGCCCAGAGCGCGGAGTCTAAGCCCCAGAGTACTTGTTCACCAGGGCCCCTGATGGTGGGGATGGACTTGTAGTACCCCGAGACCAGGTCGCCTCTACTGAGCACACCTGTCAGTGGTAGGGGTGTTCGCCAGGGGCTCCAACCAGGGAGAGCCAGATGTGAGGAGGTCGGGTGACCCCGATGGGATGGATGGATGGATGGCTGAGCAAGTGCGTAGTCAGACAGGCCGAGTCGGTAATGTAGAGGACGGTAAGGTACAAGGGAGCAGGCAGAGAATTGTCGGGTCACACGCCAGGTCAGCAACAGGAGGTCAGATCTAATGAGGGGCATCCAGGGAGAGAGGTCAGGCAAGCAAGGGTCTGGGCAGGAGAAATCAGCAAGGTCAAGAGCAATCCGGGTCAATAACTTACTAGGCACAGGTACAGGATCACAGGAAGCAGGTAAGACCAGAAGGCAACGAAATGACAGCTCAGGGACCTTTAAATATCCCGCCCTGCGCTGCCATTGGTGCCCAGCGGCTTCTACTGCGCATGCGCGAACTCGAACGCCGCGGCCGGCCGGGACCTAGTGCCCGTGTACTGGGTGGAGCAGTGCGCCTGCGCCGGGACCATCACGGCAGGGATCGAGGAGATCCCTGACACCGTCAGCAGCATGAGCAGACGACAGAGGCACATGGCGCAGGGTGGCGGTGGAGGCAGCAGCAATGGAAGGCCATACAGCACCCTATCACAAAATGGAACCCACCAACAGTGTAAGGAGACCTGAAATGGCACATGGCGCAGGGTGGCGGCGGAGGCAGCAGTATTTGGAAGACATACACAGGACTAGTTTAAAAAGCGGAAGCCGTCAGCAGCGTGAGCAGACGACAGAGGCACATGGCACAGGGTGGCGGTGGAGGCAGCAGTATTCGGAAGCCATACACAGGCCTAGGTTAAAAAGCGGAAGCCGTCAGCAGCGTGAGCAGACGACAGAGACACATGGCGCAGGGTGGCGGTGGAGGCAGCAGTATTCGGAAGCCATACACAGGCCTAGGTTAAAAAGCGGAAGCCGTCAGCAGCGTGAGCAGACGACAGAGACACATGGCGCAGGGTGGCGGTGGATGCAGCAGTATTCGGAAGCCAAACACAGGCCTCGGTTAAAAAGCGGAAGCCGTCAGCAGCGTGAGCAGACGACAGAGGCACATGGCGCAGGGTGGCGGTGGAGGCAGCAGCAATGGAAGGCCATACAGCACCCTATCACAAAATGGAACCCACCAACAGTGTAAGGAGACCTGAAAGTGGCACATGGCGCAGGGTGGCGGTGGAGGCAGCAGTATTCGGAAGACATACACAGGACTAGGTTAAAAAGCGGAAGCCGTCAGCAGCGTGAGCAGACGACAGAGGCACATGGCGCAGGGTGGCGGTGGAGGCAGCAGTATTCGGAAGCCATACACAGGCCTAGGTTAAAAAGCGGAAGCCGTCAGCAGCGTGAGCAGACGACAGAGACACATGGCGCAGGGTGGCGGTGGATGCAGCAGTATTCGGAAGCCAAACACAGGCCTCGGTTAAAAAGCGGAAGCCGTCAGCAGCGTGAGCAGACGACAGAGGCACATAGCGCAGGGTGGCGGTGGAGGCAGCAGCAATGGAAGGCCATACAGCACCCTATCACAAAATGGAACCCACCAATAGTGTAAGGAGACCTGAAAGTGGCACATGGCGCAGGGTGGCGGTGGAGGCAGCAGTATTCGGAAGACATACACAGGACTAGGTTAAAAAGCGGAAGCCGTCAGCAGCGTGAGCAGACGACAGAGGCACATGGCGCAGGGTGGCGGTGGATGCAGCAGTATTCGGAAGCCAAACACAGGCCTCGGTTAAGAAGCGGAAGCCGTCAGCAGCGTGAGCAGACGACAGGCACATGGCGCAGAGTGACGGTGGAGGCAGCAGCAATGGGAGGCCATACAGCACCCTATGACAAAATGGAACCCACCAGCAGTGTGAGGAGACCTGAAAGTGGCACATGGCAGAGTGTGGCGATGGAGACAGCAGCAATGGGAGGCCGTACAGGGACCCATGACACACTCTGGACCTGGCAGCAGCATGAGGAGGCGGTACAGGGGCCCATGACAGATTACGGGCCTGGCAGCAGCATGAGGAGTCGGTACGGGGGCCCATGGCAGATTACGGGCCTGGCAGCAGCATGAGGAGGCGGTACAGGGGCCCATGGCAGAGTGGCGGAGCGTAAGCAGCTAAAATTGAAGGCCATACAGAGGCCTATGTTAAAAAGTCCCCCCAGCAGCAGCGTGGGGAGACGACTAATAGTCGTCTCCCCACGCTGCTGCTGGGGGGACTTTTTAACATAGGCCTCTGTATGGCCTTCAATTTAAGCTGCTTACGCTTCGCCACTCTGCCATGGGCCCCTGTACCGCCTCCTCTTGCTGCTGCCAGGTCCAGAGTGTGTCATGGGTCTCTGTACGGCCTCCCATTGCTGCTGACTTCATCGCCAGACTCTGCCATGTGCCACTTTCAGGTCTCCTTACACTGTTGGTGGGTTCCATTTTGTGATAGGGTGCTGTATGGCCTTCCATTGCTGCTGCCTCCACCGCCACCCTGCGCCATGTGCCTCTGTCGTCTGCTGATGCTGCTGACGGCTTCCGCTTTTTAACCGAGGCCTGTGTTTGGCTTCCGAATACTGCTGCATCCACCGCCACCTTGCGCCATGTGTCTCTGTCGTCTGCTCACGCTGCTGACGGCTTCCGCTTTTTAACCTAGGCCTGTGTATGGCTTCAGAATAATGCTGCCTACACCGCCACCCTGCGCCATGTGCCTCTGTCGTCTGCTCACGCTGCTGCCAGGTCCATACTGATTCATGGCCCCCTGTACCGGCTCCTCATGAACGTGGTTCAGCGGGTTTGCATTACTTAACGGCAAATCGTAGACAAACGCTGGGACGTTCAGTGTTGTGCGCATTAAGCCAGACACCAAAGGGCAGCACAGAACTGTTATTACTCGCTCAAGCATGGCTGAACAAAACCAGTCTCTACCACAAATTGGACCCAGACCTGCCCAGGGTCTCGTAAGTAGATTGCACGGAGGAGTAGAGTTCGTTATTGGAATTAACTGTGAGGGACTTTTAAACCTAGGCCTGTGTATGGCCTTCAATTGAAGCTGCTTCTGCTCCGCCACTCTGCCATTGGACTCTTGATAGTCGTCGACTATCAAGAGTCCAATGGCAGAGTGGCGGAGCAGAAGCAGCTTCAATTGAAGGCCATACACAGGCCTAGGTTTAAAAGTCCCTCACAGTTAATTCCAATAACGAACTCTACTCCTCCGTGCAATCTACTTACGAGACCCTGGGCAGGTCTGGGTCCAATTTGTGGTAAAGACTGGTTTTGTTCAGCCATGCTTGAGCGAGTAATAACAGGTCTGTGCTGCCCTTTGGTGTCTGGCTTAATGCGCACAACACTGAACGTCCCAGCGTTTTTCAACGATTTGCCGTTAAGTGATGCAAACCCGCTGAACCACGTTCATGAGGAGCCGGTACAGGGGGCCATGAATCAGTATGGACCTGGCAGCAGCGTGAGCAGACAACAGAGGCACATGGCGCAGGGTGGCGATGTAGGCAGCATTATTCTGAAGCCATACACAGGCCTAGGTTAAAAAGCGGAAGCCGTCAGCAGCGTGAGCAGACGACAGAGACACATGGCGCAGGGTGGCGGTGGATGCAGCAGTATTCGGAAGCCAAACACAGGCCTCGGTTAAAAAGCGGAAGCCGTCAGCAGCGTGAGCAGACGACAGAGGCACATGGCGCAGGGTGGCGGTGGAGGCAGCAGCAATGGAAGGCCATACAGCACCCTATCACAAAATGGAACCCACCAACAGTGTAAGGAGACCTGAAAGTGGCACATGGCAGAGTCTGGTGATGAAGTCAGCAGCAATGGGAGGCCGTACAGGGACCCATGACACACTCTGGACCTGGCAGCAGCAAGAGGAGGCGGTACAGGGGCCCATGGCAGAGTGGCGAAGCGTAAGCAGCTTAAATTGAAGGCCATACAGAGGCCTATGTTAAAAATAATAACATGTTTGGGGCATGATTCATGGCGGATTTAGTCAGTTGTGTCAGGAACTGGTGGTTTGAAATCCAGACTAATCCACGCCTGATTCATTTTCACAAACGTGAGTCTCTCCACACTTTGGGTGGACAGTCGTGTCCTCCGCGGAGTTACAATACCTCCTGCCGCACTAAACACGCGCTCCGATGCCACGCTACTGGCCGGGCATGACAGCCTTTCAAGGGCAAATTCAGCTAGTTGGGGCCAAAGGTCAAGTTTCGTTGCCCAGTAGTCAAGGGGATTGTCTACCTCGGTTGGCAGGGTGCTGTCCAAGTAGGCCCGAGCCTGTTGTTTGAGGTCCTGCTCCAGGTCCACCTGATGCTGCTGCTGCTGCAGCTGGTTAGTAGTTTCCTCACTGCGCTGGTGAAGAAAGCTACTCATCATCGACTGCAGACTGAGGCAGCCGCTGCTGGTGGAGCTGCCACTGCTCCTACCACCCCACCCCTCCCCTGCTGCCATGGCAGCGGAACGCGAGCGCACAGGGCCCACAGTGTCTGAGGATGGACGTTGGCGCACAAAGGCAGAGACCAACTGACTACATAGGTGGTTTTTATAGTACTTTATTTTGGCCTCCCTCTCAGCAGGTGTGAAAAAGGCCACCATTTTTGAACGGTAGCGAGGGTCCAACAAGGTGGACAGCCAAAAGTCATCCCTCTGTCTGATGGTTATTATTTGGCTGTCGCTACGCAAGCAACCGAGCATGCTATGGGCCATTTGTGCCAAGGAATGCGAGGGACTCCCTGCCTCCATCTCCACAGCATACTGCCACGGTGCGTCTGGGTCCTCTGTCTCCTCCTCCTCCTCCTCTACCAGATGCTCCTGCTCCTCCACTCCTGTCCACTGAGTGGAAAAACCACCCATTTCACTCAATAATTCCTGAGCACCAATGTCCTCCTCTACCTCCTCCTCTTCTTCCTGTCCTGCCCCCACAGGGGTCATGTGGCGTTGAGATCTGTGCGCCACGTCTACCGCACCCTGACCAGCCATTGTTAACAGCATTTGTTCCAGGACGTGCAACAGAGGAATGACGTCGTTCATCCCATAGTCCTGCCGACTCACGAATAGCGTGGCCTCCTCAAAGGGCCTGAGCAAGCGGCAGGTGTCACGCATGAGCTGCCAATGGCTGACATCTAAGTTACACAGGGGAGTACCTTTATCCGCTTGTAACATCAGGAAATCGGTGATGGCCTTTCGCTGTTCGTAAAGGCGGTCTAACATATGTAGGGTTGAATTCCACCTTGTTGAAACGTCGCAGATCAGGCGATGCTGTGGAATTCCGTTCTGCCGCTGCAGCTCAAGGAGGGTGTGCTTTGCGGTGTAGGAATGGCTGAAATGCATGCAAAGTTTACATGACATTTTAAGGATGTCTTGCAGTGGGATGGTGGATTTTAGGAACCGCTTGACAACCAGATTGAACACGTGAGCCATGTATGGCGCATGGCACAACCTTCCTTGACGCAGAGCAGACACCATGTTCTTTCCGTTGTCGGTCAACATGGTTCCGATTTTCAGTTTGCGCGGAGACAGCCATCTGTCGATTTCTCTGTTCATTACACTGAGAAGTTCCTCCCCTGTGTGACTACGTTCGCCAAGGCATACCAGGTGCAGCACAGCGTGACACCGTTGCGCCCTGCACATGTGATATGCCGGTCGGGTAATGGGACTTGGCACGGGGGTGGCGGCTGAGGACACGGCGGAAGAAGAGGTGGTAGAGGCGGACATCTTTGCTGGACCAAGGACGTGCAAACGTGGAGGCAAAAGCGGCGTGACCTGTCCAAGTTGCTGGTGCGGCTGTGCCGGCACCACGTTCACCCAGTGGGCCGTAAATGACATGTACTGTCCCTGACCGTAGTTACAGCTCCACACGTCGGCGCTGCCGTGCACTTTGGCAGAGACCGACATGCTCAAAGACTGGCCCACCATCTCTTCTACATGTGAATGCAGGGCTGGCACTGCCTTTTTGGCGAAGAAATGCCGGCTTGGCACTCTCCACCGCGGCGCGGCACAAGCCATCATTTCTCGCAAAGGTGCTGAGTCCACCACTTGGAAAGGGAGGGACTGCAGCACCAGCAACTTGGACACGAGGACGTTCAGCTTCTGCACCGTCGGGTGCGTGCTCGCAAACTGTTGTCTCTTGGAAACGGATTTCAAGAAAGACTGCTGACGGAATCCGTGAAGAGGAGTAGCAGGAGAAGGAGCATCTGAACGAGCGGAAGATGCCAACGAGCGACAACTCCCCTCAGCAGAGGTGTTGGAGCCTTGACTGGCTGATAGAGGGCGATTGACGTCGGGTGACGGAGCAAGTAACGGAGCGGGTGATGGAGCGGGGGCTGGGGCAGGCAGAACCGCCGTATCTTTATCACGGTTTTCCCAGGCCACCGAATGGCGACGCTGCATATGCTGATGCAACGCTGTAGTCCCAACATGGGCCCCCTGGCCACGCTTGACTTTCTGGCCACATAGTCGACATACGGCTACGTTTACTTCCTCGGGCGGCTTGATGAAAAATTGCCACACCGCCGAGTAGGAAACTTTGCCCCCGCTACTCCTCACTGGCTGACTGCTACTTCCTCCGTGCACACCGGCACCACTACTGGCCGTGGTGGTAGGCTGCAGTGGAGCTGGTGCTGTACTCCGTGGCCGTTTGCCTCCACTGACACTGCTGCGACCCTGCTGCCTCCTGGGCAACCCACCGACTGTTTTGCTCGCTGGCAAGCTGGCACCCTCTTCTCCTGATGATGCGGAAGCAATAGCCTGATGACGACGAGGCTGCCAAGTGCGATCAGCCTCATCATCATCAATTAGGGTCTCCGCGTCACTACTAGCCCCCTCGGCTGCGTGTGGGTCAGGAGACAGACCTGTCTCTAGACCGGCTACCGAGCCACTCTCCTCGCCAGTACTTCTTCACCTGGCTGCTGAAGAGGCGGATGTCTCCCCCCGTTCCTGACCGCACTCTGTTAGCTCTTCCTCACTGTACAGTGGGGCTGAGCCCGCAGCATGCGATACTTCGCTTGGTGAGGGAACACCAAAGGACAGGGGCAGGTAGAGGACACGTGATTTCAGTGGGCTTGCTCCCGGGCCATGCCAACTAACGGTTGTGTCTGACGTACCCACCGACCGTTGGCTGTAGGTGTCAGAGGTGACCTGGGAAGAGGAAGACGACCGAGTCAACCAATCGATGACGGCAGGGTTGTCGGTGGAGACACGACCGCTGGATGACACCGGGAGCACTGGCCTCTGGCTGCGACTAGTGCTGCCTCGACCCCTTCCTCTGCTGCCACGTCTGCTCGCTCCTGAAACATTGTCTCCTCTGCCACTCCTCTGCGTGTTGTCTGACATACTCTTTAATTCAATAGTGGTTGTGAAGCAGAAAGTAACGATTCTGTGTCCCTGAGTAACAATTCTGTGTCCCCGAGTAACGATTCTGTGTCCCTGAGTAACAATTCTGTGTCCCTGAGTAACGATTCTGTGTCCCTGAGTAACGATTCTGTGTCCCCGAGTAACGTTTCTGTGTCCCTGAGTAACGATTCTGTGTCCCTGAGTAACGATTCTGTGTCCCTCAGTAACGATTCTGTGTCCCTGAGTAACAATTCTGTGTCCCTCAGTAACGATTCTGTGTCCCTCAGTAACGATTCTGTGTCCCTGAGTAACGATTCTGTGTCCCTGAGTAACGATTCTGTGTCCCTCAGTAACGATTCTGTGTCCCTGAGTAACGATTCTGTGTCCCTGAGTAACGATTCTGTGTCCCTCAGTAACGATTCTGTGTCCCTCAGTAACGATTCTGTGTCCCTGAGTAACAATTCTGTGTCCCTGAGTAACGATTCTGTGTCCCTGAGTAACAATTCTGTGTCCCTGAGTAACGATTCTGTGTCCCTGAGTAACAATTCTGTGTCCCTGAGTAACGATTCTGTGTCCCTGAGTAACAATTCTGTGTCTGTCCCTGAGTAACAATTCTGTGTCTGTCCCTGAGTAACGATTCTGTGTCCCTGAGTAACAATTCTGTGTCCCTGAGTAACGATTCTGTGTCCCTGAGTAACGATTCTGTGTCCCTGAGTAACGATTCTGTGTCCCTCAGTAACGATTCTGTGTCCCTGAGTAACAATTCTGTGTCCCTGAGTAACGATTCTGTGTCCCTGAGTAACGATTCTGTGTCCCTGAGTAACGATTCTGTGTCCCTGAGTAACAATTCTGTGTCTGTCCCTGAGTAACAATTCTGTGTCCCTGAGTAACGATTCTGTGTCCCTGAGTAACAATTCTGTGTCCCTGAGTAACAATTCTGTGTCCCTGAGTAACGATTCTGTGTCCCTGAGTAACGATTCTGTGTCCCTGAGTAACAATTTTGTGTCCCTGAGTAACGATTCTGTGTCCCTGAGTAACAATTCTGTGTCCCTGAGTAACGATTCTGTGTCCCTGAGTAACGATTCTGTGTCCCTGAGTAACAATTCTGTGTCTGTCCCTGAGTAACGATTCTGTGTCCCTGAGTAACAATTCTGTGTCCCTGAGTAACAATTCTGTGTCCCTGAGTAACAATTCTGTGTCCCTGAGTAACGATTCTGTGTCCCTGAGTAACGATTCTGTGGCCCTAAAGTCTCTGTGACCCTAACTCTGTCCCTAATACAGACAGGTCTGTCTCTCTTGAATGACCGGAGGCTAATGGAGAATTCTAAGATGGCCGCGATTTATAGCTCCACCATTACACAGTGCTGGCTGGCTGGCTGCTGATTGGCTAATGCGATCACATGTCATGAATGAATGCATTATGGGTCAGCGCGCCTTGTCTGCGCGCCTTCCCAGAGATCCCCGCTCCGTCGCCACACATGTCGCCGCCATTTTTGGGAAAATTCGATTCGTGCATCCGAAGTTTGCTAATTTTCGGATTCGGCGCGAATCGAATTTTTCCTAATCTTTGAAACGAATTCCACTTCGCCATGTTCGATTCGCTCATCTCTAGTCAGTATATCAGGATTTCACCTGTATGGTAAAGATTTTGTTGAAGTGTTGTTTTTCTTCTATTGCAATGTTCACTGGAAGATTCTGCTTAAAGGAGACTGTGCTATCCTGCTACCCCTGGATTACAAATACTCTCCCATGCAGAGAGTGAGCGCTCTTCCATTGATTAAAGGGCCCCAACGTTGAGAGACTTTAAGTTTCATCCCACTGGCCAGTGTTTAGGTAGGACATTTCTGCTCTAGATAGTACCACTATAACAAATGTCAATAAGCTGCTAAATCTCATTAAGGGCTCATTCACACTAGGCTGTTTTGCCAACGCTTGCCAAACGCCCCTATAGCGTTTGGCAAGCGTTGGTCCGGCGTTTGCGGAGCGTTTTTTAACGCCCCACGCTCCGCAAACGCCGCATGTGCGGTTTAGCGGCGGTTGCTAGGCGTTTGCCAAGCGTTAATAACGCCCCACAAACGCCTATAATGCAGTTTGAGTGGTGTTACCGCTCCGCAAACGCCCCGCAACCGCGTCGCAACCGCACCGCAAACGCCGGCCGGGCGTTTGCGGAGCGGCACCATAGACGAGAATAGGAGGCTTCAAAGCCTCCTGACTCGTCCAGAGGCGTCCGTTTTGCCGCGACGCAACGCGACGCGACGCAAACGCTCCCGTTAGAACAGCACCATGTGCTGTAATGTGCAGAATTGGCAGAGGCGTTTGGGAAGCGGTAAAAACGCTTCCCAAACGCCTCTCTGCCGCCTGCACACAAGGCTAGTGTGAACGTAGCCTAACAGTTATTGTTTCATGTGTCAATGTCACTCTCATATGTTACCCTAGTCAGTGTGATACTAGTCAGTTTTTGGAGTCTTTGGTGAGTGAATTGTGACTTCTTACTAACTGCAAAGTGGTATCTGTGTTTATGTACATTACCTGTGTTAAATCAGCTAGTTCTTTTTCAGGGTTTGTCTTCTTCAATAAAACCCATAAAAAATATTCTCAGAGTGTCGGAGTGTTCTGGGTATAATCGGAGGTGCAACCAGATTCAGGTGGGAGCTGAACCTATATATCTAGCCAAGCATCACCTAAGGGGGTGCTACAGAAGGTATGAACAGAAGACCATGTAGCCGATTTGCAGATTGTTTCCAAGGAAATTCGGCCCACTGCTGCCCATGAGGTTGAAACCCCTCTAGTGGAACGTGCTGTGACCCCCTCAGGCATAGGCAAGCCTCTCGCTCTCTAAGCTAAAGAGATGGTCTTGACCAGAAAAGTAGCAATTACTCTACTAGAAGCTCTCAAGCCTTTCCGTGCACTGTTAAGGATGGTGAAAAGATGCTCTGACTTCCTGAGCTTGGAAATAGCGTCCACATAGATTCTCCAAGAGCGCCCAACATCCAATGGGAATTTTCCGAAAGGAGCATCGGGAGTATAATGTCTTGTATTATGTGAAACCTGGAGGCAACTTTGGGTACGAATCCTAGCATTGGTCTAAGCACGACCCTATCCGGAAAGAACGAAAGAAAGAGTTCTTTAAACCCTAAGGGTTCATGTATACTGGGCATTTGGAAAACTTTTGTGAACAATGAAAACTGACTGCTGGAAAACATAGGTTAAAAAACATCAGTTTAGCCACGTTTGCATACCGCGTTTAGGCACGTTTGCGTTTAGAAGCGTTTTTAAATGATAACCTCGAGAGACCCTCCCAAATGCCAAGAATACACTGAAAAATAGTAAATTCACTAAAAAAGGCTACTAAAATACTGCATGAGTTATTTTATCAAGTCATGCAGTATTTTAGTAGTGAAAAGCATACATCATGTTTCAGCTGTCAGCGGGATTCCCACTGACAGCTGAATGTAGAAGAAAGAATTGCCGGCAATTAAAAAATAATTTAAAAAAACGGCGTGGGGTCCCTCCTCCCATCCATACCAAGCCCTTTGGGTCTGGTATGGATTTTGAGGGGAAGCCCCACGCCAAAATAAAAAAAAAAATGTTGTGGGGTTCCCCCCCAAAATCCATACCAGACCCTTATCCGAGCATGCAGCCCAGCAGATCAGTAAAGGGGGGGGCGAGTGAGCCCCCCCCCTTGTACCATACCAGGCCACATGCCCTCAACATGGGGGGGTGCTTTGGGGTAGGGGAAGCTCCCCCCTCAAAAGCAAATTGTCCTCATGTTGATAGGGACAAGGGCCTCTTCCCCTCACGTCTGGGCTGTGGTTGTAGGGGTCTGCACGTGGGGAGTTTATTGGAATTTGAAAGCCCCCTTTAGAAAGGGGGCCCCCAGATCCCAGCCCCCCCACGTGAATGAGTATGGGGTACATGATACCCATTCACAAAAAAAAAAAGCTTTAGTGTGAAAAAAGACAAGAGTCATTCTTTAACAAGTCCTTTAATAAAATAATGTCCCCCGAAGTAGATCCACTGTCAATCACGATGTCCGCTGCCGCCAGCGCTCTGAAAAGAAAGTTTAAAAAAAATGCTCCGCTACTGACGCTGGCCCCCTTAGTTCTTAAATATGTAAGAGGTGAGGCCAGCCCGATGACATCACCCGTGTGACCCCGCCCCGTGTGACATCATCGACCGGGGCATGCTGGTCACTGACGTCACATGGGGGCGTGGTCACATACGTGATGGCCCCACCCCTTACATATTTAAGAACTGTCAAACCAGCTTCTGAGCAGACGGCCAGGGTCGGTAGCAGAGCCTTTTTTTTTTTTGGAGCGGTGGTGGTGGACATTGTGATTGATGTTGGATCTACTTCGGGGGACAATCTTTTGTTAAAGGACTTGTCAAAGAATGACTCCTGTCTTTTTTCACACTACAGCTTTTTTTGTGAATGGGTAGCGGTACCATGTACCCGATACTCATTTACATGGGGGGGCGGGATCTTCCAGATTCCGATAAGCCCCCCGCCCGCAGGCCCCCACAACCACAGCCCAGGCTTGTGGGGAAGAGACCCTTGTCCCCATCAACATGGGGACAAGGTGCTTTGGGAGGGAGCTCCCCCTACCTCAAAACCCCATGTTGAGGACATGTGGCTTTGTATGGTTCGGGGGGGCGCTCGCCCCCCCCCTTTCCTGACCTGCTAGGCTGCATGCTTGAATAACGGTTTGGTATGGATTTTATTTTTTTAATTGCCGGCAATTCTTTCTTTTACATTCAGCTGTCAGTGGGAATCCCGCTGACAGCAGATACATGATGCATGCTTTTCACTATTAATATTCTGCATGACTTGATAAAATCATGCGGTATTTTAGTAGCCTTTTTTAGTGAATTCAAATAGTTTTTTTTTTAAAATGCTATGTGGTATCCTACCGCATACTTGGGGATGGTAGGATACCGCTTAGTGAATTGTACCCTGGATATGGACAAGTCAAAAAACGCTTCTAAACGCAAACGCTTATAAACATTGTTAACCGCGTTTCCAAGCATTTACATGCATTTACAAGTGTTTGGCATTAGAAACGCTGGTAAAGTCTGCTCCTGAACGCAATTTTGCTGTGTTAAAAAAAACGACTGTAAACTCAACTGCCTTTAAACAACTGTAAATGACTATTTGTACATGGACACATAGGAAAACATTAGGGAGAGTTCAGGGGCTGCTGAAAAAAAGGCAGAAAAGCTCCTGAACGTGAGTTCATCAGCTGCAGTGCACATGAGCCCTAAGGCTGCCAGTTCCGAGACTATTCGGGCTGATGGTATTGCCATGAGAAACGCTGTTTTCAGAGTAAGATGCCATAGTGAAACAGGATGAATGGTGTCTGATGAGAGGAAGTCCAACACCAGTGGCAAGTCCCATTTTGGGAAAATCAGAGGCTTGGGTGGTCTTTGGCGGATAGCTGCCTTAAAGAACTGAACCGATAAAGAGTCCAATGCCCATAGGGTACATGTAAAAGCCAAGAGGGCAGAAATGTGAGCCTTCAGAGTACTCACAGACAGACCCATATCCAGCCCCACCTGGAGGAATTCCAATATGTGGCAGATTCTCGGGGTATCTGGCGCAAAGCCATGCTTGTTTGCAAATTCCATGAAATTGCCCCATATCCTGCTATAGGCTGTGATGGTGCTGTTATTTCTGGCTCTCATCAAGGTATCTGTGACCTTAGTTGAGCAGCCTAGATTGATCAGCCTTTGCCTTTCAAGACCCAGGCCGTCAGACTGAGTTTCTCTGGAGCGGGGTGTTGAATAGGTCCCTGCATTAGCAGATCTTGTGTCACTGGCAGAGGGTATGGTTCTCTGAAGTTCAATGGACAGAGTAGCAGGTACCAGGGTCTCTTTGGCCAATCTGATATTACTGATAGAGTCATCACCTTCTCCTGGTGTATTCTGCGCAGCAAGCTGAGAATCACTGGAATTGGAGGGAAGGCGTACACAGTCTTAAAATTCCATGCCATTGTCAACGTATCCACCCCTATATCTTGTTGGTGACTGATCCTGGAGAAAAAATGAGGTAGTTTGGTAATCTCCGGGAAGACAAACAGGTCTATCTCCAGCAGAAAGCCCCATGTCACTAGACTCCAAAAAGTTGAAAGGCCCCACTCACTGTTGTCCAAACTCGTTCTGGATAGATAATCCGCCTGGGTATTCAAGCGACTGGGCACATACATTGGCTGTTAGCAGTTATAAGTTGGCCTGGACCCATTCCATAATTGGAGTAACCTCCCTCAGGAGAGGAATGCTGCGGGTGCCCACCTGTCTGCGTATGTACTGCCATTGTGTTGTCCAACTTCATCAGAACGGGTGCACCCTGAATGAGTTTCTTGAAAGCCAGGAGTGCTTGGAATGCTGCCCTCAATTCTAGAAACCATATTGACAACCCGGAATGGCCACTGGCCATGGGCCCAGTGAACTCCGCACAGGGCTCTCCAGCCCGCTTTGCTGGCATCCGATTGGACTACCTGCCACTGTATCACAAGTAGTGAATGGCATTGTAGGAGATTCTGCTTTCTCAACCACCATCTGGGGAGTCATTTGTATCTTCTTGTCAGGGCAGGAGCCGAGGAACGGACAGGCAGGCCTAACAATGTAACGCACTGGCTGACGACAACCACCACCCACAGACCGAAGTCCTTCAGGGCGCGGAGTCTAAGTCCCAGGCTGCTCTTCACCAGGGCCCCTGATGGTGGGGATGGACTTGACGCAGCCAGGAACCAGGTCGCGGCCCCCGAGACACCTCAGCTGCGGTAATGGCCGCCGCCAATGGCGTGTAGCTGGTGGAAGAAACAAAAGAGTAGTCAGACAAGCCGGGGTCAACAACAACAGGACAAAACAGTACAGGACAGCAGACGAGAATCACAGGTCACAAGCCGGGTTCAGCAACAGAGGGTCAGATCAAAGGAGAATACAAAGAATAGTCAAGTCACAAGCCGAATCAGAATACCAGGAGAGTCACGAGAGTCAGAACAGAGTAATAGTAACACAAAGACACAAGTGCAAAGAGCATGTGCGGGCCACAGGCTTATATGTCATCAGCCACGCCCCTCTGGGGGGTGGACCTCAGAGACCTGAAGGCATAAAAAGGATTCCCATCATGCACAGCAGAATCCAAGATGGACGCCAGCACATGGAGTAACATAACCTCAGGGAAAAGGTAGGACCTTGACACTTCTGCCCAAATCCTCCAGTCTCCATTGTTCTAAGAGCCCAACCTGAAGGGGATGTGAATTCCATTGTGCTCATTTGACCAACGGAATAGCCGAAGTCATAATTCCTAACAGCTGCATACATTCTATTGCAGGAAGGTAGAGCCTCTTCTGCGCTATTGACATTGTTTTCAGGATGCCTAACATCTTGTCCTCCAGTAACACCACTGATGTTGCCTGAGTGTTCACTTCTGCGCCTAGGTATACCAGGTTCTGGGTGACTCTTCTTCCGGTTGATTAACCATCTGAAGTTTTCTAGTGTCTCCATGGTTAACTTCCGGTGTGACAGAAGTGTCTCTCTGTCTTGATTTAGGAGCAGAATGTTGTCCAAGTAGTGATATATTCACACTCCCTGAGACCTCAGGTATGCCACTAGGGCAAGAAGAATCTTTGTAAATACTCTGGATGATGTGGTCAGCCCAAAGGGTAGGCATACAAACTGGAAGTGGAGCTGCCCTACCGCAAACCGTAGAAATTTCTGGCAGACTGGAGCTACTGGTACATGGAAATACACATCCTTGAGGTCCACTGATAGAAGCCAATCCCCTGGCTGAATGATTTTCAGAATTGTCTGGAGAGATTCCATTTTGAATCTGTTTTTCTTGATATACATGTTGAGCCTCCTGAGGTCTATCGCTGGTCTCCACGCTCCCAACTTTTTCTGTACTAGGAATAGAGGCCAGTTGATTCTAGAAAAACACTCTTGCCGGGGTACTGCGACTATAGCTTCCTGGTTGAGGAGGGTTTCTATGTATTTCCATAAAACATTCTGCTTTTCTCTTGCCAAAGGTAATTTTGTCGGGACAAAGATTCTGCGGGGATGCCTCAGGAACTTCCAAGCATGGCTGAACCAGATGGTGGAAATTACCCAAGGCTCCTTTACCTTTTGTGTCCACACTTGACGGAACTTGAATAATCTGGCTCCTACGCGACAAGTGTGAGCTGGCATAAGGTCAAAAAGACTTCTAGGACTCCTGTCCCAGAGACAAAGTTGATCTCTTCAACTTGCGGTTCGCAGCCGTGTTAGACCATTGATGACAATTCTCTCCCTGGCCTGTAAGACTTAGCGTCTCTATCTCTGGTCCTTGGTGAATTTTTGTAAGCTGCACCTCTCCTGTGAAGGAGCCTCTAATCCTGGGGAATAAACCCCGACTTCCCCCTGTGGCGTTTGCGATGGCAGTGTCTACTTTATTTACAAACAGGTACTGCCCTTCAAATGGTATCTTACACCATCCTTGTTTGGTGGCTTGGTCCGCAACCCAGGGCCTCATTCATCGAGCTCTTCTGGCTGTTACTGCATTAAGCATGATCCTGGCCAACATCTTAATTAGGTCAATGGATGCCTCAACCATAAAAGAGCTGTTAGCTTCAAAGGAGTAAAGGAGGCCATGACCTTGTCTTTGCTCAGGTCACTTCCCACGGCCACTTCTGACCCAGGACTCCATGGCCTTCAAAATACCTGCCAAAGCGATAGAAGATCTACAAGCCCCACGAGCAAGTGTGTAAATCTTTTTAAGGTCCACATCCACTCTTCTATCCAACATGTTCCTGAATGTCACTGCGACCTCTAGCAGAAGGGTTATGTGTCTAGCGAGGTGCATAAATGCTGCGTCCACCACCGGAGGCTCTTCCAAACTCTTAATACTCTCCAACTTGAAAGGGTATAGCAAACCGATTCTTAAAAGAGATTCTCTTATCTGCTTGGTTCCACTCATCTGTAATTATGTCCTGAATTTCTTCCATGAATGGGAAATTCACCCCCTCCTTTTTCATGTTCATGAAAAACTTCCTCTGCTTCTTCTGTGTGGGAACTGGGGCGGTTGACCACTGCGACTGCGATGCAAACACCTTTAGTGTCTCCTCAAATGCATGCTTCATTAGCAATACCATCTCTGCCTTATCAGGCTCTTGGTGTTTGGTTGCTTTTTTGAAGCATGTCTCACAAGCCGTCTTGCCCAACATAGCTCTTCTAGGGCATGCCCAGTATCCTCCTGGTCTGGGTTGGTCATAATGCGAATTCCTGCCGTATCGTGATGGGGAGCACTGACCCCTAGAGGCTGAACAGGAACGTGTGGTCTCTGTCTTTCCCCAGAAAGTCGATCCTCCCTTGCCTCTCCTACTTTCTGAGCTTCTTTCTTCTGATCGTCGGGAAGGATCATGGCCAAGACCTGAGGAGCTGGGGCAGCACAGACAAAAAAGACAAAATTAGTCATTGACTTGAAAAACACCAAAAAGAATATGCGCATCTGGCGACATCTCCCCTGCCTTCTCTGAGAATGCTGGACTTTAGAGAGGGTAGGCATGTTATCACTGCTGCAAAAAAGATAAAATCAAGAGCATGAGGCAGAGCAACACAGCAGATAGAACCACAGGAGCACAGCCTTGCAGGTGCAATGCATACCAGGAGGAGAGAGAGAGAAAATAGCAGGCACAGGCAGGCTGCAGGAGTACACAATCATTGGCAGCAGATGCTTTCAGCCAAAAGCATCTTTTAAATTTTGGCTTAATTAAGCCTGACAATGCCACCCCTCTCCTGATTGGTCGAGCGGTCCATGCATGCTCAGAGTGGGCCACAGCTGGTAAGAAGCAGGGAGACCGGCGCTGCTCCCCTTAGCAGCCATCACCCCCAGCAGCCACCAAGGAAGGAGATTACCCCTACCAGCAGCCGCCGAGGAACCAGTGGTGCAACACCCAAAAAGCTGGCAGTACTTTATCACGGCCTGATGCCGCCCCGATGGCCAGCAGCGGGGATCCCTGATCAAACTGCTGTTAGCAGAGAAGTATAAGGACTGCATACAATCTTGTGAGCAATTGTGGACAGACAGCCATTAGACCAGATAGGAGGGGAGAGAGCCACGTGTCCTGATTGCAGGAGGAAGAAAAAGGAACGACTAGGCTGAGGTGGGTCAAAAATATATTGAGTTTTGTCCTGATCAGGAAGGGGGTGTGCTGACATGGAGCCGTCAGGAAATATCATTCTCTAAATGAGCCGCAAGAAGAAGATTTGCTATAAATATAAAACAGCAGGTTTTTCTATTCTGTATAATATAAAGATATTCCTGGTATGTTTCTTGTGACTTTTAGTGGAGGGATCTCAGATACTTTCAGGTTCATCCTCTCAGGGAGAATGCACAACCTCCCTTTCTGTTCTCTTCAGTGTTCCACTCCTCCCTTCTCATCTCTCTTTTAAACCCTACACTCTCCTTCTATCTTGCCTCTTGCTATGTTCTTCTACCTATCTATTATGTGTGTTTTCACTACCCTGCTCTGCAGACAATGAGTAATTTTTACCAGTTCTCGCCTCAATGTTCATTCTCTCCTGCTGTGTTCCCATTCTTTGAACTATTTCTCTGATCATCGTCCTATCACTGTTTTCTTCTTATGCATCTCTGCCGTAACAGTGTCATCAGTATTATACTCTCCTGCACCTGCTCTGCTCTCCATGGTACCCCATGCTCCATGCTCCCCATGTTTTCCCTCTTCTGTTTCTCTCCACTCACGTTTTCTCAAGTGCTTTCTGCTGTTGGGCAAAGTTCTTAATGTCTGCGGTTCCATTAACTCTCCTTCCCTTTTCATCTCATTGCTACAGTCCTCCTAGTCTGTTCTCAGAAGCTCGCTATCTCTTAGTGTCCCTTCACCTTGTATAACTTTTCTCCCCTTTATTCTTCAATTTCCTTGAATTTCAAGGTAGTGTTCAATGACACTTCATCCAAGTTAGCCCCACTACATAGCTGTTCATGGTATAATGGAACTTAAAGTGGTAGTAAACTTACATTTTTTATTTTTACCTACAGGTAAGCTTATAAAAAAAGCTTGCCTGTAAGTTAAATGAATATCTTCTAAACGTGCACAGTTTAGGAGATATTTCAGTGAGCAGAAGCCGATGACGTCATCGGCACATGTGCTCTGAAGGAACAGCATACCTGTGCCGTTTCTTCAAACCTTTGTGCCGTGGCTGGGACACCCGTGTGCATGCGCAGGAGTGACATCATCATGATTTGGCCATTCAAGCTGCAGCCCATGAACCTGGAAGGAAGACCAGGTGAAAATGGAAACGCCTACAACTGTGACAGCAGACCACTGGAAGGCTTAATTTTAAAATAAGTCTTTCATAACATGTTATTATGCAGTTGATACTAGCACATTATGGTATTACTTTGCAGGTGAATTTTTTTTCATTGACTTTACTACCACTTTAACTGATACCTGATCTTCTTATAATTTACCAGTCATGTTTGTGCTAAACCCTGACACTTATCCATGAAGACCTTTTTAATAGGCATTTATTTAACTTGTTGCCGACCGCAGATAGCCGAATGACGGCTGCACTGCGGCCGGCCAGTTCTGAGTGGATGTCATATGATGTCCCCCCAGAACGCGCTCTCCTGCGCGCCCCAGGGGGCACGCACCCGGCGATCTCCGTGATGTGGTAAAAGGCCAATCACAGCGGCCTTTTACCACCTGATCAGCGGTGTCCAATGACACACTGATCAGAGGGAAATGCAAGTGCCGGTTCTCGGCTGCACTTTCCTCACGCTGTCAGATCGTGAGGAAAGTACTGCCAAGAACCGGCAGTTGTCAGAGCGGGGATCGGCACCGATCATCAGGGCACTGATGATCAGTGCCCTGATGATCGGTGCCCAGCAGTGCCACCCGCAAGTTCCGCCCACCTGTGCCCTGCAGTGCGCCCACTAGCTCCGCCCACCTGTGCCCAGCAGTGCACCCACCTGTGCCACTCTGCAATTTCACACACCTGTGCCCAGAAGTGCCACCTACCTGTGCCCAGCAGTGCCACCCACCTGTGCCCACCCACCTGTGCCCACCAGTGCCACCCACCTGTGCCCACCCACCAGTGCTGCCCACCAGTGCCACCCACCAGTGCAGCCCAGCAGTGCTGCCAGTCAGTGCCACCAGTCAGTGCCCAGCGGTTGTGCCAGTCAGTGTCGCCAGTCAGTGCCCAGCAGTGATGCCAGTCAGTGCCGTCTATCAGTACCCATCATTAGTGTCACCTATCAGTGCCGCCTATCAGTGCTGCATATTAGTGCCGCCTATCCGTGACAGTTCATTAGTGCTGTCTATCAGTGCCGGCTATCCGTGCCACCTCATTAGTACTGCCTATCAGTGCCCTTTAGTGCTGCCTATCAGTGCCGCCTATCAGTGCCCATCAGTGCTGCCTCATCAACGCACATAAGTGAAGGAGAAAAATTACCTGTTTGAAAAATTTTATAATAGAAACAAAGAAACTTTTTTTTTTCAAATTTTTGGCAATTTTTTATTTATAGCGCAAAAAGTAAAGTGCCCAGTGGCGATTAAATACCACCAAAAGAAAGCTCTATTTGTGAGAAAAAAATTATCAAAATTTCATATGGGTACAATGTTGCATGACCGCGCAATTGTCAATCAAAGTGCGGCAGCGCTGAAAGCTGAAAATTGGCCTGGTAAATAAGGGGGTATAAGTGCCTGGTAGGCAAGTGGTTAAGAGTCTTTTAGTCATAAAAAAATAAGAAAGTACAGCCATTTACATTACATCATGACCAATGGCAAAAAGGCTATGCAGAGCCCAAATTGTAGTAAACAGAGAACACAGGGCACTGTGCAGGATAGCAATAAGTCACCAATCACACCACTGTGATTTAAAATTGCATGATTTGTGTGCAATTTCAGGTGTGATTTCTGTTACTTTTTTGCTTGGGAAGATTTTCAATGATTTCTTGCAATTTGTAGTGCGATTTCCATTATATTCTATGTATGTGAAGTCGCAACAAAACTGCAGAAAAAGTAACAAATTACTATAGAAATTGTGCTGCAGCAAATCGCAAATGTTAAGACACTGTCATTTACGTTCATTAGATGCGATTTCAGGTACGATTTCAGTTCCCAAATCACAGCTGAAATCGCACCGGTATGACCGAGCACTAGTATGGAAAAGCACACACACAATCACACAGACACGCACAGAACCACCGCTCTCTCCCCTTTGCAAAAAATGTAGGTACACCCATCAGTGATTCAGGGTTAACTAGAAAATTGACAGTCAGCAAGGAGATTAATGAGAAGCTTGAGAGATAGGAACAACGGCCCATTGAGAAGCATAGATACCAAGCCAGGGCTACCATAGCCAGAGTTCACCACATGATAAACCTGCTGTACCATAGGGGGAATAACATTTTTTGAATTCTGTAAGATAACTTTACAGGCAAAAAACAATATTAGATGTAGTTCCTCAGTGCACCCACCCACAGCGCAGGCTGCATCATATTCAGGGGACGTAGTGCTTATACGATAGCAAGATTCTCCGCATTGTTGCAGCAGGAATTATCCAACACCTGTGCCATTATAACCACCAATATAAAACATGATTTTCAAAATATAGAATGACTGGGCTCTATAGAATCCAAAGTAGATGGCACTGTGAGACGTGTGAACCAGAACTCTAATTTGATTGCCACGTTACAAGAGCAATTGGACCAAGCCCAGACCAAGATAGAAGACCTAAGAACAGATCCAGGTGCTATTATTTCAGGGTCAGGGGCCTTCCAGAGACGGTCACAGGCTTGGAGTCTGCTCTACACACGTTTATGCAGGACTTGATCCCTGATATCTCCCCGCATCAGTTCGAATTATATAATTTCCACCTTAAAGTGTACTGCATCTGAGCACCAAAAATGCTATTTAATTCATTGTTAATACTCAAAACAAACTAACCCATCCATCCATGTCTCCATGCTTTATTTTGGTAAGAAATAATTTTGAAAAACACCCCCTAGCATTTCTGGCAGTGGCCATCCTGAATAAGGGCAGATGATTCATGTAGCATTTACTTCCTGGAATCCATCTGCCCTTAGCTCAGGAATTGGCTGAACTGAGAACCCTCCCTCCCCTCCTGAAGACTACTGGGATATATGAGATGATTTGCTAGGCAGAAAACCACGAAGTAACTGAAGATATGTAAAAAAAGGTTTAAAACATAGTAAATATGACAAGCTTACATATCTATTTACTAATACTAGTGGCATAAGGATTAAAAACAGTCAATTGAAGACATATATGAATGCATTGGGAGGAGAGATGGAAATGAGGAGGGAATCTTTACAAGTCCATGTAGTTCTCATACATAAGGAAGGTAAGGATGACAAGGATGTGCAAGTTATAGACCGATTTCCTTGTTAAACACAGATACCAAACTGTATGCAAAAGTTCTGGCAAATAGGTTGAAAGACTTGATGCCGGAATGGATTCATATGGATCAGGTGGGTTTCGTCCCACGAAGAGAGGGTAGAGATAATGGATTAAGATCTTTGTTTCTCATACAAAAAAGTAGGAAAGAGAAAATCCCTGCAGTGGTCCTTTCGATAGACGCTGAAAAGGTATTTGACAGAGTAGATTGGGGTTATATGTTGGATACACTAGAAGTATTGGGGATGGGACTCAGAATGAGAGAATGGATAAGGAAATTATATAGTCAACCCTCTGCAGCAGTCATGATTAATGGGGAATTATCAGAGTACTTTAGGATGCAAAATGGACCTAGACAGGGATGTCTCCACTACTGTACGTTCTATCTTTGGAATCTTTGCTGGCTACAATAAGGGATAACATAGATATAAAGGGTATTAGGATAGGAGATACGGAGCATAAGGTGGCAGCTTATGCAGATGATATGTTGTTCTATGTGGGAAATTCAAGGATAACATCGCCAAATTTAATGAAATCATTGAAGGAATATAGAGATGTCAAATGTAAAAATTAATTCAACAAAAACAGATTTTAAATATAAATCTTTTAAATAGCGAGAAAAATATATTACAGGAGGAATTTCCTTTTGTATGGAGAGAAAAAGAATTTAAATATTTAGGTATAAAATTAACTGTATCTCCCAAGAATTTATATAGATCAAATTATATCCCATTATTAAATGAGATTAAGGATGAATTAAGAAAACTAGGTGGGGAACTCTGTCATGGATAGGTCGTATAAATTTGACAAAAATGGTAATTGTTCCAAAAATCCTACACAAATTCCAAATGATACCAATCAAAATACCAGAAGTATATTTTAGAATAATTAAAAAAATGTTAACAAGATTTATTTGGAGGAATAAAAAACCTAGAATAAATTATAAAATCTTAAGTAGAAATAAAGAGAAAGGTGGACTGGGAGTTCCAGACTTGTAATACAGTCAAGAATTTTTGACTGGACACATAATTCACATGGGAAAAGCTGGGTAAAAATAGAAAATACACTAAGTCACACAAACCTTAGTAGAATTGTATGGTTACCCCCACAATTCCGAGGATTAGCAGATAGCAGAAGTTTTTTCACACTTAATGTGTTAAGAGTATGGGATGTTTTACATAAACAAAAGGGGTGGGAATATAATTCACTGTTAATGCCCTTATGGTCCACAGAGTATTTTCCTCTGGGTAAAAAAAAGTGTCACTGGGAAGTGGATAAAGAAGGAAGATGTACGGTTGAGAGATGTAATGGTGGGGGAGGAAATAGGCTCACTTAAGGATTTGGAAAAAAAGACGGAAATATTTACGAGAATTGATGAGTGGCATTATTTTCAGTTGAAACACTTTGTAGGGAAGCTTCCAAGGCCATTGAGAACAAGAGAGGATTGGAACCCTTTTGAGCACAAGGGGAGATGGGAAACATAGAATTTCTAAAATATATAAGATTCTCACTGGAATAATCACGGATTTAAGTCTATCATTTATAGAGAAAAGGGAAAGGGATATAGGAGTAACAATAGATGTGGAAAAGCAAAAGAAAATATATAGCTTAATACACGAAAATGTAAATATGAAGGAGGTAGAGATGAATTATAAATGTTTGGCAAGATGGTATATTACACAGAGTGTAGCACATAGATTGAATAGAGACAATTCACCTTTATGTTGGCGTGGATGTGGGGGTAGAGGTACAATGTATCACATTTGGTGGGAGTGTCCTAAAATTCAAGAGTATTGGGGGAAAATAGTTTGTCTGATTCAGAAAATAACGGAGGTTGATATTACAAAAGACCCAGAGACTTGCCTTTTTCATGGTACTAAGCTTTCGGTTAAGAAATATAAAAAATATGGTTTATTGTACTATCTGAACGCAGCAAAGGGATTGATACCCAAGTTTTGAAAAAAACAGGAGGTACCAAAAATAAAGATTGGGTAAACAGGGTGGATCAGATTGGTAGATTAGAAGAACTTTACCATTTGAGTGAAGATAAGATGGAGAGTTTCTGTGTAAAGTAGAAAGGGTGGGAGGAATTTAAGGAGTCAGAATGAATCCTGGAGTATATGGGGGATTAATGGAGAAATAATGTGGATATGTTCTTGACTCGGGATCTCCAGAGGGAGTAGGAAAGATGCAGAGCGGAGGTTTTGGGGGGTTGGAGGGGGGGGTATGTGGTTTGGTGGAAGGGGGGGGGGTGGGGGGGGGAAATGTTAAGATTAAGGTTAATAATTAGATATTATGACAAGCAAATGTGAGGTTGTTTTTTGTGTTTATCTTTTTTTGGCTTGTCTGTATAAATTTGCAATCTGAAAATTTAATAAAATATTTATTTAAAAAAAAAACCCAAAAAAACAGTCAATGTTGATTGAGAAAGTGAAGTTCCGCTTTAACTGCCCCAGATCTGTCGGCTTGCCCCAGGATGTTATCATCAAACCCCACTTCTATGGGATTAAAGAGAAAATAATGACAGCAGCTAGAACCAGACAGGAAATCTCATTACACGGGCATTCTATTCAAATCTTTGCCATCACTCCCAAACAGACTATCCAAAAGAGATGATTGTTGAAACCATTATTGCTGCACCTAGTGAACCGCTAGATCAAGTATTAATGGTCATTTACATTCCGTCTCTGCTTCACATACATAGGAAAGACTCATTCATTTGCAAGCTTTCAAGATGGAGAGGAAGTGCTACTAGATGTGAGCATGATGTCTTGGAATTCACCGTCCAGTAGAGCTCCAGCTATGCCTCCCAGACCTCTTTCTCCACTATGGTCACAACCAAAAAGATCAGCACCCAAGAAGACCCCGCCACCTACTTGAACACTGTGGAAGAGACTACTGTTGGTCAATCCTTCCATTATCTTTCTTGGTAGTGGGGACGATACTTATTGCCACAGAATCACCTGCTACACTTACTGTACATGTAAGCTAGAATGGGAGGTTTTGGAGATCTATGGTTGTAGTCTGTATTCTCCTTCCCTCCTAACCCTCCCTACCCTTCCCCTGCATTCCTACATCCTTTCCCCTTCCCCCCTCCTTATCCCCTTCCCCCTTCCTCCCCTCCCATCCTGTTTTCCTCCCTCACCTGCCCTTCTTATCGAGCCCCTTACTCCTTCCCTGTCCTCAGAATTCAGCTCACCAGATGTCTTAAACATAACCCAAGTTCTCCAGTTTTATAGTTTATACCAAAGGGTTTTGGAGAAAACATATAATAAGCAAAAATTTTTGTTGTTGATCATATGCTTTTGTGGTTGAATACATTGAAAAAAACCTTGAGAGGTAAATTCTGTCTCTGTTGGAGGTAGTGGTTGTGTTCTTTAATGATATTCGTCACAGCACCCCACTTTATCGTTATGACAATAACTAATTTATACATGTTATACTCAAACTAGGCAAGAACCATGGGGACTGCATGAATTATCATCCAATCTCCCTCATAAATGTAGATCTCAAAATAATTACCAAGATACTGGTGAACAAGTTGAATACATTCCTCTCTAGATACATTCATCCAGATCAAGTGGGGTTTGTCCCAAAAAGGCAGGCATCTAATTAAATGAGGTGATTTGTGGATATTTTCTCGGCACTTAAATCCAATTAGGATGATAGGGGACAGCGGAAAGGTATGCTATTATCCCTTGACCTTCACAAGGTATTTGATTCCCTTTCCTAGGAATATCTCTTTTATACCTTGGAATGTTATGAGGTTGTCAAGAACTTTCCCACAATAATTCATACATTATATAGCTAACCAATAGCCAGACTGTCGGTCAAAGGGATATGGCTCGGATTGCCTCCCCATTCATAGAGGCACTTGGCAGGGTTGCCCCCTGTCCCCCATCCTATTCATTTTGGCGTTAGAGCCCCTAGCTATTAAACTAAAGAATAACCCAGATATTCTGGGAATACCATGTGGAGATAGGGAGTACAAATGTGCTCCATTTGCTGACAACCTTCTGATGCTATTGACAACTCCAACCACTTCTATACCAAATCTGTACAGTGAATTAACACATTTTATGATAATCTCAGGCATGAAAAATCTCTGGCTCTCTATTTAACTTTGGATGACCGCACAGTTCACTCCCTCCGACAAAACTTTTTGTTTAAATGGCAAGCAGATGCACTCCCCAATTTGGGAATATATTTGATCCCTTCTATAGATACCCTATATCACAAGAACTACCCCCTCTTATATAAGAAACTACAAGATGATCTTTCCATATGGACTTTTAGGCCCCCCCCCCATGGTTTGGCAAACTGTAAATTAATATTTTGCCTAGAATTTTATATCTATTCTGCACCTTACCAATAACAATAAACATGTCAGATCTACAACTCTTCCAACATAAGGTATTACATTTTCGTTTCGCAGATTTATGCGACCATAGAGGAGTGTTATCAAAAAGAGTATTCCAGGAAAAGTACCACCTTCCCACAAGGGAGCTATTTACATACTCCCAAATAACGCATCTCCTGAACACTTTTAAGCGCACCAAAAATCTGACTTCCTCATCTCCAATGGAGTACTTATGTAGGACTTTGGACAAGCATACTGGACGCATATTTAATATATACTCAATACTACATGAGGATTCCACTAAATTACCCTATATGGAAAGATGGGAACAGGACTTGGGGGAAGCATTGGAAGCAGCAGAATAGGGAAAATTGGCTCAATTCAATTTAAAATCTTATATCAATACCTCATGGATTGAGGTGAACTGCAATTTTTTTTTTACAGTGGTACTTAGTACCAGTCTGCTTAGTTTCCTTTATCCCGGGGGCCTTCTTCACAGTGTTTCCGTGGCCTTGGTCAGGACGGAACAGGCCTTCACATGTGGTGAACTTGTTATAAAGTAAAGTGATTTTGGATCCGCATATATAACTTTATCTATTCCCTCACTCAGGTGAATCTAACCAAAACCCCACAGCAGGCCCTTTTAGGGAGGTCAGTGGAGGAAATACCGGGATTTGTGAGACCCTTGATTACATTTATTTTCACAGTTGCCAGGATTTACAGTGCATGGTCTTGAAAAACCCCCACAGTCCCCTTTGAACTACTATAGGCCAAACTGACATGGATTATGATCAATGAATGCATGGTGGCCATTCTCCATCACAGGCTGGCCTATATCAAGAAAACCTGGAATCCCTGTATAAAGTATATTTAACGACCCTCCTGACCGGGATACTTGCAAAGTAGATAGAAGATGCATGTCTTATATCTTTCCTTCCGATTTTCCCCATTATTGCTTCCTTTTTCTCCCCCATTCTTTCTTCTTTCCTCTTCTCTTTACATGTTGGTTTAACTTTTAGGCAATTGTTTGTCCCATGTGACTTCTCTTTACTATAAATAGGAGAAGGACCAGTAGAAGTTCACAAAATCGCATAAGTTGTAGTTAACTTCAATATACAACTTGAATCAACATAGTATTGTTTTCTGGATGATTATGTGATTGCAGTTTCTAGTGACTTTAGGTCTCATATTGGTCACAGCCCTGTTACTTGATTGAATAATAGATGGTTACTCATGGCTGTTTGTAGTTTCCTGAAACTTATCTGTAACCATTACTCTACAGTATGTCACAGTTGACCAAAAAAATGGATGTTGAACTTATTGTACCTTTATGTTATTTTCTGATAATACTAATAAATATTATTGGAAAAGAAAAAAAATATCAGATGTAACATAATGCGACTGTGAGTCTGTGGAATAAAATCATTAAGGATACGCAGCAAATACACCTCAGGGGTCTTTGGAGCTTGAAGGTTCAGACTGATTTCCAGAAAAGTAAGTACCGTACATCACTACAGAAGGTAGTGAGATGAGAACAAGTCCAGAACTCATTCAGTGTACATGTAATAAATATAAAATATGTGTTACACCAAACTGGCTGCAAAGGTGGAAATACACTTTAAGCATTTGTAACCTCTGCACTCTGTACACTCAGGGGTTGGAAGTGTACAGCACAAAATACATAGTGCAGTGGTCAAAAGTATGTAACATATCATATAAATCACATTCCTCTGACTGCCATACTTTGTATGTTATGCTGTGTGGTTCATACCCCTTTAGTTGAATATTGCCTTTTAGGAAGGTTAGTTTCTAGGTAAGCTTACTCTATTTTTTCATTCCTATACATTGTATGCATTGCATACCCTACCTTTTGTACTGTTTTATATGAGTTCAGGACCACGCTTTGCAGATGTCCCTCATAAGTGTTGTGTGATTTCTAACTAATATTAATATTAGAAGCAAGCCTTCATAAGGTTCAGTTTCCCTGCTGTCAAAAGTTAAGGGTATATTTATAAAGTCTTGTATGTGACATTCACCAAGCCTTCACTGCAGACGTATCATCCTAGTGAATGGGTTTTCAATTACAGTGATTGATTCACCTGCAGTGAATGTTTGGAAAATGTCCATCCACTGTGTTAGATATGCTTCTGTCTAAGTGCTAGAGAATCTGTGTGTCTTTTAGACTTGAAGTGAATTGCTCTTCCTATTTGCTCCTCTTGCTAGTAATACGTTGTTGAGCTGTGAGCCATATCTATTATTCTAAATTCTGCTGTAGCTTGTGATTTGAGTTGAAAAGGATATAATTAGGTACGATTGTTAAAGGTAATTTTTGTACAACGTGACAGAATAAACTTAGGAGGCTTTCACAAATAAGCTGAAAGCTGTCCATACATGGATCAAAATTCCTCATGAACCGGCTGAAATTCCCTCTGTGGGTGGCCTTGTTCGCACTACTCTGCCTGACATCCTTGGATTGAAAAATGAAAGGATCCAGCAGAAAAATAGTTGGCCTAACAGTAAGATGCAGACTGTCACATACATTAGCGGCAGTGGGAGATTCATCTATCCGCTCTGTTTAGCAGATTTTTTGTGTTCAGTTGGCAGATTTTAATGAGTTCAAATAAGACAAATTTACTGTGTATAAAAGATAGATTTCTAAGTTCCACACTTTGCCTAAAAGCATGCTTAGTATAGATATGCTAATCTAGTTAGGATTAGTTCTACCTGTCAGCTTTGACTAAACATAAAACAAAGTTCGGGTGAAATGTTGATTAATGTTTTTTAGTGCTGTAACATATCCAGTTCAGCCAACCCCAGGGTATTTACATGCTAGATTCAGGTAAGAAATATTAATGATCAGAAATGTAATATGTCAATCTATTCAAAACCGAGATTTTAATATTTCCTCCCTCAAGTGTCCCTTCCCCTGATTTCTCTGTCAAAATCGATGGCACAACTATCAACCCATCTCCACATACCAGAGTGCTTGGTGTGATCCTGGACTCTAAACTCTATTTTTTGCCCCACATCCATTCACTGTACAAATCTTGCTGCCTGGACTTCCGCACATCTCCAAAATACGCCCCTTCTTAACCAATGACACCACAAAGCTTTTTATTCAATCCCTGGTTATCTCTCTCCTCAACTACTGCAACTTCCTCCTCATAGGATTACCTTTACAAGAGGTATCCCCCCCTTCAGTTCATCACGAATGCTGCTGCCAGACTCATCCACCTTACCAATCATTCAGTGTCGGCTACACCTCTCTGACAATCCCTCCACAGGCTTCCCTCACCCAACAAATATAATTCAAAATGCAAACAAATTACAAAGTCATCCACAACTCTGCCCCCAGCTATGTTACTAACCTTGTCTCAAAATAACAATTAAATTGTTTTCTTTGTTCCTCCCAAGACCTACTGCTCTCTAACTCCCTTGTCACCTCCTGCCATGCTCGTCTCCATGACTTCTGCCGAGCCTCTCTCATCCTTTGAAACCTCCTACCCCAATCTGTCCGACTATCTCCTACCCTGTCCACTTTTAGGTGATCCCTGAAAACCCTTCTCTTTAGAGAAGCCTATCCTGTCTTCCTCTCCCACATATATTACCTTTTAGATTGCAAGCTGTAACAAGCAGGGCCCTCTGATTCCTCTTGTATTGAATTGTATTGTAACTGTACTGTCTGCCTTCATGTTGTAAAGGACTGTGAAAACTGTTGTCACTATATATATTCTGTATAATTATATTAATAATACTCTATGATGATGTGAAGAGTTTATACTTCCTGACAAATTTGCTGTTCCTTAGAATTTACCTGATTCCAAGGATGTAAAATGTATTGCAATGAATCTATAGAGGTTTGATTAAACTAAACCATTTGTCATACTGGAAATGTGTCACATTAATTAATTAGTTAATTGACTAATTTCTGGATAAAACAATTTGTGTTGATAAAAGGTTAATCATCTTTTTAGGTCCATATAATAGTAATGCAGCACTAGACTACAAGAAAGAGAACGCTTTACGGTAGCTTAACTCACTTAAAGTGGTTCTAAAGGCTGATGGTTCTTTAGCTTAATGCATTCTCTGCATTAAGGCACAAAATCTTTTAGATGCAGCTTACCCCCCCCCCCCCCCCCATATATATACCTGAGCCCAATCTCAATCCAGCACTGCGCACCAGAGCAGTGTCTCTCTCCATTCCAATAGGCTCAGAGACAGCAGCGGGTGTGTTGGAATACAGTGTTCACATATTTTTGTGCAACTACACCTTAGTATTCAGTAGAGATATATTCTTCAACCAGTAGATGGCAGTGTTTATAAGTTTGGAGCTGTGATAAACTCTATTTGTCTTTTCTCTATAATAAAATTCCTGTTTACTGTTAGCAGAGGACTGTGCACTGTCTGTTCTGTAGGGCTATATACAGAATTTCTAACAAGTTATGAGCCCAGACACCCAGTCAGGGCCAAAGAAGTGCAAGATACAGCAACAGAAAGAATGAAAAAATGGCCAATAACACAGCTGCAACAAAGCGTTCATTTGAAAACCTGACAAACCAGACCTGCTAGTCTTGGAAATTCAAGATTAAATTTCTGCTAATAAGAGAATGTACAGGAAAATGTATAAATAAAGTCAGGCCAGAACACCCTTCAGATAAGTGGATAGAGAAAGACCTGAACACTCAGAGCACAATCTCTCTTAGCATAGAAGATGATCAAATTGTACATATACACTATATTGCCAAAAGTATTGGGACGCCTGCCTTTACACACACACATGAATTTTAATGTCTCCCAGTCTTAGTCCGTAGAGTTGAATATTGAGTTGGCCCACCCTTTGAAGCTATAACAGCTTCAACTCTTCTGGGAAGGCTGTCCACAAGGTTTAGGAGTGTGTCTATGGGAATGTTTGGCCATTATTTCAGAAGCGCATTTGTGAAGTCAGGCACTGATGTCGGACAAGAAGGCCTGACTCGCAGTCTCCGCTCTAATTCATCCCAAAGGTGTCGTATCTGCTTGAGGTCAGGACTCTGTGCAGGCCAGTCAAGTTCCTCCACCCCAAACTCACTCATCCATGTCTTTATGGACCTTGTTTTGTGCACAGCCGTGTTGGAACAGGAAGGGATCATCCCCAAAATGTTTCTACAAAGTAATGGGACAATTGGCTTTTCAGCTGTTCCATGGCCAGATGTGTGTTATTCCCTCATTATCCCAATTACAATGAGCAGATAAACGGTCCAGAGTTCATTTCAAGTGTGCTATTTGCATTTGGAATCTGTTGCTGTCAACTCTCAAGATGAGATCCAAAGAGCTGTCACTATCAGTGAAGCAAGCCATCATTAGGCTTGAAAAAACAAAACAAACCCATCAGAGAGATAGCAAAAACATTAGGCGTGGCCAAAACAACTGTTTGGAACATTCTTAAAATGAAGGAACGCACCGGTGAGCTCACCAACACCAAAAGACCCAGAAGACCATGAAAACCAACTGTGGTGGATGACCGAAGAATTCTTTCCCTGGTGAAGAAAACACCCTTCACAACGGTTGGCCAGATCAAGAACACTCTCCAGGAGGTAGGTGTATGTGTATCAAAGTCAACAATCAATAGAAGACTTCACCAGAGTGAATACAGAGAGTTCACCACAAGATGTAAACCATTGGTGAGCCTCAAAAACAGGAAGGCCAGATTAGAGTTATCCAAACGACATCTTAAAAAGCCTTCACAGTTCTGGAACAACATCCTATGGACAGATGAGACCAAGATCAACTTGTACCAGAGTGATGGGAAGAGAAGAGTATGGAGAAGGAAAGGAACTGCTCATGATCCTAAGCATACCACCTCATCAGTGAAGCATGGTGGTGGTAGTGTCATGGCGTAGGCATGTATGGCTGCCAATGGAACTGGTTCTCTTGTATTTATTGATGATGTGACTGCTGACAAAAGCAGCAGGATGAATTCTGAAGTGTTTCGGACAATATTATATTATCATATTCAGCCAAATGCTTCAGAACTCATTGAACGCCGCTTCACAGTGCAGATGGACAATGACCAAAAGCATACTGCAAAAGCAACCAAAGAGTTTTTTAAGGGAAAGAAGTGGAATGTTATGCAATGGCCAAGTCAATCACCTGACCTGAATCCAAATGAGCATGCATTTCACTTGCTGAAGACAAAACTGAAGGGAAAATGGCCCAAGAACAAGCAGGAACTGAAGACAGTTGCAGTAGAGGCCTGGCAGAGCATCACCAGGGATGAAACCCAGCATCTGGTGATGTCTATGCATTCCAGACTTTAGGCTGTAATTGACAGCAAAGGATTTGCAACCAAGTATAAAAAGTGAAAGTTTGATTTATGATTATTATTCTGTCCCATTACTTTTGGTCTCTTAACAAGTGGGAGGCACATATGCAAACTGTTGTATTTCCTACACTGTTTACCTGATTTGGATGTAAATACCCTCAAATTAAAGCTGACAGTCTGCAGTTAAAGGACATCTTGTTCATTTCATTTCAAATCCATTGTGGTGGTGTATAGAGTCAAAAATGTTAGAATTGTGTCGATGTCCCAATATTTATGGACCTGACTGTAGCTATGATGATTTCAAGTCAATAGGAGGCGTTGCACTATACCCTTAATTAGAAAACAGAGTATTTAAGCAGCTCCAACTGACTCCTCCTTGTTCTGAAAGAAGTCTACACTGATTGGCGGACGAAACGTGTCAACGTATTAATGTCATCACACCCGGAAGCGGCATTCCACGTGGTCGACATCCCGGACTGCTGAGATTCACCTCAGATGCTGGGCTACTCATCATGCTTCCCAACATAGCTGGAGAGCTCTGCACACCTTTATTTACAATATGCCCAGATAATGCCCCATTGGGGATCGTGGGGGACACTACCCAATACTTTCTACATGGCCAAAAGAGATATTGCTACAGGAGAATCCATGTTATGGTGCATTGCCTGAGCTTCGATGTCCTGGTGGCGGTGAGTGTTTAGATTATCCATCCATCCACAACCTCACGCTGACATACACCCTATCAGAAGCAATACCCACTGCCTTTTCATGCTCTCTTTGTCCTGCTTATATCGGAGCTTCACACTCATGGGACACTATGGCATACTCCAACACTGTATACCTCCATGATTATGGTTATGCTCTCTATGGATATATACCTGGCTTTCATTGGCTTCATACTGAAGATGATCTTCATCACACATAGGACAGTATGATACATTTTCAACACTGTATAATTCCATGGTCATATTCCCATTTCTCTGGACACTGATCCGGCTTTCTTTTGAGATCTTTGAGAATTTTTTCATAAAATATGAAACTTTCATGCGACTTTGTGTGTCCACAGTTGCATGTTAGGGTTAAAGGTTAGGGTTAAATGATAGGGTCTACCCCAACATTAAATGCTAACCCTTAACCCTAACCCCAACATTTAACTCTAACCCTATCCCTTATTACTAACCCTTTGGACACATAAAGGTTCCTGCACTACTTAGATGTAACTTTAATGCTACTTGAGGGCCAGAGTGTGAAGTTGCCTCAAAGTCGCATTACATGAACAGGACTGTTACACTTTCCTATTAGCAAAAAGAAAAGTTGCATCAAAGTTGCACCCATCCAAAGTTGCATCAAAGTTGCACCCATCCAAAGTCATATCAAAGTTGCATCAAAGTCAATACTTTCCTATTGACAAAACAAAATGCAAAACGCATCAAAAATGCAATAGTTGCATTTTTTTGAGTTCGGTTCCATTGAAGTCTAATGCACAAAAAAACACAATCTGCTGTGGGAAAAAAAGTTCCTGACCCTTATGAAAAAACACACCAACTTCAAACGCAGAAGTGTGAACTAAATCCATAGGAAATCGTGTTAATGGACTATAGTGAATTTCTGCAAACTGGAAAATGCACTAAAATCCACATAAATGTGAACTTAGGGTTACACTTGCTTTAACCACTTGCCAACTGCGCTATAGCTGAATGATGGCCAAAGCGCAGTTGTCCAGTTCTGGGAGGGCATCATATGCGCGCTCCCCTGTAAAAGGCCAATCACAGTGGCCTTTTACCACGAGATCAGCTGTGTCCAATGACACAGCAGATCACCTGTAAATGCAGTTAATGTATTAGAAAAAAATCAAAAAGCAACACAGACACTGGGCATTTGCAACGGTCCATTAAAGCTTCAAAAAAGCATCACAAAATCATAAAAACACATAAAAAATGCATGTTAAAATGGTAGACACTTTAATGTGTGTTACAGTGGTGTATTTAGGTTTTGTGCTTCCCTAGGCAACACGAACTCCCCCCCAGCGGAGAGAGCCAGAGAGCCAGAGAGCCTGACACCAATCAACAATACCCCTGCCCCCCATCTCCTCCCACCCAAGACTGCTTTCCACTACCATCGCCCCCCATACACTAGCCACCCCTCTGGCAAAAGAGAGTAAGACACTCCCCTTCACAGCTCCAGACATCCCTGAGAACGAGAGTCAGGCTCTGCATACACTGTCAAGTAGCCCACAGGCTCTCTTGGATCCCACCTGGTCCCCATGCCACATGTGTCCCTTCTTTTGTCCTTTCTTCCAGGTGGGCTGCCCCCCTGAAAAATGCCACCCTAGGCAAATGCCTTGTTTGCCTTGTGGTAAATACGTCACTGGTGTGTCACTAATCAACGCAAGTGTAAACTAGCCCTAAGTGATTAAATTAGAGGTTGAAAGTGCCCAAAAACTGTGGGTTTAATATCACTTTTAAAAGTCTGGGTAACTCATCATCTAAATCACTTGTAAAATTATTAGTTTAATTGTGATTACCTTTTACAAGTGTATAACTTGTGTACAAAAATTGAGAGCAAGGGTAGGGGGGCTTTCCTCCATGCCCCCTCCAATGTTGAGTGGCAAAGGTAGGATGGGATGAAAGGACTACCCCGGGTGGGTTCTTCTGAGCTAAACTAGGCATTGAGGACGGGGTCACTCACCCTACACATGGCGTACCTTTGCTGTGTCATGCTCATCAATGCCTCAAGATAAGGTGGGGGGCTGCTTTCACGGAAATTGACCCTCAAGGCGGTCCTCCAACTTAGAGATGAGTAAATAAACTGGACGCCAGTTTCATGCTCTAGTCCCGTGTCAGTGCACACCTTGACTGTAACTTCTGTATTAAGGAGGGACATGCTGAGCCTATGTCCACTCCACCGATCCTGTGTATCTTGGTCACCTCACTCCCAGTGACAGAAAGGTGTCCCGTTGTGCAGCTAGCAAGAACCTCATGCTTGCACTTTTGTTCCTCTTGCTGTTTCTTACCTGGTGGCTAGACCGAGGTCCTCCGTGTTGCTGATCTGCTCCCATTGCTATGGGAGACTGATCGCTAGAGGAGGGGGTCCCAGAGGCAACCCCCTCACTACTGAAGGACATCTTGCCTTGCACAGATACCACACTTCATGACAGGCTGCTTGTACTGGTTACTAGACTTCCATTACCCTTGGCAACTACTTACTTTAACTCTGTACCATGTTCACTCTTGCATGCTGCCTTCATACCCCAATGTGCTTTACTGACCCAAGCTGAAGAAATATGTAAAGTGCCGGTCACTTTCATGCACTCCTTTCAATAACTTCAGACAAGGCATTAAAGCGTTCCAAAGGCTTTGCTTTAAAATTCTGCAACAGAACAAGAAGGGCAGCACATTTCCCAGTATGTTGGAAAAGCATGCACTTTTTTTCTTTGTTAAATATTGAAAGTGTTTTATTCAACAAGTGCAAACAAAGGTACCTGTTCATCCAGACAGAAATATTGTGAGTTGATAAGGTCCTGTGTTTTCTTCCTCTGGACAGATATCAGCAATTTTCTCTGCTAACTTTGTGGACTACAAAACACCTCCCCCTGTTATTGAGAAAAGAGGGAAGTGTTATATTTTCCAAACACAGTGTTATGTAGTTCTAACACATTCCCTGTCCTAAGGTAACAGGGTTGCTCTGTATGGTTTTCATTCTAGGACAGAAAGTGTGTTAATTATGGGATTACCTGGTTGAAGTCGAATTCCAGGTTTACTTTCACCTTAAATAGTTTGGGCCTAGCACAAATGAACTGTTTCATTTCTAATTGATGTGGCTCAGCTGTATAAACTCTATGTATTGTCAGGTACATATCGTATACAGTGTTGTGTTCTTGCAGTGGTACAGAGACTTCCTGTGTGTAAGTTGGGCTTCTCAGCCATTCACAGGAACCCTTGTCTTTTTATCAAAGAATACAAAGCTTCTTCTGATTGGTCAGGGTGGAAATCAAGACATTACCCATATGCCTCTCCAAAGGTATACTGTAAAGGTATTTAGATTTTATACCGTGAATGTCTGCCTAATGTTCCAAAAGTCTGTGTCCAATTGTTTCAGGACATGTTAAAAATGAGGATGTAGTTTTGTAGGTGTGGCTGCATACAAGACAGTGGTTCTGTGGACATGATCAGCAGGATGTCCCCAGATTTCATTTAGAAAATCTGCTGCTTAGTCGGCTAGACTCTGTTATCTCTTGAGGTTGGCATGGCTACGCATGACATCTCCATCAGATGCTGCTACCCCACCACTCCTAACGCCCATCAGATGCTGCTTTCCCACCACTCCTAACCACCATCTGATGCTAATGCCCCACCACTCCTAACCACCGTCTGATGCTAATGCCCTCCTCTCCACACTCCAACACTGAATGCTACTGTAGAATCTCACTCCCCCAAGCAAGCAACCCTGCCCCTAACTCTACCCCCTCCCAGCTCCCCCATTTCCTATTATTTTACCTTCCTCCCTCATCCTGGCCAACTCTCCTACCCTCACCTCCTCTCTTATCCTAGCCTTCTCCCTTATCCTGGCCTACTCCCTCATCCTGACCTCCTACCTCAACCTGGCCTCCTACCTCATCCTAGCCTCCTTCCTCACCCTGGCCAGCTGTCTGATTCTGGACTCCTGCCTCAACCTGACCTCCTTCCTCACTGTAGCGAACTCCCTCACCCTGGCCTCCTCCCTCATCATGGCCAACTTCTTCTTACCTGCCCTTATCCCTTATCCTGGCCTCCTCCCTCATCCTGACACCTCCCTCATCACGGCCTCCTCCATTTCCCTCTTTGCTTTCCTCTCCTCAGCTTTCTTCATTATTTTTACCAGTTCCACTGCATTCCTCTCGCTGTCTGCTTTTGTCACCTGTAGTATCCTGTTAATTCTTCTGTGCTCCATCACTATTCTCTTTCCATGTCCTCTTCCCTCCTCTCACCCTTTGTTCCTCTCTTATCATCTCCTCAATATTCCTGCTCTTCTCCCTCAAAAAGGCCTTAGCTCTCATCCTGCCCTCCTCTCTCATCCTGGCCTCCTCACTTATCCTGGCCGCCTCTGTTATCCTGGCCAACTCCCTCATCCTGGCCGCCTCCCTCACCTGGCCTCCTCCCACATCCTGTGGGTAACAGCAGTGCACTTAGTTCTTCACTCCTGCGAACAATTATTCAGCCAACAGACTAAAATTTGCTGTCCGCTGATGTCACTCAGCGAATCCAAACTGTGGAGGACTTTACTGTCGGGATTCAACCAAATGCCTGACCGGCAGCTGGCTCAGCCTTTCAGTGTGCCACTGAGATCCTGAGCAACCACTTCCACCCCCTCCCCAGCTACGTGCTCCAGTGACTCCTGGAGGGGCAGAGCAGACAGATGCTGCATATTCCTAGGTGAGTATGGATGTTTCTTTTTTTTAAAATCCTGCACTTCTCTCTTAACTGAAAATGCCCCTCCTCCCTTCCTCCAGATGACATGAAAAAAGTCCATGAAGACTCCTGGGATTGATTACATAATTTTGGCCTAGGCCAGAAACCAGGAAGAAACTGATGAAATGTAAAAAAAAAAAAAGGTAACACGAGAAAATATGATATGCCTTCTTATCTAGTTGTTATTGCTAGCAGCATAAGGATTAAAAATACTAAATGTTGATTGAGTTTAGCTCTGCTTTAATCTAGAACTTTGATCCCCAGGCTTACTGTTCTTTTAATTCATTGGATTTCAGTTCTTTCAATCATAGATGTTTAGCATCACATGTGGGCATTACCACAGCTTCCTGTTTTCAGAAAGCTATGTATAGATCCCTGTTGGCTCCTCCCACAAGCCATGATTTGCCTTCATTGCAAAGAGAAGCAAAGAGACCTAATGATGATGTTAACGGGGCTGATATATAATGAAAACAGAAAGGTTTTATTTAATACTAATTTCATTTATATATTGGTGAGAGCGGAAATGAGAAACTAGAAATGCGGATTAATTCAAGTTCAACTTAAATGTTTTTTTACTTTTTTTGAACTGGTCATTAATACATTAATAAACAAATGTATTACATGTATTACCATAGTATACATAAATAATTGTATAGTATTCACTTTCACGTTAATAAATTATTAATGCATCTGATAAATAAGTGAAAATGACATGTTTGAAAAGTGAAATGTAAAGGCCATCCAGTTTCATGGATAATGTTGCACAATTCCTGAAGTTTAGAAAGTTTGTGAGAAAAACAAGGTCAGTCGTATTGATATTCCTCCCCCATGAGGTCACTGATATAAGGTGGCTATAAAAGACTTGCAACTGCACAGAGGTTTGCGGGACTCCAACCACAGACACTACACAATGAGGACCTCCTTCCTTCTCCTGTGGTTTTTGCCATGCCTTGCCTATGGGGCTCACCTACCAGAGCCAAGTGAGATACTTTTATTTTAATCCAGTTACTTGGCTGTGTTATAAATTATATATCCATATTTAAATATTGTATTATTTAAACTTGGAACCAATTACAGGTTGATGAAGTATGTATTAAATGTTAATCATTCATTTTTCTTATTTGTCTAAGGAGAATCTCTTGAACCAGAACACCGGTGTGAGAAAGGCCTGATCAAAGCAGCCTTTTCACTGATAGAATACACACTAGTTCCTTGTAATTCAATAAATAGGTTTAGCTTCGCCACTAGCATGTGGTAGATGAGTTGGGTAACGGTTGCTTCCATCAGAGACTTCTTCTCAGGTTCCTTTCAAAGAAAACCTGCAGCAAAAGGTTAAAATATAAGTAAAGGCAAAACATTTTTTTAGTTGTATGGTAAGTACCGAGGGCTTAGAGCCACTGTTTTTATTGCTGTCTTTGTCCTCTTTGAGATTTGCTCTCTTTAATTGCCCTGAGCACCAATGTCATAAGTAATGAAAGTGAGGGTAAATTGAAAAATTTTCAGTTGCCACCAGAACAGGAATAAAGATCATGAAAACTGATTTTTCTCACATTTGAAATATATCCTCCCACTTCCTGTTCAGTCTACCGGACAGGAAGTGAAGGGAAAATTTCTTAATGAGACACAGCAGTTTAAACACTCTTTACTGCATCAAAGATGGAAAAAAAAGGGTCTTGGCTTTAGGTATACTTTAAGGAACAGACATCATTTATAAGATTTCTGCTAAAATTAACCCATATGTGTGAAATTTAAAGCCCAATTCTGGGTTGTTTTAATCAGGGTGGATAAAAATTGATGATTTAAAAAAAAAAAAACAAATCAGATTTTTTTATTTAAATCCAATGTTTTTGATTTTTATCAAATTTATTGTAATAAAATGTTTTTGGAGTAAAAATCTATTTAAAGAGTTTTTTTTATTTAAGATACATTAATAATTTAGATTATTCAGTATAAAATGGAGCTTAGTTATGTAGCATGAGGCTGTATATTCTGTAATATTTACATTTTTGGTAAACTCATTCAATGAATCCATGCTCTGCAAAGTGAGATAACATGCACTGCATTGATGCATTCACACAATTTCACAGTAACCATGAGAAAAAACATGAAATAAAAGAATTTGAGTAGTTCTCCAACTATGTGTGATTAACCTAAAATCGGTTCTGACATTGCTGTTTCACTAACCTGACAGCTTATTATTCTAAAAGGAAACCTTCATTTGGTTTGCAAATATTAAAGATTCTAGCTACCAGCAAGAATGAGTTGGATTCCTTACATTTAAAGAGCACCTGTCATTTTAGTTCCATCATGGAAGCCTGTTAGCAGGCATGCACTCACCTACTGCAGCAACGTCTCTCACCTTATTGTGTCACTGCTGCATCACCAGCAGTCCTATTAAAGTGAATGGGACTGTCGGTGAGTCAACAGCAGGTCAGAGGAGTTGCCGCTGCCGGACAGAGGTGACAGTTGCTCTTTCAAAATTATGATTTAGATCAAGCCTTTTCACTAGTGATTTAAATCAACTTGATTTAAATCAAATCCACCCTGCTTTTAATATACCTGTATAGTGTAGTTCATCACAAACTGCATGAGTTACATTTTTTTGGGCTATAGGGAGAAAAATGAAAGTATATGTAAACCCTCACATTGTAAAACAACCCATTTAGTTTAAAATATAAATGAAAGACAAACTTTTGTGTATAGATATAAAAACATTATAAATGTAAGAAACAGCAGTACACTGATCTTCCCAGTGAATGGCTGTTCAGGGGGTGGAGGCATGTCAGGACAAGTCTGATCATTGAAGAAGAGCAGACTGAGGTCCCAGCACAGCTAGGCAACTGACCTTTGTTCTCATGTCTAGTGTAGTCAGTTTTTATTAGGAAAGCACAGGGAGTGGCAGAAATACCAGGGAATTCACGCAAAGGAAGCAATTCAAAGAACAGGATACTTTTTCATACAAGTACATGATAAAGCAGGAACATATCAGGAATATGAAATGTAGGGTTTACATACACTTTAAGCACAAATACGTACCTTATTTCTTGCTCTTTACTCCCTAAACAGCCAGTGCTCTCTTTTTGCTGTCTGATATCCTGGGTTGTGGGCGGATCATTGCTGTCCTCCCATACAATGCAGGATTGCAGGTACATTATATGACCAAACAAGCATTTACGTATGTGGTGCTGGTAGGGACCTACTGCATGAGTACACTTAGGCCCTGAGTTGGGCTTTAAGCAATTTATTAGTTCATTTTGCTTCTAATATTTCTTTTACGGAATAAAATAAGAACAAATGCATACTCTATACTCCAGAGGTTGCTAAGGCATTCTCTGAGCCATGAGCAATTTCTGACTCTCAGACAAGTGACCACCATTGATCTTTTTAGCTATCATGTACCTACTGATCACCTATGTAAAGCAGTCCTTTTACCACCGACCACCTGTGTAGGGAAGCATTTCACTGACGGCCAAAATAAGAAGGAACTACAATACACTGACCACCAGTGTAATGGGAAATTTCACTGACCCCCAGTGTAAGGACTCTGCACATTGGACGTTTTTCTACCACTTTGGCAGAAAAAATGCTTAACTCTTGTAAACGCATGTAACACATTTAGGGGTGTATAGGCGTGTCTGTCGCTTGGGCATTAATTCATTTAATTGGCCAGAATAATCATTTATTTTGGCCATTGAAATGAATTATTGCTCAATCGCTAAGTGAACCTTAAGTCATGTTTAAATGCGTTTAGGCCCATCAAACATTTTTTTCTGCCAAAATGCTGCTGCTGCTGAATGCGCTACCAGTAAGAAAACACTACCATTTGCACTGTCTGTGTTTCATTTCTGGCTATAATTGTTATTTGTTTAATATCATTATTATTATTTTAAAAAAAGTTTGTCATAGAGAGTTGCCAAGAACCCTGAAATCCTTTTTTAAAGGATAAGTCCACCTTTAGAACATGTTACATATTACACCCATATTTTCAGGGTAATATCTAACATTTTTCAGCACTCCCCTCCCCCCTCACCATTTGAGCTCAGCCCCCCCTCACCCTCGTAACACCATCAGCCACTGTCACATTTAAGATGGTCATTCATTCACTGGGTACTGTGAAGGATGTATCTACAAGTCCCATCTTCCACTGCAGCGGACGGCTTTAGTTCTCAATGGACTATGAGTGCACTGATCACGCCCTTGTAGTTCACTGACACTTCCTCCAGCTTTGTAACTGAAAACCCATACAGAGGTACGGGCAGAAAGCTGGAGGAAATGTCTGTAGGAGCCTGACATTGCATCTATTCCATTTTCCAGGCTGTCATGCTGATGCTTTGGCTTCATTATTGTTTTGGTAGATATAAGGAATTCTGGTACTTTTTCATTCTCGTTTACCATGTATGTGTTCTGGATTTGTGGCTTAAAAGTACTGATTGCAGACACAGCCAGGCAATATGCATTTTCAAATGTAGGTCAGCAAAGACATCCCTTCATGACAATCTTTCCTTATAGCAGAACTTTAAGGATTATTTTTTTCCATAGAGTGGGGCTGTGCCCACACTGCATGGGTTAGCTTCTCACTTTTTCCTGGGGCTTACCAAAAGGCTATACTTACCCAATCCTTCAGTTCTTCAGAAAACAGCGCTCCCCCACATCCATTGATTGACTGTCCCGGCCAGCCTCATGTCCATAACCGGTCTATGGGTGTAATGACGCCAGGACTAGTCCATTCATAAGACTGCTAGTGTATGGAGGGGGGGGGTCAGGAAAGGCAAGGACCGGTCTTGCACTCAGAGGATTGGTGGATTAGATATAGTATATCTCTACTCTCATCAACCCTAGACTAAAACTAGAAGTTAATCCATACAGTGTGGGCACAGCCCCACTGCATGGGAATTGAATTCCTGGACTTCATCTTTAAAGTTTCAGTGCCTTCTCTGATCACTGTTTGATGCTGGCTCTGCTATCCAACCCTACTGCAATTTTCAGTAACAATTACTCAGGCAATGATTGGCAAGGGCCTGCAGTCCTACGTCCTACTGCACAAAGTTATATAAATCCTCAATGAAGATAAAATAAGTGGACTTTGAATTAACTTTTGAAAATAAACTGAGTGGACATTCTAAATTTTTTATTGTGCCACTTTTGCTTCTATAGAATTAGCAGTTTATTAAATTATTTTACTTGCTTGGAGATGCTTTGTTAAGCTTAATAGTTGCAATTTGATGCTTTTTCTTATAGACAAACACTTATTCCAAAAACGGCATAATCAGTATTTTTCTATTATTATACATTTGCTCTTATATTAAATTATTGCGGCTATCACTCTTTATTTTTATCTTACCTTTTGTAATCCAGGAGCTGTACCAGAGGTGTATGCGGCCACCAATGATGAAATTACCAGTTTAGTTGAGCAGTTGTATTCTGCGGATGTAAACAAAGCTGTCAGTAGTGACATTACCTTGAATCTCCAGTACTTGGCATCCAGCTCCCAGACAAGCTCCGGAACAGACTTTGCCAGCCAAAAGTAGGTTGATGACCTCCTTCCATCAGTTTTCATTGTTTTCTATCTAGTAAAAATGTATTTAAGAGAGCTGAAAACTCCAACATGCTGACTAGCTAGAAAATAATTAATTAAGCCTTATGTGAAGATCAGTAGCTTGAAAGGGCAAGGTGCTATGTTTCAAGACAGAAGTGAGGGACAACACTGGTACAATGGGATTTAAAGCTAATTTCTGGTATCCCTCCCCCCACACTCTTCTAACTAATCTCTGGCATAATATATACAATAACCCAGCCTAAATGCCTTTTTTACTTACCTAAATCCCTGGTCACACAGGATGCAGGATGTCTTTCTTTGGGTGTCCACGTCACTACATGCGTGGACACTTCTTATTGACTGTCCAGTGGTGGTGTCCTATCAAAATTCAAAAGACAAAATGAAATGATGATGTCAGTACAAGGAAAATAACTAGGAATGGCTGGTGTGGACATGTCTGGAATGCTGGAATACCAGTCCCCCAAAAATGGCATCGGCAAGGGACATGGAAGGTGGACACAATTTTAAATAGTAAATATAAAAAAACAACTCTGGTTAAAAATACTCACCTTCTTTTCCCCTGCAGTAATTGAATTCTGCCACTGTATATTCTTAGTTATCCTGGTTAAATGTGCCATTTGATCCAGAGGACTGAGGACGGAGGACATACTATGAATGCAGGTGTCATAGGTCCACCTGCTACAGTAGTATCACCACAGCACCCACACTCACAGTATAGTGGTGCAGAAAGTGATGCTGACATAATGACTCTCTGCAACACTGAGGACCATGCAGCACCAAAGAAAACGCAAGAACTGACCTAAAGACATCTGGAAGAGGTAACTATAAACCCCCCCAAAAAAAAAAAATAATCCAAGTTCCCCTATACTTAGAAGCAGAAAAAACATAAACTTGTGGAAAAAATGAGTATGAAAATAATGATTACCGCAGATACCTAACAATATAACCATATACCACCAATAAACGTAAAATAGGAGTGCAACCCCCTGCTACTCCAATTTTAAAGCTTTGCTGTGGTACACAAAATTTTCACCAAATGTAGTCGAAATAGTATATGCAAAAAAGTACAAAAAGTCCAAATAATGTGGTGAAAAGTGCTCAGACTGCCAACCAGTATTCTTGTACTCACCACATCTGAATGTCAACATATAAAAAACACACTCCACCACACTAGGTCCTGCAGGCTTTGTGGAGTGGCAGCGGCATCATTATAACTAGATGGAAGACTGAGGCTTCCTTGTGGCTCACCTTACGGGTATCTTCTCCACCAGGAGAGGTGGCAAGGAACTTTTTGATGTGCCTGTCTTTTCTCATAAAATGTGAATGCATTGGAAGTTGGTTTTATATACTCGTTCAATAAATGGTGTTAGGGAGATTGTGCCCTCTCCTGCTTTGTTTTTGGTTTTTACCACATGTGAGTGTGAGACACCTCTCCCTCCAGTTACATAGTTAATCTGGCTGAAAAAAGACACAGGTTCACCTAGTTTAACCATGAAAGGAGAAAAACAATTATATCCTATGCTCACAGTTGATCCAGAGAAAGGAAAAAAAAACTACAAAACATGAACCAATTGGCTCCTGCAGGGGAAAAATTCCTTCCTTGTCCCCCAAGGGGCAATTGGATATTCCCTGGATCAATTTTACCTATAAATGTTAGTATGCAGTTATATTTTGTGTATCTAGGAAAAAATCCAGGCCTTTTTTTAAAAAATCTACTGAGCTGGCCAGAACCAACTCTAGGAGTCTATTCCACATTTCCACAGCTCTCACTGTGAAGAAGCCTTTCTGTATATGAAGATTACATTTCTTTTCCTCCAGACATGTGATGACCTTAAGATGAATAACTCTACACCAAGTTCACTTTATGGACTACTTATGTATTTGTACATGTTGATCATATCCCCCCTTAATCTCTTCTCAAGAGAGAATACATTCAATTCCTCTAATCTTTCCTCACAGCTGAGCTCCTCCATGCCTCGTATTGGTTTGGTTGCTCTTCTCTAATTTTCTCTTCTCTTCTCCAATTTTCCGCTTTCAGTGCTATCACACTTTGAATGACAATTGTGCGGTCATGCAACACTGCACCCATATGACTTTTTTAGCATTTTTTGAGACAGATAAAGCTTTATTTTGGTGGTATTTTGTCACCACTGTGATTTTTATTTATGTAAATGAAAAAGTCCAAACATTTTGAAAAAAAGTGTTTTTCTTATAAAATTTTGCAAATAAATAATATTTCATCATAAATCTTGGCCAACATTTATTCCGTTATCTTTTTTGTAAAAAAAAAAATAACCCAAATTAGTTTATAACCAAAAATTATAATTTTGAAACATTTTTTTTACATTTTTATTTTTTTTCATATTGTTTTTTTTTTTTTTTTTTTTACATACTGTCACCCTAGCAGTACAGTGTTACCATGGTAACACTGTACTACTTGTGGGAGGTGATGAAGATTTTTTTTTTTATATATACTGATCGCTTTTACACCCATAAAGGCTGTAATAGCCATAATTTCTCCTTCTCTCTGGTTACATTCTTGCAGCCATTGAGAACTACTGTGTGAGCTGTGATTGGTCACAGCTTGTCACATGGTACAAGGCTGTTGTGAATAGCCTTGTACCATGTGACCTCTGTGATCATTTACAGATTTCACACGTAGTAAGCAATGATGTCAGAAGTGACATCTTGCTTACAACTCTGCATGTGATCACTGATTGGCCAATCAGCGATCACATGATCGGGATCTCGCACAGAGGTCCAATACGACGATCGGTGTTCCACTGTGTCCTCCGGACACAGTGGGCACCGGATCGCGGTGCTGCGCACTCTCAAGAAAAGCGCACAAGCAGGGGGCGGGGAGGCAATTTATAAACGGCCACCCGACCCTGCACTGCCACCGCCCGGCCGTTTATATACATGGGCCGGATGGGAGGTGGTTAAGCTTATGATCTACCAGAACTCCCAGATCCTTCTCCACCATTGATTCCCCGAAGTGCATAACTTTACATTTATCAATATTAAACCTCATTTGGCACACGGTTTCCCAATTAAAGAGAGCATTGAGGTCAGCTTGGAAGTTGAAGATATTCTGTAAGGACGTTATTCCACTGCACAGCTTGTATCATCTGCAAAGACTGAAATGGGATTTTTATTCCCAGACCCTATATCGTTTATAAATATATTAAAAGGTAAGGGTCCCAACACTGAACCTTGGGGTACACCACTAACAACCCTAGACCATTCAGGGAATGAATCATTAACCACTACTCTCTGAATATGGTCTTTTAGCCAGTTTTCTACCCATTTACATACAGATTTTTCCAAGCCTGTAGACGTTACCTTACACATTATCCGTGTGTGGGGAACTGTGTCAAACGCTTTTGCTAAATCTAAGTGTACCATATCCTCTAGTATGGAACTTACCAGACATCCATGCTTCTCATTTACATTAGTGGCATAAAACACTTACAATCATTCACAGATCGCTGGAGCTGCTGGTATATCACTCCTCCATCTTATCTTGTTGCAAACCGGTTCAAATAGTAATATCACATAAAAAGGAAAAGAACAGTCCCAACAGAGTAGTATAATTAAAACTCTTCTTTATTAAAATATAAACTGACACTCACAATCGGATATAAAATAAGGCTCATCCCATAAACAGACATCCCATAGACATGTAGTGAAAGAGTAACATCCTCGTCTCACCCCTTCTGGAACTCACAGCCACTTCCAATCCATCATTCCGGTTCCAGTTCTGACATTACATCCAGTTGCTGTGTTGCCACACGCTGACGTGTTTCGTCCTTTCATCTTTGCCATAGGGGTTGCGCAAAGCCACCTCTGCATTATGCAGTGGAAACGGGGATTTAAATCATATGTCTGATGGGCAGAGTTAGCTCATTGCTTAATAAATCCCTTGGATACAGAAAGATCACTTCCCATAATTCCATGCTCTGTTCCTGCATACTAGGGAGTTTCTTCTTCTGTTGTATTCTCAGTAAAATTAAATTTTGAAAAAATCAACAGGACAAAATGAACAACATGCAGAGAACCCATCAATAAAAATGCTTGAGATATATAAGAAACTAATAACCCTTGCCTCACCCCTTCAGTCTCCGCCTGAATCATTAGCCTACTGAACGACATATCGCACTTCCTCAAACTAAACCTTTCCAAAACCGAGCTCCTAGTTTTCCCCCCAGCCCACGCCCCCCCCCCCACCGACTTCTCCATCACTACCAACAACGCCACCATAAGCCCCACCCCACAAGCCAAAGTCCTAGGTGTCACTCTAGACTCCAATCTGTCTTTCTAGCCCCAGGTCCAATCGCTGACAAATTCATGTAGGCTCCACCTCCGCAACATGTCCAAAATACGTCCGTTCCTAACCCCAGACACTACTAAACAACTCGTTCACTCCTTTATAATATCACGACTTGACTACTGTAATTCCCTCCTCACCGGCTTACCTCATCACAGGCTATCCCCGCTTCAGTATATCCTGAATTCTGCGGCCAGACTCATCCACCTTACTAACCGCTCCGTATCCGCCACCCCTCTCTGCCAATCCCTCCACTGGCTTCTGATTGCCCAACGCATAAAATTAAAATTGCTAACATTGATGTACAAAGCTGTTCATAACACTGCCCCAAACTACATCACCAATCTGATATCCAAATACCACTCAAAACGTACTCTCCTACTCTAGTTCCCTGGTCTCCTCCTCCAATGCCCGTCTCCAGGACTTCTCCAGGGCTTCCCCCATCCTCTGGAATTCACTACCCCAATCCATCAGACTGTCACCTACCCTCCTCACCTTTAGGCGCACCCTGAAAACCCATCTCTTCAGGGAAGCCTACCCCGCCCTCAGCTAATTGCCGATCTCCTCCACTCTTCCTACCACTCTATCCCCCACAGCTATTTCCTCCTGTGCCACTATCCCCTCCCTCCTAGATTGTAAGCTCCAAGGAGCAGGGCCCTCGAACCCCTCGTGTATTGTATTGTTACTGTACTGTCTCGTGTACTGTCTCCCATTGTAATGTACAGCGCTGAGCAAACTGTTGGCGCTATATAAATACTGTATAATAATAATAATAACTAATAGGTTCTCACTCTCTAGAGTTTACAAAAGTGGAGATAGCAGTTTTGCATTAGGTGATCTTTTAATGCCTAATGAATATTACAGATTACAACAGTTTTTCTACATCTATCTCCTACATTAATTTAATTACAAAAGTGTGGTAATGTCAGGGATGTCCTGTTAGATAAATTATTTCTTCAACTACCACGGTCTTATCATAATACAGGAATATCTTATAATGCATGAAACTCTTGTATATACTGTATTCTTACCATGTTATTTTCTAATATCTACTAAATTATTTCTATTGCTAAATTGCGTCCTGTTGCTTGTTTGATACCATTTACTTAAAAAAATAGACATATCATGGAGGGCGGAGATCATTTTTGATTTAATTTCAATGTCAGCTAGACATTGTGACCAGGAAAAAGAAGCTTACATTCACTTTAATTAAACACTGTGAAGCAGATGGGTGGGCATATTGTTTTGCTTCAAAGTAGATGTCATGTGTTTAGTGAATATGGTATTTTCTTGCCATCCTACCAGGTGTCTCAGATAAAAAGATCTCTCGCTTTCTCTTTGGACCCCCACGTTCTTGTTTCTACCAATGTCTGTAAAGATTTTCATTTATCCAGGTCATAGTTTAGCTTAGCCTTTGTCAAGCTTTTTAACACAGAGGAACCCTTGACATATCTTTCACGTCTCAAGAAACCCCTGGTAATGATTACTCTTTCTAAAACTCATGGTACATTAGCCCAAACAGTAATCTGAGATATATGTATAAGTAAAAGAAAAGAGATTGTGGGGTGCTTAGTTCACTTAGTGTATTTGTTTCCCAGGAATGTTTTGTTTGACAAAATGAACTTTAGCAATATTAATGAAATAAAATTAGTTATAATTATGGCCAGAGAAGAAACACAAACAGTAAAAGTTGCAGTGTTTTCTAGTATTGGTGGTAAGTGGAGAAATGCTCACTTACATTGATGACCAGTGGAAAATGCCCATTTACATTGGTGGTTGGTGAAGTGCCCCATTACACTAGTGGTCAGTAGTGATGGGCTGAGCACCCCCTGTTCGATTTGCAGTCAAACATTCGAACCTGCCGAACGTTCAAACAAGGACAATTTACTGAGCTATATCTTACCGCATCTGAGTATGATCTGATAATCTGAGTTACTAATATACCATATAAGTTATATTATTAAACCATGCAGTATTTCAGTAGTTAAACAATCATTGTTGGCATTGCCCGACAATTAAAAGAAATTTAAAAAAAAGCATGGGGTCCCCTCTCCCATCCATAACAAACCCTTCGGGTATGGATTTTGAGGGGAGCACCCCATGCCAAAATTAAAAACAAATGGTGTGGGGGGGCCCCAAAATCCATACCAGACCCTTATCCAAGCATGCAGTCTGGCAGGTTAGGAGAGGAGGGGGACGAGCGCCCCCCTCCTGAACCATACCAAGCCTCATGCCCTCAACATGGGGGGGTGTTTTGGGGCAGGGGGGCTTTCCCCCAAAGCATATTGTCCCCATGTTGGGAACAAGGGCCTCTTCCCCACAACCCTGGCCAGTGGTTGTGGAGATCTGCAGGTGGGGGCTTATCGAAATTTGGAAACCCCCTTTAACAAGGGGGTCCCCAGATCCCAGCCCCCCATGTGAATGAGTATGTGGTACATGGTACCACTACCCATTCACAAAAAAAGTGTAGTGCAAAAAAAAGACAGGGCATAGTGTTTGACACGTCCTTTATTAAAAATAAAAATGTAAAAAATGTACCCAGAAGTAGATCCACCATCAATCACACTGCCCGCTGCCATCGCAGACCTGAACAAAATCTGCTCTGCCCTCGACTTTGGCTCCCGCTGTCTGACAGCTGCTCCGGCCTGACAGTTCTTAAATAGGGTGATGGCGTCTCAAGGGGGTGGGATCAAGCCTGCCCCCTTGTGATGTGATCATGCCCTGTGATTGGCCAAAGCATTGCACCTGGCCTGTGGTCAGGTGCAATGCTTTGGCCAATCACAGTGCAGAGCCTGCCGAACACCCGTTCGGCTTGAAAATGCAGCGCTCATTAGTGGTCAGTGTAGTGTCCTCTAATATTGGTGGTCAGTGAAATACTCTCCTACATAGATGGTCAGTGGGGAAAGTCCCCCCACCCCTTAGATTGGTGGTCATTGTAGAAGAGCCCACATACATTAGTGATCAGTAGGAATGATGCTCCTTACAGATAGCTAAAAAATGTGTGGTCACTTATGTGAGAGGTAGGAGTTGCTCATTGCTCAGGGAACCTCTAGTAACCTCTGGAGCAGTCCTAGGGTTCCATGAAACCCTGGTTGAGAAAGGTTGGTATATCTAATAGTAGTTCATCACATTCAGCTTGACTTGTTGCATAATATCGAAGATGCTTCATGGCTAATCAAATTGTCTTCCTTAGTTTAAAGGATTGTTGGGAACATACCCTGGCAATTACAGCCACGTAGGTAATTTTGTCACTTTGATCCAGTCACCATATGTGTTCAAAAGACAGTATACACCCAACCTCTTGGATATTCTTGGACAATCAACATCTGCCTTTTCATTTCTTAAAACAAGAGTGATTGGATTAAGGTGACCGAATGTAGATGTTCGTATGCAACATGCAGCACCACATAATTACAGCTAAACTCCAGGCCAAACAAATATTGTCTAAATACAATACCCATGTGTATTCTTAATTGAATCCTGGTCTCCTCTGTGCAGTTCTTCACATTTGGTCAGTAATGCATCATAAAACAACTTTTGCACTTTGCTTTTTTGCAGAAGCCTCCTGTAATAAATACCATTCACTGCTGTTTTCTCTCCTTGTGCTGCTGAATGGCTTTGTATCTGCCCCCATATAGTTTTGTACATACAACCTGTAGTGGACGGATCTGCTGGGTCCTTCCCACATCTCCACTCTCTGCACAGGCTTTGCGTAGTACAAGGATGATGTCACCGGTACTTTTACATCGTAAAATATGGAACTGTATGGGACCGAAAGAGCCATTGATGCAAACAAAGTGAATGTGTACCCTTTGTGACCATTGAGGAATATAGCTAAATGATTTGGACCTGGAATGATTTGTACCCGGAATTAACTTTAAATCATTTTACCACATTTTTCAAGCACGGAATTTCTTAAAGTGTATGTAAACCTTCATTATAAACCAGGTGGGAATGATTTACTAAAAGTGGAGAGTGCAAAATCTGGTGCAGCTCTGCATAGAAACCAACCAGCTTACAGTTTTTGGGGTTTTTTTTGCAAAGCTTTATTGATCAAGCTGAAGTTAAAAGCTGGTTGGCTGCCATGCACAGCTGCACCAGATTTTGCACTTTCCAGTTTTAGTAAATCAACCTCATATATATCTCTCTCTTTTTTAAAAAAAAAATGAAAATATATATGTTTGATTAGTGCACAAATCCCTGTTGATTTTGTCAGAAATTCAGAGCTGTCCCATGCTCTAGAGCTTGTAACTTCCTGTACACTATGCCTCTGCTGAGTTAACATCTTAAGTAGTGCTATCAGCCTTCCCAGTTCACCCCTGTAAACTACAGAACACCTCAACCCATGTTAGGAAGGTGTTTGGCTGTCCAAATTAAAGTGTGCAGCCATGGATTACACCATGAAGTATTAATATGCAAAAAATGATTGTCTGATTCATGACTATATTTCTTCTATACTGGCTTTTTGAAACAGTAATTGAAAGGTTTTTGTGAAAGGTTTAGTACACTGTAACACTTTTGGTAGTTGCATGTGTTGCATTTATTATAGAGGCCTAATCATCTCCCCAAAAAGAGGGACAACTGAGGAAGAAAAAGGGACAGGGTGATTTGGTTCCAAAAGTGAGACAGTCTCTCTAAACGAGAGACATTTGGGAGGTATCATTGACTATTTTCACCGTAGGACATGAAGTGTGTTACTAGAGCACCAAGTGCATACAAAGGAAAGAAAGCTTAAAAACTAATGCAGCCAGCACATTTAAGGACTGGTACACTGTCATATATTACATTGTTGTTCTTGGTCTTAGATACACTTCAAGTTTACATGAAAATAGTCATTTAAGAGGTCATCTGAGGTGCACCCACAATGGGTGACCTCTCCTCCCCATCCACTGTTTATAGGGTTCCTGGGTCCATATGACTGGTGATACTACAGTGTGCGTTTGCACCTAATAAAGTCACATATTCAGATTCTATACACTGTTGCTGGCAGGACAGTTGAACACATCTTGCTGTAGGTGAAGCTTGGGCAACCTTTTAAATAGAAGTCTTCATATAAAAATAATGTGAATGTTTTGTCCCAATTAACAACCTGCTTTGGTTTCCAGAAAAAAAGAAACCTGAAAGGTGCCTGATTGCAATGACTAACACTCCAACCTTTATTCATGCAAGACTCCACAAGGTCAGGTTAATGCAAACAGTCTTATAAATATACAAACATTGCACAGGTGCAATGTCTCACACAGCACTGGAACTCTGTATCAGTAACGTGGCTTATTTATTACTTTCCAATTATTTGTAGTGGCGAAGAAGGAATACATTTATATATAAAGTTACATTTTCAGTCTAGCAACATATTTTTCTTAGTTGCACACCTTTAAGAATGTGCTAAGTTCTGTTTTACTTTTAGGCTTTTCAGCTATGTCAATGAGGCCAAACTGTTTGCCCGTCCAACCTATTCCCGATACATTGCTCTGCTTGACAATTATGAGAAGATAACTGGAACAGCAGAAACGGTACCCAGTGGAGAGGTCACAGAGCAAAATGCTTTTATTGATGAGGTCTTTAAGACTTCTATCTTCAGCTTACTTTCGAATTTCTTAGTTTCCAAAGGTAAACATCATTATTATAAAAATAATAACACTATTATTACAAAGATAAAACAATATTATTTGCACATGTTCTTGCTATAAATTGGATCACTTACATACAAACAGTACATGCAACCTTTTTGTAGGCAATTTTGTATGAACTATGATGATATATGATATTCTACAATAGTAAACAACCATATATGAGTTTACTCTGTACAGAATAGTGAGAAAAGAAATTTTATCAATTGCTACATGTTATGTTATTTCAAGCATTTCTGTTAGCCTTATTATAAAAGCCCTCATGTGTCTGCCTTTACTGTATCACATGCACTTTGGACAAAACATAGATAATCTTATTTAGACTTGGCACAAACATCAGATAAAATGTATTGTAGCATATAGCGAAGGAATAATGCAATGTATAGATGTAAGATTGTTGGCACAATTTTAATACAACCTTCCAGTCCGCTCCATATAGTTATACTGTATGTGAATTACAAACCAAAGAGACAACCAGACCTGTGGTAAAGTCCAAGTATCGAACTTATCTTATTGATAAAAAGGCTGTTAGCCCAATGCGTTTAAGGAGTTATAGGACACCCCTTTCATTGAGGCTTAAAAACCTTCTGGAGATGGGAATACTTAGATTGTAGAAAACTGTGGTAGGGTCTTCAAACTTTTAGAAGATGATAATACTCAAATTGTGCAAAACTTTAATCTGAATATAGATTTAAGAGAAGGTGTGAGTACTCCAGCAGATGGTTTGGAGTTCTATACAGTCTAACCATTTCTATCTTTTGAAAGTTTGAAGCCTTGATGAAGAGATGGCCCTATAAGCCCTAAAAATGTGTTTGGTAGTTAACATACTTATCATAAAACAGACTATCTTACTTGGCCTGGCCCTCTTTTTTTATTATGAATCGTAGATAGCCTTTTGGAGCGCATCTCCAAAGCCATTGTATTTCAATATATTATTTCAATATACTATAGCCCTAAGGCTTTATAGAAGAAGACTGAACATTTGGGATCTAGTGTCACAGAACCCACACTTACTGTATATGTGTACAACAGTAATTGCATAGATAGCTGTTTTTACTGTGTGGAGTTAATCAACCAGTTCAGGAGCCAGTCTCCCTAAAATATGGACTAAAATGCAGAGAAAGGGCTCCAAAACGTTAGGCATCACTCTAATCTTGAAATGTGCCAAGGGGAATTGTCCATCCCTGCAACTTATTTGGTTTTCAAGGTTAGTCTAAATGAAAATTTGTTTACTTTCACACAGGTTATTATACATCATCCACAAGCTTTAAGGATGACCTGAAGTTGATGTGGTTTGGATTGTATACCCGTACCAAGGGGCCCTTGGATTCTTCAGGCTTTGAGCACATATTTCATGGTAAGGAGTGACTGCTTCTTGCATCTTATCTTTTTTGATAGTACATTGTAAAAACACACTGGCAGCACATTAGGGCTAACTAACATGTTATATACTGTATTTATTAAAAGCATTGTCTAATTTTAGATATTTTGAACATCTAATATTTTTCAGAGCATCTGCTGGACATTATTCTCAGCAATTGTTAGTAAAGAGTATACCTATATATTCCTATCCTGATACCAGACATCATCCTGTAAGAGGGCTAGAGCTGTGAGATTACCACTAACCAATTGGACTGATTTCCATTCTCATAATTTTGTAAAACTTTAGAGTTCATCACCAGCCTTCATATTATAGGGGAATAATTTTTGCCACTGGGTATTGTCTTCTGCTGAGTCAAGATAGCTTTAAATGTCTCTGGATTTACGTCTCCTGCTGCCTCCATAAGCATAAACACCTGAGCCTGGGAATATGCAAAATTTATGACCAGATTGTAAAAACTGCAGGAGTTTAAACTTTGATTAGGTGTTCAGTTTCTCACTGGAACATTTTTCAGCCAGTTTTATATTGCAATCACTTGTTGTTATCACTTGTTATTGAGCAGCATTCCTATTACAGAGCTCAGCAGACCCTCTCTGTGGCTAGAGGCAACAGTTGACAACAGGCAAGGCAGATGCTAGAATGGTCTAACTCCTGAGACAGATAGTCAAAGCAACAGCAGACAGTAATAGAGTTAGCAGTCAGAGTCAGGTCAGGGGTGGACTGACACCTCATAGGGCCCCTGGGCAATAGGGGATCATGGGGACCCTGTGTCCTTTCCCAGACTCAAAGCACACCCAAAAAGCCTATAAAAGGTACCAGGGGTATTTCATGGGGCCCCCTACTGACCCCGGGCCCTCGGGCACTGCCCGAGTGTTGGAATGGTCAGTCCGCCCCTGAGTCAGGTGCAGACAATGTCATGGTCCCAGGTGGGCAAAGGGAGCTATGACTAAAGCTGGCCATACAGTGATCAAAATTCAGCATGGAGCAGCCAAATTTTGATCAGTGTGTGGCCATCCCAGGTCAACAGAAGTAGGGACACATTGGAAAAAATTTTCTCGGTGCAGCCAGTTAGCTCCAGTTGCTGATTGGTGTATACTGACAGCAGCATCCTACATACAATGTCCCAGCAGGGGAAGTTCCTCCATCCGCCTTGTTTGTGTGGATGGAGGAATATGTTAGTTTCATTTTGTTTGGCCCATTGGTTGAACAAAAAAGGTCTAACAGTGTTTGCCCAGCTGATGATTTTTTTTTTTTTTGCATGCTAGTCTCATATCGAAAATGAAGAGGTTACTAAAGTTAAGAAAATTGTTGTATGACAGAATACAACTTCGGGAGTGATGGAATGTGTTATATTGTATTTTAATGTATTCTTTCGTTTCTGAGTATGCGTGCTCCAGGTCTTTTGATTTTTTTTGGACAACTACTGTACTGAATAAACGAAAATCGGTCACTCTGCTATCACCCGAGAAAGATTTTTGTGCTTGTCCATTCAGATATTGTTACATGAACTGTCATGCTCGGCTTTCAAGGCTGTGTACTAACAATCAGATTATCGTACTTTCCTCCAAAAGCAATATTTGTCATGTGATTTTGTGATCATGTGTACTAGGCATTAGTAACAGAGCTATCAGGCTGATAATTAGGATAAGCACAGACAAGTACGAACATTTTAAATAATTCACAGGGAAATCCAAGGCATGTACAACAAGATAGAAGTTGGCTTCAGACAAACAGACAAATCTTTTGGTCAGCCATGGATGAGGTTCTAGATTTAGGTACATATTTCCAGTGGTACTCTTAGACTACAATGGGGTAGTACTGTAGTTGATTATTTTTCAAGAAAAACTCCAATAAACACTATAGAGGAAATTTATTAGAGCAGTTTTTTATTAATTAGGATCTGCAATATATAATTTGAAATTTTCTTGCAAGAATGTTGGCATGAATCTTTGGGTCTCTTTTACTACCAAAGCAACAAATCTAGTTCTGTGTGATTGTGCGACCAAGTAGAAACTGTCTGCCTATTGTATCTCTTCTGCCCCAACTGTAAGCACCTCTTTTGCAAGTTAACTTTACGTTACATCAGTTTCCCAACTAAAAAGTGCTGACACAGGGGAGTGGAATCATGTGACCAGACTGGAGCAGCCTGAAAAAGCTAAGTATTTACATCTTTCTTACACAAGCTAATAGGCATAGGTGTTAGGAGAGGGGAGGGGACACTTATAACAGTAGTTATGGTTAAGCTGGAAATCCACTTTACGTTTCAGTTCATAATTGATGTGAGGTTAAAGCTGAAAAAAAAAATTCCCATGCAGTGGGGCTGTGCACAGATCAACTGCCCATTTTTTGTATAGGGGATTGGAGATATACTAACCTGATCCTCTGATCCTCCATGCACAAGACTGGTCCCTGCAGCTCCTGGCCCCACGGGCTAATGGTCATGTGCAGGCAGTGCACTGTTCCTACGATCTATGCTGGATCGTGAAGGGGGGGTGTTTGCCGGTGGAATAGAGGAACATGTGAGTATAGGCTTTCTACTCTCCACTGGGCAAAACAAGCAGTTAACCCTTGCAATGTGGGCACGTTGTTTTGTGCGGAGTTGGGCTTTATTAATTTGGTCTAGAATTTTGACCACATAATAATGTTATGTATCAAATGTTAGTATATTATATATTGTGCAGGAGATAAAAAAGCTACTTAAATTCATTGTAGAGCTGTAGTTACAGAGAGTAATGAACTGAACAGTTAAATATATGTCAAATATTTGATTTTCTGTTAAATGAGGCACCTTTTGTATATGTAGGTATGATTATTATTAGAGACACTTTTACCTAATACATAATGTTTATTTTTTCAGCTTTCTTTATTCAGTGCACATATTTACTGGTGCTTTCTGTTCATAGGTGAAATCCATAATGGAAAGATCTCTGGATTCCACAGCTGGATACAGTTCTACCTGCAGGAAAAAACTGGCGAACTCAATTACCTAAGTTACAGTGCAGATGGACCTGTAGGTGTTTCTGTGCAATTGTTCTACCTCCTCCCCAACACTGTTTTGTAAATGATGCAGGATGTGCAAATCACTGCTCACTGGGCTCATATTAATTTCCATAGACAGAATAGCACTTCTTATTACAACCGATTAAATATTTGCTTTCATTTTTAAACCTTGCCTAAGAAAGCTGGAGCTGTAATCTTGATGAAAGGTGATAAATTAGAGTCTCTATGAGATGGGAAATATAGGCGTGCATGGTGTACTTTTATTGTACCTATCACAACTCTTAGGATGCATCTTGTGTTGCTAGTAGTAATTAGTCACATTCAACTGGACTTGGTTATTGAAAAACAATTTTGCTGCTTATCCAAGCAGCTTCTCCAGCTCTAATTACTGTCAAGAACTTACCCCAGCATTTATAGATGCATGCAAAACTAACCTTAAAACTGATCTTAACCTAAAAACAAAAATATAATATATTGCTGTTTGCTAGTCCTTAGATGTTGTGGCTGTATTAGTTTTCCCTTTCTCAGGTATTTATTTCTTTAATTTTCACCTGCTGATCCTGCAAGTAACACACTTTCTGTCCTAGGGTGATAATGCTCACTTACCATAGACATTTACCATGGAGTATGTGTGGAGAAACAGGTTATCTTTCTGCTGTCAGGCATCTCTTTCAATTTGGAGTACAGAACACCTTCCCCTCTCCACGTTCTCTATTACATAGAGCAGCCTAGCTCAACAATTTTTACCATGGAGTGACCCTTGAAATAACTTTCAGGCCTCTGAAACCCCTGCCAATAATTCAGAACATTAGCCTGTCTGCCAGTCTGAAGTCCTTTCATTGGTAGTCAGTGGGAAGAATGCTCCTCGTACAAGTAGCTAAAAGATAGTTGGTTACGTATCTGAGAACAAACATTGTTGCTCAAGGAATCCTTAGCAACCTCTTGAGCCTCAATGAGAAAGTCATAGAGTACAGTTATCTACAGAAGATACATAGCTGGAAAAGCTAATAACACTGTTTGAGATTTCAGTTTAGTGGTCAAAAAGTTACAAGGACACAATATTTTAGCAGGACCAACACTATTCTTTTTGTACCTCCAGAAAATGTGCTTAGCTTAAAAAAATAAAAACTAATACAACTACTACCACATCTAAGGACTGATCAACTGCAATATATTCAATTTTTGTTCTTTGGTTTAGGTATACAATAATCCAGTCATCATGGAGCATGTCAAGGCACATGTTTATGATCCAACAACAAGACAACAAGTAGGAAAATCTGCAAAACTGCCTTGTTCCAATTACATAGTCCAATCTAGGTCAAGTGTTAATCATCTGAGATACATGACTGAAGGTGTAAATTGTTGACAAAGGGCCAGGGTAGAGATCAACATCTGCTTTGGCACTTTCCATAATGATTGGATTTAGGTGACATGGCTCTAAAAAGCTGAGGAAGCTGCTTGGATAAGCAGCTAATGTCTTCAACATTACGGAACAAGTCCAGTTTAATGTGTCTAACACTTACGGGCTATACTGTGACTTGGATAAATGAGACACTTCACAGACACACATCTTGTGTCCCTCCTGAAACTGCATTAGAATTGTAATACAGTCCTCGTTAGAAGCTGTGCTCTATTAAAATTTACACAGTGGGCCACCATTTAGTGTCAACGATAGACAGATACCAACTACATGCTTTATTTTGACTTTCTCCCCCAATAGCTGCTTTTCATATTTTATTGCATTATTTATAACTTATTTCATTCTAAAATTAACCTGTTCTTTGCTTATGCGGAACAATGCAACATGTTCAGTTTAATGCAGCCCTCCCCAGAAGCACATACTCAGCTTAATTCACTCACTGTTGCTACTTTCTTCAGGTGCTGGGGGCCAACTAACACCATGTGTAAGCTCCAGCCAGTGAAGTCATAGCTTACATAGAACTATGGATGCCTAAATGGTCCAGTTTCAAGTTTATATCACTTGTTTTCCTTTGTTTGCAACTTGAAAGCCTACTCCCAGGCTACACAGATATAAAGCACTCCAATCACAAAGCCACCTTACAATCCAATAGGCTCCCACACTCAGATACATTGGATTTCTGTAGGACATAGAGTTTGTGGATACAGTTCCTAGCCACCAGAATCTAACAAGTTGTATAACATCAGGCACTGCTAACCTTTCCCTTCTTTCACTTACGGAAAACCTCTTTGACACAGAGAGTTCAAGTGTTACTCAGCAGGAATGTAGTACAGTATTCGAGTGGAAGTGAACTCTCCACAGTCAGGATTGAATGTGGAAGAAGCATAAAACTGACATAGCATAAAATGAATTTATTTGAAAGCACGCAGTCTGGCGCATTTCATCAGAGTTTTCATCATAGGTTTTGGGCAAGCTAATCACCCATTTCCATTATCTTTATTCTCCAAAATTAATTTATACATATCCACTACTTAAAAGAGAAGTTCACAAAAAAAAGAAAACCATACTCACTTAGATGGCTGCAGTACTGAACCCAGTTGCGGCTGCCCCCCATAGCCTCCAAGAGCAAGAACTGAGCGATCAAAGACCACTGATTGCTCACCTCTCAGCCCTCAACCTGCAGAGAGCCAGTGACTGTCAGTCACCTTCTCTCTTCTCTGCCCCTCCTGTGCTCACTGGAGCACTGGGCTGTGGAGTGGACAGCAGTGGCTGCCTCAGCTTCTCATCGGCTCTCTGAGAGGCTGAGCAAGCTATTGTTCTAGGCTTCTGGGTATATCCCAACCATAGGGTCAGAATCTTTTCAGAGCCTGGCCTGCTTTGTGACATCAGCTGAGAGCAGGCTTTAGCTAACTGCACTCCTGTGACCCACAGGAGAAGTATGGCCCCAAAAAGCTTTGGCCATACTTCTCCTTTAATGGCTTTATTTGAAAGCATGCATGAGCCAGCTTGATGCACTGATGCATTTTATGAGAGTTTTCTTCAGAGACATTGGGCTGGCTAATCAATTATTTCCTTTATCCTTATTCTCCAAAAGTAATCCATGCACATCCACTATTTAAAGGACCTTTAATCTATTTTTCATCAAATAATTTTCCTTAACTATGTTTTTCTGTCTCCTTGTGATAGCGTCCGTGAGGCCTCGGACTTTTCCTTTTCCCTCTCCCTTTGAATGAGCAGTGCACATTAGTTGTCCACTGCTCTGTGGTAAATGGAGAATGAACGTAGGCACCCTCTAACAGGAAATCAGAATACAGCAGCAAAAAAGAAAACATATTCTGAGATTTGAAGGAGAATGACAGGCTTTAGAAGGTCCTTTTTTGAATACATACTTGAAAAAATAGATTTTATTTTAAGCAAAAGTTTTGCACCACTTTTTGTTGCCAGTAATAAACATATTAATTTCTTATTTACCATCACCTATTATAATAATATTTTTTTTACGTCACCCTATTAAATTATCACAATTATTTAGCAATCATAATTATATATACAAAAAGACACAGATAAAATCAGTCTATCACTCATGTTTACCTTAAATATCTCAAATAGATTAATTCCACCAATAATGAATTTCCACAATATACACTAGAAAATTAGTAATCATAATTACCTATCCATAAAATCACAGCTATAATAGAATCCATTTTTTTTTAAATGAAATTAGCCATTAGTATCTTTCAAAAAAGTTTAAATAATTTTCAATGTTTATTCCATTCGTTAAGAGTATTTAGCTTATGAATCCAATTTTTTTTCCTTCTCTGAAACCATTTTAAAAAGAGAAGTTTCAAAGAAGAAAACAGACTTTAGTCACAGAAAATCCTTTTCTTAGTTACGTCATCTAATGGTTAAAAAAATGTGGAAGTCACGCTTCTGGAATACACACGTGACGTTGCTTTCGTACTTGTAACAGTTTCCTTATGAACTGAACATCTCCCATAGACAGGTTACCTGTAAAGCTGCTGTAAATACAAATAAATAGTTTTTCCATTAGGAAGTCTTTTATTTTATTTTCATTTAAAGTCTAAAGCTGGCCATACATGGATCGAAATTCTGTGAGTTCAGCAGGGACCAGCCACTGTGATGGAACAGAATTTGATCTTCCAATCAACTTCTGTTCAACCACCCTGTTGGATTTTAGCCACTCGATCAACACTGCAGACTATAGACTGCAGTGCTGATATGTATATTCTGACTGCAGGGAAGTCTCCCTGCTGTCAGAATACAGACACGCAAGGTAGGATTCCTGCATCCACATTGAAAGTCTAGATGGGGAAACTGAGTCCGTTTTTTTAGTTCAACTTGCTGGTTAAATGAAAAAAAAAAAACAAAACAAAAAAAAAGAATCACCTATGGCAAGCTCAAAGGAGAAGTACAGCCAAAGCTCATTTGGCTTTACTTCTGTGGATAACACAGGAGTGCAGTTCATTCTGCACTCCTGTGATCCTTTAGCCCACTGTCATCTGACGTCACAAAGCTGGTCCAGGCTGGGGAAAAAGCACGACCATATAGTCAGGATCCACCCAGGAGCCTGGACTGGAACCGGGTTTAGCCTCTCAATGAGCCACTGAGAGCCAGAACCAGACGCTCCCACTCCCTCCAGAGCCCAGTGCTCAGGAGAGAGCAGTCACTGACAGTCACTGCTCTCCGCTCAGAACAGCTGAGAGAACTGAGCGATCAGCTGTGTTTGATCACTCAGTTCTCATCCTTAGAGCCGGCAGGGTACAGAAGCAGCACCGGATGGATGCTGCATTCACCTAGGTAAAAATTATTTTTAAGAAAAAGAGTACTTCTCTTTTAGCTTCCAACAAGTTTGAAAAAGCTTTACAGAATTTTCTCTCAGGTTTTTATTTCTGTTTGTAACCCTATTGGGGAAATTTTCTGGCACTTCCTGCCCCCATTAAGCCTATGCAAGAAATAGCATGGACAGGGAGAAATTGACAGCAATAAAACATTGTCAGAAGTTCTAACCTTTCCCTACTAAAACTGTAGGGTTTTTTGTGCCATTGGGAAAAATGTCTCCCAGGAGATTAGTGACACAAGTTTGCCTGGAGCTGGGCTTTAAATTCTATCTACAGCATAAAATCCTGAATCATAATATGAATCCTATGGACTTATACAACATTGATTTTTTTTTAATATCTAATTTCTATCTTCTTTTAGTGGACAAATTATCCCGATGTAATTGGAACTCAGATTAAGTGGTCAGGCTACCTGAAAACCATTGCTTCAATGTTTATTGGAAGCAGTCCTGAGTTTGATCTTGCAGTTTTCTCCCTGTGTTATATAACTCGCCCTGACAGTATGTAAGTATTCCAGCTGTTCATTGGACACATATATGAACTACTCTTGACCTTTTATTACTAGGAATGACTCACATGCTTTACCCAAATATATGTTGTAGAGGAGTAATTATTTGCATTCTTCCGTTCACCATAGAGCAGACTTTTTCAACCCTTTTAACACAGAGCAACCCTTGAAAGGAGAGAGAAGGTGAGGTAATCTAAGAAAGACAGAGAAGAAGGAAAAAAAAAGGAGAGGTATAGGTTAAAGGACTTTGGGTGCAAGAGAAAGTAAGGCGGTAGGAAAGGACTCCATGAGGAAGACCATTTAGTACTGCTCGAGTGGTCAAAGTAGAGAGGCCTGGTGGATACAAATCAACAGATGATGAGGTTACTACTCACAGAAATTCTGGTCAGGATAGTCAGAAGAGTATTGAAGGTATATCCAATAAATTCAAGTGTGTCGCAATTTCTTCTCACAATCATAAAGGGTGGAGGTGAGATCTTCCATGAGCATGGCATTGTTAATTCTGGAGAACCTCTGGCACATGGAAGGATGGGGAGTATTTTTCTATATGACATGAATGTAGGCTGTTGCCCTATTGTAAAATGTATATTATATAGGGCGCGCTTGTTGGAGCCCAACCTCTGTAGCTGTAAGATAAAGGTGCCAGATGGATATCAGGGATGGATGGATGGGAGCAGTAACACTGAGGCAGCTCTTCTTAGAGTAGAAGCAAGGCTCTAATGCAGTAACAAGAAAAAGAGAGGAAGGCGCCTCTAAGTGCAGTATTGACAATTTATTTAGTAAACAATGGAAAATTTGCACGTACAAGATAAACGGTTAAAAAGACTCATCGTGTGGTAATTAGATCCAGGTGGGACATCCAGCTGTCCAGCAGCAAACTATGCCTATAGGATCAGGAAGTAGAGTCCAGGATGTGCCTGTGTATCAAAAATGATGCTTGGAGAGCAGAGTCAGATGTGGCAGGTGAAGGGGGCGGTAATGCATTTCGGAGCATGCTCAATAGGCTCCTTCTTCAGACCTGAGCCCCAGTAGAACCCTGCAATCAGAGATGTGTTTTTTTTTTGGCAAATCCCAATTTTGCCCAAAACTTTTTTTTTTTTATTGTAGAGCAGAATAGAATATTGAAGGGTTTCAAATTATTTGGGTTTTAAAATATGTCTCCTTTTGGGAGATTATTTGTCACAAGCTAAATATATTCTTTGTCCTCTTAGAGTTGATTTCTCCTTTACTATTCTGTATGATACTAGTCATTTGGGCAGGAAGTGAGGCTGAATGTCGCTGATCGGAAAGCAGACAGTGATATTTATATCTTACAGAAATTCTTAAATGTATTTATTTACTTATTTTTGCAACCTCTCTCATGATTTAGGGATTTCCCCTAACTTCTTGTTCTTTATGACAGCCATGAAGTAGACAGACAGTAAGAAGTTTCTCAAATAGTAACAGACAGCAGTAAAACGTTGACTAAGCATTTAACTCTCCCAAACTACTTCCAAAGCAAAAAAAAAAAGTTGACAATTAAGTTAACTTTTCAGTGGAAGAAATGTACAATCTTTTTTTAAATACTTGCTTTGTCATAGTTACCACTGCTGCTAAAATTCATGGTCTAAATGTGCTCATTGTATAGAGTGATTGCTTAGTTAACCACTTGCCTACCAGGCACTTATACCCCCTTCCTTACCAGGCCAATTTTCAGCTTTCAGCGCTGCCGCACTTTGATTGACAATTGCGCGGTCATGCAACATTGTACCCATATGAAATTTTGATCATTTTTTTCTCACAAATAGAGCTTTCTTTTGGTGGTATTTAATCGCCACTGGGCGCTTTACTTTTTGCGCTATAAATTTAAAAAAGTGCAAAAAATTTGAAAAAAAAAAAAAAGTTTATTTGTTTCTTTTATAAAATTTTCAAACAGGTATTTTTTCTCCTTCACTGATTTGCGTTGATGAGGCGGCACTGATGGGCACTGATAGGCGGCACTGATGGGCACTGATAGGCAGCACTAAAGGGCACTGATAGGCAGTACTAATGAGGTGGCACGGATAGGCGGCACTGATAGACAGCACTAATTAGGGGTCACGGATAGGCGGCACTGATATGCAGCACTGATAGGCGGCACTGATAGGTGACACTGATGATGGGTACTGATAGACGGCACTGACTGGCATCACTTCTGGGCACTGACTGGCGGCACTGACTGGCACAACCCCTGGGCACTGACTGGTGGCACTGACTGGCAGCACTGGTGGGTGGCACTGGTGGGTGGCACTGGTGGACAGCACTGGTGGGTGGGCACAGGTGGGTGGCACTGGTGGGCACAGGTGGGTGGCGCTGGTGGGCACAGGTGGGTGGGCACAGGTGGGTGGCACTGCTGGGCACATGTAGGTGGCACTGCTGGGCACAGGTAGGTGGCACTGCAGAGTGGCACAGGTGGGGGCACTGCTGGGCACAGGTGGGGGCACTGCTGGGCACAGGTGGGGGCACCGCTGGGAATGGGTGGGCGGGGCTAGTGGGCGCACAGCTGATCGGAACTTGCGGGGGTCACTGCTGGGCACCGATCATCAGGGCACTGATCATCAGTGCCCTGATGATCGGTGCCGATCCCCGCTCTGACAACTGCCGGTTCTCGGCAGTACTTTCCTCACGATCTGACAGCGTGAGGAAAGTGCAGCCGAGAACCGGCACTTGCATTTTCCTGTGATCAGCGTGTCATTGGACACCGCTGATCACGTGGTAAAAGGCCGGTGGGATCGGCCTTTCACCACATCTCGTGATTAGCTGTGTCCGTAGGACACAGCGATCACGGAGATCACCGGGTGCGCGCCCCCTGGGGCGCGCAGGAGAGCGCGTTCTGGGAGGACGTCATATGACGTCCACTCAGAACTGGCCGGCCGCGGTGAAGCCGTCATTCGGCTATGCGCGGTCGGCAAGTGGTTAACTTGTCATACCTTATGCAAACATCTGTATTATTTTAAGTTGCAATATTACAAGAAAACAAATTATGTTTTGTTTGGCTATACACAATGATGTAGAATAATTTGTGGTCTGGCCATAGTAACAAGATTGTTTTCTTTAGAGATGCCTCATTAACAAAGTGTATTATTTTCAGAGTACAATTTTGAATGCATGAAATTATAATATGCATCACTGGATATACTTAAAGATTAAGTAAATACAAGAAAAATGCAGCATATTGCAGTTTACAGTCCTTAAATGTGGTGGCTGTCTTAGTTTTCTTTCTTTAAGTTAGATCATTTTAGCAAATATAGAAAATACTTGTTGATCTTGTCACAAAAGCAGTGTCCTTGCCACATTCCATGAGCTGCATAGAAGAATATCTTTCTTCCTAGCTATCTTCTGTAAATTACCAATTGCCCTGCCCCCGTGTAATGAAGATGAAGAGATAAGATTATGTTTGTAGTCCATGCCAGGAGAGCAGTCTAGGGTGACAACCAAGGCTCTCTCTATAGATACAGTGCAAGAGTGATGTAGCCACCCAGGGGCAGGAAGTGTGTTATTTGCAATATAGAGCTAAAGAAACTTTGGAAAAAGAAAACAAATGCAGCCACCTCACCAAGGACTAGTAAGCTGCACTATATTACGTTCTTATTTTTGGGTTTAGATATACTTTAATTATCATTTGCTGTTTTTAGATGCACTGTCACAATGGGAGGCAAGACCCTTAAGATTCAAACCTATACCTGGGCCAACTCGTCTTATGGAAGTGGCAAGAGATATGTGGCATCTTCTTATCCTGTGGTTTAATGGGAAGAAAACTATGGTTAACATTTGAAAATTAAAGTTCTTTCTTCTGCAAAACTATGCTTGTCTCATGTGTTTGTATATAACCTTTTTACCTGATAAAACAAAAACAAAAAACAAGATGGAACTGGAGACATGTGCAGGCAAAGCAACGATCAGAGTGCAGGCAGGGAGAGATACTCTGTGGGGTTTATTTACTAAAACTGGAGAGTGCAAAATCTGGTGAAGCTGTACATAGAAACCAATCTGCTTCCTTTTTTTTTGTCGAAACTTAATTGAACAAGCTAAAGGTTAGCAGCTGATTGGCTAATCATGCACAGCTGCATCAGATTTTGCACTCTCTAGTAAATCAACCCCTGTATGGTCAACAGGAACCAAGGCTCAGTTGTACCAGGTCTTCACAAGGAGATCTTGATGGTGCAGATGGAATTTGCTGTAGAACAACTCCTATAGTACAGCCCCCAAGATCACCAGGCTGGGAACAGTTGACAGCACAGAGACAAAAAGATGGAGTATCAATCTCAAAGCAAAATCATAATTTATAAAAATCAGGACAGATGACAAACAAACATAGAATGTTTAGATGGTGTTACAGCTGCAACGTTGTCACCGGTACAGAGAAGATGAGACACAAGTATAGAGAGGGAAGTGGAAAAATGTAGAGCCAATGTATGATGCCATTGTTAACCTCCTACTGATAAAGCCTGTGGCCTGACTTGCTGATTTAATAGCTTTAATAATTTCTAAGGCAGACAACTACGTATCATCTTCATCAAAATATCAGCAATGGCAGTCTTCATTCTTCTCCCACTGCATGTGTTCTTTATACTTATAGGTGAAACTCAAAAAATTCGAATATCATGCAAAAGTTAATTTATTTCAGTAATGCAACTTAAAAGGTGAAACTAATATATGAGATAGACTCATTACATGCAAAGCAAGATAGTTCAAGCTGTGATTTGTCATAACTATGATGATTATGGCTTACAGCTCATGAAAACCCCAAATCCACAATCTCAGAAAATTAGAATATTGTGAAAAGGTGCAATATTCTAGGCTCAAAGTGTCCCACTCTAATCAGCTAATTAAGCCATAACACCTGTAAATGGTTTCTGAGCCTTTAAATGGTCTCTCAGTCTGGTTCAGTAGGAATCACAATCATGGGAAAGACTGCTGACCTGACTCCATCATTGACACTCTCCATAAGGAGGGAAAGCCTCAAAAGGTAATTGCAAAAGAAGTTGGATGTTCCCAAAGTGCTGTATCAAAGCACATTAATAGAAAGTTATGTGGAAGGGAAAAGTGTGGAAGAAAAAGTTGCACAAGCAGCAGGGATGATCGCAGCCTGGAGAGGATTGTCAGGAAAAGGCCATTCAAAAGTGTTGGGGACTTTCACAAGGAGTGGACTGAGGCTGGAGTCAGTGCATCTAGAGCCACCACACACAGACGGATCCTGGACATGGGCTTCAAATGTCGAATTCCTCTTGTCAAGCCGCTCCTGAACAACAAACAACGTCAGAAGCGTCTTACCTGGGCTAAAGAAAAACAGATCTGGTCTGTTGCTCAGTGGTCCAAAGTCCTCTTTTCTGATGAGAGCAACTTTTGCATCTCATTTGCAAACCAAGGACCCAGAGTATGGAGGAAGAATGGAGAGGCACACACTGCAAGATGCTTGAAGTCCAGTGTGAAGTTTCCACAGTCTGTGTTGATTTGGGGAGCCATGTTATCTGCTGGTGTTGGTCCACTGTGCTTCATTAAGTTCAGGGTCAACGCAGCCGTCTACCAGGAGGTTTTGGAGCACTTCATGCTTCCTTCCGCAGACGAGCTTTATGGGGATGCAGACTTCATTTTCCAGCAGGACTTGGCACCTGCCCACACTGCCAAAAGCACAAAAACCTGGTTCAATGACCGTGTGATTACTGTGCTTGATTGGCCAGCAAACTCGCCTGACCTGAACCTCATAGAGAATCTATGGGGCATTGCCAAGAGAAAGATGAAAGATATGAGACCGAACAATGCAGAAGAGCTGAAGGCCGCTATTGAAGCATCCTGGTCTTCCATAACACCTCAGCAGTGCCACAGGCTGATAGCTTCCATGCCACGCCGCATTGAGGCAGTAATTGCTGCAAAAGGGGCCCAAACCAAGTACTGAGTACATATGCATGCTTATACTTTTCAGAGGTCCGATATTGTTCTATGTACAATCCTTGTTTTATTGATAGCATATAATATACTAATTTTCTGAGATTGTGGATTTGGGGTTTTCATGAGCTGTAAGCCATAATCATCACTAGAGATGAGCGAATCGAACTTGGCGAAGTGGAATTCGTTTTGAATATTAGGAAAATTTCGAAATTTTTCCAAAAATGGCGGCGACATGTGCGGCGACGGAGCGGGGATCTCTGGGAAGGCGCGCAGACAAGGCGCGCTGACCCATAATGCATTCATTCATGACATGTGATCACATTAGCCAATCAGCAGCCAGCCAGCCAGCACTGTGTAATGGTCGAGCTATAAATTGCGGCCATTTTAGAATTCTCCATTAGCCTCCAGTCATTCAAGAGAGACAGACCACCTGTCTGTATTGAGGGACAGAGTTAGGGCCACAGAATCGTTACTTAGGGACACAGAACCGTTACTTAGGGACACAGAACCGTTACTTAGGGACACAGAACCGTTACTTAGGGACACACAATCGATACTTAGGGACACAGAACCGTTACTTAGGGACACAGAACCGTTACTTAGGGACACAGAATTGTTACTCAGGGACAGACACAGAATTGTTACTCAGGGACAGACACAGAATTGTTACTGAGGGACACAGAATTGTTACTGAGGGACACAGAATTGTTACTGAGGGACACAGAATTGTTACTGAGGGACACAGAATTGTTACTCAGGGACAGACACAGATATGTTACTCAGGGAAAGACACAGAATTGTTACTCAGGGACAGACACAGAATTGTTACTCAGGGACAGACACAGAATTTTTACTGAGGGACACAGAATTGTTACTGAGGGACACAGAATTGTTACTCAGGGACACAGAATTGTTACTCAGGGACAGACACAGAATTGTTACTGAGGGACACAGAATTGTTACTGAGGGACACAGAATTGTTACTCAGGGACACAGAATTGTTACTCAGGGACAGACACAGAATTGTTACTGAGGGACACAGAATTGTTACTGAGGGACACAGAATTGTTACTGAGGGACAGACACAGAATTGTTACTGAGGGACACAGAATTGTTACTGAGGGACACAGAATTGTTACTCAGGGACACAGAATTGTTACTCAGGGACAGACACAGAATTGTTACTGAGGGACACAGAATTGTTACTGAGGGACACAGAATTGTTACTCAGGGACAGACACAGAATTGTTACTGAGGGACACAGAATTGTTACTGAGGGACACAGAATTGTTACTCAGGGACACAGAATTGTTACTCAGGGACAGACACAGAATTGTTACTGAGGGACACAGAATTGTTACTGAGGGACACAGAATTGTTACTCAGGGACAGACACAGAATTGTTACTGAGGGACACAGAATTGTTACTGAGGGACACAGAATTGTTACTCAGGGACACAGAATTGTTACTGAGGGACACAGAATTGTTACTCAGGGACACAGAATTGTTACTCAGGGACACAGAATTGTTACTCAGGGACAGACACAGAATTGTTACTCAGGGACACAGAATTGTTACTCAGGGACACAGAATTGTTACTCAGGGACACAGAATTGTTACTGAGGGACACAGAATTGTTACTCAGGGACAGACACAGAATTGTTACTGAGGGACACAGAATTGTTACTCAGGGACACAGAATTGTTACTGAGGGACACAGAATTGTTACTGAGGGACACAGAATTGTTACTCAGGGACACAGAATTGTTACTCAGGGACACAGAATTGTTACTGAGGGACACAGAATTGTTACTGAGGGACACAGAATTGTTACTCAGGGACACAGAATTGTTACTCAGGGACAGACACAGAATTGTTACTCAGGGACACAGAATTGTTACTCAGGGACACAGAATTGTTACTGAGGGACACAGAATTGTTACTCAGGGACACAGAATTGTTACTGAGGGACACAGAATTGTTACTGAGGGACACAGAATTGTTACTGAGGGACACAGAATTGTTACTCAGGGACAGACACAGAATTGTTACTGAGGGACTCAGAATTGTTACTGAGGGACACAGAATTGTTACTCAGGGACACAGAATTGTTACTCAGGGACAAAGAATTGATACTCAGGGACAGACACAGAATTGTTACTGAGGGACACAGAATTGTTACTGAGGGACACAGAATTGTTACTGAGGGACACAGAATTGTTACTCAGGGACACAGAATTGTTACTCAGGGACACAGAATTGTTACTGAGGGACACAGAATTGTTACTCAGGGACAGACACAGAATTGTTACTGAGGGACACAGAATTGTTACTGAGGGACACAGAATTGTTACTGAGGGACACAGAATTGTTACTCAGGGACAGACACAGAATTGTTACTCAGGGAAAGACACAGAATTGTTACTCAGGGACAGACACAGAATTGTTACTCAGGGACAGACACAGAATTTTTACTGAGGGACACAGAATTGTTACTGAGGGACACAGAATTGTTACTGAGGGACACAGAATTGTTACTCAGGGACAGACACAGAATTGTTACTCAGGGACAGACACAGAATTGTTACTCAGGGACAGACACAAAATTGTTACTGAGGGACACAGAATTGTTACTGAGGGACACAGAATTGTTACTGAGGGACACAGAATTGTTACTCAGGGACACAGAATTGTTACTCAGGGACACAGAATTGTTACTCAGGGACAGACACAGAATTGTTACTGAGGGACACAGAATTGTTACTGAGGGACACAGAATTGTTACTCAGGGACACAGAATTGTTATTCAGGGACAGACACAGAATTGTTACTGAGGGACACAGAATTGTTACTGAGGGACACGGAATTGTTACTCAGGGACAGACACAAAATTGTTACTGAGGGACACAGAATTGTTACTGAGGGACACAGAATTGTTACTCAGGGACACAGAATTGTTACTCAGGGACAGACACAGAATTGTTACTGAGGGACACAGAATTGTTACTGAGGGACACAGAATTGTTACTCAGGGACACAGAATTGTTACTCAGGGACAGACACAGAATTGTTACTGAGGGACACAGAATTGTTACTGAGGGACACAGAATTGTTACTGAGGGACACAGAATTGTTACTCAGGGACACAGAATTGTTACTGAGGGACACAGAATTGTTACTGAGGGACACAGAATTGTTACTCAGGGACACAGAATTGTTACTCAGGGACACAGAATTGTTACTCGGGGACACAGAATTGTTACTCAGGGACACAGAATTGTTACTCAGGGACAGACACAGAATTGTTACTCAGGGACACAGAATTGTTACTCAGGGACACAGAATTGTTACTCAGGGACATAGAATTGTTACTCAGGGACAGACACAGAATTGTTACTGAGGGACACAGAATTGTTACTGAGGGACACAGAATTGTTACTCAGGGACACAGAATTGTTACTCAGGGACACAGAATTGTTACTCAGGGACAGACACAGAATTGTTACTGAGGGACACAGAATTGTTACTGAGGGACACAGAATTGTTACTCAGGGACACAGAATTGTTACTCAGGGACACAGAATTGTTACTGAGGGACACAGAATTGTTACTCAGGGACACAGAATTGTTACTGAGGGACACAGAATTGTTACTGAGGGACACAGAATTGTTACTCAGGGACAGACACAGAATTGTTACTGAGGGACACAGAATTGTTACTGAGGGACACAGAATTGTTACTCAGGGACACAGAATTGTTACTCAGGGACAGACACAGAATTGTTACTCAGGGACAGACACAGAATTGTTACTGAGGGACACAGAATTGTTACTGAGGGACACAGAATTGTTACTCAGGGACACAGAATTGTTACTCAGGGACACAGAATTGTTACTGAGGGACACAGAATTGTTACTCAGGGACAGACACAGAATTGTTACTGAGGGACACAGAATTGTTACTCAGGGACACAGAATTGTTACTCAGGGACAGACACAGAATTGTTACTGAGGGACACAGAATTGTTACTCAGGGACACAGAATTGTTACTCAGGGACTCAGAATTGTTACTCAGGGACAGACACAGAATTGTTACTGAGGGACACAGAATTGTTACTCAGGGACACAGAATCGTTGAATTAAAGAGTATGTCAGACAACACGCAGAGGAGTGGCAGAGGAGGCAATGTTTTAGGAGCGAGCAGACGTGGCAGCAGAGGAAGGGGCCAAGGCAGCCAGAGGCCAGTGCTCCCGGTGTCATCCAGCGGTCGTGTCTCCACCGACATCCCTGCCGTCATCGATTGGTTGGCTCGGTCGTCTTCCTCTTCCCAGGTCACCTCTGACACCTACAGCCAACGGTCGGTGGGTACGTCAGACACAACTGTTAGTTGGCATGGCCCGGGAGCAAGCCCACTGAAATCACGTGTCCTCTACCTGCCCCTGTCCTTTGGTGTTCCCTCACCAAGCGAAGTATCGCATGCTGTGGGCTCAGCCCCACTGTACAGTGAGGAAGAGCTAACAGAGGGCGGTCAGGAACGGGGGGAGACATCCGCCTCTTCAGCAGCTAGGCGAAGAAGTAGTGGCGAGGAGAGTGGCTCGGTAGCCGGTCTAGAGACAGGTCTGTCTCCTGACCCACACGCAGCTGAGGGGGCTAGTAGTGAGGCAGAGACCCTAATTGATGATGATGAGGCTGATCGCACTTGGCAGCCTCGTCGTCATCAGGCTATTGCTTCCGCATCATCAGGAGAAGAGGGTGCCAGCTTGGCAGCGAGCAAAACAGTCGGTGGGTTGCCTAGGAGGAAGCAGGGTCGCAGCAGTGTCAGTGGAGGCAAACGGCCACAGAGTAGAGCACCAGCTCCACTGCAGCCTACCACCACGGCCAGTAGTGGTGCCGGTGTGCACGGAGGAAGTAGCAGTCAGCCAGTCAGGAGTAGCGGGGGCAAAGTTTCCTACTCGGCGGTGTGGCAATTTTTTGTCAAGCCGCCCGAGGAAGTAAACGTAGCCGTATGTCGACTATGTGGCCAGAAAGTCAAGCGTGGCCAGGGGGCCAATGTTGGGACTACAGCGTTGCGTCAGCATATGCAGCGTCGCCATTTGGTGGCCTGGGAAAACCGTGATAAAGATATGGCGGTTCTGCCTGCCTCCTCATGCTGCTGCCAGGTCCAGAGTGTCTCATGGGTCCCTGTACGGCCTCCCATTGCTGCTGTCTCCATCGCCACACTCTGCCATGTGCCACTTTCAGGTCTCCTCACACTGCTGGTGGGTTCTATTTTGTCATAGGGTGCTGGCAGATTACGGGCCTCCCATTGCTGCTGCCAGGCCCGTAATCTGCCATGGGCCCCTGTACCGCCTCCTCATGCTGCTGCCAGGTCCAGAGTCTCTCATGGGTCCCTGTACGGCCTCCCATTGCTGCTGTCTCCATCGCCACACTCTGCCATGTGCCACTTTCAGGTCTCCTCACACTGCTGGTGTGTTCCATTTTGTCATAGGGTGCTGGCAGATTACGGGCCTCCCATTGCTGCTGCCAGGCCCGTAATCTGCCATGGGCCCCCGTACCGCCTCCTCATGCTGCTGCCAGGTCCAGAGTCTCTCATGGGTCCCTGTACGGCCTCCCATTGCTGTTGTCTCCATCGCCACACTCTGCCATGTGCCACTTTCAGGTCTCCTCACACTGCTGGTGTGTTCCATTTTGTCATAGGGTGCTGGCAGATTACGGGCCTTCCATTGCTGCTGCCAAGCCCGTAATCTGCCATGGGCCCCCGTACCGACTCCTCATGCTGTGACGTTGCAACAAGGTGGAATTCAACCCTACATATGTTAGACCGCCTTTACGAACAGCGAAAGGCCATCACCGATTTCCTGATGTTACAAGCGGATAAAGGTACTCCCCTGTGTAACTTAGATGTCAGCCATTGGCAGCTCTTGCGTGACACCTGCCGCTTGCTCAGACCCTTTGAGGAGGCCACACTATTCGTGAGTCGGCAGGACTATGGGATGAACGACGTCATTCCTCTGTTGCACGTCCTGGAACAAATGCTGTTAACAATGGCTGGTCAGGGTGCGGTAGACGTGGCGCACAGATCTCAATGCCACATGACCCCTGTGGGGGCAGGACAGGAAGAAGAGGAGGAGGTAGAGGAGGACATTGGTGCTCAGGAATTATTGAGGGAAATGGGTGGTTTTTCCACTCAGCGGACAGGAGTGGAGGAGCAGGAGCATCTGGTAGAGGAGGAGACAGAGGACCCAGACGCACCGTGGCAGTATGCTGTGGAGATGGAGGCAGGGAGTCCCTCGCATTCCTTGGCACAAATGGCCCATAGCATGCTCGGTTGCTTGCGTAGCGACAGCCGAATAATAACCATCAGACAGAGGGATGACTTTTGGCTGTCCACCTTGTTGGACCCTCGCTACCGTTCAAAAATGGTGGCCTTTTTCACACCTGCTGAGAGGGAGGCCAAAATAACGTACTATAAAAACCACCTATGTAGTCAGTTGGTCTCTGCCTTTCTGCGCCAACGTCCATCCTCAGACACTGTGGGCCCTGTGCGCTCGCGTTCCGCTGCCATGGCAGCAGGGGAGGGGTGGGGTGGTAGGAGCAGTGGCAGCTCCACCAGCAGCAGCTGCCTCAGTCTGCAGTCGATGATGAGTAGCTTTCTTCACCAGTGCAGTGAGGAAACTACTAACCAGCCGCAGCAGCAGCAGCATCAGGTGGACCTGGAGCAGGACCTCAAACAACAGGCTCGGGCCTACTTTGACAGCACCCTGCCAACCGAGGTAGACAATCCCCTTGACTACTGGGCAACGAAACTTGACCTTTGGCCCCAACTAGCTGAATTTGCCCTTGAAAGGCTGTCATGCCCGGCCAATAGCGTGGCATCGGAGCGCGTGTTTAGTGCGGCAGGAGGTATTGTAACTCCGCGGAGGACACGACTGTCCATCCAAAGTGTGGAGAGACTCACGTTTGTGAAAATGAATCAGGCGTGGATTAGTCTGGATTTCAAACCACCAGTTCCTGACACAACTGACTAAATCCGCCATGAATCATGCCCCAAACATGTTATTATTTTTAACATAGGCCTCTGTATGGCCTTCAATTTAAGCTGCTTACGCTTCGCCACTCTGCCATGGGCCCCTGTACCGCCTCCTCATGCTGCTGCCAGGTCCAGAGTGTCTCATGGGTCCCTGTACAGCCTCCCATTGCTGCTGTCTTCATCGCCACACTCTGCCATGTGCCACTTTCAGATCTCCTCACACTGCTGGTGGGTTCCATTTTGTCATAGGGTGCTGGCAGATTACGGGCCTCCCATTGCTCTGCCATGTGCCACTTTCAGGTCTCCTCACACTGCTGGTGGGTTCCATTTTGTCATAGGGTGCTGGCAGATTACGGGCCTCCCATTGCTGCTGCCAGGCCCGTAATCTGCCATGGGCCCCCGTACCGCCTCCTCATGCTGCTGCCAGGTCCAGAGTGTCTCATGGGTCCCTGTACAGCCTCCCATTGCTGCTGTCTCCATCGCCACACTCTGCCATGTGCCACTTTCAGGTCTCCTCACACTGCTGGTGGGTTCCATTTTGTCATAGGGTGCTGGCAGATTACGGGCCTCCCATTGCTGCTGCCAGGCCCGTAATCTGCCATGGGCCCCCGTACCGCCTCCTCATGCTGCTGCCAGGTCCAGAGTGTCTCATGGGTCCCTGTACAGCCTCCCATTGCTGCTGTCTTCATCGCCACACTCTGCCATGTGCCACTTTCAGATCTCCTCACACTGCTGGTGGGTTCCATTTTGTCATAGGGTGCTGGCAGATTACGGGCCTCCCATTGCTGCTGCCAGGCCCGTAATCTGCCATGGGCCCCCGTACCGCCTCCTCATGCTGCTGCCAGGTCCAGAGTGTCTCATGGGTCCCTGTACGGCCTCCCATTGCTGCTGTCTCCATCGCCACACTCTGCCATGTGCCACTTTCAGGTCTCCTCACACTGCTGGTGGGTTCCATTTTGTCATAGGGTGCTGGCAGATTACGGGCCTCCCATTGCTGCTGCCAGGCCCGTAATCTGCCATGGGCCCCCGTACCGCCTCCTCATGCTGCTGCCAGGTCCAGAGTGTCTCATGGGTCCCTGTACAGCCTCCCATTGCTGCTGTCTCCATCGCCACACTCTGCCATGTGCCACTTTCAGGTCTCCTCACACTGCTGGTGGGTTCCATTTTGTCATAGGGTGCTGGCAGATTACGGGCCTCCCATTGCTGCTGCCAGGCCCGTAATCTGCCATGGGCCCCCGTACCGCCTCCTCATGCTGCTGCCAGGTCCAGAGTGTCTCATGGGTCCCTGTACGGCCTCCCATTGCTGCTGTCTCCATCGCCACACTCTGCCATGTGCCACTTTCAGGTCTCCTCACACTGCTGGTGGGTTCTATTTTGTCATAGGGTGCTGGCAGATTACGGGCCTCCCATTGCTGCTGCCAGGCCCGTAATCTGCCATGGGCCCCCGTACCGCCTCCTCATGCTGCTGCCAGGTCCAGAGTGTCTCATGGGTCCCTGTACAGCCTCCCATTGCTGCTGTCTCCATCGCCACACTCTGCCATGTGCCACTTTCAGGTCTCCTCACACTGCTGGTGGGTTCCATTTTGTCATAGGGTGCTGGCAGATTACGGGCCTCCCATTGCTGCTGCCAGGCCCGTAATCTGCCATGGGCCCCCGTACCGCCTCCTCATGCTGCTGCCAGGTCCAGAGTGTCTCATGGGTCCCTGTACGGCCTCCCATTGCTGCTGTCTCCATCGCCACACTCTGCCATGTGCCACTTCAGGTCTCCTCACACTGCTGGTGGGTTCCATTTTGTCATAGGGTGCTGTATGGCCTCCCATTGCTACTGCCTCCACCGCCACACTGTGGCTCCACACTCTGGTTTTGGCCCCGTGACTGCCCAAATGAGTGAAGTGTGCGGTGATTCTAAGATCGACGGCACTCATCTGCATGTCATACTGACTGACAGTATTATTTCTCTTCCCCAGCAGACTCCAAGGGCATTTAAATTAAAGGTACAGTGTTCTGCACTAATATAAAGGCTCTCTGAAGCCTAGAAACACCCTTTTTATAAGTTAAATTCGCAGCGAATATATTCGCATCGAATCGAATTTATTCCTCGAATTCGCCGAATCAGCCGAATCGAATTTCTGAATACTTCGCTCATCTCTAATCATCACAACTATGACAAATCATACCTTGAACTATCTTGCTTTGCAATATGATATCTATCTCATATACTAGTTTCACCTTTTAAGTTGCATTACTGAAATAAATGAACTGTTGCACAATATTCTAATTTTTCGAGTTTCACCTGTATACACACATAGCCTGGATTGTCCTTATGATTGTAAGATGGTTGAGAATGCTGTGGGCACCTTGGGTTGGCCATGTCCTTGGAAAAAATTGCTGAAGATTCTTAGCTAGTAATTTTAGGATTCTGGAGAATATGGAAACTCTTAAATGTTTCATACCCAGTTACCTCTAGACCTGAATATTGAAGACAAATCAAGAAATGTAAAATGTTTTGTGAAACCTAGGGTCTACTCAGACATATCCTTTCCACAATTTATGCCTTCCTAACACTCAAAAGTGGATAATATGCCAGATTTGAAAGGGGGAGATTTGAATGTTATCAGGGTTTGACATTTAAAAAAAAACAAGCGTAGAGAATAGAGATGAGCGAATCGAGCCTGGCGAAGTGGAATTTGTTTCGAATATCAGGAAAAATTCGATTCGCATCAAATCCGAATTTTAGCAAACTTCGGGTGCACGAATCAAATTTTTCCCGATCAGCCGGCAAAAGTGTCACTGCAGAGAGCTCCGCTATTTCTGACAGTTCTGACAGTTCATTTACAGCGGTTGAAACATTGTATCTATTTGTTTCCATTTAGGATACAGATGTTTTTATTCGGAAATAAATAGATACAATGTTTCAACCGCTGTAAATGTGAAGGAACTGTCAGAGAACTGTCAGAAATAGCGGAGCTCTCTGCAGATACACTTTTTGCTGTACTGGAATACTTCTTCTTTTCATTCTTCTTCTTCTTTTCATTCTTCTTCTTCTTCTTCTTTTCATTCTTCTTTTCATTCTTCTTCTTCTTTTCATTATTCTTCTTCTTCTTTTCATTCTTCTTTTCTTTCTTCTTCTTCTTCTTTTCATTCTTCTTCTTCTTCTTTTCATTCTTCTTCTTCTTCTTTTCATTCTTCTTCTTTTCATTCTTCTTCTTCTTTTCATTCTTCTTCTTCTTCTTTTCATTCTTCTTTTCATTCTTCTTCTTCTTCTTTTCATTCTTCTTCTTCTTTTCATTCTTCTTTTCATTCTTCTTATTCTTCTTTTCATTCTTCTTCTTCTTTTCATTCTTCTTCTTCTTCTTTTCATTCTTCTTTTCATTCTTCTTCTTTTTCTTTTCATTCTTCTTCTTCTTCTTTTCATTCTTCTTTTCATTCTTCTTCTTCTTCTTTTCATTCTTCTTCTTCTTCTTTTCATTCTTCTTTTCATTCTTCTTCTTCTTCTTTTCATTCTTCTTCTTCTTCTTTTCATTCTTCTTTTCATTCTTCTCATTCTTCTTTTCATTCTTCTTTTCATTCTTCTTCTCATTCTTCTTTTCATTCTTCTTCTTCTTCTTTTCATTCTTCTTTTCATTCTTCTTTTCATTATTCTCATTCTTCTTTTCATTCTTCTTTTCATTCTTCTTCTTCTTCTTTTCATTCTTCTTCTTCTTCTTTTCATTCTTCTTCTTCTTTTCATTCTTCTTCTTCTTCTTTTCATTCTTCTTTTCATTCTTCTTCTTTTCATTCTTCTTCTTCTTTTCATTCTTCTTTTCATTCTTCTTCTTCTTCTTTTCATTCTTTTTCTTCTTCTTCTTTTCATTCTTCTTCTTCTTTTCATTCTTCTTTTCATTCTTCTTCTTCTTCTTTTCATTCTTCTTCTTTTCATTCTTCTTCTTCTTTTCATTCTTCTTCTTCTTCTTTTCATTCTTCTTCTTCTTCTTTTCATTCTTCTTTTCATTCTTCTTCTTCTTCTTTTCATTCTTCTTCTTCTTCTTCTTTTCATTCTTCTTTTCATTCTTCTTCTTCTTCTTTTCATTCTTCTCATTCTTCTTTTCATTCTTCTTCTCATTCTTCTTTTCATTCTTCTTCTTCTTCTTCTTTTCATTCTTCTTCTTCTTCTTTTCATTCTTCTTCTTCTTTTCATTCTTCTTCTTCTTCTTTTCATTCTTCTTTTCATTCTTCTTCTTCTTTTCATTCTTCTTCTTCTTCTTTTCATTCTTCTTCTTCTTCTTTTCATTCTTCTTTTCATTCTTCTTCTTCTTCTTTTCATTCTTCTTTTCATTCTTCTTCTTCTTCTTTTCATTCTTCTTCTTCTTCTTTTCATTCTTCTTCTCATTCTTCTTCTCATTCTTCTTCTTCTTCTTTTCATTCTTCTTCTTCTTCTTTTCATTCTTCTTCTTTTCATTCTTCTTTTTATTCTTCTTCTTCTTCGTCGTGCCCCGTGACTGCCCAAATGAGTGAAGTGTGCGGTGATTCTAAGATGGACGGCACTCATCTGCATGTCATACTGACTGACAGTATTATTTCTCTTCCCCAGCAGACTCCAAGGGCATTTAAATTAAAGGTACAGTGTTCTGCACTAATATAAAGGCTCTCTGAAGCCTAGAAACCCTTTTAATAAGTTAAATTTGCGGTGAATAAATTTGCATCGAATCGAATTTCTCCCGCAAATTCGGCGAATCAGCCGAATCGAATTTTTGAATAATTCGCTCATCTCTAGTAGAGAATCTTGTTCTTTGCTCTGCATCAAACAGTAACTTCTTTTACAAAGGTTTTTGTTATGGCTATCATTCAGTTTTACAGCCATAGCCATGGGATGAACAGCTACGATACAAATCAGACATGTGCAAAGTATAAAAGGAATGCACAGATTAACGAGGTTTAAAATCATTCCTGGTCTAATCCAGCATAGAAACGTTAGTAACAAAGTTGCAAGTGACCTGTCAGATTGTACATTCTAGTGCATTTAAAAATATCATATGTGGAACATGGTATTGGCCATAATATTGTTCATCCGTTGTTTGACAGCCTCGAAACTAGGACTTGGGTTTTCCATGCTTTTGCTATAGTCAATTTGGTTGCTGTAAAGATGTGATGCCAAGTGTTGTTCAGGGTGAAGTAATTCTTCAATTGGTTTGAAGAAGAGGGCTTCATATGGATTTTGTTTGATATCGGCATGGAGGAAATATGAAGAAGTGCATACACCCTGACACAAAGTCTGCATGCCTTAGGGCAGGACCACCAAATGTGTGTCATTGTTCCTGCCTGTGAGCATCCTTGGAAATCGTTAGATGAATAAGAGAGGACAATACAGGCCAGCCAGGCCGGCACGTAATACCACTGGTATAAGATTTTATTTAAGAATAAACATTCTCCAGTATAAGTAAATTTTGAGCACTTGGATAGTGTTAGAGTCATGATCTCTCAATCTGCCTGGTCAAGCTGCATCCCTATTTCCCTTTCCCGATGGATGTGGCAGGGTGGTAGCCCATTCATTTCAAAATTGAACATTAAAAGCAAATTAATTTTTGGGGTGGAATGTACTTTCATCAAACTGAATGTACTGAGAAATTTTGTACGTATTATCATATGAATATACGTATGAATGTTTATTTAAAAATATACTAGTAACAAATGTACTAGTGTAAAAAAAACGTTTTGCCTTCAGTTAACACCTAAGCCCCACTGTTGTTTGTCCTTATGCATGAAATGATTCACAGAATGTAGGGCATTCTGTGAAGGGGCAAGGGGAGAGGAGGGGCAGACAAATGACAGGGTGGTTTGTGTATATGAGAGCTGCAACTCTCCTTTCGCAGTGCCAGAAGTATAGGTCTGGCTGTGCTTTCTGGCATTAGTGAAACGGAAATCAATGCATTTTCTCTTTTCTTTCTTTTTTTCAGAAAAACTAATTACTAATCCTGTAGGCATCAGACAATTCAGCATTATTTACAAAACGAAAGTTCCTAAAGTTTGTTCAATGTACTCAGTCTTAGTAAGCCTATGAGGCATAAAAGGATGGTCTGTGCATGTTCCACCCCATGAGGTCACTGAGACTCTCTATAAAAGACTTGCAATTACTGCTTTTAGGAATCTGGTTGGTTACACTTCCACGATGAAGGACACTTTTGTTCTCCTGTGCATCTTCGTGATCTATGGAACCACATTACCACAACCAAGTGAGACTTTTTATATACTGCTTTTTCTGCCTTAGCTTGTGTTTTTAAAGTATAAGATACAGAAGATGTTTATTTTGCACCCATAGGATTTTAGGAAATGCTACACATTTTGTATGAGATGCAGATTTTTGACTTATTATCATTATATTTTGTAAATCAATGTCTTGCTTAATTTTTTTTTAACAGATGCTTGCTTTCAAATTTAATTCTTGTCTGTTCAGATATATAGATAGGATTAAACACTAAAGAATTTTTTTTTAAATACCCTCTTACTAGACTATATATGAAGTAGTATGATTCCGCAGGTGCTACCATGTCAACTTATGCATTGTGTGTACAAACACTTGTGGTAAACTGAAAGCAATTTCTTATGGCACTGTTAAACATGTTACATATTATAGAAGTGTTCTATAGGGTGTCAATTTTACACCAACCTTGCAAGTGTGCATTTACCTCTAAGACCAATTGGGGTTTCTAAAGCTATTCAAAAGCCAAAGTTCTTTTTTAATTAAAATAAAAAAATAAAATAGGTTATACTTACATGCTCGATGCATCGATATTGCACAGAGCTGGTCTCTTACCTCTTTTTTGGCAGTCCCCCAGTGGTGCTGTCTTTTCCCCCTCCTTCCAAGTGCCCCCATAGCAAGCCGAGTGCTATTGGGTCACATCTGTTCTGTTCCCAAGCCAGGCCGTGTGCATCCATAGACACACACAGTGTGGCTCAGCCATGCCTCCCACTTCCTTCTCACAGGATTTTACTGAGAGCAGCAGGAGCCAATGGCTCCTGCTGCTCTCAGTTAAGCCTTTGAATCCAGGAGTTGGGAACAGAGCTGGATTGTGAGAGGTGTTAGGTAAGTGACATTTTTGCCTTTTGAACCACTTTACCACTTTGCCTCTCATGCCTGTTCACCCCCTATAGACCAAAGCAATTTTTACAAATCTGGTTTGGACTTCCTATGGTCCATAGGGGTGAATGGACCATCCCAATCAGGTCCGCCTGCCAGTTTTTGAGGCAGACAAGATTGGCATGGTTGAACTCTTGGTGTGAATAAGGCATAAGGGTTATTAAGGGGTTAAACTTGTCAGGTTGCTTTAACTGACCTGATCTGCAGACTGAAGGTTATCCCTTTGAGTGCAAATGAATGAGCAGAAAGATACAAAAGTGACATAATTTTACATTGTATCTTTCTGTAGTCTTGAGCAAGGGTTATTTATCACTGTCTGACTGTTTTCTTTACTGCTGAAGCTGCCAAACGTTTCTGTGTACACATTAATCTGTCTTTGATTAATTAGAGCCAAATTGCTGTCTACTGGTAGGGGGGAGCAGGGCAGAAGAATTGGACGTGTTACACACATCCTGTGTACAATGATGATTTTTTTTAGCCATGTGTAGCATGCCCCAAGTCTGGAACTAGTTAAGCTGGCCATATACTGATAAAAATTAAATTGGCTCAGCAGGGACCCACTGAATTTCTATTGTTGTGTGGATGTCCCTGCTAGACAGAAGTTAATTCTTTGATCAACTTCTGTCCAAAGGACATGCTGGAAAACTTTTATTGATCAGTGGCTGCAGCCAATGATGCACCAATTTTTTTAATGCAAAACATAACAGTCCTTCCTAATTACAAGCCTTCTTAAAAGCTGACTTTTTTGTTGGAAAAGACAGGTCAATTGCAATGTAAAATAAATCATCTAACTGGATTGTTCCTCTATAGTTAAAGTGGTTGTAAAGGCTCAAGGTTTTTTACTTTCATGCATTCTATGCATGAAGGTTAAAAACTTTCTGTGTGATGCAGATCCCCCAGTCCCCCTAATACTTACCTGAGCTCTCTCTCGATCCAGAGATGTGCATGAAAGCCTTAGGTCTCCAGGGTCTCTCCTCATTGGAACAGACAGCAGCGGGAGCTGTTAATCACATCCAGTGAGCCAATGAGGAGAGAGTATGGGTGGGGCCAAGCTGCGGCTGTGTGTGAATGGACAGACAGAACAATGGCTAAGGAGCGTACCTACACGGGTACCCCTATAGCAAGTTTCTTGCTGTGGGGGCACTTGGCAGGAGGGAGGGGCCCGGAGTTTCTGCAGGGGACTGGAGAAGAGGAGGACTACTGCACAGAGCAGGTAAGTACACAATTTTTGTTGTTAAAAAAAAATGGTTTGCCTTTGCAAGCACTTTAAGGTCTTTCTTTTACAAAGAAATATTTAATATAGGCTTCATCCCACATATTCGTTTCATTTAGCTAGATAGTAGATATACTGCTACAGGACAGCAGCTGTGTGCAAAATCACGTGAATATATACGTGATTTTGCATTGCTGGGAATGGGGCGTGCCCGCTCTACCTGCGCCGCCATTCCCGGGTCCCGGCCAGTGATTACTTGCCGCCCCCCTGTGATTGTTGAGCATCTCCAATGGGGAAGGGGGGAGAGGAGAACTGTTTGTAAACAAAACAGTTTTCTCCCCGGTCAGCTCATACGCCCATGCAAAACAGTGTGCTTGCAGTGAAGCACTAACACAGCACACTTAGTAAAATGGCACATGGCACACAGTAATCCTTTGATCGCCCCACATGTTAACCCCTTCCTGCCCAGTGCCGTTAGTACAGTGTTAGTGCTTTTTATTAGCACTAATCACTGTATTGGTGTCACTGTGGATATCAGTGACACCATGTCAGTTCCCCCCAGTGTCAGAATGTCCGTGCAGTCCTGCTATAAGAAGCTGATCACCGCCATTACTAGTAAAAAAAAAAAAAAAAGCCCAGTATATATACCACCATTTGTAAACGCTTTAACTTTCACATAAACCAATTAATTTACACGAATTGGGATTTTGTTTAGCAAAATGTAGCAGAATACATTTTGGCTTAAATTTATGACGAAATTTGATTTTAAATTTTTTTTTACTGGACATGTTTAATAGCAAAAAGTCAAAAATATTGTTTTTTTTCTCAAACTTTTCAGTCTTTTTTTTTTATAGCTCAAAAAATAAAAAACTCACAGGCAATCAAATACCACCAAAAGAAAGCTCTATTCATGGGAAAAAAAGGATGTAAATTTAATATGGGTGCAATGTTGCATGACCGCGTAATTGTCCATTAACATAACGCAGCCCCATAACGCAACAAATGGCTTGTTCAGGAAAGGGGGTAAATCCTCTGGAGGGCAAATGGTTAAGGATTATGTTTTTTTTAAAAGAAGGCCTAGCTCAGCAATGGGCAAACTACGGCCCGCGGGCCGTATACGGCCCGGCGGACCTTTTAATCCGGCCCGCAGAGCTAGGCTCCCGCAAGGCCAGTGGTCGGCAAGCCGCGGCTCTTTACAAATTTAGATGCGGCTCTCCTGTGTGCCGGGCGCCCGCTCCCCTCCCTCCTCTCCTCCTCCTCTCCCCTCCCCTCCTCTCCTCCTCTCCCCTCCCCTCCTCTCCTCTCGGATGGCCGCCCCCCCTCTCGGATGGCCGCCCCCCTCCCTCCTCTCGGACGTCAGGACTCTGCAGCTGTCAGGATGTAGGCGGGGCAGCCAGGATGTAGGCGGGGCAGCGTGACGAACTCCTCTCACAGTCCTCCCTGAAGACCAGAACGGCGCGGGAATACGAGAGGAACGCGCGGACCAAAGGTAAGTGAATTGACACAGGGGGGGGACTTACTATATGGGGGATGAATTACTATATGGGGGACTTACTATATGGGGAATTAATTACTATATGGAGGACTTACTATATGGGGAATGAATTACTATATGGGGGACTTACTATATGGGGAATGAATTACTATATGGAGGACTTACTATATGGGGAATGAATTACTATATGGAGGACTTACTATATGGGGAATGAATTACTATATGGAGGACTTACTATATGGGGAATGAATTACTATATGGAGGACTTACTATATGGGGAATGAATTACTATATGGAGGACTTACTATATGGGGAATGAATTACTATATGGAGGACTTACTATATGGGGAATGAATTACTATATGGAGGACTTACTATATGGGGAATGAATTACTATATGGGGGACTTACTATATGGGGGATGAATTACTATATGGGGGATGAATTAATATGGGGGATGAATTACTATGTGGGGGATGAATTACTATGTGGAGGATGAATTACTATGGGGGATGAATTACTATATGGGGGATTAATTACTATATGGGGGATGAATTACTATGGGGGATTAATTACTATGGGGGATGAATTACTATGTGGGGGATGAATTACTATATGGGGGATGAATTACTATGGGGGATGAATTACTATATGGGGGATGAATTACTATGGGGGATGAATTACTATAGGGGGGATGAATTACTATGGGGGACGAATTACTATATGGGGGACGAATTACTATATGGGGGACGAATTACTATATGGGGGATGAATTACTATGGGGGATGAATTACTATATGGGGGATGAATTACTATATGGGGGATGAATTACTATATGGGGGATTAATTACTATGGGGGATTAATTACTATGCTTACTATGGGGGAATATTACTATACTTACTATGGATGACACATACACATCATTCATCTACTCTTGGTCCGGCCCCCGGGTCCAATATATGAACCCATTGCGGCCCTCAAGTCAAAAAGTTTGCCCACCCCTGGCCTAGCTATTTAAAAAAACAGCAAACTAGTTAGGATTAGCCTGGTAAACATTTAAGAAAACCACAGAGCTCTGTCTGCTTATTAAAAATTGTAAACCAATTTGTAAATATGAATTTCATATATACAGTACATGACCAAAAATGAAACCCTGTAGACCTGGTGACTTCTCAGTCAGCAGTAATTGCTTACCCCCAGACCATTACCAAAGATTTTTTTCAGGTGGTTGCACTGCATCCTGGAGCTTCATTTAGAGAGAAAATGCAGGCTGCTCACATTTTTTCAAACTTTTATTACATTTTAAATTCAAAATGCATATTAGCAGGGCATTGCAGTTTCTAAAACAAAATATCTTGGTGTCCCAAAATAGAGCTTTAGCCATGCTTGCCACTTTTGTGATCAGGGGCAATAAAGACTGTTTTTAAAATATCTGATGCTTTTTTAAATGTATGGTAGCATGGTGTATAGGAATTTAAAAATGAAAAATGAGCATTACCCTCAGACTTTCCTGTCTGGAAATCAATTTAACTCATGAAAGTCAAACATTTAATACACAGGCCTGCTAACTTTTTTGTTTTTAGAAGTGAGAAAATTCTGACTGACCAGTTCCCATTTTTTATACACTTAGCAGAACATCGTACAGAATGTCAAGCTCCAACTATGTACACTTACACCTTGCATGTATTGTAATTTTTCCATGTACAATTTTAAGTGTTATGCTGGCACAAGTTACATATACAAATAGATTTGTTTTAAAGATAATTTCATATAAAATATAACAGTTTTCTCCAGGCAATGGACCTTTGTGGAGCTTTGTGCGCCAAGGGTTTTATATTTCTGAAACTTAGGCTTCAGGTCTATGTACATTGCTGGAAAAGTAGTGGCAGCCTGAAACAGTATTGATATTCATCAATCCATTGAGTGGCCTTCCGCACAGCCCTATAAATGAATCTGGGATCAGCCTGCGGGGTTTATTGGCTCAGTCATGATTCACATCTTGTTGGTTGGTCTCCTTGACAAAGAACATACACATACCTCTTTGCTGATATTCAATAAAGATACAATCTTAGATTTGTGACTATGACATGCAGTATTATGATAACTTTCACATAATAAAAATTTGAAGTGTGTGAAACAACATTTCTGTTTTACATCTGAATAGCAGTAAAATCTCACTTGAAATCACAGTTCGTTGTCACTAATGATGAGATTCAGAGTCTGGCTGAAGAGCTATGTGTAGCTGATCTCAATAAAGCTGGCAGTGATGACATTATTCTGAATCTACAGCACAAAGCCAACAGTTCTCAGACCAGCTCAGGGACGGACTTTGCCAGCCAAAAGTAAGTTGACAACATTGTGACAGGTTTTTTTTTCCTCTTAAATATGTCATATTTTATTTACTATACTATTTTCATTAACATCTTTCATGATCGTAGAATAGGCGTGATCTTTGTAAGAGGTGACTGAGTTTGGTTTAACTATGTTTGTTACTTTTGCCAGTTCGGTTTTCCATGGATCAGAAAAGTGGGGACCCAATAGGCAAATATATTTCAAACCTGAAATACTTATGTCCCACAGTGAAAGGAACTGATACTTGCGTGATTTACTGGAACTGACTAAGGCTATGTTCACACTTATGCAGCTTGCGTTTGACACGTTTTGTGCTGCATTTTTGCACCTGTGTTTTTGATGCGTTTTTGCCATGTTTTTGCTTTTTTTTTATTTTTTTGTCATTTTTCTTGTTACTAGGCAGATTTAAAACTCAAAATGCCACAAAAACACGGCAAAAACGCAGCACAAACTTACTACATGCTTTTCTGCAACATTTCCATTGAAGTCTATAGAACCAAAAACGCAACTTTTGACTTAAAAGTCCTTGACTCTTTCCAAAAAATGCACCAGGTGAAAACGTGGAGATGCAAACATAGGAAATCATGTTAAATGAACTGTACTGTGTTTCTGCAAAACGCTGCAAAAGATGCTTAGGTGAGAACCTAGGGTAAATTAGAATTCCAGCTTGAACCTAACAAGCCTTAAAAATGCTCCCTCCCTCCTCCTAACACCTACAGTATAGAATACGTACCTATTTTCAGCTTGATCCAGTCTGGTCTCCCTTGTGTCAGCCAGCTGCTTCTGCAGGGGAGAAAAAAACAGTGCTGACAATGGCTGGTAAATATATAAAAATAGTGCAGCGCTGGGATAAATTAGATAAAACAAATATAATTAAAATGTCCTAATATTCATTAGTGCAAACGTGACAGTCTATGTGATGTGAATAACAGAATCTTCAATCCAATGGTGGTGCTCCCAGTGGTAAAGTAAGAATTACGCACTCACCAGAAGCATAATGAAATTGCGCGGCGTATATATCAATAGAGATCCCCCTTCACAGGTCTGGGTCTGGGCTGGAATGTGAGATGATTCCCCCTCCAGGAATGAGGATAAGAGCCTTCTAAGAATGTAAATGGATCCAGCAAACCAGAGGTCCCTTTAAGGGATAGATGGGTATGGATGCCTGTGTACAGGTACTTCCCTCTCTGTATGGGTAGACTGAGGACTGGATCACGACAAGGCTCTAGAAAATGATAAAGCTCTGAATGGTGTCGCTGAGCTCTCTGGAAGTCAGCGATCAGGTGGCGTATTTCAGACTGCGAGGAAATACGGCACCTGGTCGCTGACTTCCAGAGAGCTCAGCTCAGCGACACCATTCAGAGCTTTATAATTTTCTAGAGCCTTGTCATGATCCAGTCCTCAGTCTACCCATAATTCTTATTTTACCACTGGGAGCACCACCATTGGATTGAAGATTCTATGTTATTCACATCACATAGACTGTCACGTTTGCACTATTGATTATTAGGACATTTTAATTATATTTGTTTTATCTAATTTATCCCAGCGCTGCACTATTTTTATATATATTTAACAAGGTTTTATCTGGTTTCCTTGTGTGTTCAGCTGCTTATTTTAAGAGCGCTCACTTTTGTTACTTGTTATATAATGGCTGCTAAAGCCTGAAGAAATGATGTCACTTATAGGCTCCCATGTTCCAACTGTTGTCAGCTTTTCCTTCTCTCCCCTACAGCCACTGCTGGCTGACACAGGGTAGCTGGACCATGTGACAGGAGTAGGCTGAAAATAGGTAACTATTGTATAAGCATCTCATTTACACAGGTTAGTCAGCATAGGTGTTAGGAGGAGATAGGGGACATTTTTAAGACTAGTTAGGTTTTTGCTGGAATTCTACTTACACCCTGCGCACTCCCAGCACATATGCCTGCGACTCACGGAAAGGTCCCAATCTTCCCATTTGATTGGCATCTTTTCTGATCATGTAACCGCCGTGAAGGCGAATCACGGCGGTCACATGACCCTAAAACCCCGCCCTGCCTCCTGGCTTCTGAAACTCTTAAAGGGCCGGCGCGAAAAGGTTAAAGTGGACATTGCAGTAAAATGAAAGATCTGCTCAACTTGTGCAGACTCCTCCCCTTTTACAAACCACTTATTAGTAGGTGTAAATTGTACCTATAAAAGAAAAAACTAAATTTACTGTAAACTTACCTTACCCTTGTCTACCACAATGCTGGACATTGCTTCACTGTTCTTCTGGAAAGATTACTAGGAAATGCAGAGCAGGCCAGATTTCAGAAGATACTTCAGACCATTGCAAGAGTGTTTTTTTCCCAAAAATGTGGCTGCTTTGTATTCCGCAGGATCTTGCCATAAGGAGTTGGATGTCATTCTTGCCTAGGCACTGAAGGCAGAAGATGGGGGTGAGATAGTTATAAAGGCTAGCTTTTTTCTGTACAGGTACTTTTTGCACCTACTAATGGTAGGTGAGGGGTTTGGACAGTGGACCTTACATTTTAGTGCACCATTTTATGTAAACCCTAAACATGTCCTGACCATAAGGTGTTACTACAGGTCATTATGCCCTCTACACAGTGCAAGCTCTCAGAGTCATTGTACAGTACAGGGTACACTAACTTTATGGTTAGATGACCCCATAGAGTAGTAGCAGGATGGCAGCCAAGGTCCATTTTCCTTGCAACAAACAGAATAAACTCTGCAACATACAGTATGTTATATTTATATACAGCAGACATTGACAGTGGATAAAATCTATGACAATAGTCTGCAAATTGGCAAATTGTTAAAGGGTGCACTTCTTTACAGGCTCTAGGTTGCTGCAGTGGGGTATCTAGGTTTTGTGCTGCCCTAGGCAACACAAAAATAGGCCCCCCCAACCTTCACCGTGGAGAGAGCCTGACACCGACCAGCACCCTCCCCAACTGTGGAGAGAGCATAACACTGACCAATAACCCCCCAAAGGAGAGAGCCTGACACTGACCAACACCCCTCCAACTGTGGAGAGAAAATAACATCAACCAGCAACAGCCCCCCAAAGGATAGAGCTTGACACCAGCCAACACTAACCCCCTCCCTTCCTGGCTGAGAGAACCTTCCACTACCACCGCTTCCCCCATACACCCTCCGCCACCCACCTCCCATCTCTGGCAAGAGAGAGACAGAGACTCACAGACACTCACCTTCACAGCTCCGGACATCCATTGGAACGAGAGTTGGGCTCTGCATACACCATTAAGCACCCTGCAGGCTCTCTTGGATCCCACCTGGTCCCCATACGGTGTGTCCCTTCTTCTGGGGGGCAGCCACCCTAGGTAAATGCCTTGTGGTAAATAAGCCCCTGGGTTGCTGGTGCTTTTTCATAAAAAATACTGCTGCTGTTTTCAAAAACACTAACCAATTTAATGCCAGCCCCTATTTTGATGTATATATTCTGCACCTACAACATGGAATTTTCCTATTAATTCATTTCTGTATTATAATCTTAGGCTTTTCAGCTATGTGAATGAAAGCAAACTGTTCACTCTCCCAACTTTCACCCATCTTATTGCACTGCTGGATAATTACATCAAGAACACAGGAACAGTGGAGTCTGTGACTTGTGAGGAGACCCAAGAGCAAAGTACTTTCTTGGAAGCCATATTCCAAACTTCTGTAATGAGCAAGCTGTCCAGATTTTTAATTGATAAAGGTATGTTGGTACATAGGTTACAACTGTCAGTGGAATACATAAGCTGGGATGCATTACATTTTTGCTGCCTGTGTAATATTGGGAATATTCCCTTTACTACCTGTCCCAGAGATGAAATGGGAAGTTAAAGGAAATCTCCCAAAGTAAAGTAAATTCTCCTATTTGACAGTTGTCCTTGGAACAGCTATCCCAACCTCTTGTTCTGGGGACAACTCTAACATTTTGGATTTCCCCTTACTTTCTCTCTCAGCAACAAGTGTCACCAGTACAAAGAGAGGGGTGAATTTCCCCCAGGGGAGACAGGCTGCAATAAAAACTTGACAGAGGATCCATTCCTTCCTTGCTATATACAAAGCTATGAAAAAGGTTTTGAAATGAGCTAATGGGGAAATTTTGAAGTAATGTCCATCCACCACCATAAAAGTGCTCTTGCTTGTAGTAAAGCAACTCATAGATAGCCGGCTATGGAAGAGAGGCATGCCCGGCCAGACAGAATGACACATATTCACAGAGTTTCACGTCAAGACATATGTGGTCCTGCTTAAATATACAGGCATTTATGCTGTTGTAGTGGCATCCATCATTTCTGGTGAGTTTTCAATTCACTGGGAGACGGTGACGGCATGTATAGACTGGATATGTAGGAAGGTAGTGCAGCGCTCAATAACACTCTTATATATAAAAAATGGCAGATACGTTGGAATAGACTATTACAGCAATAAAATGTCATATACTGAAAGCAAATAAACAATGAATAAATATAATATTGTGATAGATATTAAGCAATAGCAGTAACCGTGCCCCCCTCACTCCCACTCTATAAAGTGTAAGGTGGGTACAGCTAGTCAAAGTGGGTAAGCACAGTCCACAAGATGATGAGTGATGGTGTTTCAACACAGTAAAACTTCATGCATTGTGTATATTAACACAGAACATTCAGTGCTGGTGCATGACTCTCCTCCTCTGGCTGAATTGCCCCCTCACCTTCACTCTGCGACCCAATGGGCCTATGCGTAGATACGTGAGGACGCAGCATCCGGAACGCGGTGATGTACTTCCGGTATGGCCGCCATCTTTCTATACCCAGGAAATAGGCACTTTTCCCATGCAGTACACCCATGCATGTGTGGAGGAAGCAATCCATGTGACATCCCTATGTAAGTGCAATCCTTTTGTTCTCCAATAAAACGCACTTTACTTTGGCATACTACACTATCAGAGTTTTTTTATATATATCCTACAACATCTGGATGAGTGGTACACCCAGCAATGATCAGGAGCCAGGGTATCCAGCTTACCATCCCCAACAGATGAGATGTCTGGAGAAGCTTACCTGACAGCATTGGATTTAAGATCCTATTAGTGATCTTGAAGGCGCATAGGCCCATCGGGTCGCAGAGTGAAGGTGAGGGGGCAATTCAGCCAGAGGAGGAGAGTCACACACCAGCACTGAATGTTCTGTGTTAATATACACAATGCATGAAGTTTTACTGTGTTGAAACACCATCACTTATCATCTTGTGGACTGTGCTTACCCACTTTGACTAGCTGTACCCACCTTACACTTTATAGAGTGGGAGTGAGGGGGGCACGGTTACTGCTATTGCTTAATATCTATCATGATATTGTATTTATTCATTGTTTATTTGCTTTCAGTATATGAAGTTTTATTGCAGTAATAGTCTATTCCAACGTATCTGCCATTTTTTTAATATATAAGAGTGTTATTGAGCGCTGCACTACCTTCCTACATATGCTTTACTGTGCTGTTTGGTATCAGTCTGAGTGCTAGCTGCTTTGTACTATAGGCACTCCATTAAGTGCAGGGGGATCATACAACATTTATGTATAGACTGGAGTTGCTTTACTACAAGCAAGAGCACTTTCATAGTGGTGGATGGACATTACTTCAACACCTTTTTATATAATTGAATTTTGGTTCGCACCATTTGCTCTCACGGACATTCATTTGTTATATTTTATTACATCATTTTTTAATATGTTTTAATAATTTTACTATATGCACTTCACATTTTCAGTTATTATATAGGTTCTTATACTACCTATTTGTGTCAGCTGCTTTGTATTACCAGTCAGTGTGGATATTGTTCATTTTATTTTATCTTAAAGAAAAAGGTTTTCTCTAGACATACTCTTTAAGAGGTTTATTACATAGCCAATCTTCTCATTATGCTATCAAGAAATTAGGTTTTCCCACAATTGATTATGAGCCATGTAACAAGAAGTCAATCTGACTTGCAGCATGAATTAGACACGTGACCAGCGACAGCCACCAATAATGGTGTGATACATTATTTGTTCACTAGCTTCGGATCTTTGTATACTACTTATTAAATCATCTTCTTGACATCCATTTTTATGTGGCCTATAATGAGCTAATGGGGAAATGGAAATCTTTAGGAATGTAGGAATACAATTAAATTGTATATATTCACCTAGATAAGCAAAAGCTATAGGAAGATTTTCTGTAGTGCCAGGTTACAGAATAGAAATATTTGTCTATTTCTTCTTTTTCTCAACGGTGATACAGCTAACAATACAAGCTTGACAAGGGACTAATCCCTCCCCACTCTATACAAAACTAAAAAAGTTTTGGATAGGGTAGGATGTACCCAAAAAATTTTTTTAGTTTTGCCTTGGAGGAAGAAGAGTACAGTATGTTTCTTTTGCCTAGAGATACATTTTAAGCTGTTTACTTTTGAAGAAACAGCAGCCTTAACTTGTCATTGCGGATTAACATATTCATTGAACATTTGACACTCCCATTGGCTCTCCCACAATGTAGCCTTACCTGCCTGAGCACTCCCATGCAGGAACAGGGGAGCCTATATTAACTGTGTGATTACTTAACAAAGATGGAACTTACAATGGACTTTGGGGTGCTCTGGCAGTGGATTGAGGTGGCTATAAAGTGTGGGGATGCTAATGCTGCTGACCTTCTAAAGTGGACATGTTACTTTGCCTAGGATTGTCAAAGTGCAGATTTTCTTTAAAGGTACAATTGAAACAAAATGTATAGATTTAACTGTGAGTTGCTGACAGGAACTTAGTCTACCTGCTCAGAAATTCAGTTTTTCACCCAAGTATATCTAGAGCAATTTTCTTGAAAGCATTACCAGTCCATTAAATTGCTCTTTAAGAGTGTCTTGTTCACAGAATCCACTTAGAGACAGATAAATCTTTTGAGTGCTACCACATTCATTTAACAGCAAGCTTTAGTTATTGATCTTTCATAGTTTTATGCATGCATATGTTATTGGGTGATTATAGGTGATTAGGTTACCATATCAGTTCATAAGCACAAATTTTCTTTTTCAACGCTTATTAACAAATAGAAAGCACGCTAAATTTCAAACAGAATAGGGCAGGACTTGACAAATTTGCTTTGAATCTAGGAGCCAGCTAAAAAACTTAGGAGCCAGGTTTTGTATAGCGTAGCGTGGGTTGTCAGTGCCCAGGACTTCACGTGGTGCGATTTGCCACGCGACAATCATGGCAAAACCGCACAATGTTTTAGGTGCCATTGAAAATAATGGCACCTGAATTGCATTTTGTGATCACAGTGATTCTGCTATGAACTCAAAATGCCCAGGTGTGAATGGAGCCACCCTGGTTCACACATATGAGATTCTGAGTTTGTTTTGAAACTCACAGATTTGCATGACAGGCTAAACATTTGGGTTCCTATTGAGGTGGTTCACACATATGTGATTCACATGCATTGTGTTTGAGTTCCATTATGAAAAGGGTCTTGTGTGAGTTTCTAATGGTGCATTCCAGACTCAGAAGTGATAGAGTAGAGTGGCATGCGGAGATAAGTGTTCACATAGAATTGCTATTACCAGGAGTTTTTGCACTGAAGTCAGTGGGAGGCATTTTCGCATTGAAATCTATAGGAGGCATTTTCACATTGAAGTCTATTAAAGGCGTTTTCCCATTGAAATCTATGGGAGGCGCTTTTCCTTTGAAGTCTATGGAATGCGTTTTGCCATTGAAGACTACGGGGCGTAATTTCCCATTGAAACCTATGGGGTGAGAATTCCCATTGAAGTCCATGGGGTGCGATTTCCCATTGAAGTCAATGGGAGGCAGTGTGTGAACCCAGGCACCAGGACACAATTTCTAGTCGCCAGGGCTATCTAGTGCCTGAGATTTGTGGAGCCCTGGATTAGGGATAATTGTACCATGTGCAAAATTAATACGTTACATTGGGTTGCTCACCCTTTATGATAACAAGCATATTAGCATTGCTCTTCTGCTGTGATATTCCACAAATATAATTTTAATGGATTTTACATTTTTCAGCGATCTCTGGATATGTGTCAAGCCCACACTGGAAAATGACAATCTGACTGATTGTTGTTAAGGGTCAACACAGATATTTCCTACTTTGGTAACTGAGGGTTTATTTGAAAAAAATGGGTAAATGTTGTCATCACCTTCTTGGCATCTTCTTCCTTCCAAAATTGAAGTTTATGAGATTTTTTTAACATGTACAGTAACACTCTCCTTGTTAATAGGCTATTATACCTCAATGGAAAGCTTTGAGCGTGATCTACGGGAAATGTGGTTTGGACTATACACTCGTAAAAAAGGCTCCTTAGACTCTTCAGGCTTTGAGCATGTTTTTCATGGTAAGAAAAATGCTCCATTTACATTACAATTTTTGAAATCACAATGGATTTCTTTATTTTCTACATGTTGTGATCTGGCTACAAAAGAGGCAAAATAGCTCACTATTTTAGTGTATCTATTACTAGTATAAGGGATTTTGTTAGCATTATGTCAGAAAACCCTGCAGTGCCCTAAAGCCAAAATATCCCCTAATTTAAAGGATGACATGTTCTTGGTGGACTGAATGATGGAGGTCTTTGTCTCGGACATAAAACAGAAAAAATGTGAATACTAACTTTATTTCATGTTATCTCATGTATTCATAACATTCCCAAAAAGGCAAATATTCTCCTTGCAAACATCTTTGCTTACGGCTCACTAGAGTTTTAAATGTAGAGATTTAGCTGCAGGAATATGAGAGACGTTTGTTGAATGACAATACCTTGCATGCCCTCTGATATAAAGCTCTGTGGTGTATGTACGAGGTGGCACATGACCTGGTCTTTGGCAGGTAGGTCTGTGACAGCTTAACTCATGAAGAGTTCTCAGAATGGGTCCCTTGCATCTGCAATGACAAACCTTTTGTTGCCATAATTTTATGTCATACACCAATAAAGTGATCATTGTTCTCACACCAGCTGAGGTTTCCAAGACTTTCCAAACAGGCTTTATAGTAGGAATTTTTTTAATTACATTATTTCATGTTCTTAGAAAGGAAAATATAACAGACCTTAGTAATTCAAACTGAACTTTACACATACAAGTGATGTTCAAGGTTTTAGTAAGAGACACAGTGCCTGAAAGAAAATCACTTCTGCTGTGCTCTCTCTTTAAAAAAAAATGCTCTGGGAATTCTGTGCAATCTATTAAAAGTTTATAGTAATATGGAGTTCAGTGAGCACTAACAAATAACAGCAGCTGATACACTAAAAAGGGAAACCGTAAAACCTTCAAAGTAATGTGAACATAAATAGCGCAGTGCTAAGAATGATATATATAAGCACACCTGTATATAAATAGGTACAATAATGCGTCAAATTACCAATAATGTAAACAGCACAATATGTAAATATAGTTCTCCACAACCGTGCAGTAATGCAGTGATAATAAACACCTTCACTAGTTGTATAGTACACAGTGCAAATGATTGTCCACCAAATATCTGATAGTGATGAAACCACGGATAAACTGAGAGAAATGGTGACTTGATAGGATCCCAGTGACAGCTTTAATCCAGTGCCGTGCAGGAATTATGAGTAAATTGCACACTCACCAGAGGCGCAATATAACTGCGCATTAGTGTCATATACACCAGAGGTCCCTTCAGTTGTCGATGGAGTGCAGCCTGGAATAGATGATTCCGCGGTAGATGGAAAACATCTGGAGGTCCCCTTAGATAGGCCTGGCTATAGGCGGGATTTGCTGAATACAGCTTTCCTCTGGGCCCTGGGATGGTCACCTGGTGGTCCTGGGGAGTTAAATGCTCGGTGTAGAGCAGAAAAAAGTACCCATAGTGTAGTATTAAGGTCAAAACGAAATATGTTTATTACGGATTAGAACAGAAAAACACATTTTTTAGGTACTGCAGTAAAAACAATCCTCGTCCACAAAGGATGTAGTAAAATGGAATACAGCATAAAACTGACCAGCTGGTGATAATGAGTGGCCGCCGGACCTCCATGGTGCTTACCCCCTTCTGATGATGTATGTGTGATACGAAACGCGCATCAAGGACGAGCCCCTGCTAGCAGTGACGTCAAGCCGCCGGATCAAGGAGGTCCGGCGGCCACTCATTATCATTAGCTGGTCAGTTTTATGCTGTATTCCATTTTACTACATCCTTTGTGCACGAGGATTGTTTTTACTGCAGTACCTAAAAAGTGTGTTTTTCTGTTCTAATCCGTAATAAACATATTTCGTTTTGACCTTAATACTACACTATGGGTACTTTTTTCTGCTCTACACCGAGCATTTAACTCCCCAGGACCACCAGGTGACCATCCCAGGGCCCAGAGGAAAGCTGTATTCAGTAAATCCCACCTATAGCCAGGCCTTTCTAAGGGGACCCCCAGATGTTTTCCATCTACCCCGGAATCATCTATTCCAGGCTGCACTCCATCCACAACTGGAGGGACCTCTGGTGTATATGACACAAATGCGCAGTTATATTGCGCCTCTGGTGAGTGTGCAATTTACTCATAATTCCTGCACGGGACTGGATTAAAGCTGTCACTGGGATCTAATCAAGTCACCTTTTCTCTCAGTTTATCCGTGGTTTCATCACTATCAGGTATTTGTTGGACTATCATTTGCACTGTGTACTATACAACTAGTGAAGGTGTTTACATTATTGGTAATTTGACGCATTATTGTACCTATTTCTATACAGGTGTGTTTATATACATCATTCCTAGCGCTGCACTATTAAAAGTTTATATTTAAAACAAAGATTGTGTAGAATAAAAAGTTAGAGTTTTGTTTTTGCAGGTGAAATCCATAAAAGAAAGATCTCTGGATTCCATAGTTGGGTTCAGCTCTACCTGTTGGAGAAGGCTGGTGAAATTAACTACTTGAGCTACAGCACAAATGGACCAGTAAGTTGGCTAACTGGTTACAGATGGACAAAAGCATCTCTTCTAGAAGAGTAGAGTTGTTGCTTTATAATCAGCATTACTAGCATGAGATAATCAACTTTTGGACTAGCTTGAATAAAGTAAATACTTCTGTCATGTCTTATAGCTGTTTGTGACTCGGAGATTCTACCTCATTTCCTGTACCTGTGACAGGAGATCAAGAAATGAGGGGAATAGCTGACATGTGAATAAGAAAACACTTACATTATTCTAAACATGACAGATACTCTAACCCAGGGGTGTCCAACCTTTTGGCTTTCTTGGGCCACATTGGAAGAAGGGCAGTTGTCTTGGGTCACACATAAAATACACTAACAATTAAGATATCTGATGAACAGAAAAAGTTGGGCAGATCACAAGTTAATGATCACTGATATAGATAATGTATATGAGTAATAAAGCTTCATTTTTTTGTAATATGTTTTATTGTAAAAGAGGTAATCATAAAACTAGTGCGATATTTGACACTGTTTTTGATAAACTAACCTATTTTGTTCTTATGACACGTTCCTTGATACACCTTAAATTTGCTGAAATGTTTTCGCATATAATTCCTTTTCAAATTGTAGTGTTTGTTTAATTTGTAGGGAATTTGGGGCAGTTTTCAGAGTGACTTAGTATTTGCCTCAACAAAAAATGTAGTTATCTGTGGAACTTTCCTTGAACAATCGTCCTTCGTACACCTTTTCTTTGGGTTCTGTTTTCTTTTGCGATGATGTGACATCCATGCTAGGCTTAACAAAATAATAGGTAAGGGGATCAGATTTCAACTATGTGCTGTGTGAGGAGGAGATCATGCTGTGTGTTCAGGCTGTGTACAGTGCGGGGATGGGAGACGGCCAGGCACAATGTCAGGGGTAGGGAGGGGCTGTGAGTGGTAGGCTTTTGGGGGGGGCGTAACTTAAATCTGGGACTGTGATGGTGCTGACCAATCAAAAGCCATCTAACCAGTACTGTCATCCCTGCGTGAAGAGGAGAGAAAGCCTCAGGGATTTCAAATCGCCAGACCTGTGAAGTGGCTTTTCCTTCTGTGACAGCATGGGAACTGTTCAGGGAGGATTCCCTGTGTGAACTCAGACCATGACAAACCTGGGTTTTCACAGGAGCAGTGGGGAAATCATATGCTATTCTTTGTGGTGCAATTTGCGTCCATACATTTTGTATGGATGTAAATCGCACTGCAAAGTATCAATACACAGTATCTGCAAGTACTTAACCAAAAATATCATACTCGCCAATCAAAAAAGGGTATCGGTGCATCCCTACTCAAAATGCATCAACATACAAATACAGTATACAAACACAATCAGACTGAGTTACTAAAAAAGTTTATTTCTTCAATAAATTTTGTGAATTCTCACTTCAGTTCTGTTTGAACTTGTTATCTGTATAAAAGACACCTGTCCACAACCTCAAACAGTCACACTCCAAACTCCACTATGGTGAAGACCAAAGAGCTGTCGAAGGACACCAGGAACAAAATTGTAGACCTGCACCACGCTGGCAAGACTGAATCTGCAATAGGCAAGCAGCTTGGTGTGAAGAAATCAACTGTGGGAGCAATAATTAGAAAATTGAAGACATTCAAGACCACTGATAATCTCCCTCGATCTGGGGCTGCACACAAGATCTCACCCCGTGGGGTCAAAATGATCACAAGAATGGTGAGCAAAAATCCCAGGACCACACGGGGAGACTTAGTGAATGACCTGCAGAGAGCTGGGACTAACGTAACAAAGGCTACCATCAGTAACACACTACGCCGCCAGGGACTCAGATCCTGCAGTGCCAGACGTGTCCCCCTGCTTAAGCCAGTACATGTCCGGGCCCGTCTGAAGTTTGCTAGAGAGCATTTGGATGATCCAGAAGAGGATTGGGAGAATGTCATATGGTCAGATGAAACCAAAATAGAACGGTTTGGTAGAAACACAACTCAGCGTGTTTGAAAGAGAGAGAATGCTGAGTTGCATCCAAAGAACACCATACCTACTGTGAAGCATGGGGGTGGCAACATCATGCTTTGGGGCTGTTTCTCCGCAAAGGGACCAGGACGACTGATCCATGTACAGGACAGAATGAATGGGGCCATGTATCATGAGATTTTGAGTGCAAACCTCCTTCCATCAGCAAGGGCATTGAAGATGAAACGTGGCTGGGTCTTCAAACATGACAATGATCCCAAACACCGCCCGGTCAATGAAGGAGTGGCTTCGTAAGAAGCATTTCATGGTCCTGGAGTGGCCTAGCCAGTCTCCAGATCTCTACCCTATAGAAAACCTTTGGAGGGAGTTGAAAGTCCGTGTTGCCCAGCGACAGCCCCAAAACATCACTGCTCTAGAGGAGATCTGCATGGAGGAATGAGCCAACATACCAGCAACAGTGTGTGCCAACCTTGTGAAGACTTACAGGAAACGTTTGACCTCTGTCATTGCCAACAAATGATATATAACAAAGTATTGAGATGAACTTTTGATATTGACCAAATACTTATTTTCCACCATAATCTGCAAATAAATTCTTTCCAAATCAGCCAATGTGATTGTCTGGATTTTTTTTCTCATTTTGTCTCTCATAGTTGAGGTCTACCTATGATGCCAATTACAGGCCTCTCTCATCTTTTTAAGTGGGAGAACTTGCACAATTGGTGGCTGACTAAATACTTTTTTGCCCCACTGTATACAAACACAATCAGACTGAGTTACTAAAAAAATTTAGATTATTTCTTCAATAAATTTTGTGAATTCTCACTTCAGTTATCTGTTTATGTGAAAAGCAAATTCTTGTTTACTTAGTTCATCTGCACTTGATTGGACATTCAAGTGAAGACAAATTTGATTTTCACATTATTTGATAACTGAAGTGAGTATTCACACAACTTTATTAAGTGAATAATTTAAACTGCATAAGTAAATTGCCCTAACTATGTACACAAATACTTTTCAAGGTTGCAATAATGAGGAGTTATCAATGTCTTAGTGTATTTTAGTTTAAACCAACAACCCTAGATCTAGGCTTCTTTCTACAACACCTCAGTTTTTGTACAAACTAGGACTGAAGGAAGATAGGACTTTGGCTAGGCTAATGTTCTGAGCTAGGACAGCAAAATAATCAACATTTTTAAATCATATTAATTTTGTTAATTACATATATTACTCAATTATGATTGCACAAGTTTTTAAAATGTAACTATTCCTGATTGTGCTTATCTTATTATGCTTGGTGCCACAGGGTCATTTTCCAACAGTCATCAGTTTACAGTAGAATGAAAGCTACGTGACTATACATTTCAAATCTTATTGACTCTGCTGAAAAGAACCGTAACTTTTTATTCACCGTTTATTTTATTCCAATAAACATTTTTATTTATATTTTATTCGTGAATTTCTGTGAATTTAATCTAGCGTCTTCACAGTAGATTCTACCCGGTCACAAAGAAAATATGTAAAGATTCTCAACAGACCAGTTTTAAGAGTAATAGAACCATACATATAATGAATATTGTTTACAACATTGACTGCTTTCCTTTCCTGGCTCAGAATATTAAGGTAAACAAAAAAAAATTATAAAAAGAATAGACCCCCATACAACAGGAAACTCAGACTACCTTATGCCTGCGGAGTAATTTTCTTCCTCTATATTGGATGTTGTGTACATTATAAAGAGATAAAAATCATAGCAGTTATATTTTCTGCCAGCTTCATCTCATGGGCTCATTCTACTGCTGACAATTACTAAATAGGCATGTAGTTAGCAGAAAGTCCACTATGTGGTGACATTTCAACATAGAATGAATCTAAAAAACTATGCATGAAAAAGGAAGATATGTCAGTAGAGGTTGTAAGGAGATATACAGTATTTATGTAAAATGGATATCTATTTTTTGATTATTTATCAAAATTTATGAAAACAATGGAATTAAAGAACTTAAGAAAATCATTAGAATGCATGGTCCCTTTGTAAAACTAACAAAATAGATTACATTTTTGTTATTTTCTTTTTGTTTTCTTTAGTGGACAAATTATCCTGATGTGTATTCATTCCAGTTTAAATGGTCCACTTATCTGAAGTCCCTAGGATCTTTTTTTGTGGGATCTAGTCCTGAGTTTGACATAGCAATGTACACACTGTGCTATGTAACTCGTGCCAACAAGCGGTAAGTATTTTGTTTTTCTGATATGCACTTGGCTATTACAATACAACAACAGCTAGGATATGTTTATGCAGGTTATTTACCTTTAAAACCCTTCAAGCTGTGGGCAGGTGGGCAGTGTCGGTGCTAGACTATTTTGTGCCCTAGGCAAGACCAGCTACTCACACAAAATATATGTTAACCAAATATAAATTAACTGCATTAATCAATCAGACAGAGAAACAAAAAAAAGAAACAGAGTTACAAAACTCCACAGTGATCAGCAGCCGCCAGCTGGCTTGCAGTAAGAGACTGAGTCAGAGAGGAACACTGGAAGGAGTGGCAGCTCAGCTGCTACACTGGCCCCAGAAACCTGGCATCTTCCTCTGTCCTTTCTTCCTTCCTCTGCTGCCCCTCCCCTCAGCTGAAGGATCACTCATGATGTGGCGGTGTCCCACACGATCAATCAGCATCTGCTCCCCTCACCCTGACCATTGTCCGCCCCCCTCCTCCTCCTGTCATCCTTCCAGGCTCGGCTCACCTCGGCGCACTTCCTGCTGGGGTGCGATGTCCAGACTGTGGACTCTCAGTGAGGACAGGCGGCCTCCCAGCACTGCACAGCTTCCCTCTCATACACTTTGGGCCCCGATCATCCTACTCACATAGGGTTAAACCCTGCAAGCAGAGCACACCCCTACCTATTGATTGGCTCCAGCTATGTAGAAGAAGGCGGAGCCAGTGCTGGACATGCCCCATTCAGCCACTAGCCAGATCCCTGTTACAGCTGGAGGATCGTGTGTGCCAGTGTGTGTACCAGAGATGTATGGACCGATCTTCCGATCAAAGACTGCTGACTGCCGGGGATCATGGGCTAATGTCATCACTTCCCATCTTAGGGGGACCTGACACTTCATTGCTACATGGAATACTGTAGGTCTGTCAAGTTTCTCCACCTTAAACTCGCTCATCCATGTCTTTATGGACCTTGCTTTGTGCATGGGTGAGCAGTCATGTTGGAAAAGGAAGGGGCCATATCCAAACTGTTCCCACAAAGTTGGGAGCATGAAATTGTCCAAAATGTCTTGTATGCTGATACCTTAAGAGTTTCCTTCACTGAACCTAAACCAAAACCAAAACCAACCCCTGAAAAACAACCCCACATCATAATCCCCCCTCCACTAAACTTTTACACTTGGCACAATGCAATCAGGCAAGTACCCTTCTCCTGGCAACCGCCAAACCCAGACACATCCGTTGGATTGCCAGACAGAGAAGCGTGATTCGTAACTCCAGAGAACACATATCCACTGCTCTAGAGTCTAATGGCAGAGTGCTTTACACCACTTCATCCTATGCTTTGCATTGCACTTGGTGATGTAAGGCTTGGATGCAGCTGCTCGGCCATGGAAACCCATTCCATGAAGCTCTCTATGCCCTGTTGGGGTGATAATCCGAAGGCCACACAAAGTTTGGAGGTCTTTAGCTATTGACTCTGCAGACAGTTGTCGACTTCTGCACACTGTGTGCTTCAGCATGCACTGACCCCGCTCTGTCATTTTACGTGGCCTATCACTTCGTAGCTGAGTTGCTGTTCTTCCCAGTTGTTTCCACTTTGTTATACTATCACTAACAGTTAACAGTTGGAATATTTAGTAGCAAGGAAATTTCATGGATGGACTTATTGCACAGGTGGCAACCTATCAGGGTCCATGCTTGAATTCACTGAGATCCTGAGAGCGACCCATTCTTTCACAAATGTTTGTAGAAGCAGTCTGCGTGCCTAGGTGCTTGATTTTATATACCTGTGGCAATGGAGGTGATTGGAAAACCTGAATCCAATGATTTGGAGGGGTTTCCCAATACTTTTGGCATCATAGTGTATATGTACCATGTATCATTCTATGTGTATGAGGAGAGGGGGACTCTGCAGATAAATTAAAAATTCATACAAGAGGTCCATAAGCCACACACAGAGAGGGCTGACCTGAGCTCCACCCAGGTGCCCCTAGGTGGCAGTGTGCCCTAGGCGGCTGCCTAGTTTGCCTAGTGGAAGCACCGGCCCTGCAGGTGGGGGACACTCTCTAAATGTCCCCTACTCATTGTGCACCAAATGTGGGTCACGTGAGAGGCCTACCCTGGGGTGGATTCGTCTGGTCTACGCTAGGCACCTGATACACTGGGTATGGGTACATGCATTGATATGATTGTCTCAATATGGTTACAATATATACTTTTTACATCCAGAATAAATATTGCCATTGATAGCCTGTAAGGTGCTATATCCTTTTTGTGGTTTTTGCTGTTGTATCCCAGCATACATAAACATTGCAAATGACTCCCTCCCCACTCCCTGCCAGCCAGCCCATTCTCTTTTATTGTAATGTGGCTATCCTTACCAGTCAACAGTATTCCCCATACTCATCCCTGACCATCCCTCTCCAATCTCCTTGACTCCCATCTATTTGCGTCTCCTCCCAGTACACATTCCTCCCACACAAGCAGCAGCAGTAGTAAGATGCTCTGCCACAGTGTTCCTCCTTAATCCATTCAAAGTGCCAGAAGAGCACCATAAACTGTGGAGGGGAAGGTAGAAGGGGAGATGTCATTCTGATTGTAGATTTAGCCCAGTGATGGAGTGCCGGAATAGGTGAGATCTGTGAGAGCAGCTTCCCTGAGCAGATCTGCTTGAGGAGACTATCTCTGTATTATACATTACTGGACCCTATACTGTACCATCCTGCCCTCAGTACTGTGCCCTCCTGCTCCCTGTACTGTGCCCACCTGACCACTGCACTGTACCCTCCTGCTCCCCTGCACTGTACCCTCCTGCCCCCTGTACTGTGTCCTCTTACACCTTGTACTGTGCCCTTGTGCCCACTGTAGTATGCTCTCCTAACCACTATACTGTACCCTCCTGACCCCCCCTGTACTGTACCCTCCTGCCCTCCCTGTACTATACCCTCCTGCCCCCCATGTACTGTAATCTCTTGACTCCCCCTTGTACTATACCCTCCTGCCCCCCTTGTACTGTACCCTCCTGCCCCACCTCTACTATATCCTCCTGCCACTCTGTACTGTACCCTCCTGACTCCCCTGTACTCTGCCCCCCCATATTCTGCCCTTCTTGCCCCACTGACCCCTGTACTCTGCCCTTGTAATGATTTGTCCTTTGCTTTTACATGGTTTGGATATTTGTGTTGATTAGCCTTTGATTTAGAGCATGTTTTACTTGTTTTTATTTAAAATCGACATTATTTAAAGTACTAATTAATGTATATTAATTCAACTATTTATACTTTAATTTAATTTAAGTAGGTATGTAAGTTGGGGCAGGCTCATAGGGGCCCACGTGCATTACCTTGCCCAGGGGCCCATGATGCTATTAAGATGTTCCTGGCATGCACCCACTTAACTCTTGTCCTTCCAAACCTTTGCATGGGACGAGGACCTCTGGGGTACTGATCTGCTCCCCTTGCTATGAGAGACTGACCTCTCCTGGAAGGAGTGCCAACAACATCTCCCTCACTGAAAGAGGCTGCTTGACTGGCTGTTGGCCTCTGTTATCCCTGGTAAACACCTGCTGTCTTCATACCCCAATGTGCTGTTGACCCAGAGGTGGTTATAGCATTACACTCCTTTATTAACTTCAGCATAGGCAGAAGGGAAAGTTTGAAAGCTTTACTGCAAATGTTCTCAACATTACAAAGTACCCAGAAACACTTCCTTTCCTACGTCCCTAAAACCTATCTCAGGCTTGTGTGCTGTCGCGGCATTCCTGTAAAGGCCAAGTCCATGTTTGGCAGTGTCCATTTCTTTGCAGAATCCAGTAGCTGGCATCTTTAGGGTGTGCTACAGGTTCCAGCAGTCCTAATACATGGCAGAAGATTCCTGAAGGCAGGCAACCTTGGATATAGACTCTGGGCAACATAGGACCACAATGGTGACAGCAGCGGAGGATCCTTATATATCAGCACAGGATCAGTGGGTTGGACCCAAAAATCCCACCAAGGAAAAAACGCAAGAACAGAGTTAACTCTAACCCTCCCTTATGGGAAAGCACCTATTTAGGCTAAATTACAACCCGCCAACAAGCTTTGGGTTTGTGTTGGTGGCATCAGTTTGACATCAATTTGAGATGCTTCTGAGATCAGTCAGTGCTGATTGGCAGATGCATTTGATCTACAGTAGACCTCCATCTTACCTGAATTTCACCCGCTTCGATGGAGTTCTACATTCCCATAGACTTGTATTGGAATGCAAAACCCACTTAAAGTGAACAAAAGCCACATGTCCAAAATGTACGTCCAACCAATCTTTTTTTGTAGAGTAGGGGAGGGCTAGAACCCCTGTCAGATTTTTATTTCTATTTATGTCCCTGTTGTAAATTTCCCCTCACTGGTAGCATCATTGTCGCCGAGGATGTAAATGAGGTAAAATCTCTCAAGAGGCCCCTAGGATATAATTAAAAACATGTTCTAATTCTTTCCCACACTATCCAAAACTACAAAAAGAGTTGTAGCAGGACCTACGTTTTAACCATGGAATCTAACCTCATCATTTTTGTTGCTCTTTGTGTTAGCAGTTAAGTATAAACGTTTCATAGTCATAACAAACTTTATTCATACAAGGACTGTTTGCATTTTAATATTTTTAACTTTTTGTTTGTCTTGAAGGTGTATCATCAGATTTAATGGTCATTCTGTGAAAATCCAAACTTACACCTGGGCTAATTCATCCTATGGAAATGGAAAAAGATATGTGGCATCTTCTTATCCTGCCGTCTAGACAAAATGCTGCAATTTTACACCTTGCAAATAAACATTAATCCTCACATTTGTTTGGTCTATATCTCTCTAATGTGAAATTTGAGTAAAATATTTTCATGGTAACTTTCCAAGTGATAACATGGTAACTCTCCAAGTCCTGCCAACTCCTCCTCCTGCAGAATGGCTGCTTAAGCTGTAGAGGGCTCGATCCGACTCCCACATAGGTAAAATGCATCAAAAGGCATTTTTAATGCATGGGTATGTATGTGAAGCCATTTCTTTAGTAAATAGTTCAGGCTTTGCATTTAGGATTAAATTGAAGAGAACATACTGAGATTTGTAATAGATATATTTTTACTTACACCCCTCCTTCCCTCCTTCCTTCCTTCCTTCCTGTGAACAGCTCCTGCTGCACGGAGGCTGGGTTGTGGTGGGTGTGGGTTTTTTTGTACATGAAAGATACTCAGTAGACTGTTGCACAGTTTGCACTATTTGCTGCATAGTTCTAGCAATTCATTCATGAATTAGAGTAGTTGTCTGTATTTACTTTGTAATGACATGATACCTTACAACCCAATCCTAATAAAAAACATTTACTAACATACTGTAATTCCTTATTCTCAGCAGAATAGTGACACTGTATTTTGCAGAAAGAGCTATTACAATATTCAGTAATGAACCCGCTTCACATTTTTAATTCTACACTGCCTGAAATTTTTTAAACTCATAAAACCATAAAATAAGACACACTATATGAATATATGAATTCAAGGATCCCTCTGTCTACCACCATTTAATATGGTGTAATTGCTGTCCAGATGTTATAGCATATTATTATCGTTCATTGACGTGCTGCTAGAGATTACAGCACATCATTATTGCTCACTGAATGGTTTCTAGATGTTACTGCACATCATTGCTGCTAACTGATTGGTTGCTAAATGTTACTGAACATCATTACTGCTAACTGATTGGTTGCTAGAGGTTACTGCACATCGTTATTGCTCACTGATTGGTTGCTAAAGATTACAGCAGATCACTGTTGTTCATTGATTGGTTGCTAGAGGTTACTGTACATCATTACTGCTCACTGAGCAGTGGAGCAATCCCAGATAATTGAGCAAGTAAAGCAGCACATTAATACACACACTACAGGAGATGGTCAGAGACTGCAGACATAGTACAGGAGATGATTTGAGACTGCAGACGTTCTACAGGAGATGATCAAAGACCTCAAATGTACTACAGGAGAGATGATCAGAGACTGTGGATGTACGACAGGAGATGATCAGAGACTGCACATGTACTACAGGAGTTGATCAGAGACTGTGGATGTACTACAGGAAATTATCAGAGACTGCAGACGTGCTACAGGAGATAATTAGAGACTGTGGGTGTGCTACAGGAGATGATGAGACACTGTGGGTGTGCTACAGGAGATGTTTAGAGACTGCGGATGTACTACAGGAGATAATCGGAGACTGCGGATGTAATACAGGAAGGGGCGGACTGACCATTCGAGCACTAGGGCACTGCCCAAGGGCCCGGAGTCAGTAGGGGGCCCCATGAAATGCCCCTGGTACCTTTTATAGGCGTTTTTTGAGTGTGGGCAAGGACACGGGCCCCATGATCCCTATTGCCCGGGGGCCCCATGAGTTGTCAGTCCACCCCTGACTACAGGAGATGACCAGAGACTGCGAATGTACAACAGGAGATGATCAGAGACCATGGGTGTGCTACAGGACATGATCAGAGACTGTGGGTGTGCTACAGGAGATGATCAGAGACGGCGGATGTACTACAGGAGATGATCAGAGACTGTGAATGTACTACAGAAGATGATCAGAGACTGCAGGTGTGCTACAGGAGATGATCAGAGACTGCGGACGTACTACAAGAGATGATCAGAGACTGTGAATGTACTACAGGAGATGACCAGTGACTGCAGTTTTACTACATGAAATGATCAGAGACTGCGGTTGTACTACAGGAGATGATTAGAGACTGCAGATGTACTACAGGAGATGATCAGAGACTATGAATGTACCACAAAAGATGATTAGAGACTGCAGATGTACTACAGGAGATGATCAAATATATATTATGTCAGCAATCTGAAGGCACGTTCATCCTCATATAGTGAAACTGTCTCTTGTAAGTAAACACTTTTGGCATATACAATCAGCTGTGCAGCAACTCCCAGGAGCAACTAGGTAGAAGTAAGTTTTAAAAATAATATAATAATAATAATATTAAAAAATAGTAATAAAATACTAAGTATTTTTAAAATTCTACCTTTCAGCAATGCACAGATTACAGTTGGTGAATAACAGGTCAGGATTTAGGATAATGGTCCACAGGCAGTCTATGGAGGGAAGGACCTACCTGTCCAGCTGGGCTCACCATCTGCTCTAACAGGTTCGGGGACAGGGCTCTCAGCACTCCCACTCATCTCAGCTCCTACTACAGCCACTCCCTCCCAAGCAAACAGGCTGTATGGGGCGGGCAGCTGCTTTGGGCCCCACAACAATAACTGGTCCTGTAGCAGCTGCCAACAGCTTACTTCATTTAAAGTTGGTATTAAACCCAAAACCATAAAAGTATTATATTACCAATCCTCAGATGTGGTGGTTGCATTAGTTTTCTTTTTTAGGCTATTTCTAGGCATATTGGGAAAAATCATTTTTTTTAAAAAGATCTTCAAACCTAAAGTTGAAGTAAATACAGTGAACGCAAATCTCATTGTATTTTTATTTTTGAGAAAAGTAAACCTCCAAAGTATTCCAGTTTATTATTTCCTATTCTATTCATTTATTCCAGGTATTTATAGAGCACTGGTAGTGTAGGCTGTGCTTTGCATATATTATACACTTATAAACTCTTTTAATCCATTCTGATAAAGTAGATGATTTTGGGTTGATTCTAGTGCTTAGGAATAACCTGTTTAGCAGCTAAAATTAGATATGCTGTTTTTTTTTTTGCAAACTTTAGTATCATCAGCATCTTTGTTGAATATTACGAGTAAGGATGAGAAGATAATCTCCATTAGAGTAATACATTTTAAAAGAAGAAAACCAACCTTGTTCCAAATTGAGAACATACTGTATAAAGACAGAATTATCACAAATATATCTCAGTACAGTCAAAAAATTTCCAGCAATTTCCAAAAATAATTTTGTTTATTGGGTGTTTTAAAAATATATATTTTATTCTTGTTTGATAATTTTAGTTCAATTTCCAATATAAATTTTGTATAGAAATTCTTTGATTTTCCTTTTTTTCCTTCTTTCTTTTCTATTTTGCTTTTAAGGTTGTATTAAATTGGTCCAGTATGGCATTATGCAGCTATTTTATGTAGTCAGAAATTTTGGAGCAACTGATTGTTTGTTGGTTTTCTATAAATGCTATTTTCAATGAAAATTTCTACTTTTGAAAATTAAATAAAATTATTTTTATTTTTTAATTCTTATTTTTATATCTCGGAGCAAACTTTAGTTGGAGGAACCACAGTTTGACAAATGAATGGTGTTTTAGATGTGTTTACTATTATATTGTTTAGCATTCATTCAAAGGATTATTTCAGAAACTAATTGAATCAGGGACCCAGTATTTGCACAATTAAAGCTGAACTCCAACCTTACCTGCAGGCTTACATAGTTTTACAGGCTCCTCTCCTGTAGTGCAATTTCTTACTCACACTGTGTATATTAATAGCTGCAACATGTCAGACTGAGGCAACCTCATTTTTTGGCTGGAGGTTGTCTTGCATCATCTAGCACTTTCCTCCGCAGCCTTGCTGTCAGTTAATTTCACCTTCCACTCACCTGCTGCCATTTTTCTGCACCACATTTCCTATGTTTTTGTACATAGTTGAGTCACTTTACCCTGTTTCCATAACAGAGGTATGGCTTTTTGGCTGCAGTTCTTCCAGATCACTTCTGGCTAGAATTCTTTGGACAGATCACTTTTACGGAGATATCAATGGGCAGCACCTGGGGCACCTGCACCGGGTCCCAGGTTTCCCCATTCCAGTGGGGACCATGGGAAACAGCTTCCCAGGAGTAAGCAGGAGAAACTTGGGGGGCCATCCATTCCCTGACCTCTCCTGTGACTACTGTCCCCGGAAACGACATTCACTTCCGGGGTCACAGCTGTCATTCTTCGGCTAATGTAGCCAAAGGTGCAGCTATTACAGCATGATCTGTGCTAGAATAGTTGCATTGAAGTGCAGGGGAGACACTAGGAATCTAATAGACGTCCAATGTTTCCATAAAAAGGGACTTGTTACCTACCCATGCTATTACGTTGGGGACTTGTTAACCCCCTTGTGATTGCAATAAAGTAAAAAAAAATAAGTGAATTAAAAAAGAATTGTAAAAGATAAACAAAAATAATTAAAAAAATTCAAATGAATCCCATCACCCCCATAAACATCCTATCTAAAAAGCACAGCATAGGGTAAGCACCTGTATGTAAACATCAATTACTCCACACATGTGAGGTATTGTTGTGAACTTCACAGTTAACTGTAAACTGATGACCTGTAAAGGCTTTTAAAGCATCCCCTAGGGATAATTTTGAGTGGAATTGTTTTTTGCGTTTCAGAAATGTAAAGATTTGACATGCTTGGGATCTATTGGCTTGAAGCAACACCATCTTTTATATTGTTTGTGTGCACTAAAATTAATTTTAGTGTATATTTTCCTAAAAATATGTGTTAGATAAATAACTGCAATTAACTACACAAATATCATGCAACATAAACATCTACAACTACAACCATTTTATTCCCCCTAGGATCTCTGTTTTTAGGAAAATATATACTTTTTGGGGGGTGGTTACAGCAATTTCTAGAAAGAAATGCAGATTTTAACATTTATGCAAAAAATGAAAAAATCGGTAGACAAGTGGTTAAACAAGTCTATCTTATTTGACTTAAATTTGCCAACTAAAAGTGAAGACTAATGTTACAAATTCAGTGTTGTGTTATACCTACAGGTGGTTGAGGAACCAGTTCTCTCCTGGAGGTGTGACACCTGTTCATCTGATACCTCCCCTATGGCATTATGTGTGGGATAGTGTCTCCAAAATACCTGACCAGCCTTGTATACCATTCTACATTTAAACTATTAGAGATGAAAAAAGAAAACAATCAATTTAAAACAGTATGTTGGTTTGTGGGGAGGTGCAGCGTGGTGCAGGCAGTAAACTACACAGAGACTATGGTTCCCTTTGTCTTCCTCTCCAGGCTGTGGTACCACTCAATGGAGCTCCACCTACAATGAAGCAAACAGACTGCACCTGCCTACAGGTGTGTCGCTTTACCTTTATGGAGGAATTAAGTTAGCCATACACACTTTCAAATCCATCTATTCCCCTGTCCACACTGAGCAGCATTGGTAGAGGAATGTCAGTTGCTGGCTATTGTATTCAGCAGCCACTGCTGAAAACTTGAACAGTGCTTGTATTTGATTGGCTGCAAGCGGTGTTTGACCAAGAATTTTTTACCTGTTTCCTTCTACAAAAGTCAATTGAAAATCTACTCTTGTCAAGTATTGGGAAAGGGGGTTGGGGGAGAGTATTGACAGGGCTAATCATTGCTTGAATTTTGGCTGATGCAGAAAGAATTTGTTAAAATTTCAGGACTACCTGCCTATAAACTAATTATTGCTGTGTATGTCCTAGGATGGGTGCTTTGTTCGACTGGAGTTGTGCAGAGGGGCCTTGACAAGCAGTGTGGCTACCACATAGATTAGCAAATAAATGCTACTAACACCTCTGTTATTAAACAATAAATAGCTGATAGGGGTATTAGCATGCCCCTACTTAAAGAGGAACTTCACCCAGCCTAACCCCTCAAAAACACTTGTCCCTGTCTAAATATAAAAAAAAGAAAAACATTCCTACTAGACTAGTTCTCCTTTGCCTCTCTTCTCCAGTGTTGTCATCTTTTAATGGAGATCCAGCACATGCCCGGATGCACACTGAGTCTCTGACAGGTCTATGGGATTTGGCAGAGACCTTGGTGCATGTAAGCTGGGAAAGAGGTTAATATCTGGGACGTCAGCTCCCGGGCTTTTGGTCTTGGGCCTTCCACCCTGTGTTATACATAAAGGGGGAACATCTGCTTTGAGGGAGAGCCTCAGGGAAGAGTTGAAGAGAGCGCACACGAAGTACATGTAGCACAGGAGTTTGAGAGCCAGCATGTAACCCCACAAAATACCAGAGTTCTGGTGAACACTACTAGTTGATGGAGATTGTCCTTGTTGGACTATGCCTGTAAAGGTATGCCTGGGCAACTACCTCCAATTGTTAGCTTAGGGTATTGGACTATACTGTTCCTGTTATTTCAGTAAAGCTTGTTAAACTGCAGTAAGAGCCATGACCTCTGATGGAGACCCAACTTTCTGACATGGGGCTCTACACTGCACCCCAGAATTATTTGGTAGTCTTCAGATTTCATAATGCCATGCACATGGTCAAGACATCCAGTGCCCGAAGCAGCAAAGCAACCCCAAAACATCAGTGAACCTCCACCATGTTTGACTGCAGGAACTGTATTCTTTTCTTTAAAGGCCTCATTTCATTTTCTGAAAACAGTAGAGTGATGTGCTTTATCAAAAAGCTGTATTTTTGTATCGTCTGACCACAGCACATTCTCCCAAAAGGATTTTGGCTTCCTCAGGTAAGTTTTGACAAACTCCAATCTGGATTTTTTATGTTTCTGTGTCAGCAGTGGGGTCCTCCTGGGTCTCCTACCATAGCGTCCCTTTTCATTCAGATTGTGACGTATAGTGCGAGCTGACACAGTTGTACCCTGTGCCTGAAGGTCAGCTTGAAATTGCCTGGAAATGTATCCACTTTTTCAACAATCCTTTGTTGCAATCTTTTTTCTCTTTCATCCACGTCCAAGGAGATTAGCTAGTGTCATGGGATGTAAACACCTTGGCAGTGTGGCAAACAGTGGACACAAGAACATTAAGATCTTTTAATTGATACAAGTGAGTTTAATTACAAATTACAGGAGCATCACAAACTTGGAGTGAAATTATTTCTTACAATTTTGAGAAAGTGCCAATCATTTTGTCCAGTCCATATTTGGGTTTTGCATGGAATGTGTCATATTTGGATTTTTGTTTCTCCGCCTTTTTGTGTCATACCAATACAAATAAAAGAAATAAACATGAGAATGCCTAAACATATGTAATTGTACTACGGGCTATGGTGCATTATCTGACAGAAATGCAGGGGTGCCAATATTTTTGGCCATAACTGTATGGGGTGTAAAGAAAGGCCATTACAAAGGGTTAACTCAGTAGAAGGTGTGGAGGATGAGAACAGCTGCTACATGTAACAAAAGACAGGCACAGAGGGCATAGGCTCAGCGGTGTCCCTCCTAAATTTGATATTCAACAAGGAAGGGTGTATAGTGACATGGGATGGAATGCTTCACAAAGGAACTCTGTAGGTCAAACAGCTACACACAGTGCATGGCTCATCTCTAAGTCAAGGTGCCATCATAATGTTGATTCCACATGAAACACAGCCCCACCTGATTCCGGGCATTGATGAACGCACACACTAAAGGATCCCCTAAGTGCACTAGCGAGGTGGTCCTGCCTACATGGGTGTCTGTGCATGCGCCAGATCTAATGTGCCTGTGTGGACACACCTCAGGTCTTTGCCAGTTCACTGGCAGAAACCTCTTGGTGTGTGTGCGCATGAGCAACATCCTTGCATAGTTAAATGGTGCATACACACACACAGAACTGGCAAAGACTTGAAGCGTGTCTGTGCATGTGTGCCATGCCATCATCCTGGTCTAGGCTGGGTTTCAGCAATTAAAAAAAAAATTTACTTTTCACATTTTTTTTTCTGTAAGAGGGTGGTGGAGGAGGCAGGGAAGAAGACTTTGCAAAAATGGGTATAGTTCCATTTTAACTATTAACATTTATAAAACTTTCTGTATTGCTGTTAGAGCAGGGCTGCCAACTCTGGGTGAGGAGAAGGGGGGAGGCTGTTAGCATCAGTCTATGTGGGAGCTCGGGGGCATAGGGGAATTTTTTTTTTCTTTTACATGAGGCATTACTGGGGGCCTCAACTCCCAGCAATTATAGTAAAGTTCAACAGGTCCTAATAGGTCAGCATAGGTGCCTCATTTTTGCTTTTGGGAACAGGCGGAGTGACTCTGCTCCCAACAGTTGAATGATAGTTTCTGTGTGCACAAGGCTGTTCAGGGCAGAGTGATATAGGTACAGTGGAGTAAAGGAGTTACAGCTGCTGTAAGGATAGTCAGCTCAAAACCATTTCACCAGAGGTGTAAGTTTGTAAAGCATATGTGTATGTACAATGTGTGTATACACTGTGTGTGTGTGTGTGTTTGTAGCACTACCCTCTTATAGGTTGCTTAGTAATTTTTGGGTTCCCTGTCAATCTGGACCTCCTGTTGCAGACCCACCCTCTGCTGACACCACCATACTCTTGTGACCACAATAAACCACAATTGTAAAATGGACTCACACACAAGGTAGTATAAACTAATATGTTTATATTGGCACTGAATGTAAATTGGTCAAAAGAACAGAATAACATAGGTATATGCAGAAAAGATAATCACTCAATTTTAAGTAAAAATAACAGTATTTGCAATGAAAGACCCATAACTGGTAGCAGGCCTGCTTTCACAAATAATCCAACACCTCCAATCTGAAGAGACTATTGAATCCCCAGTGAACGTGAACAACTATCAACGGGTAAGCTCACTGTGGATCCTCAGAACTAGACAGAAGGAATTAAATGTGAAGTGAAGAGAGCTCTCATTTATAATTGATCAAAGCCCCTTTAAGAATACTATAGAGTCTTCTGCATGCTCATTGGGGCCCAAATGGTATGAAATTGGATCAAGGTGTAGATAATAGTTCCTCAAAATGGTAACACCAAAATAAAAAGGGTTTAACACTTTTCCTTTTTTTGCTGATGGTAAATTAGTGCAGGGTCCCCTTTAAAGCACTAGATAAAAGGTAGACTTAAAATGGTGGCGGGTAACAATTGGCATAAGTGTCTATGGACAAAGGACAGCTCTTTCTCTGAATGTCAAAGGCCTACTATCAACAATAGTAGGAATCCCACTCTGCTGAAAAAGGGAACTTGTTGTCTTAGTTGACATGACTGTATACCGGCCTGCAACTGTGTGTCCTGCAGTCAGCTTGGGTAATGAGACTGTAATGCAGATGTATCCGACAGCAGCAACTGGGGGAACTAGGCCACAACCTGAGCAACTATATGTAATGTTGACAAGTATGTGCAAGTAGATAGCTGAAATGACGAAATTGTCAGTGTTCTCTTAGTTAGTGGATACTTGGGACTCTCACCCGATCAGTGTGGTCAGGCAGATGATAGCGATCTGGCTTCTCCGGCAGATGAGGGCCCAACACAGACTCTCTAGGTTCGATCTGGTGTCCTGCCTGGTCTCCTGCTAACAGATAGTTTTGCTGGGCAGCGTGGCAGGACGGGCGATCAATAGGTTTTTTCCGCTTCTTCTCCCTCTCTAACTCTGGCTCCACGACCTAGTTCAGCTCTTCAGCCGTCAGCACACTTCCTCCCTCCTCAGCCTCTACCCTCACTCTCCTGGCCAGTCTCCTTGGCTTTGATATTTATATGCCTCTGGCACATGCTACCTCCCCTGGGAAAAGCAGTCCCTGGGCATCCTGCCCACCATTCAACTCCTACTGTTCAGCATACAGGTTCCAGAGAGCTGTTCTGCCAAATGTGAATGACCCTGAATGGCAGACCACAGCCATCTAATGTCCATTTTAAAGTACTGCATCTAACACCATTTCAATGGCTTTCATGTATAAATAGGGGTAGTGCTGTGCTACGTATAAGGAGGTGGTGGTGAAATCTTATGGGGTGCTCTGCACTGGGCTGTATATACTGTACTTCTGATCCTTGCACTATACACCTGACCCCTGAACACTGTGTGTTATTCACTCCCGACTCCTACATTACATACACCTGACCCATGCACTATTTACACTACACGCACCTGATGTCTGTACTTTGTACCTTTCATACTTCTGACTCCTGCATTTTGTACATTACATACTCCTGAAACCTGCACTCTGTACATGGGCACACATTTTATGTTCTTCCCACGGTGAACACAATTTTGTTACACCCACATTTCGCTACATGATTATTTACCTCTGGGTGTTCAGGGGATGCCACACAATTTCTAATGGTGACCCTGTGTTAGAGAGATTTCCCCTCGTTGTCTGTCCAGGCTGGGGACAACTTTTTTTTACTAGTGTGGCACCCTCCTAGGAAAAGGGTGACTGTGTTCATGTGCCTAGCTGCGGGGCAATCCACTGGGGAAGAACCTGGGCAAATTTCCTGCAGCTCCTATGGGCGAAAACACTACACTAGACAGGAAGTGAAATAATCTTTCCAACAGAGACAAGACTATAGTAAAACCTGACAGGATTTCTAGTACTTGCCCCATTATTTAAAACTAAAAAAATAACAAGTTTTAGCTATGGGTACCCTTTAAATTTACTGTGGGTTACAGTACGGATGGCTGTATCTACAGGTTCAATACAATACTGTGTATTACATCAGACACTACGCATGATGTCTACTACTGTGCCAATCTGTGACCAGGGGCGGACTGACAACTCATGGGGCCCCCGGGCAATAGGGGATCATGGGGCCCCTGTGTCCTTGCCCAAACTCAAAAAAGCCTATGAAAAAGGTACCAGGGGCATCTCATGGGGCCCCCTACTGACCCCGGGCCCTCAGGCAGTGCCCGAGTTTCCAAATGGTCAGTCCGCCCCTGTCTGTGACTATGCATAGCAGTTCTGTTAGTGTGTAAGTAGACAAAACATTCTTTTTCATTTTGAGAAGAGTTTGAACCCATGTCTGTGTTTTGATGTCTGTCTCACTGCTGGGAAGATTAACCCATTAGATGCAAGTACAAAGAGCATGATCCTTGTATAGTTGCCCAAACGTTGGGTGTTTCTCTCTCAAGGGGGTGGAGGGGCCAAAAATGTATAGGCTCTAGTGACTGGAACTTCCACTTTTATTCCTACCTATCTATCCATTCAGTTGTATCTGACCCTTGGCAATTGTATGGACTGTCACTTTTCCATGAAATCTCTTAGCAATTATTTTACAGTGTAGGTTGCCAGGTCTATCCCCAACCCCTACCATGCAGGAGATCTTGCATGGCCAGGGATGAAACTAGGACAATTTAGACAGGAGCCAATTAACCTACCAGCATGTCTGTGGAGTATGGGAGGAAACCCACACAAACACAGGGAGAAGATGCAAACTCCATGCAGGAGATGCCATGGTTGGGAATCGAACCCATGACCCAAATACTGCAAGGCAGAAGTGCTAACCACTAAGCCACTGTGCCACCGATTCCTACCTATATACAAAGCTATTATTAAATGAAGTATACATAGTCATACTTCTAGTGTGCAATTTTCACCGATAAATGAAGGTATATCTAAACCCAAGAACATGCTTAAAGTGATTTTGGCCCTAATAGTGCAGTTGCAACAACACAGATGAGTACTGTTCATGGTACTTTTTTATCTAAACAGTTACATTTTCAGGAGAAGCTTTCAGGTATACCCCCTACAATTCCATTAAATGTTAATATATTATTGTAGCTTACCTGACCTTAGATGTGGTGGCTGCATCAGTTTCTTTTTTAAGCTAAGCACAATTTCTGCAAGTACAGAAAATATCTGTTGCTCTTTCCAGAAATGCTGTGTCCTTGTCTATTCTAGAAAATTAAAATAATATCTCAAATTATGTTATTTGCCTTTCAAACTATCTTCTGTAAATTATATATATTCCTCCCCACCATGGAGAAGAAAAGAGTAAGATGTATTTGCAGTCCTCGTAAGAAGACTACACTAGGATGACAACAATGCTCATCCATAGATACAGAGGAGTGAGTTAAAGTACCGTATATACTCGAGTATAAGCCGACCCGAATATAAGCCGAGGTACCTAATTTTACCACAAAAAACTGGGAAAAACTATTGACTCGAGCATAAGCCGAGGGGGGAGGAATAGTGCCCCATCGTTGGTGTCAGTGGGGGGAGGAATAGTGCCCCATCGTTGGTGTCAGTGGGGGGAGGAATAGTGCCCCATCGTTGGTGACCCCTGCTCCAGCCTGGGCTTGCTCGCTCCCTCCCTCTCCCATGGTACACACTTACCGGTCAGATGTCTTCCTTCTCCGGCCGCTCTCCTCCTCTTCACTCGCTCGATCTTCGCGGTGCCGCTCGGCTCCTCCTCTCCAAGCTCCACCTCCTCGCCGGTGATTGGGCGCCTGTGTGCCTCTCCTAAGCTACAGTTCCGGCGGCCAATCACCGGCGAGGATTGATCCCGGGGGTGTGTCCAGATGACAGGGACGGCATGTCATCTGCACACGTTGACTCGAGTATAAGCCGAGGGGGCCGTTTTCAGCACAAAAAATGTGCTGAAAAACTCGGCTTATACTCGAGTATATACGGTAGCTACTCTAGGATAGGAATAATGTAACTTGCAGACTCACCAAGTGAAAATAAATGGAAAAAGCTTAAAAAAGAAAACAAATGTGGCCACAACATCTAAGGACTGGTATGCTTCAAAATTAAAAACTTTTGTTTTTGGGTTTACATACTACAAGATATGCTATAATGTTTTCTGATTACTTGCTGGTGCTGATAAGATACGACGCTGACTTTAAAATATACATTGTTATTGTGCAGTACAGACACATCAATATTACATGCAGTTCATGCAGTAGGGAGTGCTCATATACAGTTATGATCAAAAATATTGACACCCCTGCATTTCCATCAGATAATGTACCATTTTGCCCAGAAAATTATTGCAATTACATATGTTTAGGCATTCTCATGTTTATTTCTTTCTTTTCGTATTGGTATGACATAAAAAAGTGGAAAAACAAAAATCCAAATCTGGCACATTCCATGCAAAACCCCAAAACTGGACTGGACAAAATTATTGGCATCTTCTAAAAACCGTACAAAATGACTGAATTCCAAGTTTGTGATGCTCCTGAAATTTGTAATTAAACTCACCTGTATCAATTAACAGGTGTTGACAATATAGAAATCAGATGAAAGAAAAGTAAAACGAGTGCTGGATGAGGTAGTGAAAGTGATACAAGCCACTGGCATAAAAGGCAAAACCTCAAAAGCCTCCTGATAAAATAGCTAAAACATAAAATATGCAGCGCTAAACCAAATATAAACAACTAAAATGTATATCAAATAAAAAATGCATATTATGCACATGAACAATAAAGGAATTGGTGGGGAAACCAATGGTTGAACTTATGCTAAGGTGTCATAAAAACAAAGCATAGTGCGTTTAGTGAAAATGGTGCCAAAGTCAATACATCAGTGAATTTTTCAAGGTGACATGAGAAATCCGTGACATCTGTGGTATAGAATGTGACTGTTGATTGCACTAACAAGATAGCGCAAAGGATAGCGCATCTGGTTAGTGCAATCAACAGCCACATAATATCTCAAACCTTGGCCATTGTAGAATGGCGATATAGGTTATATATACTTTTTATGCCCCAGATGGATGTTGTTTTTCTCTTAAAGTCTTAAAGTTTTTGTTGTAAAGGTCATTAAGACTAATTTTTTTTTACGGGTGTGGAATCCACTTATAGGGAAGCAGGTTTTGCTTTGATGTTAAGTGACTATACTTTAAATCTTCTTACAGGCATTGCTCACAATCAACTGCTTGTGGCTGCTAAGTACAGTATTCATGTGATATTATAAACAATATACAGGGTAACTCTTGTTAGAACAAGATACGAATTATACTTTATCTTTGTTGAAAATTGATGTTGATATTTAAAGAAATGCAGAGCTGGAAAGTGTGGTTTTCAGGCCACATCCTCCTCTGCTTACTTTGCTTTTTATAAGACTGATGTCAGCAGTACCAACGAGTGTATCATTTATCAAATCAAATCAAGTGTAATGGTCAATAAGTGAATTGTTTATGTTTGCTTAAATATATACATGCAGAGTTTTGTAGATAATTATACAATTCATGAAACATACAATTCTGAGTTACAGATCTCCAAGCAAATATTAAACAAATCAAAGTTTGTGAAGTTTGTTAATTCAGAGTTACATAGCTGCCGAATTTAATTGGTTATCAGCTTTAGACTGAACTACAAAAATCTGATTTGTGGTGCTCAGTTGAAATGGTAAAGGTCAAAGACTGTTAGTTTCCTTGTCGCTATGTTGACCACGTGGGGTCAAATATGGTACCCCAAACATTCCTTGTTCTAGGCTATTCACTGTTGGACTGATTTTCGAAAAGATTTGATCAGCTAGGATGATGGCAAATGTGGGGATTCCTCATTTCCATCCATTTTCCATGGCAAGTATTTGATATCTGACAGCCTTGGAAGTCATAGATGACCTAAGCTGATTATCTACAGAAAGGATCATAAAAACATTTTCTCCGCTGGTATCTGACCAGTGTATGCAACCTTAAAGACTTGATTACTCCTGACAGCGATTAGGTCACATGTGAGTATCATCTCAGGTCTATGACATGCTGGAGGCGTTGTTTTTCATCCATTCAATCCTAGAATAGCTCAGCAAATCGTTTACATGACAAAAAGAATGGGGTGGGGCTGTTTAGAGAGGCAGAGATGCGTAAACCTGCTCATCTACTAGGATTGTGTATGTGCAAGGCAGAGAAGCGGGCGCACCTGTTACACAGCATTGTGAAATTGCTGGAACAAACACTCCATTTATTTCCCTCCAGATTCTACTTAACCTCTTCTTTTCCCAGGAGACCACAACTGTCACGACTATACCAAAATAATATAATTTATGCCCAATTAAATTAATTTTGACCCTTTTTTTAAAATTATTCAAACATTTTCAAAAAGATGTAAAGTCATGATTTGCAGCTCGTAATTTACTACCAATTATTGTAGAAGACAATTGAGTTAGACATTCTTTAGGCCAGTGGTCCATTTTAAAGGGGCTCTCCACTTGGAAAAATAAAAAAATACACGCCTTTTGTGGTACAATTGTTTGTGAAATTGTATCTCACATAAAACTATCAGTAGTAGAAATAGTGCCTCATCATTGGTATCAATGGGAGAAATCGTGCCACCATCATTGGTATCAATGGGAGAAATAGTGCCCCATCATTGGTATCAACGGGAGACATAGTGCCCCATTGTTAGTATCAATGGGAGAAATAGTGCCCCATCATTGGTATCAACGGGAGAAATAGTGCCCCATCATTGGTATCAACGGAAGAAATAGTGCCCCATCATTGGTATCAATGGGAGAAATAGTGCCCCAGCGTTAGTATCAATGGGAGGAATAGTACCCCATCATTGGTATCAGTGGGAGAAATAGTTCCCCATTGATAGTATCAATGGGAAAAGTAGTTCCCCATCATTGGCATCAATGGGAGAAATAGTGCCCCATCATTGGTATCAATGGGATGAAAAGTGCTCCATCATTAGTATCAATGAGAGAAATAGTGCCCCATCATTAGTATCAATGGGAGGAATAGTGCCCCATCATTAGTATCAATGAGATAAATAGTGCCCCATAATTAGTATCAATGGGAGGAATAGTGCTCCATCATTAGTATCAATGAAAGGAAAAGTGCCCCGTTGTTGGTTTCAATAGGATGAATAGTGATCCATCATCGGTGTCAAAAAGAAGAATAGCTCCCCATTTTCGATGTCAGTGGGAGAAACTATGCCACAGTGTTGCTTGCAATGGGAGGAATAATACCTCAAGGGCAGGATAAAAGCAAGCAAAGGGCTGCATCTGGCCCCCAGGCTGCAGTTTGGAGACCACTGATCCAGAGCAATTGGTGCTGATAATTAAAAAGTTCTCTTTGTGAACAAAAGTGCACTACTGTAGTAACTGTAGCACTACCCTCATAAGGGCTGCTGGATTTGATGTGGGTCCCCCTAAGCTTTTCACGGCCAAGCAACTCGTATTTTCCACACTTGTACCTTCAAAATCAGTAAAACAGTCCTTGAACTGTTTTTTAGTTGTTTTTATTAAGGGGTTAACAACGTGGATGGGGTCTAGGGGTATATGGGATGCCCATGGAACTGCAGAACTTGAGGACGAACTTCTTAGCAACTATGTAACAAAATGTGGACTGGCAAAAATACTGGCAAAAATATAGCACTGTTCCTTTTTGGTGTACCTCCTCAGACCCCGGATGAATCCTCCTCTTCACCCAGCTGTGCTGAGGGTATCCCTGAGCAATTAAGCAGTCCTAGATGAGGATTAGTTGGGTATTGGACATAACCACACTCCCCCCTTATCTGACCCAGGCGGTGTAGGAGTACTCACACTGTCCTGTCCTGTTAGCATGGTGTTGGGTATAGTTGGGTATTGCACATAACCACACTCCCCCCTTATCTGACCCAGGCGGTGTAGGAGTACTCACACTGTCCTGTCCTATTAGCATGGTGGGTTGGTAACTGCTTTCAGACCTTTCATTACTTTCACACCTTTCACTGAGCTGGCTCCTTCCCTGCTGCTCAGGATGTCCTTCCTAGGAGACTTTGGACAGTGGAGATCCTCCTGTCCAACAACTAGCCTGTAGGTAGGCTCTCCTCCCTGGGGCCCCCTCACAGGTGCCACACTCCAGCTTTCTCAAAATCCATTTTCCATCCGACTCCCCTCTCTCCCCAGGCTCTGTCATATTTGAGGGTTGCCCTGGTCACCGCACCTAACCTCCTGCCAAGGGATTGGCCAAGGTTCCTCAGACACGTAGATCTGTGCCTCCTCCCCTCCTCCACCCCTGTTCCAGAAAGTTCTCTAATTTCTGTAAAGTTGGGAGGACTCCAGAAGCCCTGACCTGTAGAACCTCCCAGCTTGTCAAGAGGTGAACTCCTACCACACTCTGAGGCTGACTCATTCCAGGTTGCTACTCAGCCACTATCTAACAAAAAATTATTTTTACTAACCTGGAGGGTTTTACGTCACACAAACTAATCTAGTAGATGAGGTGAAGCTATATCTTTTGATATGTTTGCATAGGAAAAAAAGGGAGCAGAAAACTATAATGCATGGATGTCAGGAGTGTGCAAGGCACAGAGAGCAGGAGTGTGTAATTCCTAGAATGTAGGGGGCAGGAGTGTGCAACACACAAAGAGCAGAGTTCAGGAGTGTGTAATGCACAGAGTGTGAGGTTCAAAAGTGTGTTTAATTTACAGAGCCCAGGTGGCAGGAGTGCATAACACACAGAGGTCAGGAGTACGTAATGCACAGAGCACATAGGTCAGGAGTGTGTAATGCACAGAGCACAGGGGTCAGGAATGTGTAATGCAGAGAGAATGTGAGGATCAGGATTGTGTAACTCACAAAGTTCAGGGGTCAGGAGTGCATAACACAGAGCACAGAAATCAGGAGTACATAACATACAGAGCACAGGGGTCAGGATTGTTTAACCCCTTGCCTACCAGGCACTTATACCCCCTTCCTTACCAGGCCAATTTTCAGCTTTCAGCGCTGCCGCACTTTGATTGACAATTGCGCCGTCATGCAACATTGTACCCATATGAAATTTTGATCATTTTTTTCTCACAAATAGAGCTTTCTTTTGGTGGTATTTAATCGCCACTGGGCGCTTTACTTTTTGCGCTATAAATTAAAAAAAGTGCAAAAAATTTGAAAAAAAAAAAAAGTTTATTTGTTTCTTTTATAAAATTTTTCAAACAGGTATTTTTTCTTCTTCACTGATTTGCGTTGATGAGGCGGCACTGATGGGCACTGATAGGCGGCACTGATGGGCACTGATAGGCAGCACTAAAGGGCACTGATAGTCAGTACTAATGAGGTGGCACGGATAGGCGGCACTGATAGACAGCACTAATTAGGGGTCACGGATAGGCGGCACTGATATGCAGCACTGATAGGCGGCACTGATAGGTGACACTGATTATGGGTACTGATAGACGGCACTGACTGGCATCACTTCTGGGCACTGACTGGCGGCACTGACTGGCACAACCCCTGGGCACTGACTGGTGGCACTGACTGGCAGCACTGCTGGGCTGCACTGGTGGGCGGCACTGGTGGGCACCACTGGTGGGTGGGCACAGGTGGGTGGCACTGGTGGGCACAGGTGGGTGGCACTGGTGGGCACAGGTGGGTGGGCACAGGTGGGTGGCACTGCTGGCACATGTAGGTGGCACTTCTGGGCACTGGTAGGTGGCACTGCAGAGTGGCACAGGTGGGGGCACAGGTGGGGGCACTGCTGGGCACAGGTGGGGGCACTGCTGGGCATGGGTGGGCGGGGCTAGTGGGCGCACTGCTGGGAGGAACTTGCGGGGGTCACTGCTGGGCACCGATCATCAGGGCACTGATCATCAGTGCCCTGATGATCGGTGCCGATCCCCGCTCTGACAACTGCCGGTTCTCGGCAGTACTTTCCTCACGATCTGACAGCGTGAGGAAAGTGCAGCCGAGAACCGGCACTTGCATTTTCCTGTGATCAGCGTGTCATTGGACACCGCTGATCACGTGGTAAAAGGCCGGTGGGATCGGCCTTTCACCACATCTCGTGATCAGCTGTGTCCGTAGGACACAGCGATCACGGAGATCGCTGGGTGCGCACCCCCTGGGGCGCGCAGGAGAGCGCGTTCTGGGAGGACGTCATATGACGTCCACCCAGAACTAGCCGGCCGCGGTGCAGCCGTCATTCGGCTATGCGCGGTCGGCAAGTGGTTAATGCACAGAATACATGGGGTCTGGAGTGTGTAATGCACAGACCAAAGGGGTCAGAAATGTGAAATGCACAGAGCACAGGGGTCAGTCTAGGTTGACTGGTATACAAACAAACATCCGATGGCTGCACATCCAGTATTATCACCTTTATTTATTCTTATAGAATATTCCAAAAATATGACAGGGATAGAGGACTCCAGCTAATGCGTTTCATGCTCCACTAGTGCTTAGTCATAGCTAAGCATAGTATAACTTTGAAGCAGTTTGGCCATTCAGGGAATTATGGGTAGGGGCTTGCCTGTATGCCAAACAAGCTTCCAGGCAGCACCTCCAGATGGGTAGAAGGGCCAGACGCAGTGAGTGGCAGAGCCAAGAGTGGAGTGGTGTCAGAGCCAGTGAGTGGAAGATCCAGGTAGGAGGTGGTGCCAGAGCCACTGAGTGGCAGAGCGCATCAGGACCTGGGGCACCTAGCAGGAGGTGTGTGCTACAATTTGTTTTGCTGTCTGTGTCCCCATTGGGGAGATATACCTTCTCTAATATTGACGGTTGGGTCTGTGGCATAGGCAGATATGATAAGAGACAGTGGGAAAGAGGCAATAAAAACCGGTCAGGGATTTTGTCTATTTCCTATTTTGGTTACACTTAAACTGTATAACCAAAATGTTTTTTGTTTTATTATATAGAAGAGTATCATGGTGTTCAGAATCACCAAAACACCTTTTATCCAGATTACTTGACATAGATATAGCTTTATGTTGTGCTTTTATGTAAGATGTAAATGTAATAAGCTTCTAAACATCAACATGCAAAATTATTTAAATACTGAAAGCACTTGATATCAAACTTTTTGTTGTGACAGCCTGTGAGCCCACAGAAGTCTGCTAAAGAATGTAGCCTAGGCATACATTGCATTTATTTTTCCATACCATGATTACCTGCATAATACTTGTGCTGATAAGTATTTAATATTAGTTGCAATAAGAATCCTATTAAAATATTTTTGAAACACAGAATATAATCTACCCAGGCCTTGTTCATTGAGTAGTAATTTTTTTTTTCGGTATGTCAATGTTTTTGAAGAACTATTACAATATGATTGGTCGGTTTGTTTCGTGGTTGACATTTCCTGCAAGTTATCTTTCAGAACAGTTTCAGATAGCATATGGTAATGCTTCCTCTACCGTAATATTTAAAATTTTTACCTAACTGGAACTTTTGTAAAAACAAGATAAACAGATAAAACATTACAATTTATGGCTTCAGTTTCTCGCCTTGAGGGCGGTAAATGGAGTTAAAGCCATTATTTGTGTTTAGACCGTGTGACTCTTCTGTCTGGGAGGGACACTATAAGCAACTCTGAGACACATCTGAAACTTTCCTGTCAATCCAGGAAGTGCACACGTGAGCAGTAGAGATGCAGCGACAGGCACTGTGAAGGAAGCCAACTGCAGCAGCACTGAATGCTGAATATTATTTCTCACTGCCGAAGAACAGCCAGTCTGGGGCAAGTTGACAAAGCAAAGAAAGTTTACAAAGAAGGATGTTTCAAATCAACATTCAGGAAACAATCATGTATTCTTGTCATTGAGGAAATTCTACAAGTGTCTTGTTGGTGGAATTATTATTGATGTGTACATGTAAGAAGCACATAACAGGGGATGAGTGGTGAGCTAGCAAGAGGCAGAGATGGAATACATGGGAGTTTCAGGACAAGTACACCAAAGCATCAAAACTCTGTGGCTATCCGGGCAGAGGTTAAGAGACATAATGCCTCAAAAACACACCTTGGACGACTATCGAAGCTGGTGGAAAATGTGGGTGACCAGCATCTGAGATCTAGCCTGATGATGTCTCTGCACAGCCTGCAAGGTAAGATACCTGTTCTGTATATCATGCCAATCAAAACTGGAAGAGCACAGCTATGGAGATGCAGCATGTAACGGGCTGGGAGTTTAGTCTGGCTTTTCCATGCTAATTGCTTTCTATGTTTCTGAGGGGCAGTGGTGTGGGACACAATCCTCATGGTCAATATGTTGGCTCTGAGTAAGTTGAGATTTTGGATCCCTGTTTGAGAAAATGAGGAGCTTCAATAGGACTAATCAGGAGGCCACTGAGTGGTCCTGGGACTTGAGCTTCCCTTTGTGACCAGAAGTAGAAGTAGAATCCTGTGCTCAGGATGAACATCTCGGAAAGTCCTGAACTGAAGAGTACAGGTGTGCAGTGTGCCAACTGTTCTTCTGAAGGCTACCCTTATGACATCCCACCTTACAAGCATGCATTTGATAACAAGTGAGTAATACATTTATGGTGATCATCAATAACATAAAGAGCAAAAGAGAAGGTCTTATTTGCTAGGACTACTCAGGTTTGATCTTACATTTCCTTACCTGCATCGAGGTAATGAAACAAAATATTTGACTGGGAATATGAAGAAGACATCCTCTTACGTAAGTTAGCCCCAATGTCAGACTGAAGCTGGCTGAAAGAAAAAAATGTAACAGGTTCCTCCATTCACACTAAACAGCATGGTTGGACTATTGGGCTATTGTATTCTGACAGCCACTGGCATCAGCTGTCAGAAATGCATTTGATAACAAGTGAGTAATACATTTATGGTGATCATCAATAACATAAAGAGCAAAAGAGAAGGTCTTATTTGCTAGGACTACTCAGGTTTGATCTTACATTTCCTTACCTGCATCGAGGTAATGAAACAAAATATTTGACTGGGAATATGAAGAAGACATCCTCTTACGTAAGTTAGCCCCAATGTCAGACTGAAGCTGGCTGAAAGAAAAAAATGTAACAGGTTCCTCCATTCACACTAAACAGCATGGTTGGACTATTGGGCTATTGTATTCTGACAGCCACTGGCATCAGCTGTCAGAAAACAGTGGCAGTATCTAAACAGATAATTTTCCACTGGATTACAGAGGCAAGAATCAGTGGATTCCTGTGGCTGAAATGACCAGGGCATGCGAGTAGTCAGTTATGTCCATGCTCAGGCATCTGTCTCTAACTACAGGAAACTGCTTTCTGTGCAGCTACATGTGAATAGCAGTGGCTATTGTCAGCCTGTCATTAGTTTATATGAGCTGAGTGGCAGCTGATTCTCGCTGCTGGAATCCACTTGCTGCATATAAACAGCCGTGTGAAGGAGGCTTTAAAATGGAATTTCAGGCACCACCTAACTAATCTTTAAACTGTCACCTCCCCTTCCTAATGCCTATTCTGCCTAACCTGTATAGGAAAGACCTATTTTCAGGCCACTTCAAGTAACATGGTCCGACTCACCTGTGTCAGTCAGAATGGCTGCAGGGGAGAGGATAGAGTGACAACACTGGATGGGTCTATGAAGGCTACTGAAGCATGATGTCATGCTCTCAGGCATTACTAGCCATTGTCGGAGTGCTCTCTGCTCTCCCTACAGCCGGGTTTGGCTTTAAGTCAGTTACAATGGTAAGATCATTGCAAAATATTTATTTTATACCTTGGATATGCAACTGTGTACAAGTGGATTTATTAGTATTTTCTGGCTATAGACATCAATAAAGCCATGAACCCTACTTGTCTATGTTTTACTGGTTTGTAGCATGTTGCAGGCTTTGGCTTGTGGCCTACCACTTCATTGTCTGCTAGAAATAATGGGAAGTCCGACAAGGCTCTAGGTATTCAAACAAGGCAAGAACGTTTTACTAATAAATCCAGGAAATTGGTTGTGTTGCTTATAGCAATTAAACTAACAATACCTTTTCTTCTGGTGGACCATTGCAAATAGATACACTTCCACATTTTCTTCTTACCCGTGTTGATGGAAACCTGTCCTGACAAAATGTGAAGGCTGACGTTTCTATTTGAAAATGCAAGTTGCCTGCTTGACATGGTGATCCAAATGCTTCAATACTTTCTGAATCAAAAGAAGTTTGCACATCAGACTTTACTATAATATTCTAAAACAGTACTACAAGAGAATGGTTTATGCATTTCTGTTGGTGATCACATTGCACTCTCTTGAATTTGTAAAGTGATATGAACCTGCTATGATCGACAGTATTGAAGAGGTAAAAACCAGAAGAGGATGTACATGAAGTAAACTTTCTGAGTGTCTGAATTTAAGCAGGAACTGGTGCTGACGAACAAGTCACTTGTAGGAAGATTGTTAGAATAACAGTATATTGTGACAGTGCTGTACAGGCCTAGCCTTCTGTAGATATGGTTACAGTATTGCAAATCTTTAATATGTTCATAAAAACTAATGATGACAATATATACAAGGTACACTTAGGTGGCTGCTCATACTTTAGGCTGACCCTTTTGGGGTGTGTTAAAATTCCACGCTGTTCCATTCAATTCCATTGCTGATTCTTGTTCTTCACAGGTATCCAACATTTCTGAGACTAGGTCGCTTTAACAGCCCAACCCAAAATCTGTATTAAGAGGCAAACAGTTATACATACAACTGAGGTGTCCTGTTATCATGCAGCGGTAAATGACCGCTGCTCAGTTCTCCGGCATTCTCCGAGAAGACAGTTCTCCTCTGAATGCCTTTTTATGAAGTGGTGTAGGTCAGTTCTCCGAATGAAGGGAGAAGCGATCTACAAATGCTTTCAATGCTGGAAAACGGCTGCTTTTACTATATTCTCGTGAGATTACAGTAAGAGATCAGTCAAACACCATTTAGTAAATTATCACTGCTTCGTTTGCGGTTCCTCCGATTCTCCAGCTCTGAGCTGGAGAATCTGGAGTGAGAACATAGATCTCCAGTGAAGGGCTGAGATCGCTCCTTCATATACTGGCCATTTGTGTGCTGACATGATCAGCGGAGAACATGTTCTCCGCTGATGATCTCTGTTTCCTAAATCACTAATGATCGGAGATCAGCAACGATCCTCAGGATCGCCACTGTACTCTGTTTCATAAAAGGACACCTAAATCACAGGCAAAAGATTTGTAATTCTATGCAGCAACTTTTGTGATTCCTATGCCTTTGCTAGGTAGGTGACACCACTTTCTCTGTTGGAGTTAGAGTCCCACTGCAGGTAGGAATAAATAATTACCCTTGGAGCGGCTCCACCACACTGCAAGGTCTAAATGCTCTTTAATTCTAGGGGTAGGGTAAGTAAGGTGTAATACTTTCCTTAGTCCTCACTAAGGTAGGCTTTGTCTTTGCCGTGTGCTGTTTCCTCAAAGACTCTTCTCTAAGGCACTTCGGCTGGTGATCACTCAGGGGCGGACTGACAACTCATGGGGCCCCCAGGCAATAGGGAATCATGGGGCCCCTGTGTCCTTGCCCAAACTCAAAAAAGCCTATGAAAAAGGTACCAGGGGCATCTCGTGGGGCCCCCTACTGACCCCGGGGCCCTCGGGCAGTGCCCAAGTTTCCAAATGGTCAGTCCGCCCCTGTGATCACTCGCTGATGTCATCACATACAATGAGGACCAATAGCCCTGCATTGTATGTGGGAGCCTGCTCTTTACTCAAATAAACTGGAGGGTATGATTTAGGTTTCACCTTTCATACAGTAGATGCGCCCATTTTGTGACATTTGTAAATTTACTTGCAAAGAAATTTGATTGCATAGAACCTTTGATCCTTTACAAATTTATAAGCGGAAAAGACATTGGAAGAAAGTTATAAAATACAAAGAAAAAGATACTTACACAAACCATTTTTAGTCTATACTCTAGCATAAGCTAGTTGTGATGCACAATAACACATATTTCTGTGCATCAGTCATTCATAAATGCCATTCACTGTGTACAGGCAGACCTTTCTGTTACAGGTAAAGAGCATTTTCAATTCAGTGAATTGGTCTGTTTTTGGCTTACATGATTCAATGTTCTTCCACAATCATAAATTATGTCACTTCCTCTAACTTGTAAGACATATTACATAAATCACTTTATCTCTTTTCACTGCAGAAGTGTGTGTTGTGCATGCACAGCTCACACAAATTGTTTAGGGGACCTGAATTGATCAACTTGAATTCATCAACTTCATTGGGTCTAATTTGGTTGGATTACCCATGTTGAATTCACCTATTTTGTAATGCTTATCAGTGTACTACATCTGTGATCACAGTAATGTAACTGTAACTATAGGCACTGCATTATAGGCTGTTCACACCTGTGCACTACAATGGTACCATCATGATCCATAGTCATTTGTTACATCTCCAGTGTTCTCCAGCATAACAGCCACATCCCTCAGCACACATCATCTCACACAAACTTATATTTCAGATGTAGGGATCCTGCCTCACACTGTTGTGTCCCTTATTACATTCAGTCTGTTGCTGCTGGGCTGTACCCAGCCTGAGCATCTAGTTACCTATTTATGGTCTCTGTGAATTTCTTATAAACTCATGGGGTTGATTGCTTCTTCCTATGAGGTTCCAGTAATCAGAGTGGGAAGAACAATCAGTGAGCTATGAATATTTATCTAAGTAGTTTGTGGAGATGATAAAAGTTTGGGGCACATTTCCACATTATTCTTTCTCTCCTGGGCCTTGCCCTAGCTGGGGATTGTGTCAGAGGCTCGGGGATTTTCAGCTGCCCCTGCGGAAGGGTGTTTTCTAGAGGGAGATGGGCAGGAAAATGGCTCCCTCGATTGAGAATCTTCTGAATGAGGCATGCCTTAAGAATGATTCTTTGCCACTTAATCAAGGTACCTATGGCTGCTATCAAAGGGTCAAGGACCAAACTGATTGGATACAAATCCACTGCAACTTAAAGTGTTACTAAACCCACAACAGTAAAATCAGTCTGTATATGCAGTAAAGCATGCATGCTATACTCACTGTGGAGCCTAAGGGTTTAATCCTCCGCATTATGTAAAATGGCTGTTTGATTCTGTCTTCTCTGATCCTCCCCTTCTTTTACTGTCCCCAAACCATCTACTGATATTACAGAGCCCTAGGAGACACTCTGCATGTGCTCAGTTTGGTGTGTATTGCTAGAGGGTCAGGGGTCATGCAGCCTCATAGGACAGTCAAAGGAGAATAAAAACTCCTCCTACAAGATTAACTAGTGTTCATCAGGACACTGATATAAGTCACAAGACTGCTATATACTGCTGATGAGAAAAGGTATTTAGCAGTTTATATTTACTAACATTATTGTATTTCCATGTGCTGCGTACTGTGCGAGACCAGATATAGTGAATGCAGGGTCCTGGGTTTAAAGATTTTGACTGCTCTTAAAGATCTGCTTTTCTGTTATCACAGAGCCACCAACTACCTAGAGGCTGCCCTTAAAGACATGCTACTGGTAATATTACTAACAATTCAATACTGTTGCTACAAAATACCTGTGCTATTTTTGGGATTCTACACACCTAAACTGTCTCTCCTAGAATGGAGTTCAGTAATAAAAAGGCGAAAGTGACTGATGCCCCAACTTACTTTTCACCCCACCATACATCGGGACCCTGAGATGGAAATATTAGCCTTCCACACTACTCTGGGGGTTATTCTGCACCACCCCAAGAGGTGGAGTGCTAAACAGAGAAGTTGAGGACTCTCTCTGACTGGGTGTGTTTCCAAATGCTGATTACTGAAAGTAGTGGTTCTAACTCTAGTGGCTATTGAAGGGCACAGTCATATTTAGACATCCTGCACAACCTCTGAAACAGGAACCTGGAGGTAGACTACACGTTAGAGGTTATGAGAATGATAGCTATGTCTACTTCTGGTATTTCAATTGGGCTTCATGTTATGATAGCTATTATATTTGAAAATAAAATTATACTGGAAATATTAATGGCTAGGAAAATATTCCAGCAAAAGTATTACAGTAGCTGTAGTTGCTAATATAAAACCAGAAAACATCATCAATGATTGGGAACCAGTAGGCAGCTTACTTATAGGAATGAGGCCATGCAAGAGATTTTTACTTCCCAGAGAACCTCGACATACATTCTAATGCATGCATATACATTTACTAACATCTGTGTCTAAAAAAGGACTTAGGAAGGAATATAGACCAATCGTGGTCATTTTCATGTAGGATGTGAATGTTCTGTCTGATTTGTAAAGATACAAAGGCACTGGAAGTAACACAGGTAGGATCAGCCGTCCCAATTTACTAACCTAGATGCATGTTTACACCACTTTTTAATGCTTAAAATATAGTACGGTTGATGGATTATACAAGAATATTTTAGATAGTTTGCAAAACTCAGAATTTTCATGGATGGCCTATTACTTTTGAAAGCTAAGAGCTTAATGTGTCTCTGCTGATACAACTGACCTCTATTTAAGAGCTGAGAATTTGATGAAATGCTGACTCTGGTTTTCTCAGGATAGGCGGATTATTTATAATAACCTCCCTTTCTTGAAATCTGTTATAATAGGTGCTGATTGTGCATGTTATTCAGGGTCAAATTAACTTTTACACAGTTGTAACCTATGTATAGTGTTTAGCTGTGTACCTCTGGGAGGATTTTGCTGTTCTGTGGGTCTAAGAGACCTGCGGTCAGGAACATGTATGGAAATGGAGTGTCTGTCCTGGAGCATATATATGACCTCTATTGCCTTTTCATAAGATGTCAGCATGTCAGTCTTTTAAACATGTATGTAGCTCAGTCTGCAGCGCAGGAAAAAGACTCTGTGCATGGTAGCCAATCAGCTTCTAACTTCAGCTTGTCCAATTAAACTTTGACAAAAAAAATAAATAAAAATGGAATCTGATTGGTTTCTCTGCAGAGCTGCACCAGATTTTTCACTCTCCAGTTTTAGTAAATCAACTCTTATGTCCGTGCAGCAGAGGAGACGTTTACACAGGCATGACTGCAGGAGAGGCTGCTATTACAAGACATTGAGCATCCAGACTTAAAGCGGATCTGCATCTGAACACCACAAACAAAAAATGCTGTTTGAGTAATTTTTGATACTCCAGGCAAACTCGCCCATCCATCCAGGTCTCCATGCTCTATTTTGCTGAGAAATCACTTTGAAAAACACCCCTTAGCATTTCTGGCCATGAGCAAATTGAGTAAGGGTAGATGATTAATGTAGCATTTACTTCCTGGAATCCATCTTCCCTTAACTCAGGCATGAGGGTGTGCTTAGCTGAGAAAACCCCTCCTACCCTCCTGAAGACTCCTGGGATGTATGAAATCATTTGCCTAGGTATTGAAACCAGGAAATGTAAAAAAAAATGTGAAATGTAAAAAAAAAGTTTAAAACAAGTAAACATGATATACTTTCCTATCTCTTTACTAATGCTAGCAGTATAAGGAGTACAAATAGTCAATGTTGATTGAGAGGGTGAAATTCTGCTATAAGCCTTCCCTCCATCCACTAGGAGGTGCACTAGGGATGTGGACTGCTAGAGACTCTGGTGGAAGGACTGTGGGGAGTGTAGCTCTACAGACTGAACTGGCTTTAGAATCGAATAGGAAAAGACATCAGCTTCCAGAAGCACTGTGGTAGAAAGGAGTGGAGTGTTGTAATTTTGCCAGGCTAAGAGGAAAAGCGGATAATTTGCAGAGGAACTGAGACTGTGAGTAGACCACTACATCTGAATGAAAGAGAGACACAGCAGTAGCCATTCCAGAACATCAGAGGATATCCCAGAAGCTGGCTGAGCCTGCTGTCTATTTGGGATGTCAGACGCTGAGAACTCTGACCAGGGTACACTTTGCCAGTGAGCAGATCCCTTGCTGACATAGAGTGGTGAGAGACTACTTGCCAACCCTGGATTACACCTTGATAAAAAGAGGGACAGACTTGTTAACAAGAAATACAGTGCCAGTGCCTGCATAAGTTCTTAAACCGACATTGCTGTCAATGCTCCACCATCACAGTTGGGCCCCAACAGGAAGGCCAGCAGAAGAAATAGGGTAGCATATTACTGACCGCAGAACTGTTATTGTGGTATATATGTACATCTTCCCCTAGTTAGGGCTCAGGAGGGGGTTGTGTTTTACAAAGATTATTGTTTATGCAGCATATTACTACTGTTTAACCTCCCTGGCGATATTCCCGAGTGTAGCTTGGGGTAAAGTTTCAGTACCAAAAGCGGTTCCCGAGCTACACTCGGGAATACCCTGCAGCGCTGCTCAGGGATCTCTTCTTTACTTACCTTGTCCTGCGCTCCCGCGATGTCCCTCCTGCAGCGTCCCCTGCAATGTCCTCCAGCGGATGCCGGCATCTGTCTTTTGGGTTCCGTTCCCTGCGACGTCGGGACGTACGGGGGACGGAGCTGGTGGGAAATTTGAAAGTTGTAAAAGTGACATTCACTAAATTCACTAAAATCACATAGTAAAACATTACTGTATCAAAGCATTTCACATAAATTTTGTCCTGAGTGCTTTGTCCTGTGCCCTGCCTGCATTTTTACTGTTCTTTCTGCCTTGAAACTGAGAAACGTCCATGGCATCCAAAAAGCGTCGCTTTAGGTCAGAAGCAGTTTTACACCAGCTAGAGAACAGAGATAGTAAATTAGAACTACTTGCAGAATAGAGTGATAATGATTCGTGGGGAAATTCGTCATCAGACACTGAAAACGATTTTGCGACTTTGCTCAGTGATGTGCGAACTTGGCGCTATATTTCAAATTTCAGTGTTTTTGGTTTGATTATATTATTTAATTAAATGTATTATTATATTATTATTTTTTATGATTATTTATTATATTATAATTTCATGTTTCAAATTTTAACATACCCAGGATGTTTACTACTCTTGTTCGGACAGATTTCAGTGAGTTATTCCTAAAAATTACAGGCCTACAATAAAAAAAAATACATATTTCCATGCAAAAAAAGTACCGCTTTGAGCACAGAATATATTTCTGCTTTATCTACCATGTTGCTATATACTTCTTGCTATTAGTTAACCACCTGCTGTGTCATTCCTGGAATCTATGCACCTTGATACTTTGGGGTTACAGTTACCTTCAGTAAACATTCCCCACCCTGCCAGGTATGTCAGAGTGTGGTGCTGTTCACAGAGCTGTGGGCACAGGAACAGGGAACCCAACACATCAAGCGGTTGCTGCAGGAGTAAGCGCTACATGTACATAATGGAGCAGCCTACACTAATGTAGCTAAAGGTATGTAAACCCTAACACTGAACTTCTCTTTGGTCTTTTTGGCATGTTAAATATTACATTAAAAGCATTTTGCTATATCTGTGTGATAAGATACTTTTTTATTCTACCAGAAAACTTGTCAGCTGGAAACGTTCTGTTATGTCTGCCTGTGCTACACTCTTATCAGTTATGTTGCTCCCAGCTAATGGAAGACTACAAAACTCCCTCCTCTGTTATCAAGGAGAGGAGGAGGTGTTTGTAGTCCTTCCAAGTGTGACAACCCTGCCTCTTTAGAGACATAGTTTGGTGAGTGAGTGTTATCACTCTACGACATGGCCTGGGAAGATCACCAGGGGAAAATAAGGAGAAAAGAAGTCTGTAAAAAATTGATGCAGCCACCACATCGAAGGACTGATAAGCAGCAATAATTTATGTTATTTGAGCTATAGTCTGTAGATAGATACGTATGTACAGTCAGATTGATATATATATAGGTACAGTATACCTATCTATCAGTCATTGAAAACTATCTTAATGGTGTGAAAATTATCACTAAAAACCCAGCTTTCGATGTTACTTGTATTTACATTTTAACAATGTTCATTTTAGGTAATCATAAAATGAATGCTTAAAGTGATTCTATATAAATACTGTATGATAATATAATAATAATAATATTCTTATATTTATTTATCTGTAATTTTGATATTTACCTCACTGGCACAAACCCATCAAATAAATTGAACAGCAAAAACAAATAATTTCAATGGCAAAAAAGTATTTTTTTTATCCATATAAAATACAGCATATTAAAAATCCAATTTTATAAAACAAATTGTATGTTAGTAAGAATATTTAAAATAGAAGAATATGTGTGTTTCCTTAAAGTTTTTTATTTTTTTCTGTGGCATTGAACTAAAAAGCTTATGGTTAAATATACATACATATAGTGAGTAACTGTTACTTGTCACCAATTTACTGAATGACTGCTGTGTGACACAAACAGTGTGAGCAAATATCCCCAAACCAGTTTCCAGGTGTACATAGTATTTTGTAGTGTATGAGCAGAATTTTACCTTTAGCATTTACTCTTCTGGAATAATTTCAAGTACCTAAATTTGTTGTACGACATAACAGCACGACTATGTGAAGAATTACCAATTAAAAAAATAGATACCCCCTTTCTTCCTCCATAGCTCTTAAAGTGTATGTCCAGCAAAAGTTGTTCTCTTTTTTTTACTCCTGTGTACTACAGCCTGTGAGTCTCAATTGACATGAATGGCACTGGCTGCACAGGGATGCACAGAACACCTGTACATCCCCTTGCAGGTAAACATGACTCTTGCATGGGCATACACGGCCTCTTGGGTGGAATCATGACCAGGAGAGGAAGTGAGAGTAAGGCAAGCCATAGATCAATCCATTTTCTTTCCTTCCAGCACGGATGGAAGGTAATAAAATAGTTTGATTTCCCATCAACAAAGTCAATGTTGATGGGGGAATCCCTCCTACAGCGCTAATGTGTTCTGCTGGTGGGGGGGGGGGGGATGCGGAGCCTTCCTGGCTGGAAGAACACAATCTTTCTGCTAGCGGCTATATCCACAGGCAGTAATCACATGCTAAAAATTCAAGAGGGTGGCCTGCCCATAGATAGGTCAAATCTTGGCCGGTCCTTTCTGAACTGGCTGAGATTTGATCCATCAATGGTCAGCCTAAAGGGTACACCTTTAGATTTTCTCTCATCAGTGTCCATTGACAGTATTACAAATCCTGTGGCAGACATGGCAGTTCACATGTAAGTTCAAAACTATGTATTTAGCTTTTTGCCTGTAGTTTAGTGAAACATTATGTAAAGCTGGGAAATATAACACGAGGAAGCCTCTTCTTGTGCCTACAGTGTACTGCAAAGTAACTCTCTCCCTGGGGAGATAACATACAATGCTGGGGCTAGGCAGTGTGTCCTTTCTGGGCACCAACTTCTAATTAGGAAGATCACAGTCCTCAAAAACATGTGACTGATACTGCCCTAAAGGCCTGAGTCTACAACCCAGACATGAATGAAACAAGCTTTTCAGCTCTAAAGGAATTTGTCAATAACCAAAATAACCTGTAATAGAAGAGGTCATTCTCTGACTCCTAAGCCCCTTATGAAAGCCTTCTCAGACAGGTGCTTTGCTTTATGGTAGGAAACCTCTACTGGGGGAATTACATAGGCTGCCTTTGCTGGCCACCTTTTGGAAATGCTACTGGCCTGGTTGTTGCAGACATCAATGCTTTTTGAGTCACTGACCAAGAATAAACACTCAGATTAAAAACTTAGATGGAGGACACAATTTATGATCTGCATACTGTTTCTGAGGGAAGTATGACAACTAGGCAACTAGTATTTTTAGAAGGAAAGGTCAGCAATGGCATACTTCTTTGCCACATGCTATCAAAGGGAAACTCTTCCACCTAGTGAATCGAATTGGATGGCAATTGGGTGTAAACAGACAGGAGGTCCGTTTACATATGACCACTCATAGAGGAGAGTGAGCTGCCCCTGCGTGTGTTCTGCATAAGTGGAGTAGACATGGACCTATCATCTGCCTCCTCAGAGGGGATCGGCAGACAGATATCCTGCTGAGCAAGCAGATCACAGGCGGATCCCTCCTGTGTGAATGACTCAATGATTCTGTATGGAGTTTAGTAATACAGCTGCTAGTGCTTGCCTCTTATTTCCTACTGAGTCTCTATGTTAGCCTTCTTCCATGGCTTGTTTCGTATGGGTTGTTGGAACATGGCTGCTATTTACTGGCCCTTACTCCATACTGATGCTCTTTGGTAACCTTTTTCCATGGTCCATTTGTTTTGTATGGGCTGTAGTAACATGATTGCTAATCTCTGGCACATGCTCCATATCGATGTTCTTTAGTAGCCCATATACATGATCCAGTTGTTCTGTTTGGGTTGTAGCAATATGAGTGCTAATGCCTGGTTCTTACTCCATACTGATGTTCTGTGGTGACTTTCTTCCATGACTAAACTTTTCTATATGGGTTGTAGTTACATGACTGCAAATGCCTTGCTCTTATTCCATACTGATGTTCCATGGTAGCCATCTTCCATGGATTAACTATTCTGTATGGGCTGTAGTAACACAATTGGGTTGTTGGAACATGGCTGCTATTTACTGGCCCTTACTCCATACTGATGCTCTTTGGTAACCTTTTTCCATGGTCCATTTGTTTTGTATGGGCTGTAGTAACATGATTGCTAATCTCTGGCACATGCTCCATATTCATTTTCTTTAGTAGCCCATATACATGATCCAGTTGTTCTGCTTGGGTTGTAGCAATATGACTGCTAATGCCTGGTTCTTACTCCATACTGACGTTCTGTGGTGACTTTCTTCCATGACTAAACTTTTCTTTATGGGTTGTAGTTACATGACTGCAAATGCCTTGCTCTTATTCCATACTGATGTTCCATGGTAGCCATCTTCCTTGGCTTAACTATTCTGTATGGGCTGTAGTAACACAATTGCTGATCCTTAGCTCTTACTTCATACTACCGGTAATGCTCTATGGTAGTCTTAATACATGATTAAGTTGTTCTGTATGGCCTGTAGTAACACTACTGCTATTCCCTGGCTCCTTTTATATACTGATACTCTATGGCAGGTGTCTCCAAACATTCTAAACAAAGAGTCAGTTTACTATCCTTCAGACTTTAGAGGGGCTGAACTGTGGCCAGTGGGAGTAGAAAATGTCCTGGTGTCTGTAACAATGCCCCATCAGTGGTGTTTTTGAGAGGAATAATGCCCCATCATTGGTGTCAGTGGGAAGAATAATACTCCATTGTTGATGTAAGTGGAGGGGAAGTATCCCACTATGGGTGTCAGTGGGGGCAAAATGTGCCCCATTGTTGGTGTCAGTGGCAGGAAATATGCCCCTTGGTGTCAGTGGCAGAAATTATAAACCATTGTTAATGACAGTCAGAAAAATTGTGACTCAAGGGCTGGATAAAGGCAAGCAAAGGGTTGCTTCCTGCCCCTGGGGATGGATCCTGCCCTGGGTTTGGAGAACACCGCCCTATGGTAGCCTTTTTCTATGCTTTTTTTTATATGGGTTGTAGTAACATGATTGCTAATGTTTGGTTCTTACTCTATACTGATGCTCTACGGTAATCTTCCATACCCCAATTGTTCTGTATGTGCTGTAGTAACATAGCTGCAAATCCCTGACTATTACCTCACACCAATGTTCTGTTTTAGCCATCTTCCATAGCTCAATTGTTCTGTATATGCTGTAGTAACAGCTGAAAATCCCTGGCTATTACCTCACACCGATGTTCTGTTGTAGCCATCTTCCATACCCCAGTTGTTCTGTATATGCTGTAGTAACATAGCTGAAAATCCCTGGCTATTACCTCACACCAATGTTCTGTTTTAGCCATCTTCCATAGCTCAATTGTTCGGTAAGGGCTGTAGGTGTATGTAGAACAGAAAGCAGACAGGCATTGACAAGCAGAAACATTACATCTGTTGTCTGAATTCAGCAAGAACTCACTGATAATTACACAGTTCATCATTCTGTAGATCAAACAAATGCAGCCTTTGTCAGATACTTTATTACTTCTTAAAAGCAATGTTATAGGTTTTTTTTTTAAAAAGCACTCTACAGACAGAAGAAGACACTTGCTTTAAGGCTTTATTTGCATCTATTAATATTATTACTGTGACAATCTTTCCACTTAAAATAACTGTACCGGAGCATATTATAAGGATTGATTACATTTTACAGGAATCCTTTAGTAAGGTAATATGGAACCTGACTGCTAACCTCTCCTTCTGAAAATGCTACTTTCCTGGCTGTTATGCTGTTCCAATTGCTACATTGCTTTGTGAATCACTGATCTCCGACAAGTGCGAGTGAAGTCTGGATTCTGGACTTGCATATTTGGCCCAGGATTGATTCCCATTAAGTACTAAAACCACTGATTCAGCAAGACAAACAGGCAGCGAGACGTTTCATTTAGGGAGGTCACTAATGGCAGCATCCATATTTCCATTGTACAGGGATTCATAACAATATAGCTTTGTGCAGTATGTCTTAGGCCTCATTCACATGGAGGTACCTATCCACACACCTGTGCGAAGGGTTGCATAGGATTGTAGCACTACCCCTATAGGAGTTGCTGAGTTTTGAGCCCCCCTAAAGTTCTGTACAGCCAGGCAACACACATTTTCTTACACACTTTGCACACTGGAGACAGTAAACAGTCATAGAGTTTGGTTTTGTTGTTTTAATAAGGGGTTAACAACTTGGATAGAGTCTAGGGGTATATGGGATGCCCACGGAAGCTGCAAACTTGAGGACAACTTAAAGTAACTATGTACAAAAATATGGATAAAAAAATAGTCTTTCCTCTAAGAGAGTACAAAGCTCCTTGGTGCACGTCCTCAAACCCGAGAAGAATCCTCCTGTTCACCCAGCTGCCTGAGGGTATTCCCTGGGAAGGGGGCCCAGAATCTGCCAATTTACTGCAGCAGTCCCAGATGAGAAGCTAGTTGGGTTTTCCACCTGATTGCCCTCTCTGCTTATCTGGCCAAGTGGATGCAAGAGTACTTACACTGTCCTATCCTGCCAGCTTGGTGGGTGGGTGGCTGCCTTCAGGCCTTTCGCTGGGCAGGCTCCTTCTCTGCTGCTCAGGATGTCAGCCTAGGAGATGGATGCACAGTGGAGATCCTCTTTTCCAGCAACTGCCTGTAGGTAAGACCCCCCCTAGGGCCCCTGCCCAAGCTTCAAACTCCAGCTCCGCATTCCATCTTCCACCCAATACTCGCTGACTCTGCTCCCAGGCTCTGAGATACACAAGAGTTGCCTTGGTCACCATGCCCAGCCTCCTGCCAGGGGACTGGCCAGGGTCCCTCAAGTATGCAGATCTGAGCCTCCTCCCCTCTTCTATCCCTCCTACAGAAAGCTTTCAGGTTTCTGGAGAGTTGGGAGGGCTCCAGAAGCTCTGACCTACAGAATCTCCCTAGCCTGTCCTGAGGTGAACTCCTGCCTTACTCACAGGCTATCTGATCCCAGGCTGCTACTCAGCCTCTGACCAACAAATAAAAACTACCTAGCTAACCTGGATGGCAATACAAGATATACAGGTGTTTTGTGTAGCCACGTGCACGCTGCCCCATTCATACCTATTGAGATGCAGCCACTGCATGGGTAGGTATGCTTGTGTGAATGAGGCCTCACTCAGACTTATGTACGATATCCTCCCTGAGTTGGAAAGGTGGATGCAGCTGTGTGCAGTGTGTGCCATCAAAGTGTGTCTCAGTCATGAATGTGTACATAGTTTCCATTCCCCATAGAGATAAAGTGAAACCTAGATGAGCCATATTAATCCTATCATCTTCCAGGTATTACAGTCTAGGTCAGCAATGGGCAAACTACGGCCCATTACTATGTGGGATGAATTACTGTATGGGGGATGAATTACTATATGGGGGATGAATTACTATATGGGGGATGAATTACTATGGGGGATGAATTACTATATGGGGGATTAATTACTATGCTTACTATGGGGGAATATTACTATACTTACTATGGATGACACATACACATCATTCATCTACTCTTGGTCCGGCCCCCGGGTCCAATATATGAACCCATAGCCCTCAAGTCAAAAAGTTTGCCCACCCCTGGTCTAGGTGTTAGCAAAGCTGGGGCTTAGACAAATAGGAACTTTCCATTTTAAAATTAAAATGTGTAGTTTTGTCAATACAGCATTGCAAGATGTACAAAGTGCAATAGTCTTCTACACTTTGCACATTGCTGTTCTTCTGCTAAAGACCAGATGGCGTCCTTGAATGAAAAATAAAATCTCTAGGTAATGTCTGCATATCACAATTATTATTCTGTGCTGCTTGGGTGTCCATAAAATTAATCTGTCAAACAACCCTACACCTTTACTATCCGCCTTAGCAAGATGGGGCAAAAGCGGAGAGGGTGGACTCTTAAGCGCATCAAAGATGGCTGGAAAAGTGAAAAGGGTAATTTCAGACACTTTATGCTGTAATTTGTGTTAATAAAGGATGTGAATGTTAAAATCATTAAATTGTATTGAAGCCCAAGAGCAAAACTTACCAGTCCCTAGATGTGATTTCTGCATTACTTTTCATTTTTATGGTTTTTTCCCTTAATTTGTATCTGCTGATCCTGCCAGTAACACACTACCCATCCTTGGGTGACCTCCCACCCCCCACTCTACCATATCTATGGAGGAGCAGCATTGTAACATGAGGCCGAGGTGTTTTGTAGTCCACAGAGATCTTTAGGAACAATGTTACTAATTAGAGATAGCAACATGTACAGGAAGCACAGACTATACCTATTAGGTTGAATTTGGAAAGGATTAACTTTAAAATAGCATTTGCACTTTAATGAAGGAGTGACCCTACATTCACACTTGTGCGGGTTTGCGGCCCGACTTTGCATGGACATGGCAGCCCATTCATTTAAATGGGCTGCTGTGCCTGCATTTCCATAGCATTTCTGCCAAAAAAAGGTGCTTGCACCATCTTAAAAACATGGCTGCAGGCAAATGAACTGCAGCCTGAGATGCATAGGGGTGCCATTAAGAATGAATGGCAGCCCCACAAGACTCTACAGAGCAACGCATTTTGGTTGCAGGTGGTTGCGCGAACAGCTGCGATTTCCTCACCCACGACCACCCTGCACAGTGTAAATCTAGCCTAAAGGAGGAACCAGGGAAGACAAAGATACATCTTCAGCTTTAACCACTTCAAGGATTTACCTGTAATGTACTTAAATGAATTGTATGATCACAGCATACACTTTCAAATTATAACATCAGCCTTGTATTAGCAATAGAAACAATGATTATTTCTGACAATCCAATATAAGCTTGCTTGAAAAATCTCCTTTAATATTGGGAGTTCTGCCTGTCTGCTGGCCATCTCTTTCCACAACCTCCTGGATTCCCTGCATGCTTTGCAGCTTCTCCTCTGTTGTTTCCTTTCAATTTTTAAGAACTACATATCCCATGGTACTTTGCTGCCTACAAGCAGTGATTCCTGTACTGACTCTGCCTCCTGAAACTCCTCCTCTTAGCACCTCTGTAGTTCAGAAGGCTGTATGATAGAGCAGTGCCTACTCACAGGGCATAGCAAATGTGTCACAGAATTCAAATAGATGAGAGGGGATCTTAGCAATGCAAGTTTACAAACGTCAAGATCATTGGGCTAGAAAAATTGAAATGCAAAGTGGAAATGAATATAATGATTTTGACCATAGATATGCTTTAATGTATAGTCCCCCCCCCCCAACACATACCTGATCCCAATGCTGTCAGTCAAATGTGAGCAGGAAATGGAGGCGGGGCTGAGCCTCACTGTGTGTCTATAGACACAGGCAGCACGGTTTGGAAGTAAGCCCGCAGGTGCGCCACAATAAGAAGCTGTTTGGAGTCGAGTGGAAGATTAATTACTTAAGGTGCTGCTGTGTGGCCTGGGAGGGGACCCCAGAGAAAGGGGTCGGCCTCCAGGCTGCAGGAAAGGAAGTTTACTGAGGGAGCTCTTCTGCCTTTCAGTCCATCAGGGAAGGACAGCCTGCAAGCGGGGAAAGAAACTGGATCAGTGAGAGGCCTGAATGCAGTTTACCCAATGATACAGGATACAAGGACAGTGTGAGTACCTCTACACCCCTAGGGCCAATAGGAGAGAGGGCTGCTGGGTGCAATACTTAACCAGCTCTCCCTGGGACAGTGCTGCATGTCTGTCTTGGAATCTCTTGTGCCAGGGCATTCTTCACAAGACAGCCAGGTGGATGGGCATTTCCTAAGCTGGGGTTTGAAGAGAGTTCACTAAGAGGGGATCAGGTGCACTTCACAGAGTCTGTGCTATTGATTTATACAATTTAGACAGTGCCACTCTGGCTGGAGTTTAAACTTCAGATCTAAGTTTTTGTACAGAATTAGTTGATTTGTCCTTGATTTTCAGTTACCACTGCAAACCCAGTTGGGCATTCCATATACCCCTAAACCCTATCCAAGCTGCTTATCCTATAGATAAAACAACAAAAACAAGTCCATGGACTGGTTTCTGACTCTGAGTGGAAGTCTGAAAATGCATATTGCCTGGCTGTACAGGAAAATGGGGACCTGAAACTCAGCAGCTCCTTCAGGGGTGAGCGCTACATTATTTTAAAATTAAAAAAAAAAAGATTTTACAAACAGACACTTTAAACATTTAGTTAATGCAAGCATAGAATAAATATGTAATTTTTAATGATTTGTTTCTTCTAAAAAAATAACGAGAGCAAGGATTAAATGTATGTCCGTGACATGGCATGGCTGCTATTCTTCACTTAGAGGCATGTCAGATCTATGCAGTATTATTTTATGTGGGTACATTGTGTAATGCTTGCGTCTAACCAGAGTGTTTTGTACATGACTAATTAGGGGTGGAACAGATGGTGTTTCCTAGCTAAGTGCAATGTGCCCATAAGATCTACTTGTTAAGTGACGTTCTGTCATCAAGTCCTCATTTTCTATCTTTGAACAATGTAGGACAGAACACTGAGCCTGAACTAAACATTATGGTTCCAGATATAAGTGATGATTTCCTGTAGATGTGTGATAAGATCAGTCCTGCAGTGTCAATGAGATGGTGGTTAATGCAGGTGATAATCTTCCTTGCCCTTGTTGGGGTCTAATTATATAGGTTACATTGATATTTTTGAGAGCTCGTTTTGTAGCAGAACACCGCTCTAGTATGAGATGCACGTCATTGCTCTGGAACAGCCTTTTCATGGTGACAACTTGTGGACCATGCCTCTGCAAGTTGTGTCAACATGTAGTCTTCACTTGGCGAGCATGTGAAATGGTGACAACCAGGGGCGGACTGACCATTTGGAAACTCGGGCACTGCCCGAGGGCCCAGGGTTAGTAGGGGGCCCCATGAGATGCCCCTGGTACCTTTTTCATAGGCTTTTTTGAGTTTGGGCAAGGACACAGGGGCCCCATGATCCCCTATTGCCCGGGGGCCTCATGAGCTGTCAGTCCGCCCCTGGTGACAACAAAGGAGCACAATTGCTAGGCAGCACAGTGGCTAAATGGTTAGCACTTCCGCCTGGCAGTACTAGGGTTGTTGGTTTGAATCTCAACCACGGCACCACCTGCCTGGAGTTTGCATGTTCTCCCTGTGCCTGCGTGGGTTTCCTCCAGGTCCTCCGGTTTCCTCCCACACTCAAAAGACATGCTGGTAGATGAATTGGATCCTGTCTAAATTGGCCCTAGTATGTGTATGTATGAATGTGAATTAGGGACCTTAGATTGTACGCCCCTTGAGGGCTCAGGACTGATGTGAATGTACAATATATATTTAAAGCGCTGCGGAAATTGACAGCACTATATAAGTACCTGAAATAAATAAATAAATAGTCAGTTGTCACCCTAAAAAAGGAAGTGATTGAACAAGAACCTTCAGGTCAGCATCATGATGGATTTGTTTAATGAATGCTAAAGATTTAAAAAGATTTAGGGCCAGTTAACACTACATGCGTTTCAGTTGCTTTTTTCTGCATCCAAAATGCACAGCAAAAATGCATCCAAAATGCACAGAAAGTAGGGTATATGGTTGTCAATGTCATAGTTCACATCAGTGCTTGCAGTTCCAGTGCATGCCGGTTGCAGAAAAAAAAGTAGAACATGCTGCATCTTTTCTGCACAGAACTGTACTGGAACACGATAAAATGCATTAAAAATGCACTGGAATGCAAATGTCCCTATTTAAATGTAAGAAAAAGAGAGGGGGGGGGGGGGAAATGAAACAGAAAGTATCAAAAACACACTGGAATACGTCAAAAATGCATAAAAAAAACACTGGAGTGCGCCTAAAGACACACGTGCAGAAACGCATCGGGAACGCATCTGGACTGCGTTTCTATAGTGTGAACTGACCCTTAAACAAAATTAAAAATTAAATGACCCTAACCAAATCATTCAAATTTCTTTTCATTTTATTACATTCAGGGTTGGTTCACACCATAAAGGGTGCATTTGCACATGCTTGTTGTTTCACGTTCCCACGCTGTGCCATGCGGCATTCTTTTGACAGTCTATTCGTTTCAAGTGGCTGCTGAATATGCAAGAACATGCAAAAAGTACAGTAGGCATGGGTGTTCAATTTGCGCCATACCAAACTGCATGGTACCGCAGTTCCATGTGTTTTAGTGGACGGAAACACACCTGAGTTTGGGAGATGCTTGAGGGTGTCATTAAGAATTAATAGCACCTATACCTATCTGCAGACGGTTGCACGTTCCCGCAAGGACCTATTCAGTAATAGCACATTTTGAGAAGTCAGATTCTAAATATATCTGTTAATAACTGTATTCACCACTAGGTGTCACTTGCTGTCAAAAGGAAATGTCCAGCATATGTACTGAGTATGAAGCTGGTTTACTGTAGATATACTGTATGCACCAATGTTTCCAGCTGGAGCCAGAATAACCACTTGTCCTCCTGAGGATTTACCCCCTTCCTGACCAGGCCATTTTTTGCTATACGGCGCTGTGTTACTTTAATTGATAATTGCGCGGTCATGCAATGCTGCACCCAAATGAAATTTACGGCCTTTTTCCCACGAATAGAGCTTTCTTTCAGTGGTATGTCAGTGGTATTTGATCACCTCTGCATTATTTTTTTTTTGCGCTATAAAAAAATCAATAATTTTGAGGAAAAAAAAAAGCAATATTTTTGAGTTTTTGCTATTAAACATTTCTAGCAAAACATTTTTAAAAAATCAAATTTCGGCATAAATTTAGGCCACAGTGTACTCTTCTACATGTCTTTGCTAAGAAATATCCCAATACATGTAAATTAATTGGTTTACGTGAAAGTTATAGCGTTTCGAAATGGTGGTATGTACTGGAATTTTTTTTTTATACTAGTAATGGCGGTGACCAGTGACTTATAGCAGGACTGCATTCTGACACTGGGTGGGAACTGACTTGGTGTCACTGACATCCCCAGTGACACCAATATAGTGATCAGTGCTAATAAAAAGCACTGTCACTGTACTAATGACACTGGGGAGGAAGGGGTTAACATCTGGGGCGATCAAAGGGTTAACTGTGTGCTGTGTGTCTGTTTCACTGTAAGCACACCGCTTTGTATGGCAAAGTCATGTAAGCAGTGTGCAGGAGCTGACAGGGGAGAGATCTGTATTTACAAACAGGTGTGTCACCCGTTGGAAATCCTCAGAGATTACCAGGTGCTGGTGGGGAATCATCGCCCGGGACCCGGTGATTGACAGTCGAGGCCACAAATGGTGGCGTGGGTAGAACGTGCACGTGGTGGCCTGCACATGCCCCCTACCTGAAACATCATATATATATATATATATATATATGTGTGTGTGTGTGATTTTACGCACCCATGCCTCTCTGAAGCAGTATTTCTGCTATAGGATGGTGTGGAAGCGGTTAATATTCGACAATCTATAGTAATCAATGCTTGTAAATATTCTCATGAAGTAGCATTCATTTTATTTACTCTTTTAGGAATGTATAAAAACAGGGATTTCCATGGACAGATAGAAGGAGATTTACTAAAACTGGACCATGCAAAATCTGATGCAGCTCTACATAGAAACCAATCAGCTTCCAGGTTTTATTGTCAAACCTTGATTGAATAAGTTGACGTTAGAAGCTGATTGGCTATCATTCAGAGCTGCACCAGATTCTGAATGCTCCAGTTTTAGTAAAACTTCCCCATACTGTCTGCCACAAGCATCATGTAGGAGAGGTGAGAGCCACAGGAAATAAATCAGTCATTAACACCATGCCCCAAAGCAATGTCAAATGGCACAAATCTTCCCTCCTCTTCCTGTCCTAGTGACCACATGGGAAATGAGCAGAATCTCTCCAATGAAAAAAAACAAAGATATAAAAAAATGACAGAGGTTTTAACCCTTTCCTGTACTACCTGAAACAAACCAAAGATTTTTTTGGCTGGCATTGAATTAAAAAGTTGGGTTAAGATAGTGCTACAACAAAACAACAGCTTTCATTTAGTTTTCACCAAATAACCTACCAGCATGCCTTTGGAATGTGGGAGGAAACCCATGCAGGCACAGGGAGAACATGCAAACTCCAGGCAGGTGGTGACTGGGTTGCAATTTGAACCAATGACCCTAGTACTGCCAGGTGGAACTGCTAACCATGTAGCCACTGTGCTGCCCTCCTTCTGAACATACTTGTTACCTGGCTGTTGTGCTGACCCTGGCCTGGCCTCAGAACTTTCAGAAGTCCCAGAGTAACCAGTTCAGGAAAACTAGTTTAGGTATTTACTGTTCTAAAGAGATTCGATCAGTCAGAATGTAAAAAGGTCATGTGACATTGCTACATTGCTGCCTAGGTAAGGAATAGCTATCTTGGAAATGATGGTTATATTTATATTACATAATAATATCAGATACTACAGTGGGTATAGAAAAGAATCAGCCTCCTTTAAAATAATCACATTTTGTTGCTTTGTAGCCTGAAATGAAGACAGACACAGTTTTTGTTTTATCCAGCTGTATTTACTCAATGCAACTTATAACATCTATGTAAAAGATATAACACCAACATATCAGAGAAAAAAGAAAAAAACAGCAACATGTCAGAAAAAACACATTCAAAAACAGCAACATGTCAGAAAAAAAAATTTCAAAAACAGAATCAGTGAGTTGGAAAATGGATTGCCCCCCTCTTAAAAATGAACTCAATCAGGTGTAGCTAACCACCTCCTCAATGGCACATAACGCCATTTGACTTTCATCTGTGATCAGCTGTGGTAATTTTAGTATCAAAAAAGCTTTCCTGGAGCAGTTTAGACCTGGGTAGTGCAACTTAAGCGAACAATCAACTATGGGTGGCAAGACATGTCATAAGATCTCAAGGATAACGTTGTTGACAGGCACAAGTCAGGAGATGGATAAAAAAAAATCAAAGGCTTTGTCAATGCCTAGGAGCACATTGAAGTCTATTATTAAGAAGTGGAAGGTATTTGGTACAACACAGACCTTCCCTGGATTAGGATGTCTCTCCAAACTGGATGAAAGAGCCAGGAGGAAACTCGTCAGAGAGGCTACCAAGAGGCCTAATGCAACTCTGAAGCAATTGCTGTAATTATGACAAAGAGATGTGATTGTGTGCACGTGACAACAATATCACAAATTCTCCACAAATGTGGCCTGTATGGGAGGGTTGCAAGAAAAAAGCCACTCCTCAAGAAAGGTCACAACTGAGCTTTGCTAAAACACACCTTGATGATTCTGAGGCCACATGGAAAAAGGTGTTCAGGTCAGATGAGGCTAAAATTTAATTATTTGGTCTCAAAACTATACAATATGTCTGGTGGAAATCCAATACAGCTCACCATACAAATAACACCATTTCTACAGTAAAGCATGGAGGTTATAATATCCTGTTATGGGGTGTTTCTCTGCAGCAGGGACTGGAGCACTTGTCAGGATAGAAGGAAAAATGGATGATGCAAAATACTGTCAAATTCGTGAGGAACATCTGCTGCCCTCTATCAGAAAGTTGTCAATGGGAAGAAGGTTTACCTTCCAACATGACAATGACCCAAAACACACAGCAAAATGACCACACAGTGGATGAAGGAGAAAAAGGTGAATGTCCTTGCATGGCCTACTCAGAGCCCAGACCTAAACCACATTGAAAATCTGTGGAATGACTTGAAAACTACAGTCCACCAACGGTCACCATCACACTTTACTGAACTTGAAGAGTGGGTAAGTATTGCAGTCTAGATATGCAAAGTTAGAGACATATCCCAACAGACTAAAGGCAGTAATTAAACAAAAGGTAGTTCAGCAAAATACTGACAGAAGGGGGTGATCCTTTTTCCAACTCAGTGATTCTGTTTTTGAATTTTTCTTAATTTTTTTCTAACTTGGATGTTATAAGCTGGATAAAACAAAAACCGTGTCTGTCTTCCTTTCAGGCTGCAAAGGATCACAATGTGATGATTTTAAAGGGGGGTGGTTCTTTTCTATACCCACTGTGTATGAACACAAAAGGGAATAGAACAGATACCCCCTAAAATTTTACTATAACTTTTAAAGCTTGGTAACAGCTGTAGTTTGGGCTGTTGTAACAACGTTGGCCAACACAGTCCCAACAGAAGAACAAGGTAATTGCTTTATGTCCTATGGCTTCAGTTCACACCAACATATTACATCGGTTTGCACTGCAAAACAATAAATCATTTAGTATTTGTAATGCAGTAAGACACTGCTGTTCAAAAGAATAACAGAAGTGGGGAAAAAATAAAGCATCACAATACATGTTAATAATACAGCACACAATAACAAGTGATATGTAGGGTGAATGAACTCTTAGGTAACTATAGACATTAGATGATCATTGCCAGGTCCATCTTATTTCGGCCAGGTAAAGAGCCCCATGTCTATATACACCAGTAGCACACTCCAGACCCTGCCAGCTGAATAAATCTCAGGGGACATAGCTATCAGCTTTTTCATATTCAAATAATGAGGAAAAATAAGTCTAGGTTCACATTGTAGTGGATCCGGACAGGAGTAATTGTGTTGGCACAGCAGCCCAATTATTTGAATTGGCTGCTGTTCGTGCAGAAAACATGGGGATATTCCCCAACCCTTTTTAAAAAATGCAGCTGTACGGAAACCAAGGTGCTGTTGCACCATATGTTTTTTCACACCCAAGAATGTGCTTTGTTTTTCTATGGGTGGGGATACATTAAGAATTAATCATGTCTGCTAAAGAACAGCACCTTTAGCCTACAGGTCAGGGAATGCATGAATTTACACGTGTTCCTGGACCCATGACAGTGTGATCCTAGTCCTAATGAGTAGTAATTTGTTGACATTAAAGCAGAGCTCCAGCCACATAAAATAACATGAATTACTGCATTTATGTATTTATTAAAATAAGACTATTACACATACTTTTAATTGCAACTAATGTAAGAACCTCAATTTGGTTTGATATTAGCCTCTTGTAATATCCGGTATGACAATGCTTACCCTGGGATAGAGAAGTTCAGCATTTGGGGCCAATCTGGAGGAGCATTGGCTGAAAAGGAAACTGCTGACAAGAGAAAAAAGAATAATCTTATCAATTTATTACTGCTTCTTCCATCCAGTCATAGGCTGTGGGTGGGGATGTCACCTAACTGTATTGCTGTAACTCCAGCAGGGAGAAGTCAGGTCACCATCCTGGTTTTGCTGTTTAACAGGATGTGTAAATCCTAGGATTGGCTGGACAGAACTTTAAACCTTTTGGGAGGTAAAACAGCTTCTGCATATATACACATATCAAATGTGTAAGTAGCCATTTTCCTAAAGTTTAATGTTTTGACATTGCCTTTCATAGTAAGCTTTCATTATGTAGCATAAATCCATTTAAGATTGTATGTTGTACTACCAGTAAATCCTTTAGAACTTCTCCAGAGCTTCCCCCATCCTCTGGAACTCTCTACCCCAATTTATCATACTATCGCCTACTCTGCTCATTTTTAGGTGATCTCTGAAAACCTATCTGGGAAGTCTATCCTGCCCTCAGCTAATAATGGAATCTTCTACTCTTCCAACCAGTCCATCCCCCACAGTTACCACCTTTTGTACCCTCCCTCCTAGATTGTAAGCTCCAAGGAGCAGGGCCCTCCTATCCCTTTTGTATTGAACTGTATTGTTGCTGTATTCTCTCCCGTTATATTGTAAAGCGCGGAGCAAACTGTTGGCGCTATATAACTCCTATATAATAATAATAATAGTCTTCTTATTTTCTTTTCTGCACTCCAAAATTCAATCACATTCTTTAAAAGAGAAAAAAGAATATGCTATGATTTAAGTCTACTAGAGTTTTCTAAATAGTAGTAATAGTAGTAGTAAATACAACTAAATAGCTGCTGGAAAGGAAAACAACTGATTTTTAGAAACCTCTTGTGCCCACAATCGGTAAAAGTAGCAGCAGCAGAAACTAGTGGTGTGTTTTATGGAACTTCTATTATAGGAAGTGTGCTGTGTTTGCCCAATAAAACTGTGACTTGATTCATTTCTAGAGTCTAGAAGCTACAGCTAGTGAGTGGGGGCACGTCAGCAGAAAAGCCACTATGTTCTTGCTTGTGTATAGTGCACAGTGCGGCCGGAAGGAAAAAGTGACAGCTCTGTACAAGTCGTTAGAGTGGGAGATGTAAGTGCTTCGTTATGTTGCATAGCATTGTACCACCTAAATATACAAACTGCTCTTATCCAAAGTATTAGAAATAGGTGCACATATTTACAAAAATATTACCAACATAAGGCTGTTCTTCTACATTACACTTAGTATGACCAGCTTCATCTTATGTCAGTCTGAAAGAGGATGACCACGACTGGCAACCAGGCCCTATTAATGGGGTCTGCATTAACTAACTTTTGCCAATCAATTTGAAAACACCAGTAGGGAAGTCAAACGTACTTATTTAAAGGAAATGTAAAGTGGTTTGTCAGATAACTAAGAAATATTTCATAATGAAAGCTAAAAAGTCCAAAATATGACCCCACCCTTATTGTATGTTTCAGTGCAAGGTTTAAAGTGGTAGTAAAGGGATTTTTTTAAAATTAAAAATAACAAACATGTCATACTTATCTGCTCTGTGCAATGGTATTGCACAAAGCAGCCCCAATCCTCCTATTCTTAGGTCCCCCGCCTGCACTCCTGGCTTCCCTCCTTGCTAAGGGGACACTTATGCATGCTTGCTCCCAAGCCCCGCTCTATGTGTGCATATGACACACAGAGTGTGGCTCAGCCCCACCCTTCACTCCCTCCTCACTGGCTGTGATTGACAGGGAACCAATGGTTTCCTCTGCTGTGTCTCAGCCAATGAGGACAGAGAGACCCGGAAGATCCGGTGCCCTTGTTAGCATTACTGGATCAAGATGGGGTTCAGCTAAGTATCACGGAGGCCGGGGGGCGGGGAGATCTGCACACTGAAGGTTTTTTACCTTCACGCATGAAGATAAAGACCTTCATCCTTTCAAACCACTTTAAATCATACAAAGCCAATCTCTAGGAAAGGCAACTACTGTCATTCTGTCTCTTAATAGCAGAATTCTCCAAAGTGTTTAATATTGGCTCCTAAGGGTCAATGGAACTATCCAAGGAGTCAATAAAATGGCCTATGATGAAAGGTTGTTTGGGTCAATTAATCTTTTGAGGTCTTTGTAAAGCTCAACGCATGTCCCTAGTCTAGAAGGTGAGGTAGGTAGTGGTGATACGGTGTTGCTGATGGTCAGGCACCAGAAAAAGTGACCTGAGTTGTCCCTATCAGTTGAAGGTTGTGTTTGGCCTTGATTACGAAATAAAGATTGTATACATACAGTATAGTGTAATATAAAACTTTTAATATGAAACAGGATGAGAAGATGGACGCCTCTCCACTGACCCCAGGAGTCAGGTGCATGGATGGCTTGGCCTCAGCCACCGCTCCAGGCAAAATGCATCAGAGGGCAAGCCCGGAGCAGTGGCTGAGGCCAAGCCATCCATGTGTCTGACTCCTGGGGTTGGTTGAGCGGCGTCCATCTTCTCATCCTATCAGCTACACTGGAATTGCTTTGGGACACCTGTTCCCTTTCTTTGCCGATGGGGTAATATTTTTCTACTGTCCTGCTTGAAGCAGCGCCATAAGACATATGGGCAGCACAGTGGCTAAGTGGTTAGCACTTCCGCCTGGCAGTACTAGGATCGTTGGTTCGAATCTCAACTACGGCACCACCTGCCTGGAGTCTGCATGTTCTCCCTGTGCCTGCGCGGGTTTCCTCCGGGTACTCCAGTTTCCTCCCACACTCCAAAAAGACATGTTATATGTTAATTGGCTCCTCTCTAAATTGGCCCTAGTATGTATATGTATGAATGTAAGCTAGGGACCTTAGATTGTATGCCCCCCGAGGGTTAGGGACTGATGTGAATCTACAATATATATGTAAAGCGCTGCATAAATTGATGGCGCTATACAAGTACCTGTAATAAATACATTTACACATCTTGTAATATAAAACATAGTTTTAAAAGTTTAAACCTTTATAGTTTCTCTTTAAATTTTACTTGTACTGAGAAACATGTAGGCCACCATTGCTGCTTTCACTTTTTAAACTGCTAGTTGCCTCGTTGTTATAATGATTTCAATTATTTTTAAGTGACTTGTACTGATTTCATAAGCCTCAGACTTGTTCCAAGTAAGGGCTCCTCTTGGCAGAGCTGCTGGCAGATGTGTGTGCCTCCTCCCCAGAGCTGCATGCAAGCAGCCCAAAGAAGTGGATGCACGCTCAGCAGCTGTACCTACACAATCACATGTCAAGGCTTGACATGCAGGCAGGAGTAGGTGCATGGATTCAAATGCAGCGGCTCTTCAGCTTCATGGTGGATGCACATGCATCTGCGAGCAGCTCTGCATGGAGGATGGGCTTAATTATCTGTCTGTGGGAGCCCTAAATAACCCAAAGTATGAAGGACAAAATAGCAAGACAACTTCAGACTTCAAGGCACAGATTAGAACACAGTCTGCCTGCATGCACCAGATGCACAGATACACTTCGGGATGCTTATGGAGATTTGTGCAGGTTCATGCAGCCAGCTGCCTGTCATTGCTTTATGCAGGCTGCCTGCACATCCCTGTGCATTCTGCACGGGTGAAGATGGCCCCTCCAACGGGCATACAGTTTGTTACACCTGTGTGAATGAGGCCTTATAGTGCAAGTATACTTTCACAGAAAGTGTATTTATCCTGTTTGCCTACTCTTTCCTTTACTGAATTTAAAGCGGAGTTCCAGTTACACTGAAAAAAAAAAGTCAGCAGCTACAAAAACTGTAGCAGCAAACTTTTAAAAAAAAAGCCATCACCTGTCCCTTGATCCCGCAGTGTGCTCCCCACTGCCCGTTTCACCGGCCAGCTGGTGTTCCCTGGCATGGGCATCTTCAATGTGGGCACCTTGCTGTGACAGCTTGCGGCTTCAAAGCCGGGTGCCCACTGCGCATGCACAAGTAGCGCTGCACTTTCTGAATGGTTCCGTAGTCTTCTGGGACCTGTCATGTGTCCCAGGAGACTACAGAGAGGGAGGACAACTTCCGTTTTCGATTGCTTAGGCGATAGCAGCAGAAGTGGAAGTGGGTACCTGCCAATTTCAGGTACCTACTCCCCAAAGGTACCAATCCTTAAAAGCAGAACTTCCCCTTGTGGGTGGTGCTCCGATTTAAAGTGTTACTAAACCCAGGACCCTGCATTCACTATATCTGGTCTCTCACAGTACACAGAACATGGACATGCAATTATTTTAGTAAATATCAACTGCTGAATACCTTTTCTCGTCAGCAGTATAGAACAGTCTTGTGACTTCTATCAGTGTCTAGCAGAGCACTGGTTAAAGCCTGTATGAGGAGTTTTTACTCTCTCCTATAAGTCTGCAGAACTCCTGATCTTCTGTCTGGACTGCTGATTGGCCCTGTGTTGATCACATGCACTCTCCCAAAAAAATGAAAAACTCTCCAGTAATACACACTGTACTGAACATGTGCAGCTTGCCCCCAAAGCTCTGTTTTATCAGCAAATGGATTGGGGACAGTAGAAGGGGAGGTTTAGAGAAGACAGGATCAAACATCGTTTTACCACAGTACAGGAGATGAACCCCTTAGCTTCCACAGGGAGTATGACAAGCATGCTTTACTAAATATACAGACTGATTTTACTGTTGTAGGTTTAGTAACACTTTAACTTACCCACTCTAGTTGGTCCTAACTGCATACTAACTGGGTTCTTGCTGCCGCTGCCTACTACAGTGTTTACATCCAACCATGTGATATTTTTCCCTCTGTCTGCGTCTGTACAGTCTATTGCTGTAAACTGTTTCCCAATGCAGGAAACGCTAAGAACAGAAGATCCTCGTCAATTCTTCTAAATATTGAGGTGGACTATGTCTGCAAGAACCCAGTCAGTATGTAGCTTGAACAGCTGAGGGCAGGTTGATTGAGGACAGGGGGAAGAAGTGGTAGGCAAATAGGGTAAGTATAATTTTGCATAAAGTATACTTACCCATCAAAACATACTCTACATCTGAGATTTTTGTGTCAACTAGTAGGTGGAAAAAAAGAATACATCATGGCCACGGCTTAGCAGATAGGGTGGGGCTCAGTTTTTGTAAAGTCTCCATCTCCAACTATGTTTGTGAATCCAGCAGTCCACATGTTGCCTAGTTTGTTACAAATAAGTTATTTTTATATTACATTGTTCATGATGAGAAGCTTTTGTAATCAGATGAATTCCAATGAAAACTTACCTTTCTTTCATGAAAAGGCCATTTGTATGTTTGTATTTGTCCTGCCTGTAGCCCATCCCAATGGTGTAAACAAAGATCACAGAGGACAAACAAAGGGCTTTTGCATTTTGAACTGTGACACTCTTTGAATGGCCCCTTTTGTGTCTGGTTGTTCTAGGCACCAAAATTAGCATGGAAGTTAGGGCGGTAGAGGAACAAGTCCGCATAAAACTATATGTATTCTGTCCAAATCTCTTGCTGCATCATTGTTGTTGTCCAGACAATTAAAGCTCAGACATCTCTATACCGTAACATGCAACCCCTAAGAATGCTGCCTCATTTATGCTTTGAGAGACTGGGAATGCCTAAAAGTGTATTTGTCACTTTCATCAAAGATGGTCAGCTGAAGGGTTACATTTTTCAGAAGTACACGTGAGAAAGGTTTAAAAGATATAAAAGATATTAGATACAATGTACCTCCAAGAAAAAAGGGTTTGAATATGTAGCAGCTCACTAATTACAGTAACCTGTTAAACTGAGTCTTTCATTTTCCAGTGTTACAATTTGGCTGTGAATTTGTTGTGAATTTAATGTATTGTGGTCCTTTGGAGTAACTATCTGCTATTTTGAGGCCCAGAGCAGTTTCAAGAGTAGGGAAGAGCTGAGTGTTTACTACGAACATAACTTTGGATTGAACAATAGCTGTCTGGGTGTTCGATCAAACGCTGAACATTTAGGGCATTCTCCATGGACTTACGTGACAGATTCCTGCTGTCCATGGTAGCTAAAGAACAACTGATAACACCTGACCTATTCAATTACATGGCCAGGAATCCCAGGCCACGTAAGTAAACGAATGGAGATAATGGGGTGACATCATTGTCTACATATGGCCACATGACCAATAATATTGGTCAAATATGGCCATAACTAAATTTGGGTAATGAAGTCACTACTATCCCTGCCCCTCCCCTTAGATTGCCAATGACAGCTTCGGGGAAGCGGGGTAAGTGGGTGTCTTTCAGCAAGAACGTCTGTCATCACATTAGGGTGGTCAGGTGTTTTCTTTCAGTGGGAACAGCGATCTATATTTTGGGACATTTTTTTCAAAAACTGTATTTGTATTTTTATTTGCAATTTGCATTATTTTTTGTGAATGAGTACCAATAAGTACCCCTTTACTCATTCACATGCGAGGGGACGCTATCTGGGTGCCCTCTTATTGTTGAAGAGGCATCCAAATTCCAATAAGCTCCTTTCCTGTAGATCTCCACAGGCCAGGATGGTGGGGAAGAGGCCCTTGCCCTCATCAGCTTGGGAACAAAGTACTCCAGCAAAGTACCCCCTATGTTGATGGCATGTGGCCTGGAATGGTTCAGGAGGGAGTGCATGCTTGCCATTTTTTTTGTCTGGGGGACCCATTAACATCTATAGCAGACACTCATTTAGGATAATGCTCTGACATTGCTGAATAGAATTCCCGAATTTACACACAGAACAAAACGACCAGGAGCTGTCAGTTTGCCAGCAATTTAATAGGTTGCATTCCAATGACATCACAATATGCTAAATTTTATTGTAGAGAACCACAAGAAAAAAGTCCCTGCCTCAGGATTGCGCACTCTGTTCTCTTTGCTAGTGTAGGTTGTATCATGGCATCCCCCTGGCATGTTATGTAATGGAGTTTTGCATTTTAAAGGTTCATTGTGAGCATTACTAAAATTGCTGCTCCCTTCAAATTTATTTTTTAATGTTTTTACTTTTACCCCCCCCCCCATTTCTCATTTACACAAAGGGTGAATCTATCTATTACAGTTAATGCAACCTTACTGCATTACAGTAGTAAAAAACAAAGGTTCAATTGGGTTTTAACACAATAAGCAAGGCCCATATTTCTGCTAATTTAACTTTTGTGAGTGTCCATAGCTAACCTCCCAGTAGTCTCACAAATGTAACGACCAGCAGGTTGTCCCACACTAAGCAGTGTGACATAGTGTGGCTTTCTTGAAAGACTCGTGACACCTGTGGTTTCGACTTCCTCTCGTTTTTGTGCTTAATCTAGTAGATTTCCATTTGTCTTTACACCCACATACACCCCCTGCTTTTTAATATTACAGTGGCCATACATTTCTAGCAGCTACTATTGCATTCTGGGACTCCCATGTTAATATATCCACATGCCAGAAACTCTTAGCATGGACTATTTTATTAGTTTATGAGTAATAGGGTTTGTAATACGGGGAGCCTGGGATCACCAGCTAGCCACTTGTTAAAGTGAACAGTCTTTATTGGTTCATTAAAAACAAACAAAAAAAAAACAGCTTTCTTCAGCAAAAATAAAGACAAACAGTCTATAATCGTGGTATAGTTAAGACAACACAATGTTGTACTGCCAGTATAGCAGTCCCACACCAGGGTTTGGGGTTCCGTCTGCTTCAGGGGTACAGCAAAGGCTGCAGGAGCTCAGAAAACAAATGTCTCAGTTGCCACAGCTGTAAACTACTCCACCCCACCTCACCAACAAGTGCTGACTCCTTCCTGCATCCTTTTTACAGGCCTCCTCTGCAGACAGATTAACCCTAAATGAGAATGTACCATGCAAGAGAGCACAGTAAATCAATCCTCTCCTCTCTGAACGGACTACCCCAAAACCCCTCATGCAGAGCTCAATCTCAGTCTTCACGGAACTGAGATTGAGCTCTGCAGTCACTTTTATAGCAGTTGTTTTCTTATTCCGGGTCACAATCCTGCGCAATATCCTTTTATCTCTTTCGATCAGTTGACCATGTCGACCACGCATATGCTTATCAGACAACGTTTTCCAAGAAACTGTATATGCCGCCATAACCTTACTTACTGTACCTCACAACAAATAAATTGGCAACTTCAGTCACAGAGGCACCAGCTAAACGGGCACAAACAATTTGCCCTATTTGAGGCTCAGTAAGCTCTGACATTACTCCGTATTACTAGCAGCGCATGTAGTGAATGACAAAAGTGAGGCTTCCCTCCTGCTAGCTAGGTGTCTCATCACACAGTGGAAGCAAAAGAATGTTGCATCACTTCCACTTTCAACTCAAAACATGTCGCCACTTTCATACCTGCAACTCATGTAGTGTTTCATTTTTTTTCTAACCCCCTGGAACAAAGGCTAAATCTGCTCCCGCCCCCATTATAAGGTTATTCTATCTAACACTATAAAAAAAAGATTCTGTAAATGCCTAAGAGATGACGCCACCCATAGACTTACTATAGGGTATCTGTTGTTGGCTGCTCCTCCTCTACACAGAAGCCTTTACTGATGGCTGATCCTGGGACCGGACCACAGTGGTTTCAGAATAGGTGAGTATACAGATCTCTCCTTTACTGGTTTTTCCTGAACTTCAACTTTAAGGCTGGATTCACACTGCTGCATTGTGGTAATGTTCATTATAATCGGCGCTCCCAATGTACCTGCATTGACCAAGAAATGTTCCCCTGAGTGATGGGTCTTTAAAGGCAACATACATGCATAAAAAATATATAGATACATTTTACACTGCATTGCTGAAAATGGGGACACGCATGCCCAGAGATTCAACAGTGTTCTATAGGGATCTGATGCTCTGTTGCTTTACACCTGGTCCTGCACCACCAACTTCTTGCCTGATGCCATCAGGAGCCAGCTGTATCTTCCAAGTTTTTGCAGCTGGCCCACCCCAATGACATGCATTGAGCATGAATATATAAGTAAGCTACACATGACCATAATCAGGGGGGCAGCTGCAAGAGCCAGGAAGAGACAGCCAGCTCCTGATTCCTGATGATATCAGAGATGTCTTATGATACGCTCAAGTGCATAGATGGTAGAGTACCCTGAGGCCTCTTGGGAAGTATGGTGTGGATACCCCAGGGAACTGTGCACTACTGCAAACGTCATTCTTGCCTTGACAAGAATCCAGGAAGTGTGAAGAGATTTTTCCAGAAAAGTTACTAATGCCGAGAGATGAAAAAGGTAGTAGTAAGATGACAGCAAGTGGGTGGGGCGGGTGAGGGTCTGCTTAAAAGTGATTCTAAAGGTATTTTTTTTAATAAGAAAAATGTCATACTTATGTGTTCTTTGCAATAGGTTTGTACAGAGCATCCCCGATCCTCCTCTTCTCAGGTCTCTCGCCGGTGCTCCTCGCTCCTCCCCCCTTCTGAGTGCTCCATAGCTTGCTATGGGGGCACAAATGCATGCTCACTTCCGAGCCGTCTGTTTGTCCATTGACACATAGAGCGTGACTCAGTACAACCTGCAGCTGTCTCCTCACAGGCTGTGATTGACAGCAACGGGAGCCAATGGTTTCCGCTCCTGTCTCTAAGTCAATGAGATGTGAGAGAGCTAAGTCTCAGGCTCTCATGCACATCACTATATCAAGATCAGTCACAGGGGAGTATTAAGAGGGGGCTGTGGAGGAAAGCTGCACTCAGAAGAGATTTTTTACTTTAATGCATGGAATTCATGAAGGTAAAAAACCTTCTGCCTTTGCAAGCACTTTAGGCTTGGTTCACACCTATGCTTTTTGTTTTTGATCTGTTTTTTTAATTCTTTTTGCATTTTGCTTTGCATTTTTACACATGCCTTTTTGCCTCATTTTTTTTTTCAGCTTTTTTTTTGTTAAAGTAGAAATTTTTTTTTGCTGGGCAGAAAAAAAAAATAGAAAACCCGGCAAAAATGCACTACATGCTTTTTACCAGCTTCTCGATTGAACTCTATTGTAGCAAAACATCTGCTTTTTGCATTTAAAAAAGTCCCTGACCCTTTCCAAAAACGCAACAGCTTAAAAAAGCAGAGATGTGAACATGTCCCATTGGAAACCATGTTAAATGGACTGTACTGCAAAAAGCATTAAGAAACGCATTGGTGGGAACCTGGGGTCAAGGTAAAAAACCTACCTTGAAAGCTTCTTTTGATTGTTTGATCATGTGTTCCTTGCTTATATACCCATGTACTATCACTTTATACTTCCTACTATTTATTTTTTGTGCAAAAGTTTCCAATCTTCGAGAGATAAACTACAAATATTTATTTATTTCAACCAGTCTACCTTTATATAAGAAGCCTTACGAGGCATTGGTATGTTTCCTGCTGAAGATGTGCAGTAACGTTCAGGTTTTCTATTATTTTCTACTGAAGAACTAGGTTGGAGCTGTCATATTCCATTTCTAGGCATTTTTTTCCATCAGTTTAATGTCCTCCTGGTAAGATTCTGTGAATCTGTTAGGCTGTTAATATAGGAATAAGGTTGAGATACCATTTTCCAGTCATGTCAGTCTATTAGCATGCTTCACTTGATAGCAACCCAACTCCTGCAGTGCCAGTGTGCTCAGTGAGTCAGATTTGCGTGGGCTAGCTTAGAGCAACACAATGCTCACAGAAGCCACAATCAGCAGTGTCTGCACTGTGTAATTATGAGACTGACTGACAAGAAAGAAAGTGTGGAGGTGGCAGTGCAGGGAATTGGAGAAAAATACATTCAGTATAATATTCTAGAGTTAGGAAAAGAACAAGGCTGACAAGATGACTGTAATGATTGGCACACAGCAGATCTTTAGATGCTGGATCTGCAGTTGCTTTAAAGAAAACCTGTCACGAGCCTAATATGAAGGCTACCATTGGTGACATAGTTACATAGTACGCCATATTGCCAATGACACGTCTATCGAGTTCAACCACTAGGCAATTAAAGTATATCTCCAGGCAAAACTTTTTTTTTTTTTTTTTTGATGGAGTGGAGAAGGGTTAGACCCTCTGTTATTTTTTTATTTCTGTCTGTTTGTGGAGATTCATCCCTCTTTTTATCTTGGTGACCACTGTCACAGTAGGGTACATTTACTAAAACTGGCGCACTCTGAATCTGGTGCATTTGTGATGGTAGCCAATCAGCTTTTACCTTCAGTTTGTTCAGTTAAGCTTTGGCAATAAAACCTGGAAGCTGATTGGTTTCTATGCACTCTTGCACCAAGTTTTGCATGCTTCAGTTTTAGTAAATACACCCCAATCTGTCAGTGACTGGAAAATGAAACCTTTACGATTGTCAGCAGATAAGAGAAGAAATACAGGAATATCTTCCAAAGGGAACATGTGTTTCAATGCCCCCCATTGTCCAAGAGGGGAATGCCCCTACCTTTCAGAGAGTTCCTGTTGCATCTCAGGGACAGGAAGTGAAGGGAAATTTCCCCAACAGGATAAAAGCAGTAAAATGTTTTGGCTTTTCACAAACTTTCAGCCTGTTTGGACATCTCTTTTCTCTTTTCTTAAAATGGACTTCTTGGTAACTTTACAAATTTGAATGAAAATAATTTCAAAAATGCAAAAAATAACCTGACAGGGTTTCAGTCATTCCTTATCCTATCCAAAAGTTAAAGGAAACGTTTGGAAATACTTACTGTTTAATATTTAATAGGCATGTGTGCAAGTATTATCCTAAAATGCATGTTTGTATATTTTACAAACAACACTATACATTGGGGAAAAGTAGAGATCAGTAGCCAAAGCTCAAATATGCACATGGAGTTGAGTGCTATTCCTATATATATGTAATACCTGATCAAATGTTCCAATTTAAAAACAACACACAGGCTATCGGGGTAACATGTAGGTATCCCTCTGGCAATCTTGACAATATGTGGGCTATCAATATGGGCAGCACACTGGCAAGTTTGAAGGGGGTGGTCAACATACTGGCAATAAAAACAATAGGTGAGCAACAAACTGGAAATTGTGAAAACATGTTGTCAAAATACTGGTAATTATGACAATACAAGAGTAAAAACTGCTACAATTGTTACAATATGTGGACATCAAACGGACAACACATTAACACGAAACAGGCAATCGTGAAAGTATATAGACAACACACAAAAAAAATGGACAGTTGTGGCAATACATGGGGAACAAACAATAATGACAGTACAGTATGCACAACAGATGGACAATTGTGACAATCCATTACCATCAAAAACAGTTGTGACAATACATAAGCACCAAATGGGCAATTGTGACAATGCATGGGGAGCAGACAGTCATTATAATATGCACAATAAATGGGCAATTGTGATAATTCATTAGCATCAAAAAAAGTTGTGAGAATACATAAGCACCAAATGGGCAATTGTGGTAATATTTTAACAACAAACCAGAAATCATGCTTTTGCATTGAAATCAATTGGGCAATCTTGACAATACATAGACAGCAAATGGGCAATACATACACATTAAAATACAGGGATAATCATTGCCCAGTCTGCCTCCCTTAACTGCTTAAACTCTTCCCCAGAACTGCAGCTGCAGGCAGTAATTGTTTGATGCCGGGTCAGGAAGGAGCACATCCCGCAGCACATCTCGGCACTCTCTTGTATCGCAGTGACAACATATGCTGCACCTCAGTGTGACTAGAATAGTAATGCTGCACTTTATTAAATTGGCCTTGAGACTCCATCTAATCTATATGATTACCTGAACTCTGGGTCAGTTCTGGAAAGTTTTCAGTGATGCCTATATCTTCCTGTCACAAGCCAGGTGACTTGACAGGCACAATGCATCATCATACTATAACTTCTTCCCTGGGCACTTCTGTATTATCATGTACCTGGTGCTGGAGGCCAATGGAGAAAGAGCTTCCCTTGTGGTTAAGTTCCAGGCTCCTCTGCAGATGGGACAGAAGTCAGGCCCAATTTAGCACGGGTTGCCTGCAGGAGTGCTTGTGGAGATGCTCTGAGGATGCTTGTCAGAGGTGCACCCGGGAGCACAGCTGATGTACTGGAGTGGTGTCTGCACACAGGTGGTGCCCATGAGAGATAGCAGGTCTTCAGTGTAGCAGAGGACAGCAGATTAGCCGGTTTGGAGCCAGGGTCAGGTGCCAGGTAGTCAAAAGGATAGCCGGGGTTATACACAGGATAGCAAGCAAGAAGATCTGTCAGGTCAGGAGATGGATAGAGAAGATAGATCCAGGAACAAGCCGAGTGGGTAACAGGAGATCACAATAGCAAGGAAACACAGGATAGAGGTACTGGGGAGACAGAAATCAGCCAGCAATTGGAGAGAGTGATTGGCTTCCTAATAAAGACCATCTGGCACATGGCCAGTGCTCGTTTCTGCAGCCATGCAAGGTACTGGCAGGAATGCCAGGTCTCCAAGTACCTCAGCTGTGGACAGAGCCATGACATGTATGCTATTTAAACACAAAGAATGTGTTAAAGTGTCAGTATTTTGTGTGCAATGGAGCCTACCTGACTAAAAATACGTAATCTTTCACCTTCAGTCTATCTACTATAATGTCAAGGGTTGTGGAAATACGATATTTAAATAGTTTTAAGGCAGTTATATTATCAGTATTTTAAAACACATTGGAATAGACTTTTTGCTATGGGAAGGGCTGCTTTAGGTATGAGATGCAGGTAACTAGATGAAGAATTTGAGCTTTGCCTAACAGAACAGCTCAGCTAAATAGTCTGTTACAGGAAGGTTTGGGAGGCTGCTGAAAGATATGCAGGTACTTCTAGATACCTAGATGTATCTAGATACACTTCATACCTGACAGTAGTCAGGGAAATAGATTGTTTGACTTTATGAGAGAAGTTGCATTTTGAAAGGAAATATTTGCAAGAGCTTAATGAATGAGGCGAAGCTCTGCTGTTGTCTGTCATCCACTCATGTGCGAGCAAAATGCAGTTTTTGAAATTTTCCTTGCACATTGGGTTTTCTTTGCAAAGTGAAATTTCACCACATTCACTTTGGAAAGATCCCATGCAAGTCTATTTGTCTTTAGTAAATCAACCTGAGGGTCTCTATTTACTTTCTTTATTGAATGCGTACTGAGCTAAAGGATGTCTTTTAGTATTTGCCTGGAGTGCCACTTTAATAACTGCCTTGCATATGAATATTGCTGAAATTACCGGAACCACAGAAGATTTTTATTTAGCAGCTATTATATATAACCCTGCAAATACTGCAGATATCAGTTTCATTTGCTCACTCCACTATAGCTGAGCTGCCAGCTGGCATGTAAGTTCTGTACCATCAGTGTCATCCTCTTCATAAGCCATTCTTTATTTAACACATTTGCAACCCTAACTGCAAATACTGAAACTTCTTTCATTCTGACTTGTTAAAAGAGGGCACACTAATTAAATTACATTTTACTTAAAAAAAGCCATGTTTTTCAAAATGCCATTACAGAGCACAACCAATCAGAAATGGTCTTGTATTCTTCTGCCTATTCCAATCTAATGAAAGCTAATTGGCCGCTTGCAGTAACTGTAGTCAGTGCTGTTAGTACATAACGTTTTGTGTCAAGGAATTGCTTATTATATTCTGTACAATTTGTTTGTAAAATGCTAACTGTATGACTGAAAAAGCTTTTGGCAAAGTTTTAGGAGGGAGCTAATAGAATAAAAAACATTACTGCGTATGCCTCATATCATATTTTTCCATGCCCTAAAAGTTCAGATTAATATACTGTATCATGTTTAAGTTATTGGTGACCTCATTAATTTAAATAAAGTAAACCTGTCATGATAAAAGTACAGGGGCTGCCATCACTGTTCCCCTTCTGAAAATTCCATATGCATGGCTGTTATGCTGCACTGTTGACTGGGGACTGTATGTTGATTAATGTGATCAGTGGCACTCTACTTAGGGCACATGCTTAGTCAGTCTGAGTGGCCAAGATCTACTCATGGCATGCAGGGAGGGTAGCTGTCGTAGCTTTGGTCATCAGGCATACAGTGAGGTTCTTGACAACCGACCCGATTTTGCATTGTGCCATGGAAGAAAATGGGTAAAACCGCTTTTCCCAGAACCGGAGTAGGGGGAGTTTTGTTAAGAGTGGTCAGTATTTATGTAAAACAAAAGTGGAAAGTGAAGTTCCAAACCACTTTTAAGAGGTCCAGATAAAACTTTATTCCAATAAAAGTCAGGAGGACAATCCAAAAAGTAACCAATGGGTTTCAGGGGTTCCAGAGAGTCCTCCTCATCAGGGCTAGGAAAACCATAAGGGCATCTCCATATCCCTTATGTTTTTTTTTAGTCCTGATGAAGGAGGTTGTCGTGGACCCTCAAAATGCATTTATCAATTTTTGCTTTGTCCCCCTGACATTTATTGGAATAAAATTGTATCTGGACCTCTTAGCAGTGGTGTGACGCTTACATTTTTGTTACATAACATAACAATCCAAGGAGACCATGGAGATCCTCTGGGGTGTAGAGGCTGCCTGCCTGAGAACTAGATCATTTACATCAACATCAATGCTTTAGATTTACAGTACCAGTGAGATAACTGTATGGGTCCAGCTCTGTTTTTCCACTTTCCTCAACGGTATTTAATGGGGGCATTTGGTGCCTTTTAGAGAGAATCTTTTAAAGCAGGATGATAAAATGTATCTGAACAAAGAGGAAAAACTGCTGTATTCAATAAAGAATGCCATGTACTGTAAGTGCACAGCTACTAAATGCATAGCAGATACTGTACTTGCACTCCTTGATGTCATGGACTTGTGACAATTTCACTCTTCATCCCACTTAGTTACACCAAAGCTTCTCTTGATACTGATGCCTGTAGAGCAGGATTTCCCAACCAGGGTTCCGTGGAACCCTGGGGTTCCTCCAGAGGTTGCTAGTGGTTCCTTGAGAAACAAAGATTTCTAACTCCCATTTTCATTGTTTATGTTTCTTTTCTGCCCAGTGTTATTATGTGTTACATTTCATAATTGTTGCTGAGACAAATTTTTCTTAAAGAAGTGTTAAAAAATCTACTCTGGGTGTTAAATATGTTAAATACACCAAATTCTTTATTTTTTATGTTTTATTATACTTACAACTTACTGACCACACAATTGTGCTGTGAGCTAGAGATGCAGTAATTTAGTAGTGGTTCTTTGAGACATCAAACTGATAAAGGCAGCTTAGAGTGAACGTATATGTGTACATTGCCATCTCTGATGCACTGCATTAGCAATGAAATAAAGAAATGTATACTATGAACTGCCTTTCAATAAACAATGTAGTTATGCTAAAGCTAAACATGATGCTAATTTCTCATTAAAATGTTGTAAAATCAATCAAATAAGCGCCAGCTCGTCTTGTTCTACAGTGTTAATATACAGAGACATTTCTAATCATTGCAGAGAAATCAGATGAAGTACATTCTGCTACCAATGCAGAACCTTGGGGATCTCTAGCAGGACCGCTGTCATTTAATATCTTAATTACTGGCCAAATGACTTTGGATTGATTTGAAGCAGTGCAAAAAAATGTAATGGTGTTCATTAATTCACGCACAGAATGTACAATGGAGAACTTAAAACACCTGAGTTTACTGTGTTACAGATAATCTTCAAGATGAGGCCACAATTTTCACTTTGGGTTAATAATTTATATATATGTGAACCAAAAATACTTTTTTTTTTTCTGTGCCCTGGCCATACTAGGCTTGGGGTCTGCAATCATATGTGTTGTTACCTTGGTAATATATTCAAGTAACACAGTACCACAGTATAGCAAAAAAAATATTTTACAAAATATTATTTTGCTCCAGTACTGTCGATTAGGAGGAATGCAAAATATAACTCCAAAGATGTTGCCAATTTCTGCTCACAGTGGACAAAAAAATCCTTATTGATCATGTCATACTGAATTAGTTTCATGGATTAATCATGACAGTGATGAAATGCACTAGTTATGACTGAAGATGTGCTGTCTCTTAAGGAAGTGTGAAATTCAGCTTCAAATGGAGAGCTTGTAATGGGCCAATCTATGTGCTAGAGTGCGTTTCCTGCCCATGTTTATTCATCAAACCATGTAACAAAATGCTCAACATTTTCCCTCTGAGGGGTTAGTTGCAGCTTCATACAGCAACAAAATCACATTCAGCCTCCTGGTTCTGATGGTAATTTATTATCCTGCTAAGATTCCACATGTCCTTAACTCCTGCTCCATTGGTGCCCCCAGAACTATGACTGAGCTGTCAAGGACAGCTCAAAGTCAACTACTAACAACCAAGAGCTGGTAGAATGGGCTCCTGATGACTTCAATACTGTGCACACGATCACATTGCCACATCATTTGGATCCTCTCCTACCAGCTTTGGGCATTGTGGTCCATTTAAATAGTTGGCTCCTGGCGGTGTAAAAGGGTCATTGGAATTGTTTCCTGAGCTAATTGCTTTGGAGACTCAGGCAACCTTTTGCTGGCCATCTTTCAGCTTGCCACATACTACATTGTCACAGTAACAGATAGCGCCTCTGTCACAGAAGCATTCCATCATTGCCCACCAATGTCCCCTTTGGCAGAGAATTCTAATTACCATTACAGTGGAAACTTTTAAAGGCTGCTGGCTTTTCTTTCTGTAACATGGAATCTGATTTACATAATGTAAACATATCTTTTCACTGTCTTATGTTAATATGATAAAGTGCAATATACATGATTCTCGCATCCATAAGCATTGGTTTATACCAGTTTATAGGTGCTCCAGGTCTTGTTACTTTAGTTGTGTGGTGAAAAGTAGGTGCATTTAATTGTAGAATAGAGAGAGAACAGGAGGGTCACCCGTGGACCAAATAAAATACCAGTTTGACATGCCTGGTTTAAACTATTGCTGTTCACTCAAAAGCAGGGGCTGTTTAGTAGCTTACAGCTCATTAACGTCCACTGAAGTGGTGAGGGCTGGTTACTAATGGAGATTTTGATACAGATATTAGAAGAATTTAATACAGATTATGTATTTCCAGTGTTGGGATCTTATCCATTTGCCATGTTGGTATGTGAGTGTCATCTTTCAGCATTAATGGAGTCTGCTCTTACTTTCCATGAGCTCTCTGCAATCCCATAGCAAATCTGGGGACTTGGTAGACCACTAGGGTAATTGGAAGAGCAAGAAGAATGTAACTACAGGCTTTTTACCATGCCTGATCTTCAGAGAACCTGTTATTTTGCTTGGTATGGGCTAAGTACAGAGTAACTTTAACTTGTGTCTAAAAGAAAAAACCCTTTTAAACTATTCAGCTAATGCAACACTGCCAATGTATATCCACAGTGTCATCATGTAGGCATCAGCAATGCCTGCCGTGGACTCAAGTAAGCTTGTGAACAGAGGTAAATTCTTCCACTCCTCCATTTTCCGACCAAACATCTTATATGTATGTGACATAACTATCTGGGCCCAGTATAGCTGTACAGCCTGCAGACCCATTATAGAAACTTTTTATATATGTTGATATAGTGGATAGATTGGAAATGGCTTCAGTTAATTTTAAACCTTTTTTCTTTTCTGGAATTTGAAAAAAAGAATGACAGTATCTCTTTCCTTATTCACTTTTCACTATTAGCAATTTCAAAAGTGAGTATTGTGAATTTATTGTAAAGTACTGTACACATTTTGTGTTTCTGTAATACAGTTAATTTTGTCTACCACATAATTTCCAGTTTGACGTGTATAACATCATGTATGGTGGGATGCAGTACATGGTCTTTGTAGTTCAAGTTACTTACTACATTATACATTAACAGTGCAAAGAGAATTTTTTGTAGTAATATCGGCTAAGAGATGGTTTCTGATTGGTTAGAGTGATTGGTTAGATTGGTTAGAGTGAGTTTAGCACATCATGGTTCCCCATTGAATAGCCATACTAATCAGAGGTATCTGAAGTCTTTTCCAGCTTCTGTTTTTAAAAAAATGTAGTTTTAAAAATCAAACAATTTTCAGTTGAGAACTATAATTGCAATGTTAATATGCAGGACATGATGAAATTTAAAATTTCAGTAAATGTTCATATTATGTACACATAACAAAAATTTCTCTGCATATTTGTATGGATTAACATTGTGAACTGCAGCTGACACAGGGCCTGTGTAGCCAAGATAAAAGTAAATCTCAGTCCAAAACAAAGCACATTTGTGATTTAAAATGTACTTGCTGTTATATCTAACCCAAAACCTTTGTTACGTTTGGGTGCAGATAAGCAGAGTTTGAGTCATTGCTCTTCTGAGTCTCTTTGAGCTAATTTTGTACCTTGTAGTAGATTTTTGCTAATATGATGATGCTGCAAAAATGTTTCATCCTTTCTATTTCCCACACCCCTTGCAGTTGATCCGCCTGTCAGTTTTTCCTTTTGGACCCTCCATTCTCCTCTATGGAGTGGCGGGTGTAAACAGACATGTGTTCGTTTACACCCGTCAACATCCAAACTGATCCGATTCACTAAAAACAGACGGATGGGGATCTGTTCCCCATCTGTATAGTGGATCGGATGGCAGTCGTGTGTAAATGGACCGATGGTCTGTTTACATCCAAATGCCCATAGAGAAGAGTGCGCTGTGTATGTGTCCGCTCTGCAGAAGCAAAGCAGACATGGACCAGCCATCTGCCTGCTAAGTGGGGATCAATGGACAGATTTTTCGCTGAGCAGGTGGACTCTGTTAGGAGTAGAAGGGACTTAAGTAGTGTATGAAGTAACTCTAGTGTGCATGCATAGGAGTTGCATAATCTCAGTCTGGCCAATCAAGATGGCTGATGGCACCAATGATTAGGGAGGTCATGACTGTATCATTGGCTAAGAGCATCCACAAGGTAAGTGTGCCTTAATGTACAAATATGCTCAGCATAACGCTACATTATGCCAAAATCTTCTGCCTTTCAGTTGATTGGCTAATCACTTCCATCAGCATCTTGTTCATACAGGCTACCCACACGCACAAATCTCCACTTTTCTAATGACCTTTTAAATGGAGTTCTGGAGCATGTTACACTCTGAAAGATGAACTTATCCTTTAAAGTGATGCAACATTTAAGTACAAGTTCTAGACAAGTACATTCTGTACCACTTTTAAAATGCATGAAAGACACTTTTGGAAAATCTGTCTGCGCCAGTATTTTTGAATTACAGATAATGCATACAAATAATGAATTTTTCACTACATCACATCTTCAAATGTCCAGATAATAATACAATGTATTTTTTCATTTCTCTAGCATATTGCAAAATTGCAGTATCAATATGAAATCATTTACTAATGTTTGTAACAATGTATCTTATCCTGAATAGGATGCATAGGGCTGGAAAAATTAGTGGATGGGAAGCAGATACCTGTAACTCTGTATAGTTCACCTACTGTATGCATGATACACTAAATTGTATGTACCATCGGTCTCCAAACTGCGACCCGAGGCCAGATGTGGCCCTTTGCTTGCCTTTATCTGGCCCTTGGGGAACTATTTCACCAACTATCACCGGTGATGGAGCACCATTACTGACACCATCAATGGGGAATTATACTTGTCATTGATATCAACAATGGAGCAGTATTCTTCTCGCTGATATCAACAATGGGGCTCTATTCCTCCTATTAAAACTGATGATGGGGCTTTTCTACTCCCACCGGCTACAGTCTGGCCCCCTTAAATTCTGACGGACAGTAAACTGGCCCTTTGCTCAGAAAGTCTGGAGACCCATGCTATATACTGATAAGCGGGGGGGACTGACCATTCGAGGGCCCAGGGTCAGTAGGGGGCCCCATGAAATGCCCCAGGTACCTTTTTTATAGGCTTTTTTTGAGTGTGGGCAAGGACATAGGGACCCCATGATCCCCTATTGCCCAGGGGCCCCATGAGTTGTCAGTCCGCCCCTGCTGATACTGATAAGTACAGAAAGGTATTAAAAAGTTAGTAGCAGTCAGTTGACCTTGGGGGTTACATTTTCATTGGCAATCAAGGAAACATTTAAAGGCAATCTGGTCTCAAAATGTGGAACTCATAAATTTGAAATTCAGCCAAGACATTTTTTTTTTATTTTTGTTTACAGTGCGTAAGTTTTATAACCATTGTCATACCTATGTTGCTATTTGTGTCTCAATTTTGGTAATTTCCCTTCACCTCATGTCCCAGGAAATAAAAGGAAGTGAGAGGAAATTACCCATTTCACTACCGAAAGGTAGTGAAATCCTACCTCTAACAACTGTTCCCAGAACACTACTTATCCATCGAGAGATTTGTCCAAATCTCTTGTGTAAGTGACACAACAGAAAGCGTGTCTTTTGAGGCGGTATGTAGTCCAAACACACTCCTGTCCTAGAATGACAATACTGCTCAGTACGGTTGTCAGCCTAGGACAAACTTTAGCCATTGGGAAATATATCATACAAGCATGCACATAAGCATTGGGGTTTACAAGACTACGGTGGTGTACAGCCATTCACTTATATAGTAGGCTGTATGCACCAGCTGTGGCCCCTTGGGCACAAGAAAGTGCTAGGAAATTTAAAATAGACATATCAAATGCCTGAAAATGCCTGTGTTCATGAGGCCTAACTGATGAAAAATCTCGCTAAAAGAGACCTTGATAGCAGCCAAAAACCTTTCAGGGGTTGTAATCCTTCTGCACTCCATCCAAAGCTAAAAAAAAACACCCAAAATGTGGCTCAATATACAGTTAAAGAGCAAGACAACAACCACTTTAATTTTCCAACCAGCAAGGCCCTAAAAAGAACATGCTTTTGCTTATTGCTGATGCTGGTAACATACAGAGAATGAACCTGAACATTAGGCCTAATACACCACAATTACCCGGGGTCCCATATTTTGAGAAATGCACTGATGGTTCTGCATGGCAAATGTATGGAGCGATGAGATGTCTGTAATGTACAGTTTAATATCTACTACTGTTCTGTATTATAGGAGTTACCCTCTGCATGGTACTAAAATGGCTAGTTCTTCTTTTTAGTAAAAATGACAAGAAATGGAATGTTACTCTTAGCATGACAACGCAAGAACGATCCCGCCTAGAATTTGAAAATATATCTGCTAGCTAATGCTGTGCTTAATGAGAAATTAGTATTTGCTGTTCATACCTAGTGCTATCACAATGTTTGTTAGCAAACGTCCTGCATCTCCAGCATACAATAACCCAAATAAGCTGTCTATATTTTTTGTGTATTGTGGTTTTCAGAAGCCTCAGGTCTTCCACTTCACGTTCGTGACAATATTATAGTCACCACACTACCATGTTCTAGCAAAGCATGCTTTGTAACCAATATGTGTAAACCATATGACAAAGTAACTTTGATTCATGGTAAAAGCTAGGCCCAGTGGGAATATAATATATTCTAAAACTCAGTTCCATTGATGAAGCAAGCATTGCATGAAAAATGTAGATGGATCCTTTATATCTGTCAAGGCATTAGGGGAAAATGTCATTTCTTAAAACAAAGTTATTAGATTATCCTTGCTTGATCTGACAGATTTCAGTTGGAAGGCACAGGAAAGCAGAGGCAGTTTTCAGTGGAGGAAACTATACTTTGGCTTATGGTATTTGACCATCCTGGACAACTATCTGCTGTCTTATGTTTCTGCTTAGCTCTTGGCTTTTACTCTGTTAGCATGGTCCTGTTATTTTTAAAAAACAAAAAAGGGCTCAGCTATGAGTCCAACATCTTAAAAGGTAAAACATACTTTTAGCAGCTTTCCAATATATTCAATGGGTAATCCCATAACCTTGTATTTAATAATTACCAGCCACGGCACCACCTGCCTGGAGTTTGCATGTTCTCCCTGTGCCTGCATGGGTTTCCTCCGGGTACTCCGGTTTCCTCCCACAAAAGACATGCTGGTAGGTTAATTGGATCCTGTCTAAATTGTCCCTAGTATGTGTATGTATGAATGTGAGTTAGGGACCTTAGACTGTACACCCCTTGAGGGTTAGGGACTGATGTGAATGTATAATATATATATGTAAAGCACTGTGTAAACTGACAGCGCTATATAAGTACCTGAAATAAATAAATTACCAATCAAATTATTTTTTGGTTAGGTTTGCTTAAATGTGGCTGAAGACATGAGAGTGTAATCACTTTGTAGGCATAGTCTGGCCATCCTTCAGAAGCTCTGGTAGTAGACAGCTCCGCATTTATGAGAGCAGGGATGCAGACACTGTCAGCTCCACTTATCTTTAAAGGATAAGGTCACCTTTCATAACATGTTACATGTTACACCTATATTCAGGGTGTAACATGTAACATGATATGAAAGCACTGGCCCCCGCTCCCTGACAATCCTCCGCTTTCACTCCTCTGTGAATTAGAAACTACAAGTCCCAACAGCCTTAGTGGCTGTTGGCATGTTCTAAGTAAACTACCACATTGCTGGGTTTTTTTGCCTTCCTCTGGATCAACTATGGGTATATGATTATAACTTTTTTTTTTTTAATGGTTGAACTGGATGGACTTTTGTCTTTTTTCAGCCTGACTAACTATGTAACTATGTAACCATGATGCTGTGGAGCAACGTGGTAATTCATCGAATCTTCCTATCAATATATCTGCTTGCTTGAACATCCCATATGGGCAAGCAGATTTACTGACAGATCGTTAGGAGACCTGCATGGCACCAGCAATCTGCTGATCGCTGGTGCAATGCTTTATAGGCTCCTGCAGACAAAAATAATAAATGCACATTTTTTTACCTGCAAAAAATATGTACATTTATTATTTTTTATCAAAAGGTAAACTTATCCTTTAACCCCTGGCGGTATTCCTGAGTGTAGCTCGGGGTAAAGTTTCAGTACCAAAAGCGGTAACCCCCAGCTACACTCAGGTTTACCATGCGGCACTGCTCTGGGATCTGTTCTTCACTTACCTTGTCCTGCGCTCCCGCGATGTCCCTCCTGCAGTGTCCCCTGTAATGTCCTCCGGCTGATGCCGGCATCTGTCATCTGGGTTCCGTCCCCTGCGAGCTTCAGGACGTACGGGGACGGAACGGCGGGAAATTTGAAAATGACAAAAAGTGACATTCACTAAATACACTAAAATCACATAGTAAAACATTACTGTATCAAAGCATTTCACATACATTTTGTCCCTAGTGCTTTGTCCTTTGCCCTGCCTGCATTTTTACTGTTCTTTCTGCCTGGAAACTGAGAAACGTCTATGGCGTCCAAAAAGCGTCCCTTTAGGTCAAAAGCAGTTTCAAACCAGCTAGAGAACAGCAATAGTAAATCAGAAGCACTTGCAGAATTGAGTGATAATGATTCGTGGGGAAATTCATCATCAGACACTGAAAACGATTTTGCGATTTTGCTCAGTGAGTGCGAACTTGGCGCTATATTTCAAATTTCAGTGTTTTTGGTTTGATTATATTATTGAATTAAATTTATTATTATTATATTATTATTTTTTATGATTATTTATTAAATTATAATTTATGATTTCGTGTTTCAAATTGTAACATACCCGGGATGTTTACTAGACTCTTGTTCGGACAGATTTCAGTGAGTTATTCCTAAAAATTACAGGCCTACAATTAAAAAAAAACATATTTCCATGCAAAAAAATGTACCGCTTTGAGCACAGAAATATGGACATAATCAGACTGCTAGGGAGGTTAAGGAAGAAAACATAGGCAATACCAATAGGAACCATTTTTTTAATAGGTCCAATTGATGTTTATTTATTTATTTATTTATTACAGGTGCTTATATAGTGTCATCAATTTATACTGCGATTTACATATATATTGTACATTCAAATCAGTCCCTAACCCTCAAGGGGTGTACAATCTAAGGTACCTAACTCACATTCATACACAAATTAGGGCCAATATACCTACCAGCATGTCTTTCGAGTGTAGGAGGAAACAGGAGTACCTGGAGGAAACCTACACAAGCACATGAAGAACACGTCAACTTTTCCAGCTGACAGTAAGCCACCTGGGCCATATGAGACACCTAACAAAAATACCTAGATCAGGCAATTGACATATGCTGTGTATAAAAGAGAACCAGTCAGTAAAGGGCATTTGCATTCCTCCCAACTTTCTGAGATAGAAAAGAGGAGCATTTGGCTAACATATTTAGGCAAAAGAACCCCCTCCCCCAAGCCATTACATAGACCATTAATAATCAATCTTCAAAACATTATTGGTTAAAGGCTTAGTCCACCTTCCAAGTTACACCCATTTAGGGTGTAACATAAAACATGGTCACATATCATGGCCCCCACCCTAAAACCACCCCCTGCAGGGTTCTCCTCCCTACAATGTCCTGTATTTTCTTTGAATTTGGTGTGGATTTGCGCAATTCCACCTGCCCAGCCACATCATTAATTAATTAAGGAGTTCGAGGGCCCTGCTCCTTGGAGCTTACAATCTAGGAGGGAGGGGATAGTGGTACGGGAGGAATAGCTGTGGGGGATGGAGTGGTAGGAAGAGTGGAGGAGATTGGCAATTAGCTGAGGGCGGGGTAGGCTTCCCTGAAGAGGTGGGTTTTCAGGGTGTGCCTAAAGGAGAGGAGAGTAGGTGATAGTCTGATGGATTGGGGTAGTGAGTTCCAGAGGATGGGGGAAGCCCTAGAGAAGTCCTGGAGGTGGGCATAGGAGGAGGAGACCAGGGAACTAGAGAGAAGGAGATCTTGTGAGGAGCAGAGAGTACGTTTTGGGAATATAAATGGCAGTGCAGAATCAGGCTGGAAAACACTCATGAAGGATGGCCTGTCTACTGCCTAAATTTAAGGTTTATAACTGACACACAGTCCAGACTACTGGAAGAGGGTAACATTGTATGTTTTTTTACATCTAATCCCAATAGCACATTTATTATATGACAGTTTGTAAGTTACTGCTATTAACACTGGGTCTAAACAGAAGATATGACACTCTTACATCCTAACATTACACTGACATAGAGAGAAAACAAAAGACACTGCAAATTCTAGATTTCATGTTTATTACTTAGAATAAGAAATTGATTTTTTTAAATATCCTTTTATTAGAAATTGAGAATTGTAAGAGGTTTAGTATTATATTAGCATTTTTTTTTTTTAAATGTATGTTATCTTAGAGCAGGGGTATCAAACTTGCAGCCCAGGGAATGTCTGGAGGGATGCCATGCTAGTATAGAAGCTCTGGAATGGACAAGCCAGGCCCATTCATGCCTGGAAGGGATGCTGGGGAAGCCATGTTCGCAACAGCAGCTGCGGCAGCAGGCACTGACAAGCTTGGCAGAGGCACATATGGAGGGATACCAGGTCTCCCTTGTTTGCAAGAGCACCGGCAGCAGTGAATGCAGAGACTCCCAGCTAATCCAGGCAAGTAAATGTCACATGGCAGGATCTGGGAGGGGGGGGGGCTTAGGTGGGCTGTGCCACCCTCCCTCCAGATTTTGTTTATGCCCTTCACCCATAACCCCCCCTCCCCCCACATCCCTACACAGCACATACATAGTTGAAATCCAATCGCCTTAGCTGTTATTTTATTTCTTCAAATTTAATTAATTTAAGTCAAATATTGCACTAGTTTTGTCTTGCCTTCTTTTACAGTGATCTCCCTGACTTTTTCTGCTCATCAGCTATCATTGTTGTTTATCAAAAATAATGTCAAATATCGCACTAGTTTTATGTTGTCCTCTTTTACTATTATAATTAAACATATTAAAAAATAAAGTTTTATTACTCAGATAGGTACATTATCTATATCTGTGACCATTAACTTGTGATCTGTCTGACTTTTTCTGCTCATCAGCTATCCTTATTGTTAGTGTATTTTATGTGTGGTCCAAGACAATTCCTCAGTGTGGCCCAGAAAAGTCAAGAGGTTGGACACCCCTGTTTTAGAGCATCATCTACTGCATGGTTCTCCAAACTTTTCAAACAAAGGGCCGGTTTATGGTCCTTCAGACTTTAAGAGGGCCAGAGTGTGGTCAGTGGGGGTAGAAAATGTTTTGGACCCAGCATCAGTGAGAGTAACCATGGCCTCAAGGATGGTGGTCAGTAGGAGGAAGAGTAGTGCACATCATTGGTAGTAACCTTCCTGGCGGTATTCCCGAGTGTAGCTCGGGGTTATTTTCAGTACCAACAGCGGTATCCCCGAGCTACACTCAGGATTACACTGCAGCGATCCCTTGAGCCTTACCTTGTCCCACGATCCCGCGAGGTCCTCCCACTGTGTCACCTGGCCATGTCTGCCGGCATCCGTCTTTGGGGTTCCATTCCGTGCGAGCGTCGGGACGTACAGGGGCGGAACCAGTGGCAGATTAAAAAAAGTAAAAATTTGACATACACATTTTGTCCCTAGTGCTTTGTCCTGTGCCCTGCCTGCACTTTTACCGTTCTTTCTGCCTGGAAACTGAGAAATGTCCATGGCGTCCAAAAAGCGTCCCTTTAGGTTTAAAGCGGTTTTAGACCAGCTAGAGAACAGTGATAGTAAATTAGAACCACTTACAGAATTGAGTGATAATGATTCGTGGGGAAATTCGTCATCAGACACTGAAAACGATTCTGCGACTTGGCACTCTATTTCAAATTTTAGTGTTTTTGGTTTGATTACATTATTGAATTAAACTTATTATTATATTATTATTATATTTTATTTTAATTTATGTTTTCGTGTTTCAAATTTTATCATGCCTGGGATGTTTACTAGACTCTTGTTTGGACAGATTTCAGTGAGTTATCCCTAAGAATTACAGGCCTACAATCAGTGGCGTCCCGAGGCAGGTGCGGGGGGTGCGCACCGCACCGGGTGGCACCTACTGCACGGGGTGACACCGGACCCGCTCCACGAAAAGGTAAGTTGTAAAGCAAGCCGACGATCCCCGCAGGATGGATCCGATCCATCCTGCGGGGATCGTCGGCTTTCTTTACAACTTACATTTTTGTGGAGCTGGTCCAGTGTCACCCTGTATAAGTTGCATGCCGACGATCGGATGGATCGGATCTGCGGATTGGGGAGCAAAATGGATTGGACTCCGATCCATTATGCTCAATTGGCAGATCCGATCCATCCTGCGGGGATCATTGGCTTTCTTTACAACTTACCTTTTCGTGGAGTGGGTCTGGTGTCACCCTGTATAGGTTGAATGCCAACGATCCCCGCAGGATGGATCGGATCTGCGGATTGGGGAGCATAATGGATCGGACTCCGATCCATTATGCTCAATCGGCAGATCCAATCCATTCTGCGGGGATGGTCGGAGGGGGTGTCACCATGTGTTACCGCACCGGGTGATACCAACCCTAGAGACGCCCCTGCCTACAATATAAAAAAACACATTTTCATGAAAAACAATGTGCCGCTTTAGCATTCAAAAATATTGATTAGTTAGACTGCCATTGTTATCAATAATGCCCCATTGTTGGTGTCAGTGGGAGGAATGCTTCATATCATCGGGAGGAATAGTGCTCCAAGGGCCTGATAAAGGCTAGCAAAGGGCCACATCCGGGCCCTCGGCCCTGATCTACTGTATATGTTGTATTATAGCAGTGGTTCTCAACCTGTGGGTCGCGACCCCTTTGGGGGTCGAAGGACCCTTTCACAGGGGTCCCCTAAGACCATCAGAAAACACATATTTCTGATGTGTAAAGAGCAGCTACTGTGTAGAAAGCAGCTGCTGTGTTGAAAGCAGCTACTCTGTTAAAAGCAGCTACTGTGTTGAAAGCAGCAGTATTGAAGGTAAAACGACACTCATGAATTATAATTACTGGGTAAATAATTTTATGGTTGGGGGTCACCACAACATGAGTAACTGTATTAAAGGGTCACAGCATTAGGAAAGTTGAGAACCACTGTATTATAGGATGTTTTACTTTCTGACCAATAGGGGGCAAAAACCAAAAGCATTTTCTGGTGGAAAAGCAAAAAAGTGAAGGAATGTCACCATTGTATAGCACAGTAAAACATTATACAGTACATTCAAATTAGGACAAAGTGACTTTGATTAGTGATATCATGTACAAAATGCTCATCAGTTTCCTATATAACATGTTTTTTTTGCGTCATATGGAAACAAAAGGCTGATTGTTAATCTGTATAACTATGGTTCAAGGCTTTGTATGGAATAAATAAGTGTTCCGATGAAATCAGAGTACCCTGCCTTATAACTTCAACTCTAAACAGTGCGTGTGACTCATTCCAAGTGCACAGTACTGTACCAGGATACCATGGAAACTGGGCTATTTTTGATAGGAGCATATGTATAAGTGAGCAGAGAGCGCTACAATAACGAACATGCATTTTTGTATGGAGTTTGAAGAGATGGAATATTTTTTAAATGTTTGTACTTCGATATTTTATTTCAATAAGACAAGAAAAGGTTTAATGTTTGATTTACTTTACTAATAAAGACAAGTTTGGAACCACCTAAAAATTCAACCCTCTGAGGTCATTTTTAGTAGCAGGTTAGAGAGAGCCTGCCAGCTGTCATCATTTGTTTTAACCACTTGCCCTCCAGAGGATTTACCCCCCCTTCCTCATCAGGTCATGTTTTACAATACGGTGCTGTGTTATTTTAACTGACAATTGCGCTGTCATGCAAAGCTGCACCCAAATGCAATTTACATCCTTTTTTCCCACGAATTGAGCTTTCTTTTGGTGGTATTTGATCACCTGTGGCTATTAAAAAATTCTAGTAAAAAAATTTTAAAAATCAAATTTCATCATAAATTTAGGCCAAAATGTATTCTGCGACGTCTTTGCTAAAAACAATCCCAATACGTGTAACTTAATTGGTTTATGTGGAAGTTACAGCGTTTACAAATGGCAGTATATATACTGGGATTTTTAAAAAAACATTTTTTTACTAGTAATGGCGGGGATCAGCGTCTTATAGCGGGACTGCAGCAGGCATTCTGGCACTGGGGGGAACTGACTTGGTGTCACTGACATCCCCAGTGACACCAATACAGTGATCAGTGCTAATAAAAAGCACTGACACTGTACTATTGGCACTGGGCAGGAAGGGGTTAACATGTGGATAGATCAAAGGGTTAACTGTGTGCTGTTTCACTGTGTGCTGTGTGAGTGCTTTACACTGTAAGCACACTGCAGAGCCATACAAAGCAGTGTGCAGGAGCTGAAAGGGGAGAGATCTATATTGTTTACATACAGGTATCTCCCCCCATCGGAGATACTTGGCGATCACCAGGTCCCGGTGTGTAATCAGCGCTCGTGCGCCCCCTACCTGGAACTGGAAAATTACATATCTATACACACATGCTTTTGCGCAACCCGTGCTGCCCTGTAGCAGTATTTCTGCTATAGGACAGCGCAGAATCGGTTAACTTCAGTCTCTTCTTTTGAAATGTTGTAACAATGCAATTAGGGATCCACTGATACCCATTTTTTTTATAGGCGAGCACGAGTATTGATACTTTCGGTCAAGTGCTCGCCGATACCGAGTACTGATACTTTGCTGTGCGATTTGCATTCATACAAAATGTATGGAGGCAAATGGCACCACAAAGAATAGCATGCAATTTGAACAGGAATGTGATTCCTGTCCAAATCACATGTGGTTTCCCCACTGCTCCTGTGTGAACTACAGGCTGTCACACAGGAACAGTGCAGGGAGGTTTCCCACAGAAGAAAATAAACCCTAGTAGGAGGGTATAATAATGGGGCTATTAAGGTACCATACCATTATGGGTATAAAGATGCATAATCATAAACAATATTGGATAAAATAGAGCATATTTTATTTAGACATTATAAAAAACCACACAGAGTGGTAAGCAAGACAGACGCCAACGTAGGTACATACATACATAATGAGTCAACAGGGTTAACTGGGGCATCTGTTTTGGGCAAATTTTGCCTTTTTTTGTCTGCTTTTACCCTCCTTAACATTTCTGCCTCTTCACTGCTCAGGAGCAACCAAGACGGGTGTTTGTTCCAGATGAAAAAAGGATAGCTACTAACTGTTATAAGTTGGTGAATAAACAACAGCTTGGCGTTTGCTACCCAATTTGATCTGAGGTATTCTCAGACTGGTGGCTTCCTCCCCGGTGCTCAGAAAATCTCCCTTTGTGTATCCAATCACTACTGATCTTCATGTACATCAGGTGCTGCTAATGAACAGAGGGCCATCATCGACTGGCATTGTGACTCAGTTTTTCCACTTTCCCTGAAGAAGTGGGTCACATCCCATGAAATGCGTTGGATCTTTTGATTGATTATCCAGGTTTGGATTCAATTTTATGGAAAAGCAATTTTGGTTTCTAGTGGAATTACTGCCCTTCTCAAATTACACCCAATGGTCCAGCATTTGGGTAGTCTATATTAATTTAGATATTTCCACTAATTAACAACATATTTTTGTTGACTGATTATGTATGTGCCTACATTGGCGTCTGTCTTGCTTACCACTCTGTGTGGTTTTTTTTATAATGTCATAATAAAATATGCTGTATTTTTTCCAATATTGTTTATGATTATGCATCTTTATACCCATAATGGTATGGTACCCTAAAAGCCCCATTATTTTCTCCTACTAGGGTTTGTTTTCTTCATTGTTCCAATAGGAGTGTGGTACCTGTAAAACCTTCACACAAGGACAGGTGAGACCTAGTAGCTCTCCATCTCCCATCCATCTCCAATCTAATAGGTTTCCCACAGAGTGGAAAAGTGGGGGTGTGGGGATGTATATCATGGTGGCAAGCGCTACACATTCTCAGTGGTAAGAGTGGAAAGAAACCTGCGAGGATTTGAAATCCCTACCCCTTTCTCGCCTCTCCTTGCAAGGATGACAGTTTGGGCTAGAGGGCTTTTGATTGGTCAGCATCATCACATGGATGGTGCTGACCTATCAGATTCCGTCTAGCCTGTACTGTCATCGCTGCAAGGCTGCTGCTGCTTTAGGTAGAAATGGAGCTGTAAGACATTGATTACCTTTTGTTTTTAAGCACTTGGTATGGATTTTGTTTATTTAAACTGAAGGTTTAGAATTAGTTTTACCCTTTTCCTGCAGCCAGGGTATTGTATCAGCTATCAAATTCATGCAGTAGACAGGCCAGCCTCTATGGGAGCTTTACAGTATGACACTGTGACAAGGAGATACTACAAGTCAGTAACAGAACACATAAAACTGAAAATGCTAACAAATGCATAGCTCTAATCTGTCCCTTATTTGGAGGGACTGTCCTTCTTTTGGAACCAGATCCCCCTGTCCCTCTTTCCTCCTCAGTTGTCCCTCTTTCTGCTCTGATGTATGGATCTCTATAAAAAAATGTTTTCTATGTGCCCAAATCACACCACAGTGCAGGAGTGATACTGACACTAGCCTGCGTGGTAAAACACTGCCTTTTAACATGTGAACTAGTGTGAACCTAGCTTTAGTATAACAATTGTCAATGAGCCCTAAAACTTTGTGATTCTTAAGTGACTCCGTGCTGTGCGTTTTTCAGCTCACTCATTTGAAGGTGTGAAATCACACTGGATCACACTAAAAGCAGTGCATGCACTACTTCTCAAAATCACACTGCACTGGATCGCCAATAAGCCTGTGTTCACACTATGAATCGCATAGGAATCATTCAGATGCAATTCAGATGCGACTCAGTGTGGTGCAATTTGAGGCCATTCATTTTGAAAGGGCTTAAATCGTTCCGCATCAAACCAAAGTAGTGCATGCACCAATTTTGGGAACACACTGAAACAGGATCTCATGGTTGTTTTGTACCATGTGATCTGGTGCATGCAAATGCACTGCATTTGCTATCTGCATTTGAGGTATCATTAGAATTATATTGACACCCGCAGCAAATCTTACACCCAGTGCATTTTGAATGTGGTGCAGAAAACACGCACAGAATATGGGTTTCCCGCACCACGTTCCAGTGCGAATGAGCCCTTCAGCAAACCTCTGAATAATTTAGTTTTTTATTGTGAAAAGCCTGGATGGAGAAAATGTAACGGTGAAAAAACTTGCTTGTTTAAGCAATCATTTTTGCATAGTTGTGCCAAAAGGTGTCTTTTTCATCTCAGAAAGTTGTTTTGTTGGTTTAAAGCTAGTTGCCAGGCAGATATAAAAGAAAGATATAATGCAGCTCTGTAATCATTAACACATCATTATATTTATTCTTAATGCAAGCAGTGTATGCACCTGGATTTGACCTGATATCAGCCTCTTGCAGTTCCTGTACAGCAGGGATGAACTAGCCCAAGGATCCAATCAGTTCATATACTGATAGGAAGCATGCTGATAGGAGGAGAGCAGAGTGACAGAAAGATAAGCTCAGCACTTTACTGCTTCTCCACTGTCCATTCACAGGTTGGGGCAGGTTCAGGATGAACTGGGCTCAGAAGAAGTGGGTTGAATGATGGTGGCCATTAGACTCAGGGCATCTTTTGGCAAAAAGTACTGCAGGGGAAATTTCTGAATTAAAGCACACTATTATAGCAAAAGCTGGTTATATTATTTTATCTTTTAATAGGATCTTCATTTTATCTTGTTATTTTTGCCTCAAATTCTGCTTTAACCAAACATTCCTTGGATGCTAATTCTTCATAATCAGGATAATGGGAACATGATGGGGGTGTGTCCTTTGCTTAGATCCCTTGTACCAAATGCTGCCCCTCTTTTCTGTTTCAGAAATGTGTGAAATGTGCAAATGCCCTTTACTGCCTGGTTCTCTTTAAGTCATCATGCACACTGGACATTTTTACAACTGTTTTTGGCTTTTTTTGCCAGTAAACTCCCCAGCATATTATCCTATGTGTTCATGCACACATAGGCTTTAATCAGGCAGATATAAAAGAAAGATATAATGCAGCTCTGTAATCATTAACACATCATTATATTTATTCTTAATGCAAGCAGTGTACGTACCTGGATTTGACCTGATATCAGCCTCTTGCAGTTCCTGTACAGAAGGGATGAACTAGCCCAATTTTCCCCTGCAGTACTTTTTGCCAATAGATGCCCTGAGTCTAATGGCCACCCCCCTCTGTCATTCCCTCCACTGGCTCCCGATTTTCCCAACACATTAAATTCAAACTACTAACACAGACATACAAAGCCATTAATAACGCTGCCCCAAACTACCTCACCGACCTGATACCCAAATACCACTCTACCTGTAATCTTCGCTCCTCACAAGACCTCCTACTTTCTAGCTCCCTGGTCTCCACCTCCCACGCCTGGCTGCAGGACTTCTCCAGGACTTCCCCCATCCTCTGGAACTCACTACCCCAATCCATCAGACTGTCACCTACCCTCCTCACCTTTAGGCGCACCGTGAAAACCCATCTCTTTAGGGAAGCCTACCCCACCCTCACCTAACAGCCGATCTTCTCCTACCACTCCATCCCCCACAGCCACTTCCTCCTGTACCACTATCCCCTCCCTCCTAGACTGTAAGCTTGAAAGAGCAGGGCCCTTGACCCCCTCGTGTATTGTATTGTTACTGTATTGTCTCATGTACTGTCCCCCACTATAATGCACAGCGCTGAGCAAACCTTTTAGCGCTATATAAATACTGTATAATAATAATCAGCATTTTTTTGTCAGGGGCATTTTTTGGCTGGAAAAAAACCCCAGAACTAGTGGGTTTCTAGAGGAGTTTTTTTAGCTGTAAAATCGCTCTAACGCTGAAAAATGCAGTATAACACAGCAAACCGCCATTTTTTAGCTTTTTTTTTTAGCAAAAAATTTTTATTTTTCCTATTGTGTAAAAAACGCTAAAAAATGCTATAGACCGCAAATGCGGAAAAATGCTGCTAAACACTAATGCAAAAACACTTGATGAGAAGTCAATTGCAGGATCCAGGTAACTCAATGTAGAAAATAAGGCTGCTCTACCCCTTGCTGCCAGCACAGAATGGAAATAGATGTTTAGGGTGGAGCTACCTTTCACATTTTTATAAGAGAGTATTTCTATACAGATACTTAATAACAACACAATGTAATAATGCTATTAAACAATTCCTGAAAACACAGGGCAAGAGCATATTTACCTTGACTTACTGGCTTTGCAGCTTTGTTACAACTATGATTCACAGATCTCAGGCACAGTCCTTCCATGACTTTAAGTAAGGTAGTTTTCAATGTATCATTATGTAAAAGACAGCCATCCTGCTATTGTCTGGAATGTCATTATTTAAAACTGAACTCTAGTCAGATATAAAAGACACAAATTAATGGAGCTGTGCAGTCAGGAATCCAACAATAAATGCATTATTTCAATGCAAACAATGTAAATACCTGCATTTGACTTGGTATCAGCCTTTTGTCATCTCTGTACAGCAGAACTGTAGAAGAAGCAGTACAAGGAGCAAACCAGTACATAAGAAGCATGCTAATGGAAGGGAATAGCAGAGTGAAAGAGAGATGAATTCATCATCATCCTGCCCCTCATTTCACTGTTCAGTCACAGACTAGGGGCAAATCCAGGAGAAACGGGGCTCAGAGGAAGTGGGTTGAATTATGCTGGCTATAAGACTGAGGACATCTATCTGCAGAAAAATGTACTCAGGATTGAAGGTGAGTATTGTAGCAAAAGCTAGTTTTATTATTTTACCTTTCAATGGGCTATTTAATTTATCTTGTTATTTTTAGCTGGAGGCCTGCTTTAAATCTATTATTTTCAGTTTGTTTCTAAACTTTAGTGCCACAATCATAAGCCTGGTTCTGTTGTTTTATTAGGGGTTAAACAACTTGGACGGGGGTCTAGGGGTATATGGAATGTCCAATGGAACTGAAACAACATGGAGGACAATCTTTGTATGTACAAAAAATTGTGATCCTGGACTTTCTACTCCCTCTGGAGTGGCTCTTGTCTCTTAACTGATCAGAACACAGTCATTACTAGGAGCACTCAGTTCCCTTAAATAAACCCCAGATGAAAATCTCATCCACCTGGCTGTCATGAAGATTATCCCAGGGCAAGGGATTCTGAGACACATAAGTATGCTCTCCCAGGGAGAACAAGTTGGGTATTGCGCCTGGCTGCCCTCTCCTTTGTAGGCCCAGGGGATGCAGAAATACTCACACTGTCCTGTTCCTGTAGCTTTAAATGGTAAAGCTGCTTTCTTGCCTCACGCTGGACTGGCTTCTTCCTCTGCTGACAGGCTGTCCTTCCCTGGGAGGCTGTGGGACAGTGGAGGCCCCTCTTTCAAGCTCCAGCCTGTAGGTAGACCACCCTTCTCTGGGACCACCTCCCAGGCTCAAAGCCAGCAGTACTATCTCACCCCATCTTTCATTTGATTCCGATGCTGGCCAGGCTCTCACATATTTATGATCTCCCACACTGCAAGGCCTCCTACCTGAGATTCATCAGACTCCCATAAATATGCAGATCAGCCCCTCCTTACCTCTGCCCACTGGCTTCTAGAATCCTCTCCAAGTTTCTAGAGCAGGGGGAGATACCAGAGTACTGGCCTGTAGAGCCCTCCTGCACCAACCTAAAGTAACCTTGCTGACTCACACCCAGGTTTCTAGCAATCCTCTAGCTATACACCAAAAAAAACAATTTACACTGGAGGGCATTAAATGGTGTCCAACTTAGTAATTGTAATCTTGTGTCCTGGAAACAATGAGAGAATGACTGCTACTGAAAGCAAAGGGTGTTGGGACATGCAGTCTGGGGAGTTGGGTCTCTACATGGAACCAGTGCTGTCGGTAACTACAAGGTCCAGCCAACTGGCAAAAAGTGTGGAATGCTGGGAGAGGATATGTAGGGCCAGGCCGAAGGGAAGCTCCGTCTCTTGGGACTGCTGCTGGAGGCTTATAGCAGGGGGCCCAGCTGCTCGGGAGAGCCGTAGCAGGCCTTGTGGCTTCCACAGCATGGGGAACCACCAGCGGGTGAACTGCATACCTGCCGGCAGATCATCTCTTCCTGGCTCCTTGCTGATCGAGTGATTGTCCAATGTCACTCGCATTGTCACCGTACTAGTCCGAGTTGAAGTCGAGCGTCACCAGGGACATGGATCAGGCACTTGCCTGTCCCGGGACGTCCCCATCCATTGAGCCTCGGTATCTTCAGGATCAGTGAGTACACACCTTCAAGGACACTGCATGCAGACACCTTTAATTCATCTCTTTGATCACAAAGCCTCTTATAGGGAACACTATCATATGCTATTCATTATTACTGATCACCATTGAACAGTAATATTTTTGATTGAGCTAGCTGAAAATGTTGGGACACACTGCATTGCCAAGACTCTTTCTTTTTTTTTTTTTTTTTGTCTTCACTTAAAGGATTCTGTGCTTCACTTTTGCATCTGTTAGGGGGAGTTTACACTTAGAAATAGTTCACTGAAACACTCTTACATTGAGTTATTATAAACTGTGTTGATATTTGTTGGGCCTGTGGCATCAGAGTTTTAAGGAGAAGGGTTTATACAGGAAAGTCTTCCTTTCTCTTTTCATGTCTAGGGTCAAAGGTTTTTTAAAGGCCGAATTGTAGTTGCTGTTTGATTCATCTCTATAGTACATCTGTGATCTGAGTCCTTAGGGACTAAAGGGCTCATATTTAAAGTTAGCTGTACTAACAATTTTTTCGCCTTTGTCTGTTGACTTGAAAACATTTAGTAAATATTCAATTGCCTTACTACAACTTGGTGTCATTGCAAGTGTGATCCTGTGTGAACCATGTCTGAACCCAGGGTGTCAGAGGTGTCGGAAGGCTTGCAAGCTTAGGCCAACCTTTGGGGAACCTCATCTTCAAGCACCCCCTGGGGGTGGTGCTATATATACACTATATTGCCAAAAGTATTGGGACGCCTGCCTTTACACGCACATGAACTTTAATGACATCCCAGTCTTATTCTGTAGGGTTCAATATTGAGTTGGCCCATCTTTGCAGCTATAACAGTTTCAACTCTTCTGGGAAGGCTGTCCACAAGGTTTAGGAGTGTGTCTATGGGAATGTTTGACCATTCTTCCAGAAGCGCATTTGTCAGGTCAGGCACTGATGTTGGACTAGGAGGCCTGGCTCGCAGTCCCTGCTCTAATTCATCCCAAAGGTGTCCTATTGGGTTAAGGTCGGGACTCTTTGCAGGCCAGTCAAGTTCCTCTACCCCAAACTCACTTATTCATGTTTTTATGGACCTTTCTTTGTGCACTGGTGTGCAGTCATTTTGGAACAGGAAGGGGCCATCCACAAACTGTTCCCATAAAGTTGGGAGCATGAAATTGTCTAAAATGTCTTAGTGTGCTGATGCCTTAAGAGTTTGTTTCATTGGAACTAAAGGGCCAAGCCCAACCCCTGCAAAAAACAACCCCACACCGTAATGCCCCTCCACCAAACTTTACACTTGGCACAATGCAGTCAGGCAAATACCATTCTCCTGGCAACCACCAAACCCAGACACCTCCATCAGATTGCCAGACAGAGAAGCATGATTCGTAACTCCAGAAAACACGTCTCCATGTGCTCTAGAGTCCAGTGGCGGCATGCTTTACGCCACTGCATCTGATGCTTTGCATTGCACTTGGTGATGTAAGGCTTGGATGCAGCTGCTCGGCCATGGAAACCCATTCCATGAAGCTCTCTACACACTGTTGTGCTAATCTGAAGGCCACATGAAGTTTGGAGGTCTTTAGCTATTGACTCTACATACAGTTGGCGACTTCTGCGCACTGTGCGCTTCAGCATGCACTGACCCCACCCTGTCATTTTACATGGCCTACCACTTTGTGGCTGAGTTGATTTTGTTTCCAGCTGCTTCCACTTTGTCATAATACCACTATCACGGTACCACGCTTGAATTCACTGAGCTCCTGAGAGCGGCCCATTCTTTCACAAATGTTTGTAGAAGTAGTCTGCATGTCTAGGTGCTTGATTTTATACACCTGTGGCCATGAAGGTGTTTGGAATCTAATGATTTGCAGGGGTGTCCCAATACTTTTGGCAATATAGTGTGTATATTTATATATATTTATAAATATATATATATATATATAACTATGTGCACTATGAGGCTTGTAGGATTGTAGAGCTGTTTTTGATGTCTGAAATTTTCCCAAACTGCAATAGTTTTTCCTAATGCCACAAATATGTAGAAGCTTTGACAAATCGTTGTTGCACAATAAGCTGGGCACACTATACACTGTAATTTCCTTTCTTTCAACAATGTTGATGGAGGAATCACTTCCATTGCGCTGTTGGAGATTTCCCCGCCGTCAGAATACAATGATCACTGCTGTTGCCTAAAGCCAGCGGCAGTGTTCGTAGGGGGAAAAAAAGACAACCTGCCCATTCAGCCAATTCCTGCTGCTATAGATTACATTAGTATCAATCAGGAAAAAATTATGTGTGTATTCTTGATGATGCACATGCCAGTGATGTCATTGTGGCTGTGACTTCTGTGTTTTTGCACAAGACCCCCCAAATAATAGGTGCAAAACTTAGTTGGCACAATATCTGTAGAAGGGATACTTTTTCACCATTTTACCTACAGAACCACAGATGTAATAAACCTTCTAATGGCCCTTGTGTAGTTGATAAGATTGATTTCCTGAAACTAAGGTGAGGTTTAAATATGTTTTATTATCGTCCATTACACATAGAGCATGTGCAAAGTGACTGACACTGGAAACAAGGTGCTTTCCTCCAAGTCTTTAACTGCTTGAAGCTCCTCAGTACCTGCATTATTGCAAGATATTGAATGAACAATGAACCCAATCGAATAAAGTGGACTTGAATTGGGGAATCTGTGCCCAAAAAGGCAAGCACAAGGCAAATGATTGTCATCAACATTGCCTATAGTCTCTCTACAGCCCATCATTTCCCCATTACTGACTTATACCTTGTTCTACATTGTGTCTCTGTGCGCAGGCAGCCATCTTGGTAGAGGCAGGGCTTTGCTTCCTCATGTGAGAGCTGCCTCCCTGATGACTGGTGGTCTGATTACACGTGAAGGAATATTCAAGAAGCAACAGGAGGGACAGAGAGCTCACAGATCCACAGAACGAAATAAGCAGTGGCAGGAAAACCATTGAACTGCAGGTCCTTAGGTACAAGGAGAACAATGACTAGAACAGTAATGACATTCACAAATCTTGTGAGACTAGCAGTCAGAAGGTATAGTTTAGGAGAGCCTGGAAACAAGTGCACTGATATTTTTCAGAAGGAATTCACAGCAAAAGGTGCAATAATCAGGGTACAGTTAACAGTTCTAGATGTTTCTAATAAAATAGCAAATCTTCACGTTTTAAGTTAAGGTCCACGTTTGGTAGGTCTGTTGCTGAACTGTTATCTCTCCGCTTCTCACCTCTTAACCTGTGGCCAGCCAATGTATTATACTAGTGACAGGAAATATTGTGGATGCTCATATGCCCAAATGAGAAAAAAAGGGACTGGGTACATTTTAAAATGACGAAAACTGCCTATGAACACAATTTCTGAAAGCATTATTACAATGCCATTGAGCAGCATCATAGATTTCAGTGTACTAAACTGACTCTGAATAACTGTGCCAGTCCAGTTTTTATTATATAAGTCTAATCACGCCTTGGGGTCACAGAAACACATGTAACAATATGTGCAGCTGTTTTCTTGAAAAGCTTTGTCAGTCATGCTGTAAAAGTAAAGAAATCTAGAATTTATTCCATTTGCAACCTGCAACTTAATTCAGTGCTTCTTCCTGTGAAAGTCAATCTTAAATATGGTTTATGCCATGGATTGTTTTCATCTGTGTTTGTCACACATAAGAGTAGGTTTACATGAATAAACATTACTTGGCTGAGTCACTGTACTGTGAGCAAAGCTCTGCTAACTTTCCCGACCAGTGAAACTGTCATCTCCAATCAAGGTCAACTTCCATCACATGTGTAGCATTGACTGACATTTCTCAGGCTCTTTGCAAGTAAAAGCTGTACAAGCAAAACATGAACGCAAATAAACCCTATTTCCTACATGAATAAATATGATAACCAAACCTCTAGTTATCACACCATATCCATTTCTTATAGGCTTTATATTAAAGGATACGTTTACAGAAAAAATAATAAATGCACAGATTTTTGCAGAAAAAAAAATGTGCATTTATTATTTTTTTCTGTAGGAGCCTGGAAACCATTGCATTGGTGATTAGTAGATCACAGGTGCAATGTGGGCTCCTGCAGACATGTCCTCTGACTTTCAGTTCATACCTTTGTATGGGCTTTTTGTTTGAAAGCCAGAGGATCTATCAGTGGACTAGGAGAGTGCTCATCAGCACCCCTGCAGCCCACTAAAATTACAAGTCTGTCTGCAGCAGTGGCAAGCGGTACTTGTAGTTTATTCACAGGAATCATGGCTGTGTGGGCGGATTCCCACACAGTTGCACTGTTTTCGCAAAAAGTGACAGCAGATGCAGGGATAAGAACCCCCACCTGCTGTCACAGAGAAGGGGGATAGGAAGGAAGGGCAGGAGCTGGAACATGTTACATTTTCCTAACCCAAAAATATAGGTGGAACATGTAACATGTTCCAAAAGTGAACTTTTTTAATTCCTTAAAGCAAAATATCCTAGTTTGTAAATATTGGTTCTTAATATACTACATTGGGATTCATAATTAGAAATAAAAACAAAATTGAAGGTCTCCAATGGCAGTTGCCTTCATGTTATTTCTGCCTGTATATTTTGAGAATGCTAACTGCCTGGCTGTAATTCTAATGCATTGATTTTTTTTCTTTCTGAACACTTAAGACTGGGGAGACTCTTTAGTGGAGGGGAACAACTTTTGCAGTTTGAATTCCTTTGAGACATCTCAGACCTATGGGTGCAATTGGTGGTCTTAAAATGGCACAACATAGATTTTCAAATTCTATGCCTACTACACTGTTTTCTACTCTCAAACCTGCCAACATCTGCCCAAAGAAAGTCAGATTTGCAGACCACCTTGAACTATCTTTCATCTAAGATAGTGGTTGTACTGGTCCCACTAGAGTAGGATCTTCAGAGTTTTTAAACAAAAGGTCAGTTTACTGTCCTTCAAGCTTTGGAGGGAGGGAGGGAACTGTGCCCTGTGGGAGTACAAAAAGGTCTGACACTTCACATAAACCAAATGTATTATATACCATTAACCAAAATATCCAATTAACATAATTATAATTGCCATAAAAAGTCGCACATCATGTAGTGTGTAGACAAAATCTTCTGGTGCTTAGTACATTTCTTTGTGCAAATCCACTTAGTGCTCCACCACCGTTAATACTCTCATCAACCATCCATCACCCCTAATTAAAAGAAGGTCACGTGCGCTTTTTTCAGCAGGGCTTTATATCTCAGTGGATTTTTCTCTTTATTTTCCCCATATTATTCCAATGTATCCATATTCCACAACACCAAGATCAGACAATATAAAAGAACAAGGTTGCGCTCACATTTTCCGGTTCCCAGTACCTCAGGACTAATACACTTAGCTATGCTTTACCACTGCTGCTCTGTTCCCTAGAGCTGGTGTGAATTCCAGTCACCGGAAACGAAAGTGACATCAAATCTGCAGACCCAGAAGTAGCAGACGTCACTTTGCCTCTACATGTTTCACTAAATTGGTGTACTTAGGGAGCTTCCTGAGGACACCAATGCATTAATATTACACGGTGGTGGAGCACTAAGTGGATAAGTGGATTTGCATGAAGAAATGTACTAAGCATCAGAAGATTTTGTTTGCACACTACATGGTTTAGGGCTTATATGGCAAAAATAATTATATTAATTGGTTATTTTGGTTAATGGTATATAACACGTTTGGTTTATGTGAAGCACTAGACATTATTATTATACTGTATTTATATAGCGCCAAAGGGTATGCTCAGCGCTGTACAGTAGCAAGGGGGACAGAACATGAGACAAGACAGTAACAATACAATACACGAGGGGTTCGAGGGCCCTGCTCTTTCGAGCTTACAATCTAGGAGGGAGGGGAAGGTGGTAAAGGAGGAAATGGCTGTGGGGGATGGAGTGGTGGGAGGAGTGGAGGAGGTTAGTTGTTAGGTGAGGTCAGGTGTTAGGTGAGGTTGGGGTAGGCTTCCCTGAAGAGGAGGGTTTTCAGGGTGCGCCTGAAGGTGAGGAGGGTAGGTGACAGTCTGATGGATTGGGGTAGGAAGTTCCAGAGGATGGGGGAAGTCCTAGAGAAGTCCTGCAATCGGGCGTGGGAGGAGGAGACCAGGGAGCTAGAGAGCAGGAGGTCCTGTGAGGAGCGGAGGGCACGGGTAGGGTAGTATTTGGGTATCAGGTCGGTTATGTAGTTTTGGGCGGCGTTGTGAATGGCTTTGTAGGTCAGAGTTAGCAGTTTGAATTTGATACGTTGGGCAATCGGGAGCCAATGAAGGGATTGGCAGAGGGGGGAGGCAGATGTGGAGCGGTTGGTGAGGTGGATGAGTCTAGCCGCTGAGTTTAGGATTGACTGGAGTGGGGATAGCGTTCATTTGGGTAGGCCAGTGAGAAGGGAATTGCAATAGTCCAGGCCTGAGATGATGAGGGAGTGTACGAGTTGTTTGGTGGTGTCTGGGGTGAGGAATGTGCGTATCTTGGACATACCAAACTGAGCATGTGCAGAGTGACTCCTAGAGCTCTGTACTATGGTAGAAGGATTAAGGACAGTAGAAACTGAGCATGTGCAGAGTGACTCCTAGAGCTCTGTACTATGGTAGAAGGATTAAGGACAGTAGAAGGATTAAGGACAGTAGAAGAAGAGGAGGATCAGAGAAGACATGATCAAACAGCCTTTTTACACAATGTGGAGGATTAACCCCTTAGGTTCCAAAGTGAGTATAACAAGCATGCTTTACTGCATATACAGACTGATTTTACTGTGGTAGGTTTAGTAGCACTTTAAGACTGTGGGGGATCTGTGATGGAGGAAGGGTGCAAACATAAAGAGGGTCATCATGATAGAGATATAACTTATATTCCCCCAGATGACCATAAAAATTTTAATTTAGGATAATTTTCATGAACATTAGTCAAATGATAGGCAGTGAGTGGGAAGGTAAAACAACCACGATTGAGGTTAAATAAATATAAATAATGTGCCTTTTTCTTGACTGCTTTGTATTTGATGTCCTGTGGCAGTCTAGTAGTAATCATCAGAAAATTGCTACAATATTAAATCTTCTGGGAGTATCTGTTTCACATGACTGCAGTTTTAATTTAAGATGGCAAGTTAATAATGGTTATTTAAATAGAGTCACATAATGTAGTGTAGTCCAGTGTATTGTATATATGTAGAGATATCCTTATTCTCTGTTTTTAATGTCGTTTAAAATAAATCGTTGACTATAGACCTTGCCAACACAAGATTATTTAGCTTTACAATTTAGTTTAATCATTTGTACTTGTTTTGTATAGGATTTCATGTTAGTAAGATTGGATTTTGCTAGCCTTTATCATGAGCAGGTATAAGCAAACTTCAATATCTGCTCAGCCGGTGGTTTGTCAGATTTACCTCCATAGTCCATTGTATGGGCTGAATAACTGCTACCATTTTCATATGCTGCCATTTTCATATGCTGCCACTAAACACATATGGGGGAGATTTACTAAAACTTGTTCAGTATAAAATAAAACTTGGAATCAGATTGGTTTCTATACAGAAGTGCACCTGATTTTGCACTCTCCAGCTTCAGTAAATAAACCCCCTAGGGTTAAAAGCACCCCACTGACTTACCAGATGTTTATATATGGGTAAAGCATGCCAGCCCTCTGTTATGCTGATAGCAGCTGATGAGCAACTGCTGTTTCAAGAGGAACAGGTCCACCTCCTTAAAACAACCAGCCCCATGCTGGGTTTTCTGCACCATGTCTATTACCTCTGTAAAAAAGTTAATTTGAGCCAAGCAGGCCCAAACAAACTACAGAATGATGCGGCTCCTGGGTGCGCTGTGATATACTATAGTAGCATTAATTACAGACAGTAAGCAGCACTGCGTTTTCTGTGATTTTAAGGTTCTCTCTGATTGGCTGAGGCAGAGATCATCTCCTCACCTCAACCAATTAGAGGAAGCCTTGGATTCATTTATAAATATGACAGAGTAGTACTAAGCCCAAATCTCTTTCTATCTGGCAGCAGACAGGAAGTCACCCATACTGCTGCCGCAATAGAGCAGTGCTATGTAGTACAGTATATTACAACACACCCAGCAGCCAGATTGTTCTGGAATGGAAATTGTTTGAGAAATGAAATTACAATGATAAAAAATGACAATAAACATGGAATTTTACTTTAAGGTGGAGAAAACCCATTGCCTTTAGCATGGGGCTGGTTGATTTACGGTGGTGGACCTCTTCCTTTGAAACACCAGCTTGATGCTAATCAACTAACATCAGCATAACAGAGGGCAACTTTAATGATCTATATATGGGGAAAGCAGTTCAATTGCCCTAGGTAGTAATTTTATTTACCTCAGAGAACTTTCTAGATATTGTAGATATTCATTGAGCATGGAAGTCTATTTTTCGTACCTCAAAAAAAGAGGTTTGAGAATTGATAGTTTTTTTTGCTAAAACTTGCTCCGGTGACCTAGAAAATAGGTCCTTAGGACCAATTACTCAATCACGTGGTTTATAGTAGATGTAAAACGCATGACTAATATGTTTAACATGACCGTATAACTATAAAAGTTATGGTGAGAAGGGACTAAAGCAATCAAAAAGCCCTTTACTGGAATCAGTCCATAGCACATTAGAGCCTTCTCAGAACAGAAGCTATACTCATGTCTCGTTCCATCACATATCTCAAAAATAAGAGGATTATTCTTCATTTTAGGACAGTTGACAGAGCCATGTAAATCATTGCTTTATACTCTCTTGGCCATATGCATAACCAAAACCGCTGGTGTATATTGTGAATATAATATACAGTAGAGCCATTTATGCCAAACTGCATTCAGCTATTTCTGACTATTTGGTCATCATCAAACCAGGTCTTCTATTGAGTAGGGTTTGGGACCCAACCAGGGGCGGACTGACCATTTGGAAACTCGGGCACTGCCCGAGGGTCCGGGGTCAGTAGGGGGCCCCATGAGATGCCCCTGGTACCTTTTTCATAGGCTTTTTTGAGTTTGGGCAAGGACACAGGGGCCCCATGATCCCCTATTGCCCGGGGGGCCCATGAGTTGTCAGTCCGCCCCTGGACCCAACAGGACAGTGACAATGGTTTCATCAGACAGAAAGGGAAAAATTCATCGGACCTACAACTAAAACATTATTTTTGTATAGAAAGTCCCATTAAGATAGTATGCTAGAACATTTCTAAAATCAGTAACACTGGTTTGCAGAGGAGGCGTTACTCTTTACCTTGAAATCTCCTTAATTTCAGCATGCCCCTCTTGGCAAGGTAGTGGACTGCTCCAACCTGTTATAATAATAATAATAATGATGATGCTGGCTCCCACATCCTGCTGTCATTTTGTCTCTTTTTTTGTTCTTGGCATCTTCTGAAACAGTAATTCATTCTTCTGTTCCACACTGCTAAAAAAGAGAACAATTTACACAGGCTATCAAAATAACTACCCGCTTAAAATCACATATCCAAAGATATTGCAAATCAGCACTGGCTGTAAATATCGTATTATAAAACAAATACTTTACTATATGTTTATGATCCATGTAATAAGTTTAATGGAAAACTAACATTTTATTTTAAAATAGCAAATATGCCTCTGGACTTTCTAAGTGCAAATCAATATTTGCGCGCAAATTATAAATAAATCTTTGTGAAAATTTAAAAAAAAAGCACTTGCAAATTGTTTTGCGTTTACAAAAATTGTATGTATGTGAACATATTTATAGCATGTTCAATAGTTATATTTACATTATTTGATTTACCATGTTTGTACATGATATGCTAAGCATTCTTATACAGTGCAAATTGTAAAATCTTTTTTTAATAGCACTTTCAGCAAACAGACCAGTAAAAGATAAAGATGTGTTTTAAAGTGTTTATTAACCTCAGACATGAACTATGAACAAAGCATATCCCTCTATAGAGTGTACTTGTCCCAATTAAGAGCACTAAGCGTCATGTCTGTCTGCTGCCTTGTTCCTCTGCTATCAGCATGAATCACCTCTGAAACATTTTCCTGACACCAAGAGAAAAATAATGATGGGGAGGGCACATTCTGTGACTGACAACCTCAGCTCTGCTCCTGTGTGAAGGAGGGTGTGTCCTTTCATTCCAATCAGCTCTCCTCACTGAGGTTTGCAGAGTGTAATTTCAGCTCTCCGCCCCTTTTTTCTGACAGCTCAAACAAGCTTGATAAATACTAGACTTTGCACAGATGTAGAGAAGAGAAGACTGCAGATAAAAAGGTAAAAGTTATGTAGGATGATTTGTTTAATCTCTGTGTATCACCTGGGGCCAGTCACTTCACTGTAAGGGTTTACAATCATTTTAATGTTTCTCTCAGAAACCACTTGGCAATCTGATTAAAGGTACCACTTTCCATGATTATTAGGTGGGGAGATATTCACATTCTATAAGCAGAAAATATGGTTGAGCAGTCATGAGTTCAGTTCCTAAGATTTAACCTTTGTTTTCTCTGTATTACTATTGCTGGTAAATGTCAAACAATTCACAAAACTAAAGAATGCCAGGTTACTTGGGACCATTCCCCACACCTGAATTGCCTTTTTTAATGATATTTTTTAACCACTTATCTACCAGAGCCATTGTTTAAATTTTTTGCATACATTAGAATTCTAATTTTAAGCCTGAAAACTAGCTATAACCCACAAACAGTATACATTTTCTGAAAGCAGAGACTCTGTAAAATATGATGGTGCTAGTTTCAGTTTTCTATGTCACATATCATATTTATCAAACCCTTATTTTTAATATAAATTAGCTAAAGTTAACTTTAGTGCATACAAACACATTTTTGGTAAAAAAATAAAATATGAGGTTGCATTGTGTAAATAGATAGTAAAATGTAAAGTCTCAAAGGATAAGTTTACATTTCATAACATGTTACATCCATATTCAGGGTGTAATATGTAACATGTTATGAAAGCACCAGCCCCCGTTCACCGTCTGTCCCTCGCACTGACAGCTAGCGAGGGGGTCTCCCCCCCAAGCTGTCAAATTTTTAAAAACGTGGCCATACAGGGCTCCACAATGAGAAACTACAAGCCACAACAATGAGAAACTACAAGTCACGACAGCCTTAGTGGCTGTCGGGTTGTACTTCTCAATAAACTAACACGGCACCGTGGAGAGCCGAGTTCGTTAATTGGATCTTCCTGTCAGTATATTTGCTTGCTTGTACATCCCGTACGGGCAAGCAGATATACTGACAGGTCTGCAGGAGACCTGCATGGCACCAACAAACTGCTGATCACTGGTGCAATGCTTTACAGGCTCCTGCAGCAAAAACTAAATGTACATTTAATTTTTTTACCTTCAACAAATGTGCATTTATTAATTTATAGCAAAAGGTGAACTTATCCTTTAAAATTGCAAGCACCTGTGAAACTGTTACAAACTTCAGTACCCAAAATAGTCCATAGGTGAGACTTCAAAAGCCATTACAGGTTATCATTTTAGCTCTAGCCATGAATGATGGCATTAGAATTATTGCTCACACACTGACATACACAGTGATACATAATATGTGTAACACAATAATCTGACATGCATATTTTTGTACATACAGCCCTGGCCAAATCAGCTTCCAGGTTTTATTGCCAAAGCTTCATTGAACAAGCTGAGATTAGAAGCTGATTGGTTTCTATGCAGAAGGGAGTCTGATTTTGGACTCTCCAGCTTTAGTAAATAAACCCCTAAGAGTCTGTTAGAGCCCTTTTGTCACCTATAGACCCCAATGTAGCTTAGCAAGCACAGATCATGCTTGATCAACTTCCTCCCTGGCCTCAGCAGCCAGAGAATGACAGCTTTGAATCTGGAAGTGACAAAATGCATGTCGCTTCATACATGGACTCCCTCCGCAAAACCCCCCATGCTTTTCCTGGGCCTGCAAGAGGGCCAGAGAAGCCTGGAATACATAGCGGGGGTAGATGGTTGGGAAAGGGCTACCTCTGGGGGATGTGGAAGTGAGGGGGCAGATATAAATAACTTTCAACAGAAAGCCATCAGCTCGCTTGACAGTAGTAAACACAGTCAGGGGAATTCAGTAAAGCAGTAACATCACTTTTCTGATAGTATGACTCCTTTAATATGGGCTGTGCCTAATTCATGAAAGCCTTGTGCTAGTTTTGGTACAGGTACTGACACATGACCAGACTGAAGTAGTATACTACCGCCACTTTTAGAATCTGTCACTATGGCTGTAATATATTCTAAAAGAATTACCACCAGTTTACAGATAAGCAAACTGGCAATATTTAAGACCAGCTTAAAGCTGGCATACAGGGTGTTCTGTCTCTCCAGTCTAAGCATTGAAAGTATGATCTCTGTAACTTACAGATGTGATGAGATAGCGATAACTCCAATCTTAGTTGAATAACACAGGCAGTGACTCGATCCAGACAACACCTTGTAGATCTTGTGAAGTTTATTCCATAAACTGAGAGAATCTTACAACAATGAACATCAGATAGGTCAAAAATCATAATGTGATCTGCTTCCATAAGACATGAGACTTGAAGCTGAAATGCATTACTGGGAAAATGGGTGGGCTATCTATACAGCATGAACCAAACCAAACGAAAGAGAGGAGCAGAGACAAAATGCAAACAACACTTAAAGGCATATGACAGTCATGTGAAGCATGACACAGGGGGAGGATGGTCTTGTGTAATCATTACTTCATTAATAGATTTGTGTTTTACATTTACAGTATTGGTTGCTAGGATGAAGGCTGCCCGCATCCTAGCAACTAATGCAACAAGTCACACAGAACTTAAAGTGGGTGGAGCCTGATGGGGAGCTGTGAGAGACTAGTTCCCCATCAAATCTACTTTGCCTGTGATTGAAGTTGGATGGCAATGGGCAGATACATACAGTAGCTGCTATTCAGTCCAATAGCTTTGGAATCCACTAACTGCCAATCACAGACAAGGCAGACTTGATGAGCAAGTGTCTGCACTAAATATGTTAGCATGCATGCAAAACAATGAGGAGCAATTCTTTTGACAACAGAAGAAATTAAGTCCTACAAGTATCTCAGCAACTTTGCTGCCATTGTTCCCCCTTGCCAGAGCACCTGTTCTGTGCTTACACTAGAGATTATAAGGATGGAGGGCTATCAAGACACTGCTGGGGACAGGGGATGAAAGATAAGCTGACCTACCGAGTGCAGGTATTCAGTGGCTTTGCTGTGAGGAAAAATTGCTCCTCAGTACCTGTAGCTGCAGAGGTCAGTTAGGGCTTGCTTGAAATCATATTTTCCACTTGATATGAATATATGAATATGTAAATGCTTGAATGCACATATCCTGCTCAGAGGCTCATTCAATATCACTAATAAAAAAAGATCAGATTTAACAAAATATTTATCAATTTTTGCACTGACATTAGGCAAGCCTATAGCAGTAAATATTATGACCATATTCATTCTGCACATGGAGGAAGACATTAATGATTAATGATTCTGGCATTTAAATGAACTCAGCTTTTGAACTTTGGGCTATGTATTCAAATTTTCTACTTGCCCTTCTATTTAAATGCTAATATTGGGTAATGAAAAGGTGTGTTCAAAAATCAATGAAGTCACTGGGTTTAGGCATCTGATTACTATAATTTCTTCTTTTTTTTCTGTCATTACACTAAAACGTGTGAGGTATATTCACAGGCATCCACACTTTTGCATGCTGAATACAATGTGTCTCAACACATAAAAACATGTTAACACTGAATACATTAAAGGGCAGCTTCAACTTTAATGAAGCTGTCCTTTATTAAATACCCCCACCCCCTGTGTGCAGTGAACCTGGGTTAATGCTTACATTTCTCCCTAGTTGCAGTTTCCAATCTGCTCCTCTTCAAAATGCACATGGGTGCCAAGCCCCAATTATTCCTATGGGTAAGTCGGACTCATGGTTGCCACCAGTGAACCCTTGTAGTATGGCCTATATTGTATATAGCAATTAATAGGTCTGTGGTGCACATGCACCAGTAGAAAATGGCCAGGGTAAATCCTCATACTTCTATGACACTACGACACTATGGGACACAGCAGTGATGTAGGGGTTACAGGAAAAGGAACCAAGGTGCACAAAAATTCAGAATAGTCTGATGAAAACTGCAACACTAAAACAGAGGGAAGGTAGGAGATACTGGCCACCAGAGAAGGTAAAGTGGAACTATACAACACCACCACCAGTCCCTCCCCTCAAGCCAGAATACTAGGTGTCATCCTAGACTCCAATCTGTCCTTCCAGCCCCAGGTCCATTCGCTGACAAACTCATGTAGACTCCTCCGCAACATCTCCAAAATACATCCGTTCCTTACCCTGGAAACCACTAAGCAACTCATTCACTTGCTCATTATATCACACCTTGACTACTGTAACTCCCTTCTCACCAGCTTACCCCACAGCAGGCTATCCCCGCTTCAGTCTATCTTGAATGCTGCGGCCAGACTCATCCACCTTACTAACCGTTCCGTATCCGCTACCCCTCTCTGCCAATCCCTCCACTGGCTCCCGATTGCTCAACGGATAAAATTCAAAATGCTAACATTGACTTATAAAGCTGTTCATAATACTGCCCCAAACGACATCACCGACCTAGTATCCAAATACCACCCAAAAAGTACTCTCCGCTCCTCACAAGACCTCCTACTCTCTAGTTCCCTGGTCTCCTCCTCCCATGCCTGTCTCCAGGACTTCTCTAGGGCTTCCCCCATCCTCTGGAACTCCCTACCCCAATCCATGAGACTATCACCTACTCTCCTCACCATTAGGCGCACTCTGAAAACCCATCTCTTCAGGGAAGCCTACCCCGCCCTCAGCTAATTACTGAACTCCTCCACTCTTCCTACCACTCCATCCCCCACAGCTATTTCCTCCTGTACCACTATTCCCTCCCTCCTAGATTGTAAGCTCCAAGGAGCAGGGCCCTCGAACCCCTCGTGTATTGAATCATATTGTTACTGTACTGTCTCTTGTACTGTCTCCCATTATAATGTACAGCGCTGAGCAAACTGTTGGTGCTATATAAATCCTGTATAATAATAACTATACTCACCTCAAATTCAGTGATATGGCATCCCCACCCGGCCGCTAATATCTTCTGTCGGCCGGGTGCCACGTCTCAATCGCTGGCTGCAGTTGCTGGGAAGGAGGGGTGATGACATCACTCCCCTGCATGCGCAGGAGTTGGGTCAGATTCGGATTTGCCGCGTTTGTACAGTGAGCGGCAGATGTGCACAGGGGCGGACATCTAAGCAACTTTCATGCAGAAGAGACAAAGCACTACTACATTAAAATTCCTGCCTTGTCACCTTTTTTTCTACCCAAAGTTCCTCTTTAAATTAATACTTCTTCTGTTGCAGGAATGCTAAATTTGGATTCCTTTTTACATATTTTTTTTTGTTGAGGTGGACAGCACCAGCAGGAAACAGTATTATAGTATTGTTTGTGCACAAACCTGGTGTTGTTCCAAGCACCACATGCACAAACCAAAGAGAAAGAGGCTGCAGTACAGAGAGGGATATTTATTGGCAAACTACACATATTTCGTACATCCCTGCTCTTTATCAAGGTTATCTCACTTTACAAAGAATATAAAGACTGAAAGCAGAAATGACAGAAACATGGTACAAAGTGTTCCCTGGGTAAAAAAAAGATACAAATTAACAACGTTATTCATCAGGTGTGACACTAATGCAAGATTATAGTCAACAGATTTTCCCTTAAAGCAGTATTAAACCCAAGTATTGCAGCCTACCAATTCTTAGATGTGATGGCTGCATTCATTTTCATTTTTAGGCTTTCTTTCTTTTATTTTCATCTGGTGATGTAGCCAGTAAGCCTGTTGTTTTTCAAAATAACAAGCTCTCTTGCAATTACAGGAATAATACAAACCATTTACCACTGACTGCGGTGTTTACAATGATCAGATTTAATTTATTCATGTAAAACGTTAATCCCAAATGGAAAAAACTGTTGTAGCTGCTTATAAAATATTAGCTGACATTTGGCTTCAATTTGTTAGTGTATTTAAATTTGCTAATACAGCTAACACTCCCCTCCCCTCAGACTGACAATGTTTCTCCAATCTGACGATGATACTCCAATCTGCCCCCTGTGCTCCTTCATCCAGAATGGAGGCATTCTAATACCGGAGGTGTGTTACTGGCCAGATCATGATGGGAAAACAGAGGGAAAAAAGCCTAAGAAAAGAAAACGAATGCAGCCAGCACATCTAATGATTGGTAAAATGTAATATATTACATTTTGGTTTAATACTGCTTTAATCCAGAGGAGATCTGTAATAAAGGAACAAACAAAAACATCTTAAAGGAATATATTTACTGTAAATCAAAATCATGGTTAAGATCCTGTGTTGACAAAGTATACATTTCAAAGCAATGATACGATTACTACCATGTCACAGTTTAAGGATCTGATGTATAATCATAAGGTTTAGATCAGATTCCCTATGATTTGCTTACAGCAAACACAGCATCAATGTAGCGCCACCATACCACACAGTGCGTGGTAAAAACCACATTGGATTCCATAGTCATGCCTCTGCGATCTACATTTAAAAAATACTCCTAAAGGAGAAATAATTATTTTCCAAGATGAAACCTAACAACTGTATAAGAAGATTAACTTCTATCTCAGAGTAGTTGCCACATTCCTGTAATAACATTCTTCAAGCACTAATACCACCAGCATGAGTTGTAGATGTATATAAACTTGTAACATTCAAACTCACCAGGCACATTTCAGGGTTCGTTATTACCAGCACACATCCAGTCTGGATAAAAAAAAGGCAATGTTCTTAATATACAGTTGTGCTCAAAAGTTTGCATACCCTGGCAGAAACTTTTTGGTTTAACTAGTTGCCGACCGCAGATAGCCGAATGACGGCTGCACTGTGGCCAGCCAGTTCTGGGAGGACATCAGCTGATCACGTGATTTGGTAAAAGGCCAATTACAGCGGCCTTTTGCCAATTGATCAGCCGTGTCCAATGACACGCTGATCACCGGGAAATGCAATTGCTGGTTCTCGGTTGCACTTTCCTCACGCTGTCAGAGCGGGATGAAAGTACTGCTGAGAACCGGCAGTTGTCAGAGCAGGGATCGGCACCGATCATCAGTGCCACCCACCAGTTCCGCACACAAGTGCCCAGCAGTGCCGCTCACCTGTGCCCAGCAGTGCTGCCCACCTGTGTCCAGCAGTGCCACCCACCTGTGCCCACCAGTGCCACCCACTTGTGCCCACCAGTGCAGCCCAGCAGTGCCACCAGTCAGTGCCCAGCAGTTGCGCCAGTCAGTGCCCAGTAGTGCCACCAGTCAGTGCCCAGCAGTGCCGCCTATCAGTGCCGACTATCAGTACCCATCATCAGTGCTGCCTATCAGTGCCACCTATCTGTGCCACCTCATTAGTGCTGCCTATCAGTGCCAACTATCAGTACCCATGATCAGTGCCAGCTAATCAGTGCCGCCTATCAGTGCTGCCTATCTGTGCCACCTCATTAGCGATGCCTATCAGTGCCCATCAGTGCTGCTTATCAGTGCCCATCAGTGCTGCCTATCAGTGCCGCCTATCAGTGCCCATCAGTGCTGCCTATCAGTGCAGCCTCATCAATGCACATCAGTGAAGGAGAGAAATTACCTGTTTGCAAAATGTTATAATAGAAACAAAGAAACTTTTTTTTTTTTAATTTTTTGCTCTTTTATTGTTTATTGCGCAAAAAGTAAAACACCCAGCGGCAAGTAAATACCACCAAAAGAAAGAAATTATAAAAATTTCATATGGGTACAATATTGCATGGCTGCGCAATTGTCATTCAAAGTGTGACAGCGCTGAAAGCTGAAAATTGGCCTGGTAAGGAAGGGGATATAAGTGCCCAGTAGGCAAGTGGTTACGGACAGTGATCATAAGAAGCCATTTATTATCACATAGTTGTTTGGTTCATTTTTAAAACAAAATGATAACAGAAATCACCCAAATGGCCCTGATCAAAATTCTACATACCCTGGAATGTTTGGCCATGGTACAGACATACAAAGTGACACACACAGGTTAAAATGGCAGTTAAAGGTTAATTTGCCACATGTGGCTTTTTAAATTGCAATTAGTGTCTATGTATAAATAGTCAATGAATTTGTTAGCTCTTACATGGATGTACTGAGTAGGCTAGATAATGAGTCATGGGGAACAGAAAAGAACTTTCAAAAGACCTGCGTAAAAAGGTAATGGAGCTTTATAAAGATGGAAAAAGATATGAAAAGATATCCAACGCCTTGAATATGCCAGTCGGTACTGTTCAATCACTTATTAAGAAGTGAATATTTTGGGGATCTCTTGATACCAAGCCAAGATCAGGTAGACAAAGAAAGATTGCAGTCAAAACTACCAGAAGAATTGCTCAGGATACAAAAAAAAACCCCACAGGTAACTTCAGGAGTAATGCAGGCTGCTCTGGAAAAAGACGGTATGGGTGTTTCAAGGAGCATAATACAACAATACTTTAACAAAAATTAGCTGCATGGTCAAGTTGCCATAAAGAAGCCTTTACTGTGCTAATGCCACAAAAAAGCCCAGTTGCAATATGCCCGACAATACCTTGACATGCCTCACAGCTTCTGGCACACTGTAATCTGGAATGACAAGACCAAAATAGAGTTTAATGGTCACAACCATAAGTGCTATGTTTGTAGAGGTGCCAACAAGGCCTATAGTGACAAGAATACCATCCCCACTGTGAAGCATGATGGTGGATCACTGATGTTTTGGGGATGTGTGAGCTCTAAAGGCACGGGGAATCTCGTGAAACTTGATGGCAAGATGGATACAGCATGTTATCAGAAAATACTGGCAGACAGTTTGCATTCTTCTGCACGAAAGCTGCACATTGGATGCTCTTGGACTTTCCAGCATGACAATTATCCTAAGCACAAGGCCAAGTTGACCCTCCATTGGTTACAGCAGAAAAAGGTGAAGGTTCTGGAGTTGCCATCACAGTCTTCTGACCTTAAAGTATGCAGACTTTTGAACAGGTGTCTTTTAATTTGTTTACTTGTTGCCATGTCTTTGTTTTATGATTGTGACATTCTGTTGTGACCTACAGTTGAATATGAATCCCATAAGAAATAAAAGAAATGTGTTTTGCCTGCTCACTCATGGTACATACTGTATATTACCAATTCTCCTATGCAGACATTTGAGCACAACTGTATGCTCTAGGCAAACTGAGCTTTCTGTTCCCAGGTGTAATTTGAAAGCAGGTCACAGGACTCTGATCCTAGGTTCATTATTATAGATAAGTTGTGTGTATATGTATATATATATATAATTATTATATAGGATTTATATAGCGCCAACAGTTTTATACAGCGCTTTACAAAATGAAGGTAGACTTTACAGTTAAAATACAATTTGGTACAAGAGGAAACAGAGGGCCCTGCTTGTTAGAGCTTACAATCTAAGAATGTGTGTATATATATATATATATATATATATATAATTTTCTGTTTTGTGAATAATCTAACATTTGCCAAGAGTAACACAAGCCATATGCATTTTGAAAGCTGAAAACCTACACAAATAACTGGATAGTCTACTCCTACTTATGCCCTTTGTGAATGATCCTTTTTATTGAATTTTAAAATGACAAAGAGAATGTAAGTTAAAGATTACATTTTCAGTCGGAATATGTGTGGGCGAATTGCTATGGAAATGATTCTCTGATCTGGCTTACTGGCTTTCAGGAAACAAGAAGACAAGGGTGCCTGCACCATGCCTGCCAACTAATGTCCATATTTGTTCAGTACCGAGCACTACATCTGCTCTCTGTATTGGGATACATAAAGTGACAGCTACCTAATTATCATAGCTGAACTACTACATGGTCCAAGATGTTCTGGGATGGAATTCATTTTTAGGCTCTGAGCTAATAATGATAGCATGTATAGCTATATAAAATTTGCCGCTTTTAGATATAATATTTAAGGCTAACATAGGCTTTATTTTTTTGCAACTAAAAACAATTTGTAGGCAGCATATATTGTACATATAAAGCAGAGAGGATATTCATAATGTGTTTACTGACAACCTGGAACAAACCATATTGGCAATCTTTACATATTTTCTATATTCTTATGTACAGGTTGGAACTAAAATAAATGATTTTTGTGATAGGTAAATATGAAATATTAACTATCGATATTTCATATTTACCATATGTAAAAGGGAGGTGGTGGAGGCGGTTCTTTATAATTCCACTGAATCATTTCACGAATGGCCCGTACACACCCTACACTGAATGTAGCTTTACTGATCTTGGATGAACCCCATTGAATCATTGTGTATTAAAGTATGTCTCCTGAATGACTGCACCATCTAAACTAGGTGTTGCCTTCCATTATGTACAGTTGCACAGGCTCCTCTCCTGTATTGAAATGTATTGCTCTAATTTCACTGCACACAGTCTCATAGTGTGCATTAGAAGCTGCAAATAGAACCCACCTCATATCTGGGCTTGAAGGCGTCCAGTATCCTGGACAGAACAGCAATCACATGTCATTACATGAGTGCTGTTTAGTACAAGAGTTCTGTGAACCCAAGCTTGAGTAATGATGATGCACCCCACATGGCGTTGGGCTTGAATCCTATGGCATTTAACTTCCTCTCCATGCTCCCTTCATCAACCATCATATTCAAATATTCAAACAAATTTAAATCCAACGGGTGCTTTTGAAAATATCTCAGTGCTAATATTTTTTTAAATCATTTTGCCAACAAATGGGAGCAGGGAGGACTGTAGCACTGCATCTTTACCCAGAAAAGGCCCTGAGCAGGCTGTGCATTTTATATGCATTTCTTATATGTAAATAAATCGCCTGCATTTATTAAAACATACAGTATATAGGAAATTACTGTTTTTACACATATGCAGTTTGCAGTGCATCCACTAAGTGGTAAAAGCTGTCTTTTTCTAGACACTTTTCTTTGCATTTTATATATGATGTGTGTAGGTAGGTATGCATAGAGTGCTCGTAAGGAATACATCATTTTCAATTTCAATGCATTCCTATGTAATGTGGATAAAGTAAATCAGTGCTGAGAGCTCAAAGTTGATGCTCTGCCCAGGACCCTGATTCAACTTAATTGGGCATTATAAATGTCTTGTGTCCATATGACCTGTATGGAAATGCACTGTTTCCTTTTTGAGCATTCAGATGCATAAGATAAGCCTCCCTATAAATGAAACTGGACAAATGTAATATATACTAAAGATAGTGTATGTGTCTGTGTATATATATATATATATATATATATATATATATATATATATATACAATTTTGGATCACATGAATATATCCTGGCAAGCAGAATCTAAGCTGCTAACAGTGAGTCCAGGAAAAGATTATATATATGTTAGATGGTATCTTCAATAATTATGGGTTTACAGCAATAAACTCTTAGAGAAATCTTACTCTGGTTAGGAGCATAAAGGCTGAGTGGGGGTTTGCAGTTGCTCGGTATACAGTATCAGTCTTTGACAGTCACTACCCATACAGATTCACATGCGGCTCCCAGAGAGCTCACTAAAGGACATGGGTATAGCAAGGAGAATCTTGATAAAAGAACAAAACACTACCATAGGGGTCCTGAAACCTTAATTTAGCTTAAAACCACAGGTATATTACTGAACCAAAATATTTGCCTCTAAGGCCTCGTCCTTATTATATGCAGATAGATTATAGTCAGTGATGGCATTTGGTACAATAAATAGGCTGATATAATCATACAGTTACACATACAAAGCAGTAATCTGCATGTGATAATTTTGCCCTGGATTAAAATGTATTAAGCATGCCACAAATCTACGTTTTCACCTTGTTGCTCCATTTTTCTTTCTACTTGAGCAATCCTGACTATATGCACAATTTCATTAAAGGAATTTAGATGACTTGTAAATTCTATGAGCTTTCAATGCTTATCCCACATTTCAAATTAAGAAAAGACACCTGCAACCTGTGTTTTGCCATTTATTCTCCCATTGTGTACATGAGTGGGCATTGATTCATTCACATGTAAAGTTGGGGGTTAGTAAAACCCTGTGGTTGGGTTGTGGTTTTACTGCCCCCAGTCCCTACCCCCTTTAACTGCTGAGGCAGCAGCCAAAGGTGTACACATGCTACAGCAGGATTTAAACCACCTGCTACTTTTGGTGGGTGCTTCCACCTGCCAATCATGGCCCATTCAAGTAAGAGGGCCACTCTGCAAGCTCCCCGAAACTGTATGCTTCTGGGGAGTCTAAGGGGTTGCAGTACTGCACAAGTTTGCAGGGCACTTGCAGAGGAGACATCGGCTTATGGGGCTCTTGCTCTCTGCTAGAGTTCCAACTTTACAAGTAGGCCCTCTGCATTGCACTCTGTTTGATGCTTTGGGATGGTGGGTCAGCAAGCCCGGATCACGAACTACCAGTCACCTGGACCCAATCTACTGGTTGCTGACCCCCATGTTAGACCATCTTTCTAGTTTCTAAGGTGATCTGTGTCCCCATTGGAGAGATTTACCACTCTGTTTGTACTGGTGACCATTTTCACTGAGAAATAAAATGAGCAGAAATAGCTGCATCAGAGAGGTTCATCCTCTTATCGCTTTCTTCACCTGAGAAGAAAAAAAGTTTAAAGTAAAACTATAGGCACATTTTTTTTTTCATTTTGGATAGAGTAAGGGAGGGTTATAACCTCTTTTGCCATCTGCGTCCCATTGGGGGGATTTACTTTCACTTCCTGTCCCATGGCCAAAATAGGAAGTGAGAAAAAATCCCTGCAAATTAAGGGAATTCCTTGGGGACCCCAGGTCACCAAAACTAGTGTCCCCATTGAAAAATTCCCCTCTATTACTTTTCCAGAGACAACCCAAAATTTGGGGTTTCTTTTACTTTCACTTTCAATGATAATGGTAAAGAGGTCAAATAGAGAGGGTGAATCTCCCTAATGGAGACACAGATAGCAATAAAAACTGACAGGTGGTAAAATCCATCTCCACCCTATCAAAAACTAAAAAACAAGTTTTGCCTGTAGTTATACGTTAACCTCTTCATACAGAGAGGATTCTTAAATGTAAGAGCTGTGAAAAGGTGGAGCAGTAGTCATCCATAGGAGCTAGTTCTAGCCAACTCAGTAGACCCACTTTAAAAAGACTAGATACGTACAGTATGTTACTAAATGTACAAAATATATTGTAAATGGCAATTAATATTAGGAAGGAGTTAGGAGACCATGTTTTATAAGGTGTTTTTTTTGCCTTTCTCTGGATCAGAGGCAGGTTTTCACTTTTGGGAATGCAGGATTTTAATTTATTTATCTTTTGGTTATGCTGGATAGACTATGTGTGCAATATCATCGACTTTGCTAGTAATGAGGTTACTGGAACAGCAGTTCTTCTAGCAAATTCTCTAAAACTGCAATCTCTCTAGAATAGTATGCTTTGTAGCAAGGCAGTCCTTAGTATGGGAGTCTCTCTGACAGTTTCTTAGTGACTTGGCACTTTCTCCAATAGCAATGCAGGACAATCTCTTTGGTAACATGGTGGTTCTTCTGGTAACCACATTATTTACCGCCCCCACAGACACATACACACACACTTTTTGCATTTTCTCCCCATTACTCAGCTCCCGACATATCTGCTTTCATGTATAATCATAGGAATTACCTTGGACAGTAATGCTATGGCTAAAAATACAGAAAAAGTAAGAAATGTGTGGGACTTTTTTGATGCCACACTCTCTATTTATAAAATATCATATGCTAATTTTATCTTTGGAACCATTAATGATAGCCTAGGTAGGGATCTTCCTCTTCCTTTACTTCCTTGAGTTCTGGCTAGAAGTACGGGCGTTTGTGGTCTTCTTTGGGAGTGAGAGGCATGGTAGCAATGGAGATGAGGACTATTGTATTAATCCACAATTTGTGAGGCAATCAACAGAAAGCTAATAACAGCATAGAACTATATAGGGCCTACTGAGAATGATTACCTACTTGGTGTGCCAGGATAAAATAGGTTTATAGCATATATTGGCCTTTTTCATTTTACGACTAGGACAATGTTTTTTTAATGAAGAAATTAATGCGACCTCTCTAACCAACAACAAATGAAAGCTCCCTGCTATTTTGCAGGCTGCGGCAAATTGTAAAATAGGGGGCAATAAAGATTTCATTTTAAATAACATGGCACCTCAAGCCTTACCAACTCATTCTGGTAAAACCAACGTTTTAAGGACTTTCTGTTTTATGGGGGGTGTTTAAGTCATACCGGGACTTTTCAGTTTATCTAATAAAAGAACAAATATCAAGGCGTAATAACTGCATTTATTTTTCAGGGGACATACTCCCCTGCTACATTTATACACTTAGCTCAGCATTTATCTAATCCCTGGAAAGCTTTGTCATAGAAAGATTTGTCAGTACACCTGAACCATCCTAGGACAACATGCTTCACTTCGTCGTCCTTGTGTTCACCATTCCCACAGAAAGATTAGTCTTTTGTGCAATTTCACGAAAGGTTATGGGTCAATTATCCAGGATCAGGCATTCCATGCGCTGAATGTTCACAGGAATGACTGCTGTGGGCTGGAAACCATCACAGCCGGGATCGCCATTGACGTATATATGGCCATCTTTGAAACGTTTACACCATTCAAATGTCTTACTGCACCTGAGTGTCTCATCACTGTACTGTGCTTGAAGACTTCTGTAGATATCCACGGGTTTTACACCTTTTTTCACAAGAAACTGTTCCATACACACACTAACACTGTTGCCTGTCATCTTGATTAACAGTCTCTGGACTGGCCTGCGACATGTGTGCCGCCTATCAGTATTGGACGCACTTGCCATTCACTATTGCATGTAGTACCGCCACACAAGCATCCATTTTTGTACCTGTAAAATTAAAAGTCCCCATTTGATTTGAACACTCCTTGTAGAACATATAGTACAGGATATACTTCAGCATAGCTGGTTTATTCTGTGATAGACAAAATATATACATTGTCTATAAACTTCAATGAACAAAGAGCAACACATATACTGTAATAACCAGATTTAACCAAGTAAAAAACAGCTTTTCCAGTCTGGCACCTGCAGCCTGCTTTCAATTCCCCCAGTATCACTCTGTATAGGTAGCTCTATAGGCCCCTTACCTCCCAGAGGAAGTAAAGCATTAATGTGGTCTGCCACAAACAGTGCACACCAGTCTCTGTCACCGTCTGTAACTGCTGTGGTGAGTAAATTCCTCTGTATCTTGGTAAATTTTGTTTTGTGGTAAACTGGTTACCATGTTTGCAGCTAGAAAATATAACAGCAAAGGAAATGTCAGAGTTTTACAGCAATTCAGTAGAAACTTTCATAAGGTTGATTAATAGTGGTGCTATTACAGGAATGTGTGGTGGGACCACATGGGAGGGTTAGGAGGCAACTTGAGCTGGTATTTGAGCTGTCATTGGTCCTGGACACAATGCAGACGTGAACAAGGAGACATTGGAAATGCTGTAAAGCCAAGTGACTCCTTGTACCTTGTTCATCACAGTGATGAGAAACCTTAAGCTCAACCTCTTTTATCAACTGAAAGAAACCCGTTTCAAATGTTCTGTTCTTTCTCTGACTCTGGTTCATCTGGCCAAACTAAATGAAAGAATCTGTAAGTTTCTGCTCTCTGTTTCCTTTTATGTGTTATCTTGCATTGCTTTGACTGTATTTTGCTATACCTGGATTTTTTCCTGAACCATAAGCTTTGGTATCTGAATTGTATCCTGACCGGTCATTTAAAGGGGAACTAAACCAGTTGATTAAACTATTTCCCAAAACAGTTATTTTCAAGGTATTTCTTGAATGATAACTGTCACAGCTGCTTTTGCTCTGCACCAGACTGTCAACCAATCAAATAGCTGGTGTCTTAACTGATCACAAGGTTTGATAATTGATGTGCAGCACCATGGCAACTGCAGATCAAACAGAAGTTAATATGGCAGCTTCCTTGGCTGTAAAGAATAGGATGGTTTAGTTCCACTTGAAGAAAACCTGTACTAGAATCAAATATTGTAAACTAATGCTGTAAACCAAACACCCTATGGTACCATACTGCAACTTTATTATGTCATATGAGTATAAGTGCCTAGACAGAAATGGAAGTTATTTTATTGACCTTAAAGCAGACCTTCAGCCTCCCTCGGAACTCTCCTCTCCATAACGCCCACCCCCCTCCGCAGCTCCAAGTTTACTTTTTTTTTTACTTGTTTGTTTACTTACTCACTGTTCTTTTTTAGCTTCAAAGGCTCGTGCCCCCCCCCGACTTCCGTAATTAGCCTAGGCCCCTAGTGCCTTCTGGGATGCATGACGTGCAGTCCCATTCAGTACATTCAGTAAGGAGGAGGGAAACAGGCGTAGTAGTGCCTGCACCCTGAAAAATTACCAGCTGTCACAGGCAACATGGTGGTACTTGACTCGTGCAGCAGCTGGAGAGCGGGGGATTCCAGCAACACTGGATCTGCTGGCAAGGTGAGTATGTTTACTGTGCAGAGGACAGTAAAAGTTAAGTGGGGGGGGGGTGAGGGGAGGGGAAAGGATAAAGTTCTTCTTTAACCCCTTGACACCGGTGCCTCCTGGCCCTTTAAGGATTTCAGAAGCCAGGAGGTGGGCTGGGTTTTAGGGTCATGTGTCCGTCGTGATTCGATGTCATGGCAGTCACATGATTGGGAAAGAGGAGATCAGGACCTTTCCATGAGTACCGAACGTGTGCGCTGGGACGCGCAGGGCGCACGCTCTCAGCACATGTTTTTTTTTAATAGAACGCAAATGTGCGGCCACTTGGCGTCTAGACCTACATTTGAGTTCAACCGGCGCCAAGAGCTTAAGAATATAAACCAATTCCCCTGCAGCTTACATACTGCTGGCTGCCCTCTGTGTGGCACAGTTCTCTTTATAAACTGCATCAAAGAACATTAAGTATGGCTACAAGCAAACATATTTTTTGGTTTTTGATAGCGTGGAGAAGGATTAGAACCACTGTCAAGATTGTATTGCTATCTGTGTCCCTGTTGTGGAGAATACACGGTACTTTCTGTGCTCGTGATCAAACAAGACTTTAGGAAATCTCAACGATGAGGACATAGACATCAATAAAAAAATTGGCAGATGTGCTCATCCTTCACCACACACTGTAACAAAAAAAGACTTATTTTTGAATGTGCCCTTTCGGAGTGATTTTGCTAACTTCCTTTTTTTGCTAATCAAATAGGAAGTGAGGAAAAATCTCCCCAATGGAATAGTAGAGGATCTAAAAAACCTTCTCCGTTACATACAAAACTACAAGCTGGAACTTTAGCTTTAGAACTCACCTAGGTCCCTGCGTTCTATAGGGGCTCCCATTCCAAGTCCCTCCCTATCACACTGGTCAATTAAAAATGCAACAATAAGGTTAACATTGACACTATTTGGGAGATTTACTAAAACTGGTGCACTCAGAATCTGGTGCACCTGTGCATGATAGCCAATAAGCTTCTAAGAGCTGCACCAGATTTTGAACTCTCCAATTTTAGTAAATCGCCCCCAATATGCAGAGAGTGGTCAAGGTGGAGGGCCAGAACTATATAGCAATAGTGCTAATCACAATGCTGCTGTTTTATTATTTATAATAATTATTATTATTATGATTATATACTGTATCAAAGCTGCTTGAATAAGGGAAATAACTAGTTCTAGACACAAAATGCCGACCACAAAAACACTGCAATGTGTACTGAAGTACAATCAAAAAAGGGTATTTTATTTATTCATTCGCTCTGTATTTTGTGTTAACAATGGGGTTAAGAAGAAAACAAAATAAAAGCACTTCACTGGAAAAAATGATCCATCATTACAGTAATTATTCCCCATTTATCCCAGGCCTCATTCATCTCCTTTCGAGACATGAAAGGCTGATCAGACCTTTGTAGGGATTTGAGGCTCGCTAGCATTAGGTCAGAGATTTACTGCGGCACTGCCACCTCTCTGACACAGGCAGACTTTATTCCTTCTGCCACAGGAAGAATTAAAATATAATTATGCAAAATATATTTATAAAGATTCCTATGAAACAAGGCTATAGAGCTGAGCTGTAATGAGCTCATGCTAATCATGGTTTGTTGTATAGAACATCTCGGTCTAAAATTTGCAAGGTGACTTTCTTCAAAAACACTGTAAATTAATCAATGCATTCAATTATTATCTGCTTATCACCGGCAAGCTTTTAATTACCTGCCCGATTACTCACAACCTAGTCATCGTTGTAAACTCTTGATTACCAGATGGTCATATAATTATCGTTTCTGAGAGTTTTCCAGCATTTTTTCAAACAAGGCAAGACAGTTTTTTATATATATATATATATATATATATATATATATATATATATATATATATATAATCATAATTTATTTTTTATTGAGTTTTAAAGGATTTACAACAAACAGTTGCATAAAGTTGCAAATTAACAATCACAAATCAATGAAAAAACAAAGAGATAGGCTCATTAATGAAGTACATATACATACAATGTCAAGACAAAACAGTGAATTAGCCAGCATTATCAGACAGTTGAATGGATATATCGGAAACGGAAAGATTCCATGATTCCCAAACTGCTTCAAAAAAGGGGACAGAGTTAGCATGTATAGCAGTGAGGTACTCCATTCTTCTAATCTCAGCGATAACCTTCACCAATTCCGACCGCGTAGGAGGCATAGTAGATAACCAATGCATAGGAATGGTTCTCCTGGCTGCTGTTAAAACATGAAAGGATAGTTTCTTGGCAGCTTTGGAGAGGCCTGTAAAAGGTGGCTGGGGTCAAATGGGATATGGGCCCGAAAAAGTAGCTGCAAAAGGGTAAGGACCTCTCTCCAGAAAGGTGTAATGTGTTGGCAAGTCCAGAAAATGTGGAAAAGAGTGCCAATCTCCTCACCATATCGCCAGCAGACAGGAGAAACACTCGGATTGAGCACATGGAGTACCTCAGGAGTCTTATACCAAAACATCAGAATTTTATAAGTGTTTTCTTTATATACTACACATATAGAAGACCTACAGGTAGCCTCCCAAATCCTGCTCCATTGATCCAAGGCAATATCACGTTGAAGGATTCGGGCCAATTGTGGATATAAAGGTGTGTATCAGGGAAAAGGGGACAGGCATCTTGAAGCAACTTATAGATAGAGGAAATTAGGCCCCGTTGATATGGACCCTGAATACAGATGCGTTTGAAAAGAGTAGGTTCTCTAGGGTCAGAGAGGGAAGCTTGGAGAAGAAGTGCCATATCTGTAGGTAAACATAATACTGATGAGGAGGCATATGAGTAGCTTTCTGAATCTCAGAAAAGGGTCTAAGCTATCGGGTCACTGGGTGGACTAAGTGACGAGGTTGAAATAGGTTAGCTTTGGCCCAGGGCCCTATATGGGCCAGCATCAAACTATCAGGGAAACTAAGGTTAAGTATGACATTGGTCAGAGGTGAACAAAGAGAAGACAGGGCAAATCTATCCCTATGCCACCTCCATATAGATAACATAAAATACATGGGCCCGAGCATGAGAGGCAATTGCAATGTTGGTCATAGACCAGAGTAGAGAACAAGGGTGTAGTGGACTCAATTGCAACCATTCAATCTTGACCCATTTATTAGGGGGGAGTAAGACTTGGGTGTCATCTTTGGAGACCACAAGCTTAAAAGGTAACCGGCTTCAAGACACGTCTCTTCACCAAAATAATGGGGGATAGATCACTGAAAATCTGAAGCTTGTCCCCTTTAAATTCCAGGGAGGACTTGTTGTGGGTAGAGACGAGCAAGGCTTCTTTGCTATCAAAGTAGTGAAAACGAATGATAACATCTCTGGGCCTAGTACCCTCAGGAGGCTTTGGGCCTAACGATCTATGGGCCCGTTGGGGGCCAGAGTGGTAAACAGAGACAGCAAGTAATATTGAAGTTGGGAGTCAAGGACCGTTTCAGAGATGCCATGAACACGAATATTCTGGAGGTGCTCCCTGTTTTCCAGGTCTTCCTGCTGGAGCTGCAACTGAGTCATGGAATGTTTCAGATTCGCATTATCCTCTTCCAGGACATGCACGTATTGCACCAATTCATCAAACTTTGATTCAAGGTGGTCTGTGCGGTCTCCCAATTGGGTAATCTCCCCCCTAAGCTCCTGGGCCAATTTCAGCAGGTATAGTGCGGGTGATATTGTGTAAAAATACCTGCAGTTTGTCTTCCAGGACATCCACCATCAGAGAGAGAACCACCGGAGTAGGAAGCAAGGCTGCAGGAGCGTCTGTGTCTGTCCCTGCCATTTCAGTGGACTCTCCAAAGCACTCACTCTGGCCTCCACAACTACTCAAGGCTGGGGATGCAGGCCTAGTAAAAAAGCAATCCAGCGTGGAAGGCCTTGGATCCGAAGGCGGCAGTGTGGGTGGCTTACAATGCCTGATTTTTCCCATGAGTGTGCCTGAGGGTGTCCTGACATGGGGGAGAGCACTCCCAGGTATGTGGCTCCTGCAGAAGTGTATCATGAGGGCTTTGCAGGCTGAGGATCGGCAGAGCCCACCCATCACACATCCACCATCTTGGGATGCTCCCCCAGACAGTGATATTTTTAATGACAAATGTGCAAAGTAATTATTTATATAGCACTGCCGTATTATACAAGGCTTCCTAGAAAACCATTTACATATATTCCTGCCACATGGGAACTTATAATGTACATCCTTACTGCAGCCATATAGGACACGTATGTATGCTTTGGCCATTTTACTAATGGTTTTTGAACTGTGGACCCTGTTAGCATAAAGTGCAGTTTTACTCATAACAACTTGATAAAAAAAAGGAGCGAGGAGCATACATTTTATATTAATATTTAATGCTATCAAAATTAGTGTGTTCTGCAAATTGCCTCCAGCATTCTTCCTGTTTCCTCTTGCTGGAGGCTGCCATTTTGCTGAAGCCCAGAGCCCCTGAGCAACAGTAAATCTTTAGGCTATCAGCAGATTTGCCTCTACATTTTCAGCACAGTGCCAAAAAAATGGACAGCAACTGAGCGTGTTCAGAGCAGGGTCAGACTTTGTATTACTGGATTTTAAACAGTATAGGCACTTATTTTAATGTTTTACATAGCTATAATTGTAAAAGGGGCCAACCTAAAGTGGTCTAGCAGGACTTAATTTTCTGACTAAAGTTGCACTTTAAATCCTATAAAATCAGTATCAGTGGATTTGATGGGCAAATGCAGCAACATTTTTTTGGGATCATTTAGAATTCATTGCAGCTGCAGATGATCATCATGTGACCTGCTTCAAATTGCTTTTGATTTCTCACAGACTTGTAAAGGGAAAGAAGCATTTCTGAAGTTAACAAAAGTCTGTTGACTCAGCCCCATAGTAAGCCTTACTCCCTCCTGTTTACTGTATATTATGGCATCTAAGCAACCACTCTTTTCATGTTCTTTCCATGCTTTCCTACAATTTAGTTGGATGGCTGATACATAAATAACTACACTATGAATAAAAGTTGTGACAGATCTTCTCTAAATAATACAACTATTGAGAGCAATGGCATTTCATTATACAATCTTTTGCTGGCTTTCCCAGCTTGTAGGGCTGTTATATGAATATAAATAAACCATGAGTGAACAGTAGCAGCATTATAGTGTTAATATGTTTGAATTGCAGAGTTGGAGTATGTAGATCTTTCACAGCAGTGGAACTATCTGCATGGAGTCTGTATGTTCTTTATTTTATCCAGCTGGCTCTAGACTGTTCATTAGTGTGTTTGAATGACTATAACAGGGATTTTAGGCTGATAGACGTAGGGCTGATGGGAATTGTCTGTGTTTTCTGTAAAGTTTTGTGGCAAAATGCCATAAATAGATTATTGGCAGACCCCATGAATATTTGGCCCACTAGGTCCATTGGGTTTTCTTATTTTCCAAATGGAAGAGTTTTTAACTGAGTTGAGCTAAGATCCTTGTTAATTTGTTTAACAAGTAAAGAGGTTTTAATTTATTTTATTTTAATTTTATTTATTGCACTTTATATTTCTTTACAATAAAAGCTCAACTAAAGTATTGTAAAATGACAGCTTTTTTTCTCTGTTTTTGTTACAGTAGGGTAAAGTTATAATTTCTTACAATTTTTTTTTATGAATATGGGAGATATGCAGTCTATGATGTATATGCCCTACTGTGAGATAAGCTGTCTATGATGTCTATGGCCTATTGGGAAATATGATGTTTGCATTGTCAATGACCTATTGGGAGATATGCTCTCTATGAGGTATATGACCTATTGGAATATAGTATACGTTGTCTATGACATATTGGAAGATATGAAAAAGAAAAATAATGCTTGGATAAATATGGTGACTACCTTTCCCATTTAATTGCTTCTGAAAATATCAGTTTGCCTAACTGCCTCTGGCTTCAGTAGTTTGTGAGTCACTGACTGCGTGCAAGCATGCACCATGTGAAGTCTTAGTAATGTCAGAACTTCAGATCTGCATACTTGTTCCAGAAAAATGACAGCCTCGGTTCACATATATGCAAATTCTGATGTGATTTGAACCGCACACATTCACATGACATGTGAACTAAAATACTTTTCTGTGGAGCCCATTCACATACACGTGGGCCAGCCACAATGAGGTTTTAAAAAGAGTCCTGTGCGCATGAACAAAATCACACCACACTTTGAATTCCACTGCATATATGTGAACCCAGGCTCAGTAATTATTGGATCAGCATAGCAACAAGGCAACATGTATTTTCAGAATGAGAGGTCAACAATTTAAAAACTATAGGAATGGAAATGTAGGTTTTGCTCAGAAAAAAAACGATTAAATGCTTTATATCCCTCTTTTTTAATCAAATAGTGTTTCATTGTGATTTGAAACATACAGCACATACAGGCTGTTATCTTATAACTTATAGGTTTCTATCCCTTTGTAATAAACGTAAATTGGTTGTTTAATTTGGTAAGCACTTACACTTTGTTTACTGACTCAAATGCTTGCTGTAACTCTAAACAGCTTAAAAGGTATTGGCTAAGAGATAGTAAGCATCTTAGAATGTATAGTGGTTTTGTAAGTTTTTTTCTTCTTGCCATTTTGTGGTTAGGACTAAAATAAAATGTTTTACAAATAATTTCTCTTTCATTTTACCTAGATAAATGTAAAGTATTACAGTCTTGTACCTGCCCAACAGATGGCACTCTTGTCTCCTTTTCCTTTATTCAGCTATGGCCATTTACTTCCAGAAAGCAAATGATCACAGCAGGGACTTATCCCTTAGAAGAGGGCTCACTCAGTTCAAGGTTTTAAGAAAAGGGGGGGTTTGGGGCTCAAGCTGTATTTGCTTTGTTGTTTTCTTGTGTTTTTCCTAGCAGCAAAAAAAGGTTTGATGCTGGTAAACGTGTGTACAGCCTTTAGCCGCTTTTGCCCACATCAGTGGCTTAGGTGTTTACTCATTTCATTGGCCAGAATAATTCTGGCTATTAAAATGAAAACTTGCCCAAGCACTAAATGTGCCTAGTGTTAAAGCGAGCTCAGCTGCATTTTCACCATTTTTTTTCCTGCATTTAGGGGAGGAGTGTTTTAAACGTTGCTGCTCTTAAACTGGTAAAAGAAAAAAGTGCTGGATAAAGGTTGTATGGCCAAAATCACAGATTTGTTAGGCACAGTGAGAGACCAAACTATCATGATAAAAAGAACAAATATTATGAGTCATAAATAAATCCTCAGAGGAAGTCGTGATGACGAAACGCGTCAGTTTGTGACCATACGTGCCGTCAGCACATTTACTGGATGTGACATTGACTCTCCTACCTGAAAGTGGTGCAGCGGGCTGTACACGGATGTGTGGTGAGACACCAGTTGGCCATTCCCTGCAGTGAAAAGTGCTTTAATCGCTATTTGATGTGTATTGAATCTGTTTTGATGTGAGTGTTATTTTATGGGGGATGTTATGGAATAAAGCATTTAGACAGAATTACACTATGTGGTTTGTTTGTGCTTTGTTTATGAATCGGATTGATTGGATTATACGCTCTGTGGTGCAAATTGTGGGATCAAGAGGAGGATTAATGTTATGCCTAATTAATAACATGTTGCGGTGAGTGTGTTGTCTGATGGGGAGATTGTCTCACAAGAAAAACGGTGGTGCTGGAGTGGATCTATTTGAACTCTAAGTTTTATCTTAGAGACTTCTCTTGAAAAGGATTCATGTGGCGGAGTTTTTCCTTATGCACTCTACTACACCTGGTGGAGCATATTATTCCAATTAATTTTGACCTTTTTATCACTGTTATGGTTATAATTATTGTTGTAATTGTGAGCATATTGTTATAGCCATGATGGGTGAAGTGCTGTTTTTATGAGAATTTATTTATGACTCATAATATTTGTTATTTGATATTTGTTATTGTTTATTCAAAACAGCAGCTTATAAGGATATCATTTTAAGGTTCTTCATTCACCAGTACCAAAGCGCGTAGTTCCACTCATAGAGTGACAATTTGTGTTTAAAATATCATGTTAAAAAGTTACAATTTTATTTACATAAAGACCATAACAAACAAGATAAAACATAAAATACAGGACACCCTGTCAAAGAGGGGAATCGTTCCTGGCATTAACTCTTTACATATTGTGTAGTACATATAGCCATATGGCATACACCCACGGGTTCTTGAAGAATTGAGCTCTGTCATTTCAAAGGCATTGTTTCTAATTTGTAGGGAATCTTTAATGACTGACATAGAACCACTGGATTGGCGTAAGGCCAATGTGGTGCCAATATTTAAAAAGGGTTCAAAATCTTTACCAAGTAATTACAGACCTGTTAGTTTAACTTCTATAGTTGGAAAGATACTGGAGAGTTTAATAAAAGACCACATAGATGAGTTTTTGCTGGAAAAAAATATTTTAAGCAACAGACAGCATGGATTCCTGAAAGACAGAAGTTGTCAAACAAATCTGATTTCTTTTTATGAGAAGGTGAGCAAAACCTTGGACAGAGGGGTGGCGGTGGATGTTGTATACTTGGATTTTGCAAAAGTGTTTGACACAGTTCCCCACATATGGCTCATGTGTAAGGTAAATTCTGTGGGCTTGGAAAAATCTGTATGTAAATGGATAGAAAACTGGCTAAAAGATTGTATTCAAAGAATAGTAGTTAATGATTCATACTCTGAATGGTCTGGGGGTGTCAGTGGTGTACCCCAAGGTTCAGTGTTGGGACGCTTACTTTTTAATATATTTATAAACAATATAGGGTCTGGGATTAAAAATCCCATTTCAGTCTTTGCAGATGACACCAAGCTGTGCAGTGGAATAACGTCCTTACAGGATGTCTTCAAATGATAAATGTAAGGTGATGCACTCTGTGGGCTAAGAATATGCATGCATCAAACATACTAGGGGGCATACAATTGCGGGAATCAATGGTGGAGAAGGAACTAGGAGTTCTGGTAGATCATAAGCTTAATAATGGTATGCAATGTCAAGCTGCGGTTTCTAAAGCGAGCAAAATTCTCTCTTCTATTAAAAGAGGTATAGACTCCAGAGAGAGAGAGAGATATCATTTTACCCCTCTACAAATCATTTATAAGACCTCATCTGGAATATGCAGTTCAGTTTTTGGTACCAATTCACAAAAAGAACATTGGGGACCTGGAGAAAGTACAGAGAAGGGCAACCAAACTGATAAGAGGCATGGAGGAGCTCAGCTATGATGAAAGATTAGAGGAACTGAATTTGTTCTCTCTTGAGAAGAGGAGATTAAGGGGGGATATGATCAACATGTATAAATACATCAGTGGTTCATATAGTGAACTTGGTGTAGAGTTATTCACCCTGAGGTCATCACAGAGGACAAGGGGGCACTCTTTACGTCTGTAGAAAAATACATTTTATCTCCAAACATGGAAAGGTTTCTTCACAGTGAGAGCTGTGAAAATATGGAATAGACTCCCTCAAGAGTTGGTTCTGGCCAGCTCAGTGGATTGCTTTTAAAAAGGCCTGGATTCTTTATTGGATACACAGAATATAACTGGATACTAACATGTATAGGTAAACTTGATCCAGGGAATATCCGATTGCCTCTCGGGGGTCTGGAAGGAATTCTTTTCCCCTACAGGAGCAAATTGGATCATGCTTTGCTGGGGGTTTTTTTGCCTTCCTCTGGATCAACTGTGGGTATAGGATTATAACTTTTTGTTTTTTTAATGGTTGAAATGGATGGACTCTTGTCTTTTTTTAGCTAGACTAACTATGATACTATGATATGGAATAGTTCTTATTATCAAAAAGTATAACTATACAGTTGGGAACGGTCAACGCGTTTCACCTATGCATATGGCTTCTTCAGGACCGTGACTTCTTTGTAAAGGGAAACAGTACTAAATGATCATAAATTGTTCCAACATGTGAGATGGAGTGAGTCAGATTGAAAATGTGGAAGCAAATGGAAGTTTAAAAGCAAAGATGTAACCAAAAAAAGGTGGTTATGCTTGTATGGCTAGGCTATAGTAAGGGGATGGCTTGGCAGATAAACAGCATATTTTCCAGTGCTTGATTTTCCAAGGCAGGACAACCATTGTCCCATCAAAATAGACCAAGTATATTGAATGATATCTTCTGGAGACAGAAGCCACCTCATACAAGAGCAATAGAAGTTAATCCAAATGAAGAACTATAAAAAATTACTTGCACCTGATGCATATAGAAAATGCCTTAGGTCCACATCTTTCAGAATAGCTGCACAATTATATTGAATGTGGCACTAGGAAGCTCATTATTTTGCAAATTCTGGTAAAAGCCTATGGGGGTTTATTTACTAAAGGCAAACATACTGTGCAATGCAAGTGCAGTTGCTCTAGTTTTTAGGGGAAGCTCCAAAATTATGTTTTTTTCCTTGCATGTGATTGGGTATTCATTGCAAAGTGAAGCTTTACCTCATTTACTAAGCTCTGGAGCAACTGCACTTGAAGTGCACAGTATATCAGGATATTTGCCTTTAGTAAATCATCCCCAATGGCTTTTATTGTGTTGTGTTCAGGGGATTAGGTCTTAGATTGTAAGCTCCAAGGAGCAGGGCCCTCCTAACCCTCTTGTATTGAACTGTATTGTTGCTGTATTGTCTCCCTTTTTTATTATTATTATTATACAGAATTTACATAGTGCCAACAGTTTGCTCAGCACTTTACAAAATGAAGATAGACATTACAGTTGTTACAATACAATTTGGTACAAGAGGAAACAGAGGGCCCTGCTCCTTAGAGTTTACAATCTAGGAGGATAGATTGAGTGATACAAAAGGTAATAGCTGTGGGGGATGAGCTGATGGAGGAAATAAAAGGCAGTTTACTAGTTAGAAGCAGGATAGGCTTCTTTAAAGAGAGAGGTTTTCAGGGATCATCTAAAGGTGGATTGATTAGGAGATAGCCGGACAGATTGGGGTAGGGAGTTCCATAGGATAGGAGAAGCTCTGGAGAAGTCCTGGAGGTGAGAATGGGAGGAGGTGCCATGGGAACTAGAGAGCAGAAGGACTTGGGAGGATCGAAGAGAGCGGTTTGGTTGGTATTTTGAGACCAGTTTGGTGATGCACCTGGGGGCAGAGTTCTGGATGGCTTTTTAAGTTGTTGTTAGTATTTTGAATTTTGTTCGTTGGGTGAGTGGAAGCCATTGGAGGGATAGCTTTATATTGTAAAGCACTGAGAAAACTGTTGGCGCTATATAAATCCTGTACTATAATAGTAATAATAAAAGATGCCAAAAGTCCCCAAAACATGAGTTTAGGAGCAGCAGTGTGGCTTTAACTGACATTTTAGGAAGCCTTTGTAATGTATTAAATTTTCCATTGAAAAGCAAATATTGTATTATTCTTATTATTATACAGAAGTTTTATAGCAGCAAAAGTTCACACAGTGCTTTGCAAAGCAGGGAGAAAATACAATTACAATACAATGTAAGACAAGAGGGTTGGGGGAGCTGCTTTTATATACAGTATATAATAAAAATATATAATTAAAAAAAAAACAAAAACATTCATTTGAAACCATACAAATAAAACAAAAACACAACTAAAATACAACTGCCCCCAAACCACTATGGTTCCTCTGTAACTGTTGTTTATGTCTGGCTTTATACATCAGCCTCCTGTGTCTCCAGATGTGATAATGATACTAAGCATGCTGTGCTGTTTAGGTTCTATGCAGTACAGGAGAGATAGTCATTTAGGGATAAATGTATATACTGGCACTCCTAACTCCTGCTGCTTGGAATGCCATTAATATATTTCTTGTAGGGCAGGTTTTTGAAGCCACCTAACAAATTAGGCTGGCCACACACTGGGGTTTATTTACTAAAGCTGGAGAATGTAAAATCAGGTTCCCTTCTGCAGAAAAAACAATCAGCTTCCAGGTTTGATTGCCAAAGCTTAGTTGAACAAGATGAGGTTAGAAGCTGATTGGCTACCATGTACATGTGCATCAGATTCTGTGTGAATCAGCTTTAGTAAATCTCCCCCACAGTGTGAAATTATTGGGTGGTCATGTTGGCCCCCTCCTGCCCGATGTCCTTCCATTGCAAAAACAAAGGTACCAGGTGGAAAACTGTCAGCTGAACAGTGACTACATGCAAACATGCAGCCACTGGTCAGGTATTCTAGGAGGCGGCAGGAGGGATTTGTCCATCCATGTTGTTAGCATGGATGGAGGAATGGTTAGAATTTTTTGTTAACTCACAGTGCCACTTATTCAACTCCCACCCCTGTTCCTAACACTTTTTTTGTTTTTTAATTGATAGATGCCACTCCCACTTCCTTAATTCTCACCTGGGAGAGAATGGCGTGCTCATTATTCTGTTTTTTTTTTCTGTTCAACCCAGCAGGCTGAATGATAAAAAAAACTGAGAGATTGCATTACTAACTAAGCGACGTCACATCACTACTTAAGGTGGGCTTTCTGATGATGACATCTATGGAACAATTCTGTCCAAGTGCTGCTATGGCCAGTTGTAGTCTTTATCAGAAGTGTACATAACAGAGTGACAACACAGGGGACAGGAACAGAGCGTTGTCACCCCATATCAGGAAGTGCCTGAACAAGGATCTTCATAACAAGCTCAAAAGGTGTTAATGTGAAGGAAATAAGTATTTGATCCCCTGCTGATTTTGAATGTTTGCCACCAAGTACTAAGTCATGTTTTGTGAAGGGGATCAAATACTTACTTCCCTCATGAACATGCAAATGAGTACATAATTTGTTTGCATTTCTTATAAATTTTTTGTTGCTATCCTCTCTCTCAGTGTTACAATATACCTACCATTCGATTTTTAGACTGATCATTTCTTTGTGAGTGGGCAAACATTCAAAATCAGCAGGGGATCAAATACTTATTTCCTTCACTGTATTTTCATGAAAGTTGCTGATATACACAGATGGAAAATAACTTTTGTGCAGCAACACATTGAGGATGATATAAGATTTACATATACGTTAAAGATGAACCCAAATGACTTTGGATACAGGTTTCCTGCTGTTATTAGGATCCTTTATAGACAAGCTAGCAATTTTAGTAAGAGTGTGGCATACAAACACCTGCTGTCACATGCAATAGAAAGGGCTCCATTATGTTTGCCAAGATGACTTTTCTTGTTTGAAAACATATTTAAAGCCTATAATTGAAGTGCGTTTAAACATGTAAAATTTTGATTCATATTTTAAAAATAGTACAATACAAGTGAACAATCATATAATGGAAAAAAACATAATATGACTTTAACAAAGGATACATTTTGTAATGTATTTAAAATTTGGACAAGTAAGCCCTCTCATCTGGAGGAGGAAAAGAAAAGGAAATTGTTAATAATTTATGTAAAAATAAACAACTCAAATGTTTTGTGCCCTGTAAACTATTGAAAACTAGATATAGTTTTGCATATTTTGAGCTGTTTGCCTACAGCTGAATTAAGTTTTTGACTTTAACCACTTGCCCCCCAGAGGATTTACCCTCTCCCCCCTTCCTGACCAGGCCATTTTTTGTGATACAGCGCTGTGTTATTTTAACTGGCAATTGCGCGCTCCTTCAACACTGCACTCAAATGAAATTGATATCCTTTTTTTCCCACAAATAGAGCTTTCTTTTGGTAGTATTTGATTGTCTCTGAATTTTTTATTTTTTGCGCTATAAAAAATAAAGTCTGCCAATTTTGAGAAAAAAAACTATATTTTTGACTTTTTGCTATTAACCTCCTTGGCGGTATTCCCGAGTGTAGCTCGGGGTAACATTTCAGTACCAAAAGCGGTAACCCCGAGCTACACTCGGGCTTACCCTGCGGCACTGCTCCGGCAAGTGTTCTTCACTTACCTTACCCTGCGCTCCCACGATGTGTCCCCTGCAGCGTCCCCGGCCATCTCCTCCGGCCGATGCCGGCATCCGGCTTCTGTGTCCTGTCCCTGTGACGTCGGGACGTACGGGCGCCGCCGGCGGCGGGAAATTTAAAAATTTTAAAAAATGTCATTTTTTTTTTTTTACATTTTACATAGTAAAACATTGCTGTCTCAACCAATTTCACATACATTTTGTCCCGAGTGCTTTGTCCTGTGCCCTGCCTGCATTTTGTCTGTTCTTTCTGCCTGGAAACTGAGAAACGTCCATGGCGTCCAAAAAGTGTCCCTTTATGTCAAAAGCGGTTTAGATCAGCTAGAGAACAGCGATAGTAAATCAGAACCACTTGCAGAATTGAGTAATAATGATTCGTGGGGAAATTCGTCATCAGACACTGAAAACGATTTTGCGACTGAGCTCAGCAATGTGCGAACTTGGCGCTATATTTCACATTTCAGTGTTTTTGGTTTGATTATATTATTGAATTAAATTTTTTATTATTTTTATATTATTTTTATGATTATTTATTAAATTATAATTTATGATTTTGTGTTTCAAATTTTATCATACCCGGGATGTTTACTAGACTCTTGTTCGGACAGATTTCAGTGAGTTTTTCCTAAAAATTACAGCCTACAATAAAAAAAATACATATTTCCATGCAAAAAAATGGTACCGCTTTCAGCACCAAAAATCTGAAATAATCATACCGCTAGGGAGGTTAAACATGTCCAGTAAAAATATTTTAAAAATCAAATTTCATCTTAAATATAGGTAAAAGATGTATTCTGCTACATGTCTTTACAAAAAGAAAATCCCAATACGTATATATTTATTGGTTTACATGAAATGGCGGTATATATATTGGAATTTATTTTTTTATACTACTGTTAGTGGCGATCAGCAACTTATAGCAGGAGTGCGAGACTGCGGCAGGCATTCTGACACTGGGGGGAACTGACTAACTGTCACTGACATCCCCAGTGACACCAATACAGTGATTAGTGCTAATAAAAAGCATTAATGACACTGGACAGGAAGGGATTAACATCTGGGGCGATCAAAGGGTTAACTGTGTGCTGTTTCACTGTGTGCTGTGTGTGTGCTCTATACTGTAAGCACACTGCGTTGTATGGCTCTGCTATGCAGATCTGTATTGTTTACATACTGGTCTCTCCCCATCCGTGATAGTCGGTATTCGCCGGGTGCCGGCAGGGAATCACCCGCCGGGACCCGGTGATTGACAGTTGAGGCCGCGAATGACCCCTACCCAGAAATGCAAAAACACGTATATATACGTGATTTTGCGCACCCCTGCTGCCCTGTAGCAGTATTTTTTCTATAGGGTGGCAGGAAAGCGGTTAAAATACACTTTAAAGAGGAACTTCACCCCGGGTTTAATTTTTTCATATATTTTTCATTCCCCCTTACCTTTTTTGCTGAAGTAGATCCTATAAACATACCCACAGATCAGTGAATCCAGTGTTACTAGGCCCCTCAGACCTTTTTCTATCCTCATCTCCCCCAGAGGTTCCCCCCTAGCAAGTAACTTGCATTCATATTTTTAGCTCCCAAGTGCATTACTTTACATTTTGCTACATTGGACCTAATCTGCCATATAGCTGCCCACCCATGTGTTTTATCTACATTTTCTTGTAAAGTTTCTGTATCCTCTTGTGAAGTTATTGCCCTGCCTAATTTTGTATCCTATCTATACAAGTTAAATAGATTTAGTCCTAGACCAGAGTTCTGGGGCACCCTGCTCATGGATTGCGAAGGGGGAAGAGTTTTAAAAGTGCAGTCTTTTTTTTTTTTTGTAGTAGAAAGTAAAAAGTTGTAAAAGTGTTAAAGGTTAAATCCCACCCAAAAGATGGATTGTTGCTTGTTTTAGATGGAGTGGAAAAGGACTAGACCATCTGTTGGATTCTTACTGCTATTTGGGGCTTCAGTGAATAGATTTGTAAATCCAATATTCTGAAGCGCAAGAGGAGGCCCAGTAACGTAAGGATCACAGTAAATGGTGCATTACCAGGAGAGTTACCACTGCTGCTGGTACCATCAGATAGATGAGTCAAGAAGCTCCATAGGAAAAACAGTGCTGTGGTGGTAGTAATATAAAACCCCACTAGGGGGAGTACCTTTATTGGAATAAGCAATGGAACATAAAACACTTGAGCCTATGGCTGTGCTATGGACTTATAAATAGTCATTTAGACCATTGGGCGCCATAGAGCCCAACTTGTATATCCAAAAAGTCTCTCTCTTACACAAGAGGGCCAACCTCTCATTGTCTGTGAGGGTCCCTTTCATTATACATTCAATGGCCATTACTTCTAAAAGGCTAAAATCTTTGTGGTGATGGTGTAAAAAATATCTGGGTACACTATGTGTGTCGCATCCTTCCTTGATGAGTCTCCTATGTTCACTGACTTGTTTGCACAGGGGGCGTATGGTACGACCCACATACAGCAGGTTGCAGGGACAAGTAACATGATCAGTGGCACAGGTGATAAATTGGCGAATGTTATAAATTGTACCCTTGGAATCAGTGATGTGCAATCTGCCATGGGTAATAAACTGACAGGTCAAACAGCCCCTTTTCTTACATTTATAAAAAACCTATTCTATTGTCAAAGAGAGAGCACATTTTGTCTTTATTGTGATTGGTCACACTGGGCTTCCCCTTTGTCTCCTGGCTATCGTGGTGACATCATTCCGGGACGCCCAATCATGTGGTCTCTGCATCTGACAGGCTCAACTCCATTCATCACCACTGTACATCATCCCCGAGCGGACGGGCCGTCCCCCTGACCCAGGCACTTCCTCCAAAACCCAGGCTCAAGTGTTTTCTGTTCCATTGCTTATTCCAATAAAGGTACTCCCCCTAGTGGGATTTTTATATAACTACCACCAAAGCACTCTGTTTTCTATGGAGCTATTGAATAGATTTGCCCTCACCTCCTGTCCTGCTGACAACGGTTTCTGTTTGAATATCGGGGTTCATTTACTAAAGCTGGTTCACTCAGAATGCATCTCGTGCAACTAGGATCCAGAAACATTTTCTTAAGCAAATTGTTGTCTAAATCACAACTGGACTTTTTTGTGCAGTTATCTGTAGCTACCAGTCAACATTTCTCTTCTGACCTAACAGAATGCCCATCATTTTCTCCTATATGCTAAATTAACAAAATGATTAATCTTTGAGACCCCAGAAAACTCTAAGATGGAAATTCTGACACTTGTAGTTCCTGTTGTGAACTGACCCAGCCCCTCCCAAACTTTCTTCTTGGCCAATAAGGCCAAAATATGCCTTGAGGTTGCTTTGAAGTCAAAGAATTTCCCCAATTGACCTTGAGGTGTTTTATTTACTGGAGAGTGCAAAATCTGGTGCAGCTCTACATGGAAACCAATCAGCTTCCAGGTTTTATTGCTAAAGCTTAATTGAACAAGCTGAGGTTAGAAGCTGATTGGCTACCATGCACAGCTTCACCAGATTCTGAGTGCACCAGCTTTAGTAAATAAACCCCACAGTGTTCATGTAATTTGTGCAACAACTACATCAGTATTTAGTAGAGATATATTCTTCAACCAGGAGATGGCAGTGTTTATAAGCTTGAAGCTGCATCTATGGAAAACACGTGTGTCTTTTCTCTGCATAAAGTTTCCTGTTTCCTTGTTGCAGTGAAGCAGAAAAACACACGTGTACTGTGCACTGTCTGTTCCGCAGGGCTATATACAGAATTTCTAACAGTTTCACCATATAAGCAGTGAGGGAACATCAACAACAAAGACAAAGAAAGTAATTCAATTCTGACAGGGGTTCTAGTTTTCACATACTCTACTAAAGGAATTCATTTTTTATTTCTCTGTGTTTCTGTTGGAGAGTTATTCTCATTCCCTGTCTGTTAAACTGTTGTCAAGCAGGATGCAAAAAATGGCAAATCTCTAATGGAACCCCAGATGGATGTTATAACCTGACAGAGCACCTAACCCCTCTCCACTCTTTCCAAAACTAGAGAAAAAATGTTTTGGCTGGACATGGGTTGGCTTAAATCTCATACACACATTTTACCATTAGGGATATAATCAGTAATTGATTCTCATTCAATATTTTGTGGGTAACCTAATTTGCAATATAACTATCAGTGATGATAGATGAATATCACCAGGCAAGGCACTATAAGACCCAGGGCCATCTTTAATATTGATTGGGTAAACATTTTCTTGCCCCCACCCATACAATTTCACTATCCACCTGCTGTGAGACATACAATAAATAGCAGCTAGACTCAAAATCAGTTTATTTTGCAGATCAGGCAGCAATTGAAATTGGTTGTCAGAGGTTACAGCATATCATTACAGCTCATTGACTGGTTGGTAGAGGTTACAGTACACATTACGGCTCACTGATTAGTTGCTAGAGATTACAGCACATCACTTCTGCTTGCTGATTGGTTGCTAGAGGTTACTGCACATCATTACTGGTCACTGATTGGTTGCTAAAGTTTACTGCACATTATTACCACTCACTAATTGGCTGCTAGAGGTTACTGCACATCATTACTACTCACTGATTGGTTGCTAGAGGTTAAAGCACGTCATTAGTGCTCACTGATTGGATGCCAGAAATCACAGCAGATCACTACTGTTCACTGATTGTTTTTTAGAGGTTACTGCACATCATTACAGCTCACTGGTTCCTAGAGGTTACTGTACATTATTACTGCTCACTGGTTGGTTGCTATTGGTTACTGTGCATCATTACCACTTACTTATTGATTGCTAGATGTTACTGCACATCATTACAGCTCACTGATTGGCTGATGAAGGTTACAGCACATCATCTCCTCACTACCTGCACACCATGGACTGGAAAGGTGAGGGGACCCACTATTAAGAAAACTCCTAGGGATTCTAGGACTCCTGGAATTAGTGGCAGTGCTGAGGTGAAGGTGTGATTAGTGGCAGTGCTGGTGGGTTGATGGGATCAATAGTAGTGGTGGGGGGATGGGATGAGTGACTGACAGTGCTGGTTGGGGGATGAGATCAGTGGCAGTACTGCATGGGCATGGGAGGCGACATTTCTACATCGACCACCAGTGTAAAAGGGGATTTACACTGACCACCAGGGTAAGAGCAATTCTGCACTTACCACCAATGTAAAGGGAAATTTACATTGTATACGAATGTAATGGGGAATTTGCACTGACTACCAATGTAATGAAGAATTTACACTGACAACCAATGTAATGAGGGATTTTGCACCAACAACCAATACATTTCTACACTGGCCACTAATGTAAGGGGGAATTTACACTGACCACCAATTTAAGGGGGGCTTCTACATGGACCACCAATGAAAAGGAGGATTCGACACTGACCACAAATGCAAGTTAGGGTTTTTTACTGACTACCAATATAAAAAGGAGTTTCTACAGTGGCCACCAATGTAAAGAGGATTTACACTTGCCACTAATGTAATAGGACAATTCACAATGACCACCAATGTAAGGAGGGATTTACACTGACCACCAATGTAAGAGGGACATGCACGCTGACCACAAATGTAAGGGGGACGTTAACATTGACCACCATTGTAAGGGGGACATTGACACACTGACCATAAAATTCATGGTGGTGTGGATTGGTGTGATTTTGAAAAAGGGTTGGGGACTTTATTTCCACATTTCTAGCACATGGAGCAGCCCGTTGAAATGAATAAGCTGCCCTACATGTGACGTACATCTTCATCCACCTGTCAGTATGCTTTTGCATCCTAAATTTCCCTGCTAACCTCTGCATCCCAAACCTCCCCTATCCTCTTCACTGTAACCTCTCCCCCACCTAACTCCACATGCCTCCTCTGCTCATCTTTGCACCCACCTTCCTTACCCCTATACATCTCCTCCTTGCTCACCTGTGCACCCCAAACTGTAATTCCTTTTCTGCCTACCTCTGCACACACCAACAGGCTGATGGTAGGCTCAGTGACCACAGTTGCAGGCAAGACTTTCAAGCATGCCCCTGATTACCTCCCCAGTGGGCAGCATTCAGCAGAGGTGATGGTGGCTGGAACCTCAGGGGGGCATAATATATAGGTGAACCCTGCTGATATTTACATATGTATGCCCCCGCTATTTACATATCAATGCCTCCAGACCACCTATATTTACATATGAATGCCGGTTATTTACATGTGAATGCTGACATGGTCTGCATGTGAGTCATGGCAATAGGGCAGAGCTGGGCAGCATAAGTGACAGCACTTCACACTGAGATATGGGGACACCGTGAGGGATGAAAACATGTAGGGACAAGGAAATGTAAACTGGGACAGCTGGCAAGGATGGGGCAGTTGCTTTGGGACCAACAACAATGGTTGGGCTCAGGGCAGCTGCCCCTTTTGCCCCTCCTTAAAGACGGCCCTGATAAGACCTTTTTTATCCTAAACAAAATCTTGGCATTCTAATTGTTTTGTGGTTAAGCTTTTCTTTTGCATTGTACTATTTTTAGGCATTCACATGTTCATCTGCAATGAAACAAAAACATGAAGGCAGATGGAAATACTTTTCATAACTATGGATCAAAGACTGGCTTTTTGGCTCTTAACTTCTCATAATTCTCTTTGAACTTCAGCATTGTAAATAGCACTGTGTTTTTGAGTGATGTATGCAAAAAAATAAAACATATTGGTGCCAGATCACTGTACCAGTGTTAACTTTGATATATAGAATATATTCACAATATGAATAATTTGGACATTTGCTTCTACCATAGGTTGGAAGTGAATCCTGCTGGTTCAAGATCTGCAGTCCCAGCAAATTTATGTGCAGTTTCGCCTATGAGAATTTTCATAAACACATAATGCACTTCAAAGACTTTAAATTATAGAGAGCAGGCTTAGATTGGCCACCACAACATAAAAGTGGGTGGGGGAGGGGGGTAGAGCAGCCATAGTATAGGGACTCTTTCACACAGCTGGTTTGGGGGGGCAAGCAATTGAACCTGGTTTTCCATCCACCCCTGGATGCCCACCCAAATTCTGACAGTGCTGTCCACATGCCTTTGCAATTTTAACTCTGGCTGCAGAGTTTGAAAGGGGGCACTGCCTGTCAAATTTTCCTATTCAGATCAAATGCTTGGCTCTCAGTTTCAATGCGGTCCTGCATTATAAAATTGTCATTCAGCAATTTAAAAATTGTAAAAAACTATTTAAAAAACCCAAAAAACAGACTTTAGGAGGCAGCAGTAGCATGTCTTGAATGCATGCAACCACTGCTATACCACCATCTACTGCAGATCACTTTTCAGAGAGCGGTAATTTTTACTGCCTGTCTGAAAGAGCCCAAAGTGTATTGAAAGCTGCTGAAGGGAAAGGAAAAGTTGACAAATTACATAAAAGTCTCCGTGTTGCCAAGGTATACCAATTATACAGCATCTCAGAACAACTAAAATTATGCCAAACTCTCCATAATCTATCCCAGCTTTTCTCAACCTTTTCAGCACAGAGGAACACTTGAAATATTTTATCAAAAGACATGTAAAGCTAAATTAAAGTATAACTAAAGCTTTACTTTTGGATTGAGTAGAGATGGATTAGAACTACTCTTAGGGCTAGTTCACACTAGATTCAGTCCAGTGCAGGGGCGGACTGACAACTCATGGGGCCCCCCGGTCAATAGGGGATCATGGGGCCCCTGTGTCCTTGCCCAAACTCAAAAAAGCCTATGATAAAGGTACCAGGGGCATCTCATGGGGCCCCCTACTGACTCCGGGCCCTCTGGCAGTGCCCGAGTTTCCAAATGGTCAGTCCGCCCTGGTCCAGTGCGATTTTTGTCTGCAACAAAAATGCATGCACAGTGTTTTCCATGTATTCCAATGGCCCTAGTTCACACCAGTGCAGTCGGTTCCAGTCAGTTTCTGGTGCAGGAAAAACGTAGAACATGCTGCATTTTTTCTGTACAGAACTGTACTGGAACATAGCAAACTACATCAAAACTGCACCACACCAGAGTGTGATGTGAACTGTAAGCAAAAACGTACCCGAAATGCATCTGGAGTACTTTTTGTGGTGTGAACAGGTCCTTAAGTTTTAATTGCTGTCCTTTTAATTTGTCCTGTTTACCATTATCATTCAAAGTGAAATTAAAAGAAAATCCCATATTTTGGATTGTCCCATAATAGGGGGGAAATCTTCCAAAGGTGACCTGGAGGTTGTCTTAATTTGCAGGGATTTCATCTCACTTTCTGTTGATTATGGGGCAGGAAGTGAAGATAAATATCCCCAATGGGACACAGATGGCAAAATAAAGAAAGAACAGAAAGGGGTTATAACCCTCCCTTACTTTATCCAAAAAAAGAAAAAAGGCTAGCCTTAAGTTCTGCTTTAACTAGGTTCACCAACAAGACTGGCCAGTAAAATATTGCACATTTTTTCATATTTATCTTACAAAAAATTACCAGCTTAATTCACTGTTATGTACCCCAATAGTTAGGTCTAGATATGACAAAATGCTCAGGTGGGGAATTTATTGATCTGGTTCTGTTGTGTTTTCAAAATTAGTATTATATTGTACAAAGATATATTTGAAAGCCTCTTGGCATAGAAAGCATTGAAGCCACCAAAATAATACTTTTGGCCCTTTTAATTAGGATTGGAACATAGGGTTTGTGTCTTTTTACAGATAAACAGTAGCATCTCAAGTCAACACTAATATCTGTATAGGTGCATACTTTGAACATGTGTTAGGCTCCGGTTACTTGCCAGCTGTTCACCAGATGTTCCTTTTCAGTAAGCTCCTTAAAAAGAATTTACCTGAAGTCTAAGACTGGCCATACATTATACAATTTTCTTGAGATTTTTGCTTTGGATTTACCAAAAAACATATAATATGAGGTCAAACCTAAATGACACTTTCAATTGTATCCAGTTAGGCAGGCTCTTGCACTACATAGTTGAAGGTAAATCGGAAATAAATTGGGCAGAAATTGGACAGAAAATTTTAAGAAATTTGTATAGTGTATGGCCAGCCTTAATGTGTGAACAGCTCGGTCACCCCCACTTGAAATGCACTGCATTATTTATTGGCCGATTGTTTAAAAATATAAAAACACTATAGAAAAGACTTTCTATATTTCAGATCCTGTTAATCTTTATTATAGTCATTAACTGAGCAACATATTAAAGAACAAATATATTTTCAACACAGCTATCATTAGTAACTTCTTTAGTGTGCTCCCTCACTGTCCAATTAAAGTGGAACTAAACCCTCCTATGTTTTCAGCCAAGGAAGTTGCCATCTTAGCCTCTGTTTGATCTTCAACTGCCAGGGTGCTGCATACGTCATCAGTTATGACACCAGACATTTGATAGTTTGACAGATTGGTTGAGGACACAAGCATATGTGACAGCAATCCCAGCATTCTGGGAATGTAGCTGTTTTTAAAACTGGTAAATTGATAGGTTTAATAATGCTTTAAGGCCCCGTGCACACCAGACATGCAGAGACATCAGTTTTCACATGCGCTTCAGTGAGCATTATACATGTTGCAGATTCCTGTGCAGAAAAAAAATTGCACCTGATACTAGTGTTGTGGTGTGATCAGGGCACATAGAGAACAATAGATTTAGTTGTGCCCTTGCAGAATGCGTGCAGAAAAACAGATGTCTCTGCACCATGATGGTTGGTGGAGAAGCAGCGGACTACTATAAGAGAACTTCAGCAGCCTTTTTTTTCTACATTCACATATCAGCTGGGTGGGCTAATATTTTTACCAAGATTTACAGGGGAAAACTGTTGAGCTATGTAGGCTGTTTTCAGCTATACAGTAAGTTTAACCATAGCCACATGTGGAAGACATATAATTTAAACCCTGTGATTATGGTTTTTACCTTGAAAAGCTGAAGCCAACAATCCTATTTTACCTTAACTGGAACTGACATAAAGGGGTTTATTTAGTAAATCTGGAGAATGCAAAATCAGGCTCACTTCTGCCTAGAAACCAAACAGCTTCCAGGTTTTATTTCCAAAGTTAAGTTGAACAAACGGAGGTTAGAAGCTGATTGGCTAGCATACACAGCTCCACCAAATTCTGAGAGCACCAGTTTTAGTAAATCTCCCCCATAATGTCTGGAGAGAAAAAAAATAGTGAAATAATTGCCATAGTAACAAATAATTGCCAAAAGTAACTTCTGTACAGCAGGTTAGAAAAAGAAACCCAAAACCTGATTGGATGTTATGAGTATTATATTGATTTCCGTTTTGCTTTTAAACCTAATGGAGATTTCCAGATTAAATCCTCCATCTGATTCCAGCCCTTCATGGTATTAACTTGGATAGAGTCTCCTCTCTCATAGCTCTATCTTAAGCAATAAAACCATTATCCATTTACATTGCCCAGTGAATTGTACCACACCATAGTGTGAGAGTTAACCGGTTGGTAAAGTCTGAGATTTTCTTAAATGTATTGTACACTTTCAAATGTTTTCATTGTTCTAACTAGATGTTAGTGTAGTTATATTCACTGTGTTGTTCCTTTGTCTGATGGGCTCACATGTTGTGGCTGCAGTTTGTAGTGTCATGGCTGATCAATTCCCCCAGGTCCATGTATTCATTCACCTAGCTTGTCCCCATTCACCAAAGGGACAAGACAACATCTTGTTCGGGGTCAGGTTCAGTGCATGCCTAGCCATCTGTTTTGTGTTACATTACAATGTTTACATTATGAAAAAACATCCCGTCCAGTATGGCATTGCTCTGCCTGTTTGTGGCTGTGTCAGATCTAACTACTGCACCTGCACCAGTGCTTGACTGCGAGACCCAGGGATCATGGGATATGTAGTTTCTTAACAGAAATGACCAGTTCTTGGACTACAGAAACTACTGATAATTTCAAGAAATTGTCAGTTCTTGGACCACAGACCAAGGTTATGCATTAATCTGTGCCATGCTGCATGCCTTATGTTTGAACAGAAACAGAAACATCTGACACCAGAATGTGAAGATTTGCTCTATCATAGACTGTGCATACAAGGCAACAAATGACACCATAAAACTACATGATCAATGCACATTTTATGTAGGTGAATTACACAAGGTGCAGGTAGGAAGGTTTATAGTCTCTTTCATTACAAGTAGGTGTAAGAGAGTGGGGCTAGCAATATTACTATTATTGCAATATAATTTATTAAGGCAGCATTGTAAGTACCCGAATTTGGCTTCTCATCACCCTCTTATAGTCTACTGTACTACAAAACTCAGACTGGCAGAGGGAGAGGTAGCATAAGGAGCCTATCAGTTGTGCTGCATGTTTGTGCTCATAATGTGCATGCTAATAGGAGGAGAGAGCTGAGTGACAGAGAGATGATCAGCTTATCACTATTCAGTTACAGGTTGGGGGGAAGGACAAGACCTGTAAGGGCTGTGCTGTGTGGCAGAGCTGTGTAAATTTCAGGGCTGTATGTACATAAATGCAAATCCCTTGGCAGATAAAAGAGCTACCAGATATGTATAGTATGCCATCTGTATATTTAGCTGGAATTCAGCCTTAACAACTATTTTTCTCAGCATGAAAAGCAGATGAGAGAATGAGAGAAAAAAAAACAAAGGCACCTGGCTGTATATATTGTTATTACAAATAACATACGCATTAACATATAACTAAAGACAACTTTTTAACGTTTTCAATAGAATGTCTGTGTCTCCGTTGGAGAGATTAACTTCCTCTCTCTTTGCCCTGATTATTGTTATTACTGAATTTAAAAGGGAGAGAAAATTCCAAATGTTGGGTTGTAACTAGAACAGGGATGGAGGAGAAATGTTCCAGTGGTGACCCTGGTGAAAACCAGAGATTCCCTCAATTTGCAGGAATTTCCTTTCACCTCCTGTTTTGACTATGGGAGAGGGAGTGAAGGGAAATTTCCCCAATGGGGCTTAGATGTCAAAAACAAAGCTGACTGGGTTATAACCCTCTGTTACTCTCCAAAACGCAAAAAAAAAGTTACTTTAATGCCTAACCCCTTCCCACACAGGACTGAGTTGGGCCTTATTCTATGTTGCTACATACAGTCAGGTCCATAAATATTGGGACATCGACACAATTCTAACTATTTTGGCTCTATACACCACCACAATGGATTTGAAATGAAACGAACAAGATGTGCTTTAACTGCAGACTGTCAGCTTTAATTTGAGGGTATTTTCATCCAAATCAGGTGAACGGTGTAGGAATTACAACAGTTTGCATATGTGCCTCCCACTTGTTAAGGGACCAAAAGTAATGGGACAGAATAATAATCATAAATCAAACTTTCACTTTTTAATACTTGTTTGCAAATTCTTTGCAGTCAAATACAGCCTGAAGTCTGGAATGCATAGACATCACCAGGCACTGGGTTTCATCCCTGGTGATGCTCTGCCAGGCCTCTACTGCAACTGTCTTCAGTTCCTGCTTGTTTTTGGGGCATTTTCCCTTCAGTTTTGTCTTCAGCAAGTGAAATGCATGCTCAATCGGATTCAGGTCAGGTGATTGACTTGGCCATTGCATAACATTCCACTTCTTTCCCTTAAAAAACTCTTTGATTGCTTTTGCAGTATGCTTTGGGTCTTTGTCCATTTGCACTATGAAACGGCGTCCAATGAGTTCTGAAGCATTTGGCTGAATATGAGCAGATAATATTGCCCAAAACACTTCAGAATTCATCCTGCTGCTTTTGTCAGCAGTCACATCATCAATAAATACAAGAGAACCAGTTCCATTGGCAGCCATACATGCCCACGCCATGACACTACCACCACCATGCTTCACTGATGAAGTGGTATGCTTAGGATCATGAGCAGTTCCTTTCCTTCTCCATACTCTTCTCTTCCCATTACTTTGGTACAAGTTGATCTTGGTCTCATCTGTCCATAGGATGTTGTTCCAGAACTGTGAAGACTTTTTTAGATGTCGTTTGTCAAACTCTAATCTGGCCTTCCTGGTTTTGAGGCTCACCAATGGTTTACATCTTGTGGTGAACCCTCTGTATTCACTCTGGTAAAGTCTTCTCTTGATTGTTGACTTTGACACACATACATCTACCTCCTGGAGAGCGTTCTTGATCTGGCCAATGAAGGGTGTTTTCTTCACCAGGGAAAGAATTCTTCAGTCATCCACCACAGTTGTTTTCCGTGGTCTTTTGGTGTTGCTGAGCTCACCGGTGCATTCCTTCTTTTTAAGAATGTTCCAAACAGTTGTTTTGGCCATGCCTAATGTTTTTGCTATCTCTCTGATGGGTTTGTTTTGTTTTTTCAGCCTAATGAGGGCTTGCTTCATTGATAGTGACAGCTCTTTGGATCTCATCTTGAGAGTTGACAGCAAAAGATTCCAAATGCAAATAGCACACTTGAAATGAACTCTGGACCTTTTATCTGCTCATTGTAATTGGGATAATTAGGGAATAACACACACCTGGCCATGGAACAGCTGAGAAGCCAATTGTCCCATTACTTTTGGTCCCTTAACAAGTGGGAGGCATATATGCAAATTGTTGTAATTCCTACACCGTTCACCTGATTTGGATGTAAATACCCTCAAATTAAAGCTGACAGTCTGCAGTTAAAGCACATCTTGTTTGTTTCATTTCAAATCCATTGTGGTGGTGTATAGAGCCAAAAATGTTAGAATTGTGTCAATGTCCCAATAGTTATGGACCGGACTGTAGATGTGTACAGTATTTTGTGTTGGGATTGCACTATGCACTATGACTGTGCTGTCACCGACAGCTCCCGATCACATATCAAAAATGTTGCCGTAAGATCACGTGATTACTGTGCAGCCAATCACAGTGACCACATGATCAGGAAGTTCAGGAAATGTCTCCAACAACAGGATCCTCCTAAAGGGATGGGTAGGGCAGGTGGAAAGGTTAAAAATACTAATATTAGTTTTAATATGTGTGAATGCACCAGATTCCTGGGAAGTCAGACTGCTGTAGATTATTTTGGACCGGTGAACAGAAAAGACAGTTGACACAATCCATTAATAGTCTAACAAATGGCATACTGGCATTCTGTATGCATGCATGAGACATCCTCTCCATTCTGAATCCCAGCTACTACGTATTCCTCCATTACAGTGTGTAACACCCCTATGGTTAATTATTCCTGCTGTTTGCAACACTTTCAGCACTCTGGTTGTCATGGCGACTGAATAAAGAGGTAAAATTAAGAAAACAGAAAAGTCTGTCAGGTTTCAGCCTCACTTCCTCAATTTCCATTAATTTTTGAGAGGTGCGTGTTTTAACTCTTTCCTAGGCTACAAAGCCCAGCCTTGATCTATTTGGAATGGAAGCTCCTACTGTAGTAAGTATTGAAGCCATGGGTTGGTATACGCAGAAATGAACTGCTCAGATACAGCATTTAGCCTTGTACACATGACACAGAATCTTACAAGCATTACAACACCTGTATGATTGGGTTCAGATTGTATACATACTAGACCTGTGACAGTAAAAATGTACCACTGCTCTGGAACTAGTATATCTGATATAGTCTCTTGAATGGCTGCTTCCATCAGAGTCCAGTCATACAGATGTTTTTTTTGGTGACATAGCCCTACTGTTGTGCAATACTAATCATCTACAGTGATCTATATCATAGGAATTTCAAAATGAATGCAGTTTTAGCGCTACCCCCACAGGGGCCACTGATTTTAACTAGTCCTTCTCCAATAAGTACAGATGATACATGTCTACACAAGCAACATTCCATTCACTCTGGCTCCAATAAATAGTCTTTTTAAGGTTTAGTGCTTGAACAAACTTTTACCAGAAAGGAAAGGGGATAGGGCATGGGATACTTCATGGGATACTTCAAAATGCTCAGAAGTAGCTACTTGTTAGAGGACAGTCTTCTCTAGTAGCAGTAATAGCTAATAGTGTTCAATTTGAGACCCCACAGCTGAAGACCATAGGGCATTTGATTACCTTGTGTCAATACACAACTGTTGGTGCCCAGTGCAACTTCCAGCACAGTCTCAGGGATTAACTTAAGGTCACTACTCACAAATCCCCAGGACAGCTGCTTCTTTCCAGCTTCATCTAGACACTACCATGTGAGTGAAATTGCGCCTTCCAAGACCAGATCCCTTGAGGTGTGGTTCTGCAATCAACTCTGAGCAAATTTAATTCAAGTCCTCCTTCTTGACACCTTTGCAGCCTCTTGAGCAGTAGTAGAGTCCACAGGCTGCCTGAGTGCAGCAGCCCCTGCAACTCTAGAACTCTCCAGGGTAGAAGGAACTCTGCTCTCCAGTGTCTCAGACTATTTATCCACACTCCAGCCCACTTCTGGACACTTCCCCTCCAGGGATTGGCCATAACCCAATAAACATTTGGGCTTGTCAGTTTGAAGTCCTGGAAGCTTCTTCTAGAGTAGGGGTCTCCAAACTATGGCCCTCCAGGTGTTGAGAAACTGCAAGTCCCATGGGGCCTTGTAAGACTCTGACAGCCACAATCAAGACTCCCAGAGGCAGATGCATGATGGGACCTGTAATACTTCAACAGCTGGAGGGCCATAGTTTGGAGAACCCTGTTCTAGAAGTACGGAGAAGCAATCAAACTCCCAGCTTGTGAAACCCTGAACAGGCTAGACCAAACAATCACATCTCACTTGATCACGGAAGGATTAAATTTGTCTAGCCACCTACACTAGGAGGGTGCTACAGCCCCCCCCCCCCTAAAATAGGCCCTGTCCTCATGGGCCAACAATGCAGCACAAATGCTCTTGATTCCAAGAGCAAAGTATCCCAGAGGGAAAAAGGATGGGAAGGGGAAAGGGAAGAATAACAGCATAACAATAAATATGTGGTATTGCACATAATAAATAGTCTGTAATTGAGATAGAGTAACTTTGTTAATTTCCTTCGAGTAGAATGTCACCAAGTCAGATTAAAAATCTTGTCAAGTGACAGAACTCTTACAGCATACATACACAAAAAATTAAACCTATCTGAATAGAGCCCTACCACTAGCAAATAAATGGTTAGTGCATTCAAAATAGTAATTGAGGTGCACATCTCTTGATGTTATTCACTACAAAAGAAGTGGTATGAGCAGCATAGATACTATAACTCAAAACTGGAGCACCATCTCCGCAGAGATAACCCTTCAACAAATCAACAACATATGGCAGTAACCTGTAGTCCTGTTTACAAACAGTTCTCCCCCCTTGTCAGAGATGCTCGGCAATCACCAGGCGGCGGCGGCGAGTACTTACCGGTTGGGACCCAGCGATTGACAGTTGCAGGTGCGAATGGACGTGCGGGTAGGGAGCGTGTGCACTCCTACCTGGAAATGCAAAATCACGAATATATACTTGATTTTGCGCACAGCTGCTGCCCCGTAGCAGTATTTCTGCTATGGGACAGCGCTAAAGCAGTTAAAATAATCAGAGTATTCACAACAGATGCAATGACCCCATTACAAACATGTCCTCCAGTACCCTGGAACAAAGCAGAGAGAAACATCCTATCTAACCCAAATCCTAACTACAGTAACAATATGAAAACATGCTGCATAACAGTGCTAATTACTGCGTAATGTTTTGCAGTGCTATATAAAAACAAATTTGTCAAAAACTTTCATATTTTTACAAAGTGGCCATTGGCTTTGCAAAGTCCACTAGGCTAAATGTCCTTGAAAAAATTAAATCACAATGTCAAAGGAAAAAAAAAATGTAACTGCAACCTTCGGTTTAAATTAAATATTTTTTTCTTTCTTGTTTCAAAAAATTGTGGAACTTGCAGAGGATCCTTCTTGCACAACCAACGTAACAGCCTGGACTGGCTCATCCTCAAGTGGTCAGATGGGTTGCCCCTGCTTTAAGCAGCAGTTCAGTTCTTTGCAGATAACAGTGATGGCCAGCAGACTATGATAATTTCCCTTCTGGACATAATGGCAGCAAAGGACAAACTTTCAATGTTTGGATGACAGCCCCTCTGTAGTAGTTTGAGTTGGGCACCTGTACTATGCTCCCACACAGACCCCAGATGTTAGTGGACCACTGCTTGTCCCTGCATCCAGCTTTACGAACAACCCCTTTATCTTTGTAGATACACCGCCCCAGGTTCAAGCTTTCTTTATGTCCAAAAAATCTTTTCCAGAACTTTGGGAAGCTAGGATTCCTGCAAGGTCTTGGGACTCCTATACATTCTCATCACACCACCCGTCTTTTATCTCCTATTTTGTCCATATTAACCTTGGGTACATAGGGGTATTACAACCTGTATTCTAGAGCCAAATCTTTTTGGATGATCCTCTGGAAATAAAGACTGGGCTTCACTCCCTGGTGGCGCACAGGACCCAGAGGATTTTTGGATCAACTCTGCATGGGCTAGGTTTTGAGCTGCAGCCTGCCTTACAGTGCATGGAGGGGATAGGTTCACTTGTCATTCCCCATAGGCCTCATGAAACAGTAGTCCTGTTGCACTCTCTAGCACTTGTCAGACATGTTCCATGTGCTCATGAGGCTCAGGATCTGTCTCAGAGGCTGTGATCCCCCCAAAGCCACTCTGAATGTGAGGACCCTGAACATCTCCAGTCTTCCAGGAACTCTACCTCCTTAGCCCCAAATCTGGGTGACCCCAAGTCAGTCTCTTGATCACTAACCTTCCCCGCCGGCTCACCTTCCTTGGCTGTCTCCAGTAGCTCCTCTGTGTCAATTGTAACTGGCAAGATCACAGACACTGACTCCTTCAATTTACAGTTGTCTTTTGTCATTCAAGTGTTGGTTGGTCAGAACAAGATGGCGACTATATGTCCAGCTGTCTGGGGGTATTTTATGCCATGCGCCCACCCACATATCCTATCCTCCTCAGTCCCAGCCCTGAAGTGGTGGCAATGCACTAAGTAGAAGTGGCAGCAATGTGTGATACCTCTTGCATCCCAGTGCGGCTAAGCTCCGGCACCTCTGTAAACAGCCTCAACTCTTAGTTTGTATGGTTGGAGGCATGTTGCATGGTAATAGCTCCAGCAATGTCTCTGCATAGTGGCCACAGTGACCCCAGGCTCTTATTACCACTGTAGGCTTCTAACAGTTGCCGCAGATGGCCAGCAAAACATGGGTGTTTGGCTCCCAAATGATGTCCCCCCAGATGTTGTCTAAGATGAAGTATCTATATGTCATTATTTCCTGCACTAAAAAGAGCGAATGAGTGCCACCTTGATACTCTCACCAATATGCAGCTTCTGGACTCTGTCCAGCCATTCTGGCACCAGCTGCCTAACTGAGTAAAGCTCTGCTTCCCCAGCAACTTAGAATAGTAGCAACCCTTTCCTTCCATGTACCAGACAGTCCATAACACACCGTAGATCCACAGTTTTCTCATTGGTTGCTATGGGTGACTGTAGCTTGTACTGAGGGAAATTCCAGACCGAGCATCAACATGTAACGCCACCCCCACAGGGGCCACTGATTTTAATCACTTCCATGCAGGGCACTTTTACCCCCTTCCTGCCCAGGCCAATTTTCAGGTTTCAGCGCTGTCACACTTTGAATGACAATTGCGCGATCATACAACATTGTACCCAAACTAAAATTTTATCATTTTCTTCACACAACTAGAGCTTTCTTTTGGTGGTATTTAATCACCGCTGGGGTTTTTATTTTTTGCTAAATTAACAAAAAAAGACCGAAAATGTAAAAAAAACCCACGTTTTTCTTTGTTTCTGCTATAAAAGTTTGCAAATAAATAATTGTTCTTCATACATTTAGGCCACGATGTATTCTGCTACATGTCTTTGGTGAAAATAACCCAAATTAGTATTTATTATTTAGTCTGTAGGAAAGTTATACAGTTCACAAACTATGGTATATATCTGAATATTGATCAATGCTGAAGTTCTGACAGCCAATCTAATTTCTTGAGGTCCAAGAATGTCAGAACAGTACAGATATCCCCCAAATGACCCCTTTTTGCAAAGTAGACAGTCCGATTTATTTCATAACAGGCATGGCGAGTTTTTTGAAGTTGTAATTTTTTTGTCACAAATTTTCGGAAATGAAGAAATAAAAAAAATTATTTTCACTATTTTTCTTTTTACATACTGTCACCAGTGCAGTACAGCGTCATCATATAACTGACATGGTGGTGATCAGGGACACTGACTGGTGACAGTACGAAAATAAACATTGATAATTTTTTTTTTTTAATTAATTTTTATTAAATTTTTTTCTCTTTTTTTAATATTTTATTTTTCATAATTCACTATGACCAAAGTAGTATAATGATACCATAGTAACATTGTACTACTTTGGGGAAGTGATCTATATATTTTTTTTTTTACACAATTTGCTTATAGCTTATATTATTTTGCTATAAGCAAGCATTTACCTGAATGAAATCGATTTATTCAGGATTTTTTTTTTCTTCTTAACTGTGATTTGGCCACAGCTAATCACATGACACAGCTGGGCTGTGATTGGCCCAGCTTGTGCATGTGATCACTGTGACCATTCACAGTTAGCCACACTTGTATAAAATGGATGGCATGATAGGAAGCCATCCATTGTATACAACTGTCATGTGACCTGCTGTGATTGGTCACAGCAGGTCACATGGTACTGGCAACGGGGCCGGTACACAGATCTGTCATCGGCCGTGTCCGAGATACATGGCTGGTGACAGATCGCGCCGCTGTACGGCTCTGCTGGCATGCGCATGCCTGAAAGGACGCCATATGGCGTCAACCCGGAGGGACGTCGGGTTTTTGCCGGCCGCCATTCAGCCATAGGCCGGGCGGGAACCTGTTAAACAGTTCTTTCCCAATCAGCACATAGGCCACCTGTCCACACAAGCAACAGTCCATTTACTCCAGCTTCAATAAACAGTATAGGGAGATGTCTTTTTAAGGTTCATTGCTTGAAGACATTTTTAACAGGGGGGTGGGTTAGGGCATGGGATAATGATAAAATACTCAGTAGTAACTGGTTGTTAGAGGCCAGTCACTTCTAGTAGCAGTAGTGGCAAATGGTAAACAGTCTGAGACTCCACAAAATTTTGGGCATCTGATTACCTTGTGTCAATACACAACTGTTGGTACCCAATGCAGCTTCCAGCACACAGTCTCAGGTATCAACTTAAGTTTCCCCAGGACAGCTGCCTCCTACCAGACTCTGGAGCAGTATCCTTGGGCGGCCTGGGAACAGCAGCTCCTGCACCTCTTAAACCCTCCTGGGGAGAAGGAACCCTGCCTGCTCTCCAGTGTTATTAAATATTAAACACTGACCACACCAGGCATGAGAACATAGCATGGTCAGTTTTCTAGCTGTACTGGGAAATCAGCCTGCTCTTCTTCAATGATCAGACTTGTGCTGACATGCCCCCATGCATAGCCATTCAATGGGAAGACCAGGGTACTGCTGTTTCTATTTCCCTAGTTCCCTGAACTCCTTATGCAGCTGAGGACAGAGGGGATGTGATCATTTATAAAAAAAAGGTATTTATGTATATTATATCTGTACACAAATGTCTTGCCTTTCAATTCTATTTTAAACCGAATGGGTTGTTTTACAAGGTCGAGGGTTCACATATGCTTTAAGGGTTTAGAGACTGTGTTCGGATTCTTTCCTAAATGCACAAAATATAACTGGATATTTATAGGTATTAGCACCAGGGGTAGTTGATCCAGGGAATATCCGATTGACTCCTGGAGAATCAGGAAGGTACTTTTCCCCCCGCTGGAGCAAGTTGGATCATCCTTTATTGGGGTTTTTTGCCTTCCTCCAGATCAGCTGGGAGTATGGGATTGTGTATATGAAGGTTTTTTTATTTGTGTATGCTTGCAATGCACCAGGGTGTCAAGATGTGAATGGGATGAAACTAGCCTGCTGCATTTGCAACACATTTAGGGTAATTTAGGCTTATTCAGTAAAGAACTAAACAGAGTAACAAAGGTTTTCAGGGTGCAGCTTGTAGCCATTAGTAATCAATCACCTCTCCACTGATCTGATTATGGTCAAATGAAATCTGATTGTACATTGTTTTATGTCTATGCATTGCTTTGCTGAATACACCTGAATGATTACAGCTGTATTAAATACGAAAGTGAACATTTGTTAACGGTAAACTAATTTCATGCTACCAATAAATTACAAATCTGGTGTGTTCCCCAGCCATAAAATAGCTTTTGGCAATCTGCAGACCTCCAGCCTCTGTGGAACCACAAATCTCATCAAGCCCTGTTCGTTGCATACTACATTTAAAGCCCAAATTAACTTAATTAGCTGCATTCCTTTTCCTGCTCTTTGTGGAGCTGCAGTCAGTGGTGTATTTGGCTTTTGTGCTGCCCTAGGCAACACAAAAATTGGAGCTCCCCCCCCGCAAATAGAGCCTAATTTTGACCAACACCCCTGCCCCCCACCCAAGAGAGCCTTCCACTACCACTGCCCCCCCCATACACCAGCCACCATCATCTACGGCAAGAGAGAAAAAGACTCATCTTCACTGCTCCGGACATCTCTGGGGACAAAAGTCTGGCTGTGCATACACTGTCATGAAACCTGCAGTCTCTCTCGGAACCCACCAGGTACCCATGCCGAGTGTGTCCCTTCTTCTGAGGGGCAGTGCTGCCCGCCTGACAAATGCCGCCCTATGCAAATGCCTTGTTTGACTTGTGGTAAATACACCTCTGGCTGCAGTGGTCTTTTTGCAGAGGTCTGGCACTCTCACTACCAGGTCAGACCAATAGCTTTGCAATCAGCAAAGATCATGCTGCCTGTTGATTGGAGAACTTTAGCTCTGACTAAGCAAGAGATGAGCCAAACCTCTGCAGAGAGATCGCTGATTCCCCACAGAGAGCACGAATCCCACTCTGCAGCTTCTGGAAGGGGAAATACCTTTCTACTCACGCTGTATATACTTTAAAAAGAAAAGGAAACTGTATAACATTGAATACCTTGTTTTCATTGAAGTATGTTAACCACTTACCTACTGGGCACTTTTACCTCTTTCCTGTCCCTAGACCATTTTTCACCTAATTATTTTTTTCTACTCCTGTGACCATAGCAATACAATGTTACCATAGTAACATTGCACTACTCTGGGCAAGTGACCAGGATTTTTTTTTTTTACATATTATGGTTGCTTATACCAAAATATTTAATTGCTATAAGCAAGCATTTTTACTGAATGAAACTGATTCATTCAGTAGTTTTTGTTGTGATCAGCTGTGAATGGCTATAGCTGATCACATGCTACAGATGAACTGTGATTGGCCCAGTCTGTACATGTGATCACTGTGACCAATCACACCTCGCAGCACAGTTGTAAGCAATGAATGGTATGAAAGGAAGCCAATCATTGTTTACAACTGTCAAGTGATATGCTGTACTTGGTCACAGCAGTCACATGACACTGGCAGTGGGCCGGTGTAGTGATCTGTCATCGGCCAAGTCCTGTGAACACAGCTGGTGAAAGATTACGCCGGAGCGTGGCGCATGGGGCACGCGCAAGGCACGATCCTGGGAGGACATCATTTGACATCCTTCAAGGAAAATAGGGTTCCCACTCAGCCGTCATTGATCCAGCTGTTCTCTATCTCCCCTTGCTGTCCATGTCCCCAATGCAGTTGAGGATTTTGCAGAGCAGCCCATGTGACTATAGAGTCATATATGTGGTTGTGCACAGTGGTAAATGACAACCCACTCCCTCCTCCTCCATTCCCACTAACTAGCTAAACACAATAGGGGCGGATTATTACATCTATATTGGTGGAGGCTTTACCTACCTATTATTCTAAGACCCAGGCTGGAGGGGCATGAAACTTACTGTGACTGGCAGAAGTCCACCCACACCATGGTATTGCAAAAAAAAAATATATATATATATAAAGGTTTGAATTCACATATATATTTGTATGATGATTTAAAACAGTTTATTGATATTATTTATTTTTACTGTGTACCCCAAAGGCTGTTTTTTAAATTTATTTTGAACATGTGACCAGCAGCAGAGGACTAAAAGCTCCTCCTGCTTATACTTCCCTGCAGACAGGCTGGGAAAGGGCTTGGTCATGTGACAGCTGTATATTGATTAGGAAAAAAGGTACTTAGATTTTTTTTTAATTACAATAATTACAATGCCATCATCCACATATAAAACGTGAAGGGACTATATCAATTAAACAGTGTGTTTAGTGTCACTTTAGTTTAGGTAATTTAGCTTGATAGGCTATTGTGATCTTCTACGTGCCAAATGGCTGGGCTTGCAGAGACTTGTAGTGCTGCAACACTGGCAGATCATGGGGTAATGTTGGGTTCTCTAGTCCCGCATAGGATGTGCTTGAAAAAATCCAGGCAAAATTGTGTGCATTCCCACAATGCACTTAAGCATGCATACCTTTTAATTCTTAATGACAATTTAACACACCATGCTAACGTGCAAGCAAAATTGCACATTAATGTGCGATGTGACATGGTATCAAAGTGCCATATGTTTTAGTATAGTATCATTTCAAAAAAGATGCTTGCACTTCTTTCGTGTGATTGTCTCGCATAGGGCAGCCTATTGAAATGAATGGACTGCCCTAAACGCAAAGTGCAAAAATGCTCATGCACTGTCTCACCTGTATTCTGAAAGTTCAGTTTGGATTTAAATCTTGTTTTAAAATAATTACATGGTTTTTGTGATCTTCTACTTGCCAAAAGGCTGGGCTTGCAGAGACTTGTAGTGCTGCAGCCACTGGCAGATGATGGGTGAATGTTGAGTTCTGCAGTCCCACAAAAGATCTGCATGGATTAATGACAATATGACAGAAGAGAGGGTGGGTGTAGGGTGATATATCCTCAAATCAGTTTAAAAAATCAAACAAGGATTGAATTAAAATAGCAGAAATGATTGTGTACAAATGAAATGCTGATCTATAAATCACACAATCCTGAGTACCCAGGTTCTGGTGTGGGTGTAACAAGCAGCAATCACAGCTCCTCCTATTCCTATACCATGAATAGTGAGTCCTGCTAGTCTTTATAACACGCTTGGGTGGCATATTATTCTGCGATTACACCACTTCCTAGCCCCCTCCTTTACAAACTCTTCCTATGAGATGCAAAATTGAAGTGCTCGTTTAAACGGCAGCTCGAACGCTGGAGGAGGCAGAAGAATAGCTGGCTGTGTCTCTGTGAATGGATATCTGTGACAAGCCTGTCTCCAATCACTATAACCTGGTAGTCTTCAAGGCTGCATGTAATTCAGGGACTGCTGCTGCATTGAAGAAGCTGCAAGCATCTTGTTCTTGTTGAGGACACAGAAGATTATGGTGTCACCTGGCCACCTCACATTTCACCTGGAAAACAATGGGACTGAATTACAAAGGAGCTCTCGGAAGCAGCAGCATCAGTGCCTTATGCAGTACTGAGCCAGTGCAGTGATGCTTTTTAACAATGAGGTCTCACCTCTGAACGGTTGCTGTCTCCCTCTGTTGCTGTGCATTATTTGCAGATAGCTGGTTACTGTCATTTCTGGGTGTGTGCTTTCCGGCAGTGCATCGGATATATGTTGTGGGGACACCTGTGTGGAGAGGAGGTGGTCCATCAGATGATGGATGTGCTGAGCTGATTATAGACCAGCACCGTCTTTGATCAGGCAGACTATTCTGCAGCCCGTGCTATCCTTGCAAGCTGCTCACTCAGGGGACCCATGAGCAGAGGAGCCACCCTTCAGCGCAGGACCACCTACCACATCTCATTGACACTAGTCAAATTAGAGGCTGTAGGAGAAGACAAAAAAGGAGAGAGCACTGAGGTATACCGAAGACATGACACCCCGTCTCTTGGAAGCACCCCTGGATTGGCCCATTGCCTATCCCTGGATAGGGAATTTTCTGATGTCTGGGCATGGGGAGGGCCCACTTCTGGTTCCGGGGTGAGTGGAAGAAAAGAAAATCCCATTGCAGAAGCCAGTTTACCTGTGATTAACAGCAGCGTGGAGACAGGTGTTGCAGCAAAGGTGACATCAGGTACTAACAATGCACCACCACCAGTTCCTTCAAAATCTGTCCCATCTGAAGGTGAAACATTGGTTCCAAAGGAAGAAGAATCTGCACATAGTACTGCTACAGTGCTTAGAGAGAAGGCCACAGGAATTACCAGTTCCTCAGGTTTGGAAACGGGGGCCAAACACAAAAGCAGTCCATCTTCTTCACTACCGGGAGAAGGAGATGTTTCAGCTAATATCAATGGCACTACAAAAGAAACAGCAAGGGACTCTGAGACATCAAGCAATATGGGCCACATGTCTCAAGAACTTTGCTCTAGTACAGTTGTCAGTGCAGAATATGCGGCAAAGAAACCAACCCCATTAGCAAATGAAACATCAGGTGCCACTGGGAAATCTCAACCTTCAGTCCCCAAAGAGGTAAAGAGTAATACTATGGCATCCAGTATTCCAGTACCAGCACCAACTGACAAGGACACAGGGTCATCAAGCACTACAACTCAGAAACAGGATGTAAAGAGTTCTCACATAGCAAGTAATGCAGCTTCAGTACAGGAAGACAATCAAACCGGTGCACCTAGCGGTGGAGATCCATCTGCGCAAAACACCAAATCTTCAGGAGCTCCAGCACCAGCAATGAAAGACACCAGAACAGCTAGTGGTCCAGTGCCATTTAGTCAAAGGGAATTTCGCTTTGGAGAAGTGCGGGTAATTCGAGGATCTCTTATCAGAAGACCAGCGCTGGATACTGATGTGTCCAGGGATTTAATATGCAGTCCTTTAACACCAGTGTCTGGCTCCAGAATCACTGAGGGTGTCAGCCCTGAGAAACCAGTTACTGAATCTAGAATTACCCGTCGCAGTTTAAAGGCAATAAAGATACCAGCTGTATCATCTGACTCCCCACCACACATAAGTGCTTTACCAGTTTCTACGGAGAAGCCTATCAAAGTTTCTGAAAATCCTGACAAGCCATGTATAGTGTCATCCAGCATACCCCGTGTTACAGCTCCTCCAATAAGTGCTGCCCGCACTGCATCAGCATTGTTTTCTGCATCTCGATCTGGAGGAGCCCCTGTAATTGCTGCAAAGCCTAGCGAGGCCAAAATAATTGCTGCCAGAACTGCTGCAAGAGGAGCTAAGGCAACAACTACAGGGGCAGGTAGTGAAGAGTCTACAGGAAGCAAAGTTGCATGTGACAAATCAAAAAGTGGAGATACTGGCACATACCCTGGAGCAAAACCACCTGTTACTGTATCTAAAACTCTACCTACAGGAGCAACAACTGTCACACCAGTTAAAGCCTCAAGTAATATTACTAAACAAGTGACTTTATCTAGCGACACTGTACCAACACCAGCCCCTAGAAATAAACCTTCATCTACTACAAAAGTTCCAGTGACCGGCACAGGAACATATCCAGGAGCCAGAGCACAACATATTGGGACTAAATCTCCTGGTGCCAAAGCAATTAGTGATAGGCCTATTACCTTGATTGAAAGCAAAGCCTCAAGTCCCAGTAAGCTAACATCATCCACACAAAAGTTTAAAGAATCTACACTTGTCGTGTCCCTTTCACCCTGTGGAGATGTATCCACATTTTTGCATGGTGAGGAGGAAGACCTCACCCCAGACAGTGACGATCCTGGAAAGAGTAAGCGCCACGAAAGATTGTTTCACAGGCAGGATGCTATGTGGATCAGTACTAGTGTCACCTCTGACTACTTTCTTCAGAATTCTCCTAGCCGTCTTAGTGGAAGCCCTCGGCAGCATTCAAGTCCTACTTTTTTTTCAGGGCCCAGATATTCCTTCAGCTCCCCATCCAGTCCACTGCTGCCTGTACCCTGCCAACCTGGTACACCATATCGTGAAGCACCAGTTACTGTGTCCCTCTCGATCAGTCCAGACAGATCTGGAGAATCTCAGAAGAACAACTCCCAAGTAGACAGCAAGACCAAAGCTCCAGGTACTCCAATAATAGGATTAGCAGGATTGTCTGGGCCTCCTGAGCAAGTAAAGATAGCTCCTGTTCTATTAACACCATGTAAAGAAAAAGGAAGTAGAATTCTCAAACTTACCAAGGCCTCTAAAAGTCAAGCGGAAAAATCTGAGCCCCGTGAGAAAAGTCTAAGCCAAAAAAGTGGCTCCAACCGATTGTCCTGGCCTGAAAATGAAGGAAGTAAAAGTCGTTCAAAGTCCTCCACAAAGAGCAGTCCAAGAGCAGAGACTCCAAAACTTGCTGGAGGTGGAAAAAACCTGTTGTCTCCATCCTCATGTGACCCCAAAGCTTTTAGAAAGGGAAAAAGCAAGACAGTGGACAACAGTGACCTAGACCTACTACCTGAAGATTTAAAGAAAGTACGCGAGGGAGCATCTCCTACTGGGGAGAAGGCCAGGGTGTCTGCAGCTAGGGACAGGAAGATGCTGAAGTTCATTAGTGGTATCTTCACCAAGTCCTCTGTGGCTTCTTCTGTCTCCCCAAGTGGATTAAGTCCTGGAGATGAGAGAGATTTTGAAAGTAAGTATCTTTTTTTCTTATAATTATTTACTAATAGCTTGCTTTAAAATACTTTCTATTTAGTTGAAAATCATGTACACTGCCAACAATCTAAACATTCATTAGGAATATATTTCACAAATGGTTAGTATGGCAATACTTTTTATGCAAGGCCCTTTCCTTAGAGCTGCATTCTCTATATGTGGCATAAGCTGCTTATTGTTTTGACATTTATTATATTGAACTTATTGTTTATTGTAATGTTTCAATCTTCTTAAAATTTAACAACATTTACCCAGGGGCACAATTATAAAAGCTGTTTATTGCTGTGACCTTCCAAAGCTTATTATAGGTTTTCTTTTAGGCAAACAATAAGCATAACCCCACCATACATAGGGAATTGAAACATAAATTCACAATTATTCTCTCCTGTTGTCCTGCTTCCAGAAGTGTTCTTTTATGTATGCTAAAACTGAACTCCTGGCAGACATTAAAGGCAACAATTAATGCAGCCCTGTAATCATTAATACATCATTGAATGTATTTTAAATGGGAGCAGTGCAAGGACCTGTATTTGACTTGGTAATGATTTCTTGCAGTTTGTACAGTAGAGCTCAGGTGGGGGGAGGAGGAGCAGCACAAGCAGCCAATCACGTATCAGAATGACTGAGAGTTGAACTCATCAGTGTGCTGCTTCTCTTTGTACTGTCCAATCATAGGGTGTGGGAGGAGACCTGTAAGTGAAAGTGAAAGTACCATAGATAAACATCAGGTCTACAGCTAGACAGAGCTGTGCTGTGGGGCAGAACTTTGTAAATATCAGATGGGAAGAAATGTAAATCCTTTGGCAGGTAAAACAGCTCTTACATATATATCTCATGTGTATATTTAGCTGTTTGTCTGGAATTTGGCTTTTAATGCTAAAACAGGTCTATCGTCTGTTTTTCAGGAATAAGCCTGTACCATACATTAAGTTTTACTTGCGTGAGATGATACTCTTGCTGCAAATAAAAAATATAGAAATATCTTATGTCCATTAGCCTTCAAAGTGGACTGAAAAGGGTATTCTACCAGTATAATCGCCAATACCTGCTAAGATTTGTAAAGAAATGTTCAAAAACATCACTTGTGTTATTATCTAGTTTGAATAGCTTGGCGACCTCTAGGTATCATTCACACAGGCATATTTAAGTTTACACCTATGTAAGTGTCATGTGTTGCCTGCAACGGGATGCACAGGTGTTCCATGTATCCATGTGCAGGAAGTCCCTAAATTGGAATGCAGTGAATGCATAGACACATCTGCTGCTCCCAATGTGACATCTGTGGACCCTCATGCACCTTGCGTGTCCATGCAGTCACTGTGTCCTAATTTAAATGACTGTGACTACCTGCAGGTGGGTGCGTGGAACATCTGTGCATCCTGTGCAGGCAAAACACAGCCCTCACACGGGTATATGCTTAGATACGCCCGTGTGGAGGAGACTTGATTATTACTAGTTTCATACAGGCTTTAGGGCCTTTGTCAAGGGGCTTTTTTTGGTTTAAAAGGTTTTTCAATCCCATGGGAATGTAAAACCCACCCGTAGCAGATAGAAGGCACCTGTTAATGAATTCTGAATGATCTCAGAAGCACCTTAAATTGATGTCAAAATTATGTCATCAGCACAAGCCCAAAGCCCATTGACACCAACCCATAAAGATGCTAAACTGCTTGTTTTTTGATCACATGGTATTTAATGTCAGCAATTGGTCTTCTTCCCACCTTGAAATACAAATCTCTGTGTCTGAAGTTTTGTAACAATTCAAACATAGTGAATTGAAATCATGTGTGACCACTATTTAACATCTAAAGTTGACTTAATTATTTTTGTAAAGTTAAACTTTTTGAGGAAAGTAGGGAATTTTGGTCATATTTAAAATTTTCTTGCTATATTTGTATTTATGGAGGAGATTTCCCTTTACTATTTTCTCAATAAACATGTCACTGGAACAGGAATTGAGTGGAGATCTCCACACTGCAGATGCTAAAACGTACCCTTGCTATACGAAATGAAATATGTTTTACTTGCATCCTTGTTGAGGACATAGAGACATTCCCCTCAACTTTCTGTCTTGGGTATGGAAGAATTTATTTAACAAAAACACAGATGGATAGGGGAATCCTCCCTCCCTCCCATTGCTGGGAGGTGTATCAGATTGCATGATAGCATGAACCATGAGTGATCCATAGATTCAGTACAGAAATACATGAAGGTAAAGGAATTGTATTATTCACAGAATCAACAGAAAATCAAGGGGAAAAAAGAAAAATACTGCAACCACTACATCTAAGGATTGGTAAGCTGCAATATATTCAAATTGAACTCCATGGAAAATGTAAAACTTTCCTTGCAGTGGGACATCTCCCACAGTGCTTGTTGTTGTCTTGGGTGCTATTAAAAAGCAGTTTAACTTACTCCATCCCAAGTTCCCTTAGGCTTCTATGACTGGTCCCCCTGAAGCCTCTTCTTTTCAGCTCTCTGCTTGCAGGTCACACTCTGATTTCATCATGTACAGTTCAGGACCAGCAGTCCTGCATTGTAAGTGAGGATGCTGAGGGCCCGGGAAGTCGGCTGCCAGGGGAGTGAGGGATAAGGCAATTAAATTGCTTTTTTATGGTATCCTTGACAAATACAAGCATTTAACCCTGGTAGTGCAGGGGTAACACACTTGCATCCTTGTTGAGGACATAGAGACATTTGCCACAACTTCCTGTCTTGGTTATGCAAGAATTTATTTAACAAAAATACAGATAGCAAAAAAAAACAACAACTCTAAAACAAAGACTGATATGAAATATGTAGTTACACTGGCCATACATGGTTCAGTTTTCTTCGTTCGGGTGAGTTATAAAACTGAACCAATTCCCCCATCCACACAATCAATGTGGATGAGGGAATTCCCCCATCCATACTATGGAGTTGGATAGGGGAATCCTCCCCCCTCCCATTGCTGGGAGGTGTATCAGACATCAGACTGCATGATAGCATCTTTCAAGGAAGAATAGAATTGGTACTAGTATTGAGTGAAGATTTTTTTAAAAAACTAATCTAACCATAATAAAATCTACACAGCTTGGCCTGATATTTATTTTATTTGCAGATGCTCAAGAGTTAAACTACCTTACATTTCTTATATCCCACTTGCTGCGCACACCTGCCATGGAAGAAATGAAGGATCCACTTGCCTGGCAAATTTTTTTATTGAGTACACAGAGGCAGAGATAAAAACCCTTGTCAAGTTTTTATTTCTGTCTGTATCCCGGCTGGGATGATTTCTTCTCTCTGTTTGTCCTGGTAACCATTTTCACTAGGGCTGAAAGTAAGGGAAATCCCAAAATTACCAGTTTTCACTGAAACAGGAATAGAAAAGAAATGTTCCTGTGGGGTCACTTGTTGAGGTCGCAATAGTACAAAGCTGGCCACACACATATAGATTTTTGTTGTTCAGCCTGAGGGCTGAATGAAAGAAATCTAATAGATTCCTCCATCCACTCTAAGAATGTGGATGGACAAGTCTCTCCTGCCGGGTTATTGTATTCTGGCAGCTGGCATCACCAGCTGTCAGAATACCAAAACAGTACTTGCATCTGATTGGATGCAGACAGTGTTCAGCTGACAATTTTTCAACAAGCTCAACCAACAAATGCTGATTGAAAACTGCCAGCAGGGCCATACTCTTCTTGAACTTGGGATGAGCCAGCTGGAATCGGACAATATTTAAGCAGTGTATGGCCAGTTTACAAGAGTACTTCCTTTGCTTTTTAGAGGTTTCCTTTTACTTCTTTTTGTGTCTATGGGACAGGAAGTGAAGGGAAATCTCTCCAGTGGAACACAGACGCAGAAAAATAAGTCTACATTTTTGTCTCAGTTCACACTTGTACGATTTCAGATGTGACTTTAGTCACACAGAATGGTATGACAATGGTTTTCAATGGTGCCCATGTGTCACATACCTGGTCCTGAAGTCAAAATGTTGAGAGGGCTCTCCTTGTGGCTAACTGCTCAGTGTCCCTCAAGATGGTAACAGGGATCACTAAGCCCAAAGAAGCAGGGATTTCCGGCTGGGGCACAGGTGTCAGATGCTGATGTGGTGTCCTTCCTGCAGGTGGACTCTGGATGAGATGAGCAGCTTGTCCTAGGAAGGATGCAGGTTGTGCATTCAGCACACAGGTGGAGCATAGCAGCAGGCTGGTCACAGTAGGGCAGTGCAGTAGGCTGGTCATAGCAGGTAAGTGTAGCAGGCTGGTCACAGCTGGTTGGCACCTTGAGTGGATCACAGCAGGCAGGGCAAGAAAGGAGGCAAAGTTGGGAGTCATAGCTAAAGTCAAGGAACCATTGGTCAGCAGACAGAGGATCAGAGACATGGTCAGGCAAGCCGAGGTCATACACAGGGCAGGAGACAGGAGCAGATCCATGGACAAGCCAAAGTCAGAGCAGGGAGAGAGACAAGAAGAGTCCAAGAGCAAGCCGGGTTGGTAACAGGTGTTTCAGAAGCACAAGCACACAGAATCACAGGAATCAGGAAGCTGAAGATCAATCAGTGATGTTCGTGTGCATCAGTCATCCCTTTAAAGGCCAGTGGGCACCTGTTCTCTTCCAATGTGTGTGCACCCATTTCTGTGCAAATGGTCGCGTCATGTTGGATATTAGCAATTATCCCAGGTCTCTGGGCAAGTTTTCTCTGGCTTGTCCCCTGACACTGTGCACATCAATGCAACTCAGCACAGCCAGATTATGGAAGAGGTTCCTGTACTAATTTTGTGTGATTCCAGCTTGGTTTTGGCCCCATAGAACATGTAAACTGCTTCAAAGTAGCATCCAAATTGCATTACATAATCGCACTGAAAGTCAGATAAAAATCACTAAAAAAAGGTTTTGATTTAGAACATTTAAGGAGGTGTAGTTAATTCTTAAATATGGTTACCACCTTTTTCTGCCCTACTGAGTGTTCTGTTCTATATCTTTTTGGAAGGGCTGTTTGCTGTTGAGGCCAAGTTAATTTTGCAATATTAGCTATATATCTGAAAATTTTCTTTTTTAATTAAGGGATTTAACACTGTTTGGGACTCGACTAGGTTTGTAGGGATCAATACTGAGTATAAATAACACTGGAAGTCATTATTGAATATTGCAAGTACTTAGGGAATTTATCAGCTTTGGGCAGGCATATTTGCTAAATGCTAAGCAACAGATAAATATAACATTGTAGCAAGGTTTTTATATTTTGGGACATACCAGCTGCAACAGGTGAATACAGTTTCAGACTTTCCCAGAAGGTGAACAGTCACTTAAAGCATATCTAAACAAAAACAAAAAAATTAAATAGTTTAGTTTACCAGTCCTTTCTGGCTTCAATATTTTTCAATTTTCAGACCAAGAACATTTTCAAAAAGTAGAGAAATAACCTGCTGATCCTGCCAGAAATGCAGCATTCTTGTAAACTATAAATCCTATCAATCCACCACGTGGTGGAGATGAAGAAAGGCAGACATCTGTGTGACAACCATGAGCGATCCATAGATTCAGTACAGAAAGACATGAAGGTAAAGGAATTGTATTATTCACAAAATCAACAGAAAATAAAGGGTAAAAAAGAAAAATACTGCAACCACTACATCTAAGGACTGGTAAGCTGCAATATATTTAAGTTGAACTCCATGTAAAATTCAAAACTTTCCTTGCAGTGGGACATCTCCCACAGTGCTTGTTGTTGTCTTATGTGCTATTAAAAAGCAGTTAACTTACCCCATCCCTCGTTCCCTTAAGCTTCTATGACTGGTCCCCCTGCAGCCTCTTCTCTTCAACTCTCTGCCTGTGCGTCACACTTTGATGTCATCATGTACAGTTCAGGACCAGCAGTCCTGCATTGTAAGTGAGGATGCTGAGGGCCCGGGAAGTGGAGAGTGTCAGCTGCCAGGGAAGTGATGGATTAGGCAATTAAATTGCTTTTTAATGGTATCCTTGACAAATACAAGCATTTAACCCTGGTAGTGAAGGGGTACAACAACTGAAAGGGGAGTTTTGATATTTCCCTGCAGTTGAGCTTTAATTTTTTTGGGGGTAAATACTACTCTAAAACTTTTTGTTTGTTTTAATAACATTATATTGTGTGTAAAGAAGAAGCATTTCCATTTTATCTCTGTGTGGACATTTGAGGACAATGTTTAAATGAGGGGCCATGATATGTAATTTGGTGGACATATGAGCTGTACAGCATGTGTACGCTCACAGGGACCTCTGAGATCTTGGTGCTCATTACGGATGGGGGCTTGTGTCAGATTGGGTAGGTGTCAGCATGTCCAGACTGCTCCAGGTAATATAACCACTGACCACAAATCAATACATGCCATGAATATGGGCCCTTTGCTCAAATACACCAATATAACATTGTGTTTTCCCATTAAACATCAATGACTGTTCACACTTCTTTAAACCCCAATCTAATAGGGCCCGGACACCAATGTAATGAAGACATTTTTGCCAACCAATATGGGGGTTAGGAAATTATTATTGATCTCCGTTGTAACAGGGGAATTTACACTAACCATCAAAGTAATATGGGAATTTACACTGAGCAACAAGCCCCCAATATAATGGTGGTGAGTATAAATGCCCCTATTACATTGGTTGGCAGTATAAATGCTCCCATTACATAAGTGAAAGTGTAAATGCCTCTTTTACATTAGTGACCAGTTTAAATATACCCTTTACATTGGTGGTTAGTAAAAAAAATATAACTTCTGCTGAATACCAATGTGTCAAGGAGGCCTTTACTGTGGAGGAGGAGTATAAATTTAAATTTAATGGTGGCTGAATATGAGGGGGCCTCACATTAGAAGGCATGGTAGGGGCTGAATACTGGTGTTTGGTAATATAAACAGCTTTTGCAACATAACATGTTTCTGCTGGACAATATATTGGGGTTAATTTACTAAAGAAAAATAGTCTGTGTACTTCCATGTTCTAGATCTGAGGGGGGCATGCAAGAAAAATTAAGAAAAAAAAATGTTTGCTTGCACATGATTAAATGATAGAAATCAGCAGAGCTTTCCCTCATTTCAGAGCTTCCCCTCAGATCTTGCGCAACTGCACTGGCAATACATTTACTTTTAACAAACAAAACAAATAAAACTGTGCAAATTCTCCACTAGTACAATGCACAAAGCTGAAAACACTTTAAGAGGACATCCTCTCTTAAAAAAACACTAAATGGCAAATAAATGTTGCGCTATGTGTAAAAAAGATGCATATAAATTGTGAAAACAACTGCGAACATAATATATACAAATGTTGTAAGAAGTGATATAATATAAAGTCTATATAAAGGACGAACTAATAATTTTTAAAGTCCACGTGTATAATATCTCAAAAAAACTATTGGTGAAAAGAACTTGCGTTCCTAAAATGCAATGGTATATATGTACAAATCTTTCCATCCGACTAGTCACCAACATGAACAAACCACCACCATGTGGACAAAATGGAGGCTTACCAGATGAAGAGACCCCTTAACTACATGGGGTCATTAAATGCTTTGTGTCAATATAACACCATCCAGACTTATATGTCAAATCTGAATCCAGGTTCTTCTTAGATAAGTATGCCATTCCCTTGGCGTTGTTGTGACATTATCATGGAAAATAAAACATGCTTCTCATAGTGCAGTAAAACCAATGTGCCGTTATTGCACAAATATAAAATCCTACTTACAGATGTAAAGAGGAATAACAGCATTTATAGACAGTTTCCAGAGATGACGTCAGAGGGAGGCTCCGCCTAACGCATTTTGGCATCAAAAGACATCTTCCAGGGCTTAGGAAGGGGGCTGATGAAGCCCTGGAAGACATCTTTTGATGACAAAATGTGTTGGGAGGAGTTTCCCTCTGACATCATCGCGCTGTCCGCCATATTGGAAACTGTCTATGAATTATGTTATTCCTCTTTACATCTGTAAGTAGGATTTTATATTTGTGCAATAAAGGCGCTTTGGTTTTACTGCACTATGAGAGGCATGTTTTGTTGTCCATGATACTGTCCTGACAAAGCCAAGGGAATGGTGTACTAATTTAAGGGGAACCTAGATTCAGATTTCACATAGAAGTCTAGATGACATTATATTGACACAATGCGTTTAATGACCCCCTGTATTTAAGGGGTCTCTTCATCTGGTAAGCCTCAATTTTGTCCACATGGTGGTGGTTTGTTCACGTTGGTGACTAGTCGGACAGAAAGAAGATTTGTACATATATACCATTGCACTTTAAGTTCTTTTCACCAATTGTTTTTTTGAGATATTATACACATTGACTTTAATTATTAGATCATCCTTTATATAGACTTTATATGATATCGCTTCTTGCACCGTTTGTATATATTATGTTCATAGTTGTTTTCACGATTTATATGCATATTTTTTACACATAGCGCAACATTTATTTGCCATTTAGTGTTTTTTTTAAGAGAGGATGTCCTCTTAAAGTGTTTTTAATACACTTACTTTTACCTTTAGTAAATCAACCCCACTGTGATATCAAAGTCTCTGCTCTCGCAGAAGATACAATGTTCTATTGTAGTTTGTAGATTCTTGCTAGGTGATATCACATGTAGTTGCTTTCATTTGCTATTACAGTGCAATTTACACAATTTGCTGTAATGGCATGATACTGTATAATGTAATGTTACAATACAATGATTTGTGACAGTGACATATTAGGGTCAGTTCACTAAGATGGATGAGTTATCTTTACCCCAATTTCTATTTTATCTCTTGATAATTTTCTCCTAAACCTGTACAATTATTAAACATAAGTATCATTTTTGTGTGGAGTTTTTCCTTGAAATGACCAATTTTTCAAAGATCATTAGTTCAGCTCACAATTCAGTGAGCTATAATGTACTGTTTGTTAATTGTCATTACGATAGTGTTAATGGGGGCCCAAACATCATTTGTGAATAGGGCCACTTTGTCTGCCACTGGCCATATCTATGCCTTCTATTAGTTCATGATTTTTATCTGTGCAGAAGTCATCTTAATATGCTGAGAAAGAGCAGTGGCCATATTGATCTTAATTATCCTAATTAAAGACTTGCTGCTTACTGAATTCCAGCAGATCAGTTGCATGCATGATGTATACATCCTTTCTGGTATGCAAGTCCAGAGATTTCTCCTTTCCTGTCAAAAGTGGAAAAAACATTACCGCTTCAAGAATCACTAGCCTAAACCACATATGTAAGTAAGGGGTATTGCTCTCACTGGCAGCATGATTGTTGAATGTGACAATAGACACTTGCCATCTTCTAAAAGAAGCTAGCAATTGCAGCACTGTATCTCTTTCTCGAAAGGTTTGCTTAAAAGGTTTCTTTTCATAAGTCTTCTCATTTTTATAGGCACATAAGGTGTACATTTGTTGAGAAAATGTATCTTAAAGTTTAACTGCTTATAGTTTGCCTCCACCGGTGTCTTTCTTAACCTCTATCAACATGCGAATAACATTTTAAAAATATATGATTTTCATTGAATACCTTACTTAAGACCCGGTGAGATTATCACTGGGTCTCTGTGACTCTATATAATGCATCAGATTTTTTTAAACTCCAGCTAGGCTCCAGAACCAAACTTTTCATTAGCAAATTGTCTAAATCACAACTGGACTTTTTTATCCAAAAGCATTGGCCAGTTATCTGTAGCTACCAGCCAACATTTCTCTTCTGATCTAACAGAATGCCCATTATTTTCTCCTATATGCTAAATCAACAACATAATTGATCTCTGAGAGTCCAGAAAACTCTAAGATGGAAATTCTGACACTTCTGATTCCCACTGTGAACTGTCTCACCCCCAACGTAACACTTTTTTCTTGGCCAATAAGGCCAAAATATGCATATGAATATATTTGAGGTTGCTTTGAAGTCAAATAATTTCCCCAATTGACCCTAAGGGGATTATATTCTAAAACTGGAGAGTGCAAAATCTGGTGCAGCTCTTTGTAGAAACCAATCAGCTTCCAGGTTTAATTGTCAAAGCTTAATTGAACAAGCTGAGGTTAGAAGCTGATTGGCTACCATGCACAGCTGCACCAGATTCTGAGTGCACCAGTTTTAGCAAATCTACCCCTAAATGTCCAGATTTGAAGGATTCAAGGTGACTCTTGAATATGATACAGAGGACCACTTATTATGCAATTCATCCAACTTTATATATTTTAGCTTTACTAAATAAGCCCGGAAAATTAGTTTCCATAGCCCTGTCTTTCAAAAGGTGGACTACTTTCTACTAGCCTGATTAAAGTGCCACTTTTGTGTTGACCAGAGTTTACAGGTTTTCACACATGATTTGCTGGTGGATGACAGGTCAAGAAATTCATCCTGGTATTCCTTTACTTCCTGTCCCAGTGATGCAACATGAAGTTGGAGGAAATTTCCCAAAGTGAGAGCGAATCTCCTCTTAGACAGTTGACCTTTAAACAGGTGGAAAATCGCCCATCAGCTCTTGTTCTGGGCACAACTCCAAAATGTTGGATTTCCCCTCACTTTCATTCTGACTATCAATGTTCACTAGTGCATAGAGAGGGGAATCTCCCCAATAGGGACACAGACAGAAATAAAACATAACAAAGGGTCTAACCTCCTCCTACTTTATCTGAACGTGTTGTATTTACACTGTTTTAAAGCACGCTCATGTGGAGTGATTTGTACAAGTATCTGAAGCCCAGGAGCTGAAATATCAGCTACTGGGTTCAGATACCTCTTGGGCCGCACTGTTGGTTCCAGCGCTAGTCAGGTGGGACAAAGAGAAGAACCACAGGTGTCACCAAGACCAATGTCGCTGGGACAAACAGACACTATCTCTAGATTCCAGTGTATATTTTTTATATTGGAAGGCATAGTTATGATTACTGAATCTACTGTTTAGCAGCTGTCAAGGACATTCTTGTCCACTCACTGACAGATGAGCTGAGATATGTAGTTTGATGATGGAGAGCTACATGTTACCATATATACATTAAAATATGTTTTTGTTATTGTATGCAGAAAGCATTATTTGGTAAGAAGAACCATCTTTATGTTCATCCACAAACAGTGATTCTGGGGTGATTCTGGGGCATAAGAGTAGCTTTAACCAGGTTGTTATTTAATCCTCTAGCCATGTCTCATTGTTCACAGCAGTCAATTAGGCACTATGTAGCTTTGAGTTTATGTCTTGTTAGTCTGTATACTGTGAAGCGAGGCATTTGAAGGATAAAATAGTGTATTTTATCATTTTAGGCTTTATTCTAATGGACATCACCTGATTATTGTAAAGATGGAATTTGGGCCTGTCTTTGCACTCTACTGTCTATTTGGTTTTGGTTAATTCTTCTAGACCTGCCTTTCTCAACTAGGGTTCTCCAGAGATAGCTGGGGGTTCCTTGAGCAACAACTGACACCAATGACCTTTAAAGCTTTAAGGAGGGGGATTCTTCTAACTGTAAGAACCATTCTTCCTACTGACCATCATGCTAATAATCATTGAGCTGTAGATATAGCAATTATTAACAGGCCTTCCTTGAGACCATAAAGCTACTTCAAGGGTTCCTCAAGGTCAAAAAAGGTTGAAAAAGGCAGATCAAGAGCTTACTGCATGTCTATCTAACATTTTAGAGCACCTGGCTTGAACTCTGCAGCCTGGCAGAGAGGCCTACATTTTGTGTGTGTATGTTTTAATAAAGCAGACCTTCTACACACAGGAAGTGGACACACTGTGTAAACAATAATGGATTCAGGTTATCAAAGGTCCCAACAGTGGCTCTCTTGGAAGTACTGTCCCTTTTCAACCAAATTTCTCTGTCCCTTTTTTCTCTTCAGTTGTTGTCCCTTTCTTTGGTCTGAGGTATAAACCTATTTAAAAAAATAAATTTTTAACTACTCTAAACCTTTCATCCAACCTCTAAATTACTGTATTAGTTTTTACATATATTTCTTTTTTATATGTCTTTTAAAGGATAAGTTCACCTTTCTGAACATGTTACACCTGTATTTAAGGTGTAACATGTTGAGCAACCTTTCCCCTTTCCCTGTGACAGCGGGCAGGGGTTCCTCTCCCCACCCCCACCGTCAGATTTCAAAAACAACGCAGCTGTGTGTGGCTTTACCAGCACTGCTGAATCATGCATTCACAAGAATCTGTGAATGAATGAACTATAAGTCCCATCTGCCACCGCAGCAGATAGATTCTAGTTCTTAATTACCTGCGATGGCACTGGGGAGCACTCTCATTGTTCATTAACACCATACAGAGGTTCAGGCAGAAAGTTGTAGCAAGTGTCTGAAGAAGCCTGGCATTGCACCCACAATCTACTGATCATGGGTGCAGTGCTCTGCAGGCTCCTGGGAAAAAAAAATCACACTTTTTTTGTACCTGCAAAAACTTGGGTATTTATTATTATTATTTATTTATTTATTTTGTAAAAGGTGTGCTTAGCCTTTAACAAGTTAGTATATTTATTTTATTATTTACTACAAGTATAGTGCCGACAATTTACACACTAATTTACATATACAGTATATTATACATTCATATCAGTTCCTGCCCTCAAGGAGCTCACAATCCAAGGTTCCCAAATTCATACGCACACATACTAGGGCCTATTTACTGTATATGAGAGCAATTTAACTTGTGAGCATGTCTTTGGAGTGTGGGAGGAAACCAGACTACCCAGAGGAAACCCACACACGCACAGGGACAGTATGCAAACCCCATGCAGGAGTTAGTAAAAAAGTTAGTGATGTAAAAAAGAACTTGTGGATTTAACTAATAATGTTTTGCTTGTTAATTCTTGATGGTCAGCATAACTGGCAGATGTAGCATAAGTGTGTCCTTTGCCTTCTTTGTGCTATTTCTCTTTCCCATATCAGAAAGTTGGGTGGTGAAGAGTTGTATTGCAGTCAGCACTCTTCCTGGCATTAGCAGAGGGTTTCAATTTCACACTACACATCTACCAATTCTCAGTAGGCTGGATCAGCTCAAGCATCAATCAGTCAACCTTTCTATGGCCACTCAGAGTCTAACATTTTCCCTTTTGAAGCAACATTCTACCGTAAAAGCCTTCAGTTAAAATGCCATGCATCCATGTGTGTAGATTTCCTAGCACATTTAATTAACGTTTGTGAAATGCATTGCAGGCTCCACACTTTCTGCTCACAGTGATAAAAGTAAATAGCAGTTTTTTACACATTTGGCATGGTATCTGGATTTTAATTAAAAAGGTAAGAAATATTACATAAAATTTGTGGATAATTGGATAATTATGTTTCTGCCATGGTTACATATTTTAATTAAAGCATACATTTTAAAGTCTACCTTGTATAATTAGAATATCTGTAAATAAATAACCTATTAAAAAAACATAACTATCATAATAACTACATATTTGTTGGCTTTTTTTGTGAAAGGTATTAGGGAGCCGCCCAATATTGTATATTTGTAGCGCCCTGTGCTTCACTGTAGTCAGCGGAGCAAGGATCTGTTCTTTTGGTTTCTTCAAGGTTTTCCATGCTGGATGATTGTTTCTGATTGTTTCAGCATGGAATCAATTGGTTATGAATATTTATCAGACCTCAGCCAATCCCTGGGAGGGGGTACCCAGAAGGTGGCTATATATTTCGGAGTCCTTTCTGGAGCGTTCTTTAATCTTCAAGGAGGGTTCCAGTTCTCCAGGGGCTGCTGCTCCTGGGAGGTAGCTAGTATGAGGGAATATTTTGAGTTTGAGTTTGAAGATTTGCTAAAGGATTTTTGCTGGAGGGCACTGTCCTGGAGTTATGGTTTGGAGAAGGATCTTTTGTCGCCTTACTGAAGACTGTCATTTGTGAGCCAGGTGACAGACAGCTCCTGGGACATTGTGAGTAAAGACTTAGTTTGGGACTTTCATGTGTGCCTGCTGTTATAGGATTTGCTCTAAGAAGTTTGTCCTCTTGTTGATACCTAATATTGTTTTGAAATATCCTGATCCCCTTAAATCCCCTTCTGTTCATGTTTCTGCAAAAAAAACCCCACAAAACAATCACCTAGACTGAGCCTGAGTTCTCAGTGTGTGTGGAACTGTGTCAGTAGTTGGCAGCCTCTGTACTAACAATGGAGACCTGGGCATATTCTCAGCAGCCCATTCTAGGGAGACCACTACATATTATTCAGCCTGTTTTCTTTTTTTCTTTATTGCAAGGCTTACAGGAGACTTTGATTTGTGCTCTGGTTCAGGGCAGAAAGAGTGGAGATCAATTGCGTCATAGATCATATGACCAGCAGACCAGGGTCTCAGTTTGACAATCTCTAAATTCCGAGCTAGATCATCTGCTCAGCAAAACTATTCAAACCAAACCTTCTCTGAGTTCTTTTCTTTTCTTTATCTCCTTAAACTAATTTTTACCCTAGGACAAGAAGTGTGTTAGGACTGCATGACTCCTCCACATCTCCATAACAAAGGAGAGGTGTTCTAAAGTTCACAAAGAGCACTGTGGATAAAACTCAGTGATAGCAGTTAGCAGTGTCAAAGATGACATAAAATTATCAGCTCACTGAATTTTTTTCAGAATCAACAGGTATTTATCAAGTTGATATAATTGATATCACTCTATAGGTGGTGTATTTAATAGACTAAAAGGAGCAAATAAGATAAGTTCATATTTGGGTTTACATACACATATGTTATATTGGGCAACACACACAACTGTGATATATAAGCCCTGGAATGGGATGGAGGGGACATCTGCTCAGGCATCCTTCATGGTCTGCAATATGTTACTGACATCATAGCCTTTTGTGTATTTAAAAAAATGCCTTGTTTAAATATGGAGGAATTAGAGCCAAATATGGTATCACTTTTATCTAATGATTCATGAATCTAAGAACAGCTAGTTTGCAGTTCAACACCTGATACCTTGATATATTTTGTGTTCTTGCTACATCTTTTCAAAGCATTGAAAGCTTCCACTGCATGTCCAGTTGACATGCTAAGAGTTAGGCATAGCTTCACTCAGTAACATACAGAAATTATCAAACATCTAAAAGAGTTTAAAATGTGGGCCCAGTCCACCCAATTTTTTTGTGACCAAGAATACCTTCTGTTTTAATGTGTACATACTGTATACCCTAAATATTTATCAGTTTGGACCCCTGTTCATTTTTAATTGTGGCATATGTCTTGTTGGAGAAATTTCCCTTCATTTCCTGTCCCAGAGGAGATGCAGGTATAAGACATTTTTTACCAAGTGAGGGGTTTTCCTCTCTTAGACAGTTGCCATAGGAACTGGTGTCTCTGTTGTAAGATGTCCTCTGACATCCTCTTTCAGTGAAAATTGTATAGTTTGGATTTTCCATCACTTTCTTCCTTGGTGACAGTGGTTACCAGTATAAATAATGAAGGTGAATCTCTCTAGTGCAGACATAGACAGCAAATAAAAACCTGACAGGGGTCTGACCCTTATCTACTCTATCCAAAATTTGAGGTGACTGTATATATGATTTAAAGTGTTACTAAACCAACAATAGTAAAATCAGTCTGTATATATAGTAAAGCATGCTTGTTATACTCACTGTGGAATTTAAGGGGTTATCCTCTGCATTGTGCAAAAAGGATGTTTGATTCTGTCTTCTCTGATCCTCTCCTTCTTCCACATTCCCCATTTCATCTCCTGATAGAACACAGCCTCAGGGACACTCTGCACATGCTCAGTTTGGTGAGTACTGCTAGAGATTTATTTTTTTCTTAAGAGGGTGCATGTGATCCACACAGGGCCAATCAGCACTGTCCAGACAGAGGGTCAGGGGTTATGAATTTTCATAGAACACAACAAACACTTTTCTCCTGTGCTAGGAAAGGACTCAGTAGACCCAATAAGAATGTTCTGGAATTTTCTGGAATATGCACTGCTTGCTGCCCTCAACAGACCGGGGTGGTCCAAATACACTAGATGCAAATGGAGAAACAGAAAAAGGGTGCACTGACCTAGTGCATTATTGTTTAAAATATTTATTGAAGAAACAAAGTAAGTATAATACTTACAATAGACATAAAAACACAGGCATGTCAAACTGACCAAGATATATGATCCAAACAACATCTGAGTCCATATGACGGAACCCTGGATGACCAACTGGCTAACGCGTTTCGAGGACACAACCTCTTCCTCAGAGCCCATCGTTGGACTTACTTTGTTTCTTCAATAAATATTTTAAATGATAATGCACTAGGTCGGTGTGCCCTTTTTCTGTTTCTCCATTTGCATTTAATGAATTCTCATAGGCAGGGGTGGACTGGCCATCTGGAAACTCGGGCAGTGCCCGAGGGCCCGGGGTCATGAGACGCCCCTGGTACCTTTTTCATAGACTTTTTTGAGTTTGGGCAAGGACATAGGGGCCCCATGATCCCCTACTGCCCGGGGGTCCCATGAGTTGTCAGTCCACCCCTGCTCATAGGGCAGTGACAGGAGAATGAAAACTCCTCCTACAAGCTTTAACCAGTGCTCAGCTAGACACTAATAGAAGTCACAAGACTGCTCTAATTGCTGATGAGAAAGGGTATTTAGCAGTTTATAGTTACTAAAATAATTGCATTTCCATGTTCTGTGTACTATGGGAGACAAGATATAGTAAATCTGGCTCCTGAGTTTAGTAACACTTTAACTCTCCAGCATCAACCAAAACCTGAAATAACAGTTTCTGGTAGACTGACCTTTTAATACATGTGGGAAGGTCATATGACTTTTTAATTGATTGGATAAAAGACTTCCTTAAAAACATTTACAATATTTATTTAATGCTATGCTGTCATTGAAGCAATTGAGCTGAGTGCTTGGAAAATGTGCCAGTAGAAAAATGCATAGGAATGACATGCTGTAACTTCTGGCAGCACCCAAGGCAATGTAACATTTCCAAGGTCACCGTTAACTTCCGATGCTTATTTGCAGCTCACAGTTTTCATGCCAGGATCAAATTAACAAGGATATGAAATAAAAAAAGGATAACATAACAGATTGGTTTAAACTAGATAAATAATTGATTCACATAGGACACTCTCAGGCATTCTGATTTCCTTTGACCTGGTTTTGTAGCATAAAGCAATACATAGCAAAATTAACTTCTCAACTGGACATAAAAAATATTTGTATTTGCTTTATTGACAAGGATGCTAGAAACCTAGGAACATGGAAGATTTGTGGCTGAAAAAGGACAAGTGGTCCATCAAGATTTTCCTTTTTATTCTTTTTGTCTGGGTAGAAATTAGATCAGGATCATAGGTTTGAGATTTCCCCAAAAAAGGCCTTAAAAGTTATGATAATCTGATAACTGAAAGGTCACTGTGATAAGTCCATTTTCAGTGGGCCTGCAATAAAGATGTATGAAGACTGCATTTACAGTCCTGACAATTCAAATTGCTTGACTATCATACTTACTGGCTTCAGTACTTTCTGGGTAACTAGTATGTAGACCTGGAGGTATAATTTCCTAATGTTCAAGTTTAGTGTGTCAGCGACAATATATTGTAGCCAGAGACAGCCAAGCAAAATGCAATTTTCAGAAGAAGGTGAGCAATGTCAGCCTTTTTTTTCTAAAAAAAAAGTCCCCTGGTAGTGTTAAAAAAAAAGCTCAAGATGAAATACCCAACTTCAGTCTGGAACTGTCTCTCACAGTACCTCTTCTCCACCATAAGATGTCCTGAGTCTTTGAGTCTGAATTATGTCCAGTGTTGTGTAATCAAAAAGATTGAAAGCATACTGTGAGTGCAGGGCATCATTTCCACACCCCCCTAAGATAGTTTCACTGGGGTGCCCTTCATTCACAGTGAAAAGGTGTAGAGATGGCACTAATATCTTTACTTCAATGGTACTTTCTGCATCAGTAAGGATCACCCAATCAGGAGAAGAGGTAAAGAGGACCTTATGGTGTCATATCACCAGACTGAAGACTTATGAAAAAGGTAAGTATGCAAAAACAAAGAGCAAAACATAAAGCCAGTGGAGGTGGAGCACAGAGCCTGGAGATGGGCTTTTTTGTGAACCTAACATTAAATATATATATTTTTAATTTCAAGTGTATTCGTGATAAATAACACTTAGAGGCACACATTACCTTTCACAGAATTCACTTTACTATACCTGACAATATCTTATCCTGCTTTTTTCATCCAAAGGATGGCACTATCTTTATTCAGGAATTATTCAAGGTCAACATTTATTTCCTGGATTGAAAAGCTGGCTCAATAATTCCCTATTCTATTAAAAACAGAAGTTTTACCATATTCTCCTTGGGATTTAGTGGGCTTCATGTCTCCCTGACATCTCGTGTTATTTTCTTTCTATGCAGTATTGATGTTTATGTAAATACTGTGGTGTTGGTTGTGTGAGAGAACAAAAGAGGTTGATCATTATCCTACAGTGTGGATCTTACAGTGTGATATTTTTACTTTAGACTGCACATTATCAGCCAAGTTTCCATGAAATACTAGGTTTACATTCGAAGGTTGCTACGGGTTCCTTGAGTAATGGAACTGGACCTTCTACTTGACCGTGTCTGAATAATTCCAGGACCAACTTCACTTGGCAGAGCCAGAGGTGTGGAGCACCTGTACTCTTTTGCATAAGTAACCACTGGTTACCAGTGATCTTTTGTCTGAAAGGCTGGCATTCTTCCCAATTACAAAAGTAAGACAAGTTTTTACCACTAGCTTACAGTATAGTGGGACATTATTTCTATTGACCCGCATTGTAAAAGACATTTATCTTTCTACTGACCATAGATGTAAGTAGCTCATACAGTGCTTCTGTCTGCACTTCTTTTTTGGCCAATTTATTGTTTCCTTTAATTTAATTATATTTTATGAATATTTTGATTGTGTAGAGCTGGAGGGTTTTAATAAATTATCTGCTTTGGATTTCAGGTACTCTAGGTATACCATATTCTTGAAATATTATACCTTCGTTTTACTGGTCATGTTAAAGTACCAAGATAACATTATTTTTTAGCAGGGATTGCCTGAGACATAAATAGCCTCATGCACACTGCAGCTCAAAGAATCTGCTCCTACAGACATTTGAGCTGTTTTGAGATTTTTTTTTCTCTGCCTGTTAACTCCCCTCCATGTTAGCATATGTGTCTATGTACATGATAGGCATTTGCAGGAGTTTAGTGGCAGGGAAGTTTACAGGCAGAAAAAAAAAACATCACTTGTGCATCCAGAAGAGAAGTTTTTGAGCCCATAAAACGTTCAAAAGTAAAGAAAACATGCATTAGCTCACATAAACACACATTAGCATGTGTTAATGCATTCTACTGGCTAGAATTCTAGCTAATAGAATGCATTAATGCCAGATGAAGGAAGCACATTAATGCAAAAACGTGACATTTTTGATTCTGAAAACCCTCGTAGCTCAAAACACGTTTTTGAGCTTCTCAGTGTAAATGAGGCCAAAGGGTTTGTCTAAGAAAAAAAGCAAAAAAGTTGAGAAAGCTGTAAGAGTACATGTCTCCTTTAAAGTGGACCTGGGCTCAAAAAGTCAAGGTTTGCTGTTATAGGCAGTAATCAGAAATGTGAATTGTGGCTGAGCAGTTTGGTAAACAAAATTTTCTTTTTCTTGAATTTCTTTTTTGAAAAAGTGCAGTGTACATCCTGGTATGTGGAGTATAGGAACTACAGTACAGCCTCATAGCTATATATCTTCAGTATGAGATCTAAGGCACTGCTGCCTTTGACTGCTAGTCACAAGAGATCTGGATTGAGATTTGGTTTTGGCATGTCATTACCAAGATGGCCACCTCCACACAGAGATACAGCAGAGAACAAAGCATGGTCACTCAGTAATAGAGAAAAGATCCCTGCTGGGGGACAACAGGCGATACTGGTGACTAGTCCTTTGTCCTATGCTTGTCTTTTTTGGACACAGCTTCCAGAGTTCCATATTTTGTAAGGTCAGACTCACACATGAATTTGACTTCATAACTCACTTCCTACATATTTCCGATGTTATAGACAGTGACCTTCAATTCTGACCCAGTCATCCCACATTAATTTGTTTTCACAACTCTTGTCTATTACTATCCCAGCTAATGACACCATTGTATAAATATAATGCATCCTTTGTTCAAATGTAGAAAAGGAATTTCCCTAGATAACTAATTTATTGTTCTTTATAATTCATTTCCCAGTTACATAAATAATGGGTTATTTGTTACCTGAGGAATAGCCAGTCAGCCGTATAATATATGAGATAATGTAACTCCTGCTATAATTAGAAGAATATTAGGATTCACCACATCCAATGAATGTATAAATGCACAATGCCTGTGTTCACTACCAGGTTAATATCCTTAATGAGTGGCAAAACTGGCACTTACACAGTCACTGAAGGACACAGATTGACAGACATTGATGGATGGAAACAAATGATGACAAACAGAAATGATGGTGGCAGACACTAATGGGAAAATGTAGAAAGGTTGAAGCTAGGTACAATTATTCCTAGTTGTTCTTAAAAAAACACACCCACCTTGGACCATTACATCTACTAGGCAAATGACCCCTCAAAACTAATTAGATATTTTCCATATTGTATAAATGATTTAACCTTTAATCAGAATGTGATATCTATGCAGATGTTATGTATAGGATTTTTGATATATACTTGATAAGGAAAGTATTAAATAGGGATAAGCAAACTTGGCTGATTTTACTTCAACAACTTTAGTATCTCAGAAGCAGCTCTTGCAAACTGTGTGCTTGATATTCAAGCGGAGTTCCAGCTGAAAAAAAAAACGTCAGCAGCTACAAAAACTGTAGCTGCTGACTTTAAAATACAGCCACTTACCTGTCCCTCAGCCCAGTGGTGTCCTCACCACTGCTGGTTTCACTGGCTGTCTTCTTTCCCCAGCGCCAGCATCTTCAGTGTGGGCACTGAGCTGTCACAGCTGTCACAGCCGGGCACCCACTGCGCATGCGTGAGTAGCGCTCTGCTTTCTGAATGGCCTGTAGTCTTCTGGTACCTGTCATCTGTCCCAGCAGACTACGGGGAGAAGGGGGAGGACAACTTCCACTTACGATCGCCTAGGTGATCATAGCGGAAGTGGGAATGGGTACCTGTCAAATTCAGGTACCCGCTCCTCAAAGGTGCAAATCCTTAATGGAGAGCAGAGGACAAAGGCTTAAAGTGGAACTTCCCCTCTTGGGTGGAGCTCCGCATTAAATACTAGATTGATGCATGACAGTAGCAGAACACTATAGTATCAAAGGGAGTAACACTGTAGCAATGTTATTTTGCTACATTGTAAAAACTCTGGTTCATTCTTAGCAGATCAGTGTGGTGACCTTTGATCTGCATATTATGTTAGTTAAAACAACCTTGCGAGTAAATGAATATATAACTGTGTTCCTATTTTCTATTTATTTATTACAGACACTTACGCAGCACTTTACATCTCTTATATATATTTTACATTCACATCAGTCCCTGCCATCAAGGAATGTATACAGGGTCGCCATCGGGGGGATGGGGGGGAAGCCCATACACATATATGGGGCCCAGGCATCCCATGGGGCCAGGGCATCCTGAGGGCAGGGCAGACTGGGTCAGGGGCAATTGCGGCATGAATAAGCAAGAGTCGGAGGAGGAGCAGGAGGCGGAGTCTGTGTGTGCAGCTGCCAGAGGAGCATCTTCTCCCCCAGACACCATGACTGACTCGCATAATGTGGAGAGTGGTTATACCCCTCTAGCTACTGCCCTCCACAGCCACTGGCAGCCTGGCATAGTGATAAAATGAGAGCGGGGAAAGCAGCTTGCATGGGAGTCGGACTGTATCTGCCCCGTCTCCTGTCCTGGCTTCCTGTCTCCACTGTCCTCCTAGCCCCTCCTTCACTCTGCTGCTTGTCCAATCCAAGACTCTGCCTCCCTTTTTTGTCCACCCCCACCTCAGCCATGTGCATGCAATGCACTGTGCTGTGAGAGGAGTTCTGTGGGCAGCTGGGCGGCAGTTTTGAAACAATAGCTGCTAACTGCCACAGCCCTGGGGGAGACCAGACTAAAGGGGGGAGGCATAATTGGTGAATGTTCCTCTCCCAGAACAGCCACCCTCTCTCTTCCCCCCACCCCTTTATGGTCTGCTCCTTCTTTCACCCTTCTCCCCCCTTTCCTCCTCTCCCTCTCCCCCCCCTTCTCCCCTCTTTTCTTTCCCCCTCTCTTCCTCCTTCCCAACCTTGCTCTCTCTCTCTTTGCTCTCTCTCTTCACATATGGGAATTTTGAATTGTGGGCAGAATTACCTCGATTCTGCCTGCAATTTCAAAATGCTCTGCTAAAATGACAAATCGCGCAATGCAAATTTCAGGTGATATTCATTCGATATTCAATCGCTCTGCAACACTTGTCACTCAAAAGAAACTCCTGTTCCTTTTTGGGCGACAGGTTTGGCACAATGCAGTGTGCTGCATGATTTATCACGTGACAATCACAGCAGAAACACACTGCATTTTTAGGGGCCATTAAAATGAATGGTACCTGAAGTTTGCATTGTGGGATTTTTCATTTTAGCAGAGTGTTTTGAAATGGCGGGCAGAACCGCAGCAATTCTGCCTGTGATTCAAAACACTGATATGTGAACGGAGCCTCATTCTCTCCCTTGTTCTCTCACTCTCATTTTCTTCCTTGTACTCTGTCGTTCTCTCTCTCTCATTCTTTCCCTCATTCTTTCTCTTTCTCATTCTCTTCCTCATTCTCTCTCTCTCATTCTTTCCCTCGTTCTCTCTATCTCATTTTCTCCCTCATTCTCTCTCTCATTCTCTCTCTCTCATTTTTTCCCTTGTTCTTTCTCTCACGCTCTCTCTCTCTTTCTCTCACTTATTCGCTAATTCTGGACTGGAGGGGAAGAGAACATGGGATGGAGGAGATGGAACTGGAGGAGGACATGGGATGGGGGAGATAGGACTGGAGAAGGAGTGGGAGGAGGACCTGGGATGGAGAATGAGGAGGACATGGTATGGAGGAGATGACACTGGAAGAAAAGGACATGGGATGGGGGACATGGGACTGGAGGGGAAGGAGGACATGGGATGGAGGAGGTGTCACTGGAGAAGGAGGACTTGGGATTGGGGAGATGGGACTGGAGGAGAAGGACAAGGGATGGAGGAGATGGGACTGGAGGAGGAGGATGTGGGATGGAGTAGATGGGATTGGAGGAGGAGGAGATGGGACTGGAGAAGGAAGAGGACATGGGATGGGAGATGGAACTGGAGGAGGAGAACATGGGATGGAGAAGGAGGAGGTCATAGAATGGAGGAAGAGGAGGACATGGGATGGAGGAGATGGGAATGGGGGTAGAGGAGATGGGACTGGAGGATGAGGAGATGGAAGTAGAGGAGGAGATGGACATAGAATGAAAAATATTCCAATATAAACCAGCGCAAAACACAATTAATAAATAATAAATAAATATAAAATAATTTTCAAAGTCCAGTGATGAAAATAAGTGACCACAATACCGTGACACAAAAATCTAAAAAAATATATATATAAAAGTCCAGTGATCTAGAAAAACTTTCTTAAAAAATATAATAAACTTCAGTGCTTCAAATAATTCTTCCACCATCCACCAGTGCCAAAAACCAACATAAACCGCACTCACCAGATATTGGTGAGTAAAACACCTTTCAGGATTATTTAGGGCTCCTGGACCCCCTTTGAGGACTCCTCTTTTTCCACCTCAAACCTATGGGTGATTCTTCAATCGTATTTCAAAGGATAAAAACCAGCATTTATTTAAGGACATCATACGAATTTTCGAGTAACAAATACGAATTTCCACAGCTCCTAGGAACTCACAGCCTTGTATACAGCAGGATGACAGCCTCCATAACAAACAAACTTTCTTACAAACTTTCTTTGCTCGTCCAAAAAAAATAGAATGAAAAATATATTAAGTTGTAAGAGTGTTCAAATAAAGCTGGGTGCACTGAAGGACTTAGTGGGATGGCCATACAACAGATTCAGTGGGATGGCCAGTGGACAGGCCCTGGGGAATGTTGGTGGTCAAGCCCGGGGGGCCCAGGCCTACAGCTGTGTAAGGGTCCCTAAAATTTCTGATGGCTTTCATGGCCATACAATTTAAGGTCCCTTACTACTATCCATACCCAATTTAGTCAGGAGCCAATTAGCCTACCAGCATGTCTTTGGAGTGTTGGAGGAAACTGGAGAACCCGGAAGAAACCCAAGCAGGCAAAGGGAGAACATGCAAACTCAGGCAGGTAGTGTTGTGGTTAAGTTTTAAACAGACAACCAAAGAGGAATCCCCCCCCCCCCCCGTTAATTTTTTTCAATCCCTTTATACATTGTTTGCTGGGTTATCCTCAATAAACATACTCACATGCCCAGCAAATCCAGTGTTGCATCCAATGTTGTTCTGCTGGAATCTACCACTGTGCTGCTGCACATCCACTCTGGCACCACATCCATCTTCCTTCTATACTGTCTCCTGGTTCTTTCAGAGAACCCCCCCCCCTTTCAGATATGCAGACATGCTTTACCTTTACTTCCTCCTGTGAGTGCATATCTACTGTTTGTCATTAAAGGTTTTTATCATACTGCACTTAGTGGCACCTCCTTTCCTCTCTCCCTTGTCTCCATTGTACAGAGCTGGCTGACTCTGCAGAATGGCAGCCGCTGTTTAATCCCCAAGTATAGTAGGGACTCAATATCTACACATAAATATATGGACTCCATTGGCCGTGTTTTAATCTCATTTCATTTATATCATTGCTTGTGTACACATGTCCTCTACCTCTTTTTGTGCCAGAGTTTTTTCTTATTGTTTAGACAAAAGGTGTGAAAAGGTTAAGAAAATAGCAAGTTGAGAAATGTAAACAGGACTTTTATTGTACTGTTATTTGATGTATTTTAACATATAACATTAATATACACAATAATACGTTTTTCAAGTTGCTATTGATTTGTCATATGCCAAAATATATAAACAACAAAAGTCCCAAAAACTGTTTTGCTATAATTTTTCATCCATTTTTTTTTTCATGCCACACATGACAATGATCACTGATCATGACAAGACATGAGATTACTGAAAAAAGTAACATAAAAATAAATGCCCCAAAAATTTTGAAAAAAATGTTTTCCTATTACTTAAAAATAAAAAATTAAACAACAAAATAAATCCAACAATATGCAAAAAAAAGGAAAAAAAGGCATACGCTTTTTTTTTTTTTTTAGTTCTTCTCTATTTGAATATGTTTTGTTTATGAACAAAACCCATTCATTCTTCTCTGTGGGCAATAACCACATGAGTCATAATGTCCCGATCTCACCTTCTCAATGAATAATTGGTGGTTTCTGTGCATATGTTGCAGGCAATTGATAAAGAATTTCTGTTACTAAATCCTTGACTCAGAGTTTTATCAATGGAACCTCAGTATCAATGGCCTGTAATGTACCCATGCAGTCCATTGATTTCTGACTGGAAAGGTGAAATGGGGACATGATGACTTGTCAGTTTGTACAGAGAAGAATGAATAGGCCTGATTAGCAAACACAATGTGGCAAAGCCAGGGGTGAATGAGAACTCTTTGTTTACTTGACATAGGCTTCCTGCAAAGCAGTGGAGGGTGATAACTGTGGTGTGAACATCGCATGGTCAGTGCCCCAAAGAAGCACCTGAGGTTTCTAAACAATAAGTCCATAAGTCGATAAGTTTTTTTTTTTTTTGTAAGGCTATCTGCTTTTCACAATTGACAACACTTTCAGTAACAACACACCATACCTTTAACTTGTTGCCGACCGCAGATAGCCGAATGACGGCTGCACTGCGGCCGGCCAGTTCTGAGTGGACGTCATATGATCGGCATATGATGATCAGTGCCCTGATGATCGGTGCCCAGCAGTGCCACCCGCAAGTTCCGCCCACCTGTGCCCAGCAGTGCGCCCACTAGCTCCCCCCACCTGTGCCCAGCAGATCACCCACCTGTGCCCAGCAGTGCACCCACCTGTGCCCAGCAGTGCACCCACCTGTGCCACTCTGCAGTGTCACACACCTGTGCCCAGAAGTGCCACCTACCTGTGCCCAGAAGTGCCACCTACCTGTGCCCAGCAGTGCCACCCACCTGTGTCCACCCACCTGTGCCCACCAGTGCCACCCACCTGTGCCCACCCACCAGTACTGCCCACCAGTGCAGCCCAGCAGTGCTGCCAGTCAGTGCCCAGCGGTTGTGCCAGTCAGTGCCGCCAGTCAGTGCCCAGCAGTGATGCCAGTCAGTGCCGTCTATCAGTACCCATCATCAGTGTCACCTATCAGTGCCGCCTATCAGTGCTGCATATTAGTGCCGCCTATCCGTGACACCTCATTAGTGCTGTCTATCAGTGCCGCCTATCCATGCCACCTCATTAGTACTGCCTATCAGTGCCCTTTAGTGCTGCCTATCAGTGCCCATCAGTGCCGCCTATCAGTGCCCATCAGTGCTGCCTCATCAACGCACATCAGTGAAGGAGAAAAATTACCTGTTTGAAAAATTTTAATAGAAACAAAGAAACTTTTTTTTTTTTTCAAATTTTTTGCACTTTTTTTATTTATAGCGCAAAAAGTAAAGTGTCCAGTGGCGATTAAATACCACCAAAAGAAAGCTCTATTTGTGAGAAAAAAATTATCAAAATTTCATATGGGTACAATGTTGCATGACCGCGCAATTGTCAATCAAAGTGCGGCAGCGCTGAAAGCTGAAAATTGGCCTGGTAAATAAGGGGGTATAAGTGCCTGGTAGGCAAGTGGTTAAACTTCACGTATGCATGCAGAAATCTTTTTTTGTCATCTTTGTTTAATTAGGGAGATTTCTCTTTAATTTCTGTACTGTAGACTCAATGGGAAATTATAGAAACCCCCTATTAGACAATCATGTGAAAAAAGATATAGCGAAAACACCTGCACACTATTAACCGCCTTGTTACACAATACATAAAAAGTGCAAAACAAATAAAGTGCAAAACAATAAAGTGTCCACATGTGATTCCTAAAAATATGGTGCAAACCAACAAATATCCACATGTGATTCCTGTTATTATAACACAATAACGTTTATGGGAAACTACATTAATATTTTCTAAATATGTCCATCATCCATAAAGTGCAACCATTCTACCACAACGAAGTGAAATAATATAAAACTTCTGAAATATAAAGTGCTTCATTCAAATTATTTTTCAGAAGTTTTATATTATTGCACTCCGTTTTGGAAGAATGGTTGCACTTTATGAATGATGGTCATATTTACACGTGGACATTTGTTGGTTTGCACCATATTTTTAGGAATCGCATGTGGACACTTTATTGTTTTGCACTTTATTTGTTTTGCACTTTTTATGTAAGTGCTGTATATCTTGGTTTATAATCATGTGAACAAGTGTTACTATTGAAAGATTTTCCTCTGTTCTTGTTCTGGTGGCAACACAATAATTTTGGATTTCCCATCACATTTTGTTCAAGTGACATTGGTGATCAGAACAATTAGAGAGAGAGAATCTCCCTAACGTTGACACAGGCACCAGTCAAAACCTAATGTGCCCAATGTACTTCAGCGCAATTAATTTCAACGTTTTATGGCACACCGTATATTGCTGCTGACAGTATATGTGTTTCCACAAACAGCAAAATTAAAATCAAAATAAAGTGCCAAGGTGATGTTACTAAAATATATACAATGACAAAACAATATTACTATCTACCATGTATAGTATATATAATATAATAATGTTGTATATTCAGTAAGTGAATCCAAAATTAAAACCATCAGTCCTTGAAAATAATATGCAGGATAACCTGAGTGGTTATAACCCCTCACAAATCTATCCAAATGTTTAAAAAATGCCTTTAGTAATATTTTAATTTATATTTCCTCTTGCTCTGCATGTTATGGTTATCACCATTTCCTTTCATAACGTAGTGGGAGATTTCACTGACCTGCTCCTGTCCCAGTTTTTGCTGTTAATCACCATGATTTCAGCAAGTTCACACTACATGCGTCTCAGTGTGCTTTTTTCTGCATCATGCACAGAAAGTAGATTATATGGTTGTCATTCTCATAGTTCACATCAGTTCTTACAGTTCCAGTGCGTTCTGGTTGCAGAAAAAAAAGTAGAACAGGCTGTATTTTTCCTGCACAGAAGTGTACTCGAACACAGGAAAATGCATCAAAAAATTTGCTGGAATGGAACAAACACACCAAAAACACACTGGAACACACATGTCCATTTTTAAATGAAGAAAAAGAGAGGGTAAAAAATGAACCAGAACACATAAAAAACCAGAATGTGTCAAAAATGCATCAAAAACGCGCCAGGCAACGCCAAAATTGCTTTTAAAACGCACATGCGGAAACGCATCCAGAATGCATCTGGACTGCGTTTCTATGGTGTGAACCGGTCCTTAATGAAGAATTTGGACCCATGCTCATAATTTGCAAAGGGTGTCAGATATTTTTGTACAGTACAGCAAAACATTTTGTGTGGTTAAATGCCAAAAAGTAGATCTGATGTGGTTGATTTGCAAAAGGCAAATAGTTCACTTTATTTTGCAAAGGAATTTTCCCCATTGCTTGGTGAATGAGATAAAGCTCTGTGACCTCCATCATCCAATCTTGTGCAAGCATGTTTTTAAAATTGTCCTTGCATGTAATTAGGTATTCATTGAAAAATGAAATTTTACCACATTCTTTAGGCTCTGAGGTAAATTCCCTTGCAAAGTGAACAGCCTATTTGCCCTTAGTAAATGACCCTGTTATCAGTCTTCTGCACTACTCTACTACAGTGCACAGGCAAAGAGAGCAGGACTTATTGCATTTAGAAGGAAGAAATTGTGTTTACTGTGAAACATATAGGGGTTGATGTACTAAAACTGGAGAGTACAAAATCTGGTGCAGATGTGCATGATAGCCAACACAATTAACAGTAGTACCTGAATTTCTGTTCATATGAACCTTTATTTCCTGCACAGCACTCAGACTGGAAGGGAGGCAGTCCTGGAAGTTAATTGGGCACTGCTTAACCACTTGCCCCCTGCTCCCCGCCAGAAATACTGCTACAGGGCGGCAGGGCTGTGCAAAGTCACGTGTATATATACGTGTTTTGCATTTCCGGGTAGGGGCGTAGCCATTGGCGGCTACAGATGTCAATCACCGGGTCCCGGACGAAGATTCTCCACCAGCACCTGGCGATCACTGAGTAACAGGGACAGGGGAGAGACCTGTGTGGAAACAACACAGGTCTCTCTCCTGCCAGCAATAACATGCTGCTGTGTAATTCTCTGCACTGCAGAGAAATACACAGCAGAATGTTTCCCTAGAAAAACAAACACAGCACACAGTTAACCCTTTGATCGCCCCAGATATTAACCCCTTCCTGCCCAGTGTCATTAGTACAGTGTCAGTGCTTTTTATTAGCACTGATCACTGTATTAGTGTCATTGGGATGTCAGTGGCAGTTAGTCAGTGCCCACCCAGTGTCAGAATGTCCGCTGCAGTCCCACTATAAGTCACTGATCACCGCCGTTATTAGTATAAATTCTACAAAAAAACTAATTCCAGTATATATACTGCCATTTGTAGATGCTATAACTTTCACGTAAACCAATTAATTTACACGTATTGGGATTTTTTTTTAGCAAAGACATGTAGCAGAATGCATTTTGGCCTAAATTTATGAAGAAATTAGATTTTTAAAATTTTTTTACTGGATATGTTTTATAGCAAAATTCAAAAATATTGTTTTTTTTCTTCAAAATTGTCGGACTTTTTTTGTTTATAGCGCAAAAAAAAAAATGCAGAGGTGATCAAATACCACCTCAAACCTCTATTGGTGGGAAAAAAGGACAGAAATTTAATTTGGGTGCAGCAGTGCATGACCGTGCAACTGTCAGTTAAAACAGCGCTGTGCGGTATCGCACAAAATGGCCCGTTCAGGAAAGGGGGTAAATCCTCTGGAGGGCAAGTGGTTAAAGATGTTCTGAAGGCTGAAGGTTTTTTTAATTTATTACAGGTACTTATAAAAAAGTGCCATCAATTTATGCATTTGCATATATTGTACATTTACATCAGTCCCTGCCCTCAATGTGCTCACAATCTAAGGTCCCTAACTTACATTCATACATACACATACTGGAGCCAATTTAGACAGGATCCAATTAACCTACCAACATGTCTTTGGAGTGTGGGAGGAAACCAGAGTACCTGGAGGAAACCCATGCAGGCACAGGGAGAACATGCAAACTCCAGGCAGGTAGTGTCATGTTTAATGCATTCTCTGCGTTAAAGTAAAAACCCTTCCGAGATTAGCTACCCCTTAGCCCCCCAAAATAGGTAACTCAGTCCTTTCTCAATCCAGCATTATGCCCTCGAGCAACATCGCTGCTCTCTTTCATCACTGGACATGGAGGCAGCAGCAGAAGCCATTGGCTCCTGATACCGTCAATCAAATCCAGAGAGGAGGGAGAAGGGAGCAGGGCCAAGCCACCCTGTGTGTGTCTATAGACAGACAGAGCCCAGCTTGGGAGTGATCCCACACACCATCTGCCCCATAGCAGGCACTTGCTATGGGAGCTGATACTGAAGAGGAGGTGTGGACAGCGCTGGTTGGGGGCCCCAGAAGAGGAGATTTAGGACAGCTCTGCACAGAGCAGATAAAACAGAAAGACAAAAGGGGCCTCTAAGTGTAGACTAAAGACAGGTTTAATTGCAGACAATGAAGAGAAACTTACAAGAAGATGGAATAAAACAGGCACATCAAAATCGATCAAGGGAGAGATAGCCACGGTTAGAAACTAACTGTGCAGCTGCTATTGGTGACAGACCCTTTCTCTGTGTTCCAGGCAAGCCGGCAAGATGGAATGGGCCTGTACCGAGGTCTGGAAAGCACATGGAGTGCAACGTGTGCACAATGACGTCACCGGGCGTCGTAACGACGCGTTTCCTGAGCATGTGCTCTGAAGTTGTTATTATAGGCACACTTCTTTGTCAAGCCTGACATCTTGTCGGCTTGCCTGGAATGCAGAGAAAGGGTCTGTCACCACCAGCAGCTGCACAATTGGTTTCTCACCGCAGCTATCTCTCCCTTGACGGATTTTGTTGTGCCTGTTTTATCCCATCTACTTGCTCTTCATTGTGTGCAATTAAACTTGTCTTTAATCTGCACTTAGAGGCACCTTTCTTCTTTCTGTTTTACATGCTCCACTCTGGAACAAGCTTCATATCCAGCGAAAGTGGAAGGATTTTTTATCCTGCTTCATAAAGGGACTTTTTTAGCAGTGTTGCCTTTTATACTTATTGGTTTGTGCTTATTAGCCACATTTATATGGACATCACATGATCACGGTCTCCATGGTTATTATTATTGCCCCATTTATTTTATTGTATGCATTGTAATATATGTATTCAATAGTCCTCCATCAGTCTAGTGCTACTTTATAGATTGAGACCAGGTTGCACCTATTTTCTTTGTTTACAGACCAGATAAGTATAATATGTTTGTTATTTTAATAAAAAAACATATTAGCCTTTAGTGACAATTTAATAGTAACACTGTCAGCTTGTCTATTCAGGGTGCATTCACAATGTCTGTGCAAAAGAACCCCCAACTCATTGACCCTTGCTAACACTCCCCCACTGCTCCTCATTCCTCCTTCACAACTGGCACTAAAATCTGGTGTCAGGTGCTAGGGGGAGGGATGAAGTTATTCCTCGGGTCATGTGACAACGTATTGACCTAGGAATTGGTTTCAAGACTCCAGCACTATCACATAGGAGGAGGTCACATGCTTCCCTATGCAGAAACTCAAGGAGGTTACATGCTTCCCTAGGCAGAAACTGGAGGAGATCACATGCTTCCCTAGGCAGAAACTGGAGTAGGTCACATGCTTCCCTAGGCAGAACTAAAGGAGGTCACATGCTTCCCTATGCAGAAACTGGAGTAGGTCACATGCTTCCCTAGGCAGAAACTGGAGGAGGTCACATGCTTCCCTAGGCAGAAACTTGGGAGCAGCTTGTGGGTGTCAGTGGGTTGGGGACCCTCTTTGAACAGACAGTTATTTTACCATGAATGGGCAAAGTGACTGTATTTCTTTATTAAATACATAATGAAACTGAAAGGAGGCCAGAAGGAGAAAGCTGAATAAGTGACCCATCAGTGTTTTTCTGCTCCTTTATAGTCAGATCAGTAATCTGGGGTGGAGATGTGACACGACTGCATTCTTTAATTGAAAAAAGGGGTGTCACGCTTTTGAATGACTGGAAAATGTAATGAATCTCAAAAGTGTTTGGATATAATTATAAATCCTTTGGCAGGTAAAACCAATGACATGAGCATTTAGCAGTGTGCTGGGAGTCAGCTTTAAGTGCAGTAAACTTTATGTGGTTGATTGATGCATCAGCTCCCCATCTTCAGACAGTATTGATAAATTCTTCCTTTAAACATGAAAACTAGAGGTATACCTGCATTTCATTACAATGCAATGAGGCCGATAGATCTTGCATCAAATTAATGCTGTGAACATACATTTTGCTGTCACCTGAAAAAGAAACTGTGATACAAAGGAAAAGTGCATTTTTAACACACCTAGAAGGGATGATATTAACACACATCTAGGAGGATGCTGCAAAGCTCACACCACCGAGGAACTGTTGGTTGCTCCTCTACCCCCTTTCTCTTGGAATTTCCTTTTATTCAATCATTCAGCTCAAAGATTTCATTTCCAATGTTGTTCTATACTGGCGAAATGAAGATTTCAGGACTGTACGCTACTGAGTGTGATTTAAAAAAATGGAAATTGGCTTTAAAGCCAAGCTAAGCCTTTAGTTTCAATTAGCCAGATATATTTCAGGTGCAAAACAGAATGTGTACAAAGTCTATCCATCTGTTTTCTTCAGAAAGTGACCTGGATAGAAGAGCCTGTGCTGCAGAATGGGACCCTTGCTCTCTGTGCGGAAACAGTGGTCTCTCTGCAGAAGTTGCCCGTATCATAGTCAGACCTATAGCTCTGCAATCAGTAAATTGCATGCTCCAAGCAGATTTATAGAGTTCTAGCTCTGAATTGGCAAGCAGTATATCGGACCTCTACAAAGAGTAATCTCCTTGCTGGCAGGGGACAGGTTTTTTTACTCACATTTATACCTTATGCTTTGGTTCCCCCCCAATATCTATTTAGCTGGTTTATGCTGACAGTTTTTTTTTTATTTGAGATTTATTTAATTACCACATGCTAGTAGAAAGCTGCAAACTATGTACACTCATGATTTCTGAAAACCCTGTCTCTACAGATAATTACATAGAATGGCTGCAAAGGGTATATTTGGCTCTATATTTTAATATTACTTTGGATACTAGTAGACTTGACAGAAACATGTTAAATGAGGAACAATAACAAGAAAACATAGCACACACTCATATTAAAGTATAACTAAAGAACATTTGAAAAAGAATTAAAATAACAAACATGCTATACTCATCTGCTCTGTGTAGTGGTATTGCACAAAGCGTCCCCGATCCTTCTCTTCTCAGGTCCCCCCCGCTGGCACTCTTGACTCACCCTCGTCTACAAGTGCCCCCATAGCAGGACGATTTCTGCGGGGGCACACTGTGTCTGCTCGCTGTACTAACACAAGCAATGTTAGTGCAGTGATCTTCCCCGCTGTGATATTGTGTTCTGACAGGGGGACCACCTTCCCCCACAAGCGCTGATCGGATGCTGGTCAGATGCTGGTTTTCCAGCATGCCCATTCAACAGAAGCCGGTCATGAGATCTTCTTCTGTCAGACAGAGAGCTGTACACACAGGCCAAAAGTCGTCTGGTTTCCACTGTACTGGATAATTTTGGCCGATATTTGGCCTTGGTCACAGTCCAGTCCTCTGCGGGTGCTCTGAAGAAGTGGGAAAAGAGGAATCTTTATAAGCAGTGTCATGGAGAGCTCTTGGTCCACCAAAAGGCCTCAATGATAAGCTGTTACTGGGGCAGATTTTTCCTGCAATACCAAGTCTGAAAGAAAGAAAACACCCTTAGCACTGCTGCACGGGGTCCCCACTTAGCTCCAGGGACTGAATCATTATTGAACTCATGAACTGCTATGTGTTGAGGAACTTTTATTAGTGACAGAAATATTATTAGTGACTGATTCATTAAAAGAGGAAATAAAAAGAAAATGAGCTCCAACGTGGACTTATTGCCTATAGTGACCAATAAGAATTCTTGTCACTGTAAAATGAATTATGTGTTATTGTTTTCCTCAGGTTCTGTTAAGTCTGTCCCTGATATACCAGTCTACATGAAATAATAAAAGCAGATTTTAATATGGACAATGAATGGCTCTATTCGCCAGAATCAGATCAGCTCTTTTCCATTCTGTAACAGAAAGCAGCACCATGATTGAATCACCGGCGAGGTCACAGACTGCAGTTGTCACATGCTGACAGGTTGGGTCTGAATGCTGCAGCTGCCCTTGGTTCTTCCTTAATTCATCACCAAAATGCAAAGCCTAAGATGAGAAAACACCACACATTGTATATGAAGGAAGAGGATGTTGATGGCCGGTCACAGCTTGCAGCCATCAGCAGTAATTTCTTCAGCCCAGGCAAAACACAGTGGCCACAATAACACATATCAGCATCTCATCACAGCAGAAAATAAGATGGTCAGTTTTGTAGGAAAAGCCATTCTTTGAGGAAATATTTATGAAATGTATCTCAAGACAGCAAGCATATTTGTTTATAAATGGAGGTATCCCAAATATATAGTATATTGCACAGATCGTGATAAACGTTCAGTGTTTGTGTGGATTCAGTTTAATAAACTGATTTATGTTACTTGTTTTGTAAATTATACACTCACTGCCTGCTTTATTAGGTACACCGTACTAGTACCGACTGGACCCCTCTTGCCTTCAGAACTGCCATAGCCTCCCTGGCGGTATTCCCGAGTGTAGCTCTGGGTAAAGTTTCAGTACCACAAGCGGTAACCCCGAGCTACACTCGGGCTTACCATGCAGCGCTGCTCCGGGATCTGTTCTTCCCTTACCTTGTCCTGCGCTCCCGCGATGTCCCTCCTGCAGTGTCCCCTGTAATGTCCTCCGGCGGATGCCAGCATCTGTCATCTGGGTTCCGTCCCCTGTGACGTCGGGACGTATGGGGACGGAACGGCGGGAAATTTGAAAATGACAAAAAGTGACATTCACGAAATACACTAAAATCTCATAGTATAACATTACTGTATCAAACCATTTCACATACATTTTGTCCCGAGTGCTTTGTCCTGTGCCCTGCCTGCATTTTGACTGTTCTTTCTGCCTGGAAACTGAGAAACGTCCATGGTGTCCAAAAAGCGTCTCTTTAGGCCAAAAGCGGTTTTAGACCAGCTAGAGAACAGTGATAGTAAATTAGAACCACTTGTAGAATTGAGTGATAATGATTCGTGGGGAAATTCATCATCAGACACTGAAAACGATTTTGCGACTTTGCTCAGTAATGTGCGAACATGGCGCTATATTTCAAATTTCAGTGTTTTTGGTTTGATTATATTATTGAATTAAATTTACTATTATTATATTATTATTTTTTATGATTATTTATTAAATTATAATTTATGATTTCGTGTTTCAATTTTATCATACCCGGGATGTTTACTAGACTATTGTTCGGACAGATTTCAGTGAGTTATTCCTAAAAATTACAGCCTACAATAAAAAAAATACATATTTCCATGCAAAAAAATGTACCGCTTTGAGCACAGAAATATGAACATAATCAGACCGCTAGGGAGATTAATTCTCTACAGCATAAATTCAACAAGATGTTGGAAATATTCCTCAGAGATTCTGGTCCATATTGACATGAATTACTGTTGCCTTTTTATCATCTCGAACCAGTCTGCCCATTCTCCTCTGACCTCTGACATTAACAAGGCATTTTCATCCACGCAGCTGCCACTCACTGGATATTTTCTTTTTTTCGGACCATTCTCTGTAAACCCTAGAGATGGTTGTGTGTGAAAATCCCAGTAGATTAGCAGTTCAGCAGTTCAGCAGTTTTTGAAATACTCGGACCAGCCTGCCTGGGACCAACAACCATGCCATGTACAAAGTCACTTAAAGCTTGTTTCTTGCCCATTCTGATGCTCGGTTTGAACTTCAGCAAGTCGTCTTCACCATGCTGCTGCCATGTGATTGGCTGATTAGCAATTTGTGTTACCAAGCAATTGAACAGGTGTACCTAATAAATTGGCCAGAGTGTGTATATTTGTAAAATGGGCATTTTCCTATACTATAACCAGATGATTATATATATTACTGCTTCTGTATTCCTAAGCTGGCCGTACAATGCTAGATGTATTTGTTGAGTCTGTGGGCTGAATGATAAAACAGGTTCCTCCATCCACAATGCAGATGGATGAATCTGCAATGTTGTTTTTTTTATACCTAAACAGGCGCTGCATCTAATTGGATACAGACAGATTTTGTCCTACAAATTTCCATGCTGCCTCAGTTGTTAAATAGCAGTCAGGTGGGAGAGTGCTGACAGGGTGACCCATCAATAAAATGTTGGCCAGTTTAATAGGAAGCTTTGATTGTTGGCAATTTAGCATGACAATCTGCAAAGCAAAATGTGGACTGGATTTACATTATTCAATGTGCACCATTATTACCATCATTAAGTAATTG